>NC_054537.1:15792745-16457745 GCF_017654505.1 Polyodon spathula | reverse complement strand
AAATTATGCAAGCTAAATCCATGTTTGCTGTAACATGAAAATAAAAATTGCCTTGAATACAATAATTGCTTATTTCAGTCTAAAAATATGTATTTCAATATATTTCACGATTAAACGCAATATTTATTAAAGCAGAAAAAAAACAGCATTGTCACATTCAAAATGTATCATTTTCTCTAGAGTTATTATACAACAAATGCTCCTAAATATTTAAATGAAATATTTACCTGAAAAATATTAAATGATGAATTGCAAAAGCTGTTGTTCACAGCCTGCTACTGAATTTGAGGTCAGATACACAAACAGTAACTGACTCTTTTTTTTATAATCCAATACCTAAAGTCCATGACACTTGCCACATAGTGGCTATAACAAAAGGATGCTGTTGAAGACAACCATTTAACTTTCATGTCGTTATGACCAGTCAGTCTCCAGCAGCCTCATGATCTGTGGTCCAGTTTAAGTCTGCCTTATTTTTCTGTAATCTAATGATTTCAACACGGAAGCACGTTGTCTTAATTTTTGAAGGATTCCCACAAATCAACACCAACAACATTGCTGGGCAACCAATTCCAGACCCACCCACCAACACCCACACGCACACACACATCCCTCTCTCTGTGTAGCCAAACAGTCCCATAAAAACAGCTGACCATTGTCTAATAACTAAACAAAATCAGGTGTTTGCTAACTAAAACAGTTAAACTGTTGAGCTCAGAGTAAACAAAAAAAGTAATGCTCTAAAATACAACGTTAAGAGGTAATATTTTGATTGTTTATCTTCTTTTTAATAACTTAAAGTTTGATATTTGTTTCTTAATTATTGATCACGATTCTGAGCATCAAATGAAACTTATTGATGGTATAAATTTGAATAGGTACTGGCCGATTTTATATTACATATTATTTTTTCCCCACTTGTTTTTTTCAGAACTGGATATTGTTTACCTGATAGGGATCATGGGGAGGATAAAAAATGTAATGTAATAACCTGTCATCACCTACCCTATAGTTACTTCATGAAACAGGGAATAATCAGATTGAATCTGAAAAAAAACTACGAAGGTTCTCTTGAAGAAATTCTTATCCCCACTTCCTTTGCAAGTCGTAAATTACAGGCCATGCTATAGTTAGTAAGGGGGATAAAGAGTGTTTAATCCAGTCAACCTGTTTAGGGTTAACAAATAGGCCCACAGGTAATTCTGGAGAGTAATCCACCCCCTCCCCCTCCCCCACAACCACCACTTCACACACACAGACACACAAACACACCACTATTGAGAATTCAGGATTAGCTTTGAAACAAGGTGTGCGTGATAATGGCTGTGTTCATCCTCTCTATAAAATGTTTAAATGTTTAATCCGAAGCCTGTCCTCTTGTGTACTGATATAAACATTATAGAGCTTATCTAAATGGGGGGTTATATAAAACATCACATCTCCACAAAACAGGAAAACAAAAAAACCTACAGTATTAGAACATAAGAACATAAGAAAGTTTACAAACGAGAGGAGGCCATTTGACCTATCTTGCTCTTTTGGTTGTTAGTATCTTATTGATCCCAGAATCTCATCAAGTAACTTCTTGATGGATCCCAGGGTGTCAGCTTCAACAACATTACTGGGGAGTTGGTTCCAGACCATCACAATTCTCTGTGTAAAAAAGTGCCGCCTATTTTCTGATTTGAATGCCCCTTTGTCTAATCTCCATTTGCACTCTTTCTAGAGCAGCAATATCCTTTTTGTAGCGAGGTGACCAAAACTGAACACAATATTCAAGATGAGGTCTTACAATGTTAACAGAATTATATTGTAAATTAATTACGATATTGTAGCTTTTTGCAAAGACACTTGATTTTACAGCAGTACTTCTGCTGTTCTGATGGACTTATTGTTCCCTTAGTTTAAATGTACTGAACCGGTTAGTTAATGTTCAAATTTGACACTGTCCTTCAGAAATATGTATATATTCATTCTTGTGATATTAGTTTAGAGACCAATATATCTCGCATATTACCAGCCCTCTTTTGTTGTCAGTTTCTTTTGTATGTTAATTCAAGATCTGCTGTTTTTATTTATTTATAAACAATAAATAAATAAAAATGATGTACATAATTGTCTGCATCTTTAGGTCATGTGGTCTGATTGCAGCTGGACTATTGCATTAAACTTGAACTACAGAACATGAAGCGATTAGGTATCAAGTAATAGTGGCAACTTTCCATCTATAGCGTTGTATTTAAAATATCTGCATACCCCAAACCAAAACATCTTCAATACAAGTAAACAGGGGGCAGTGGTAAGGTTGCTAGTGCTACTGTTACTAAAATGGATTTTAAAACCTTAGCTAGCGCTTCCAGCTACTACCAACAACATGTACACCTGATGTACCACAGCCCTGCGGGGTTATTACAGAGTTTAATGGAAACAGTATTTAGTTAGATGCACCACTGTTTAGATCATTTAAGTTCCTGCCCATAACTTTGTAAGTTGTGTGCAAGACATGCATTTTGTATTTTATTTTGGGCCGTTAGCATCTGGTATTGTAATGTTACTTTTTGCTTCCTCTTCTAGGCTGATTGTATCAGAATTTTGCATGGCCCAAAATATGCAAAGTTTTGACATTTTCCAAATAAAAACATGGAACTATACAGCAGTAATACAGCAAGTATCTTACAGGGAAATACCAACAAGTACAAAACTGTCTGCTTGAAATACCAATATTTGGTTTGGTGGAGATATTTAAAACCAGTACGAGTCACTGTATTTATAAAAGTCACTGTTGAAACAGGATATGAGATAAGGCAAACTGATACAAATTTCCCATGCTCACCTTTTCTGGTTTGCTTATTTTGGAAGACAATTATTCCAACATCACGTAATCTAATGGCACGCAGAGCTTGGGCTTTGTGGAACTGTTATAGCATCTAAATTGTTAACTGGGACTCTTCTTTTCTTCAGCCAGGGTGGGCGTTGGAAAGGTGAATCTTCCCAGAATACCCAGCTCTTTAAGTAACTAGGCCCAGATTGTCAGACATGAGGACTATGGTAGTTAAACAATAGCTGGAATCGCAACTGGGGATTGTGCCCATTGTTTCATACTAGGAAACTTTGTTTTGAAGGGGATTTTTGTTTGGTGGTGTTGTTGTCATCCTCACGTTTTGGGGAGCTTTGAAGACTAGATTAAACTCTGTGGTCCTCACCAAAGGCTTTAGGCAATGGGCATTATATTTAAATTATACCTCAGCTGAGCCCCGTTGAGTCTTTAAGTGGTCTTCAGTTTTTACATGTTGCTGTTCTTGAGAACCAAAGCAAACAGTCACACGAATCACTGGCAACACACTGTGTTTCACATTTTAAGTAATAAGAAGAGGGTTAATTGTAGTTATCGTGTCAAACTCAGTTTCCTTTACCCATTTTTGATAATTATGGTATTATTACTGGTTTTGTCAGGGATGCAGTAATTGATTGTGCTTTATAATAAGTAATACAGATACATTTTATCACCGCCAAAGTCAACCTGTAAGCATTTGCGGAAGGAATTGAATGGGTGGTAAAGGATGGCTGGTTTACTGTGTAAATGTCCAAATATTTACACTTCAGTCATACAACTGTAAATTGTAGGCATCCATGACAGAAAGCTCAGAGTGAACCTGGTTTATAGCAAATGTGTTTTCACTTTTATTAGCTCCAGATGGATGGAACAAATAATCACTTCCTTAAAAAATGTCCTTGGTGGATAGTTGAAACAAATAGTTACAGGAGGGAGGAACCAAGCCAAATTTTTTTCATTTTTTAATATCAATTACCCTTTTTTTCAATAATGAACATTTAATTACTGGTGCTACTTTTTGTATTATTGACTGTGCCATTGTTTTGTTGTAATGGAACAGCTGAATATATTTGCTGTCACTTGGTATCCCCTGCATCCTGAGTAACAACATCTAAAAAAGACAGCAGTACAGACACCTAAATGTTTCTGTTTTTTTTGAAGTGTATCCTAGACACCAAAGACACAATTTAAGGGTATATTAACTAGTAAATATCCCTTTTACTACTGACACAACACTGAAATGTGTGTTAGTGTTTGAGTAAAGGACACCAGTGCCATTCCTAATTTAAAGCAAATAGAAAATGCATTTTCATTTAGATAATTAACAACAGTTTGAAGGCAGTATTTTCAGTGGGTCTTGGTGCTGCAAGGAATCAGGAACCAATTAAATCTCCCAAACTAAATGTGATCCTTCCCCGGCATGTTTAGGAATGTGCCCCTTGTGCGCTTTGTAAACAGAAGGTGATCCTTAGGAAGTGCCATTAAGATGAAGTTTGAAATCTGGTCTCTTCTGCGGAAATGTGGGGATGGACTCTCTAATCAAGATAGAGGAATTCATTCACATTTTTAATTAAGTCATCAGTGCTTTAAATATGGTCAGCCTGTGAAAGGAGAGCCGGAGAGAGGCAGAGGAATCAATGTCCTCGTGATGATGTGAATATAGTGCTTTGAAGCTACTTCTGCAATGTGGCGCTCCTGAGATGTAACAGACTGGTCAGACCCAGTATAAGAAGGTAAAAGAATATCAAAGAATAGTCAGGAATAGGTAAAGAATGGTGAAGGCATAGCTAAAGCACCAGTAATTAGGGCCAACCATACAGAAACATGCATGGCAAACCAAACATTGTAACCATGGTAAAGCTCAGAACATGCATAGTATAAGCACTGGTAAGCCTGAGAATCTTTTCTTATCAGGCCTTATCCATTTCTTCCACTTCCGGTACGTTTTCGTGGTCATTAATCCCGGTTTTGGTATGTCTTTGTACCGTACCGTTTGGTTTGTACATTTGGTACCATTTCGAGTCTTGACGTATCATATTTCCTGTGACATCGGACTTTATTTATCATGTAAATCTAGCAGTGTAACCTTTATAATGGTAGCATAAAGGTTGTTTTTCCCCTGACTTTATCCCATTAAAAAAGCAAGTCAGCAAAGGATTGTGAGCAGATGACCAGGTACTGAGAATCAGAGGTGCAGTCACAGTCATTCCCCACCCCTCACAAACATCAGGTCTGCTTTACTTTCATTTGAGTAAATTGGGCACGTGCTGATTTTTTGTTATTTTGGTGCTGCCAATTGTGTCCTAGTGTATAACACAGGTGTCTTTTGTTTGAAAGATCCACGGTCTGATCCACAGCTGTGTTATTAATAGATTACCTGGGGGCTCGGGGGAGGCAGATCTACAAGGTTATTAAAAAAGAACAGATATTGGGAACAGAGTTTTTCAGTCCTCTTGCTCCTCTGAGACAAGAGATAGGCATGACCAATAGCATACAGCAGTGTGCAAATACAAATAAATTGAATCACAAATTATAAATAAGAGTGTCTGTTTCCATATAAATACACAATTAATAACATCATTACTCACACATGTATGCACACAATTCTGCAGGCCAATGAAATGCACCTTTCAGTCTCTCTGCCGCTGACTATAATTGGGATTCTCAATCCTATTGTCCAGCAAAACCAGTATATGGTACAATTTAGATTTAAACCAATTCCATTAAGGTCAGATACAGTAACAGTAACTTTTTTTTCTATTCCAATACTAAGTCCATGGCACTTGCCACATAGTGGCTATAACAACAGGATGCAGGACGTCAACTTGGAGACAACCATTTCCTTTGCTGGTACAAAAATGTTTATTCCATTATAGCATTTCGCCACTCAGACTGTTAAACTGTTATCATACACCTTGTTGGCCATTTAGTTATATCTGAAATCCAATTATAAGTGTAGATGTTAAAAAACATGTTAAATATCACATATAAAAACTAAATAAAAAATGTACCTCTGTGACCTTCAGCAGGGAAGTTGTTCAATCAATCTGCCACCAAAAGGCACAATGTGTTCGCTTCATATTAGGGGCCCTGTTTGAATAAGTAAAGGAATGTCAGCTTTTTTTTCTTAATATGAAATATGTTTTGAAGCCTGTATTATGTTTCTGTATTTGTTTTTTACACTCATCTTCAGACAATAGTGGCCAGTAAAATACAAGCGAGGAAGAGCAGAAAGATAACATGAAGACTAGGTCTAAAGTTACATCAAGCCTAATTGTTAAATGTTTCTCATAAACCAATACATGACTCACCAAACACAGAACAGCATCTTCAACATGAAGTAAACACTGACATCTACTGGCAAAGCAGTGAATTACATTGTGCGCGCACTATTGCTGTCCCTTCTGTCTCGTAATTGTGTACATTATAAAAGTAGTGCGTTGCCTAACCAATTCTGGGGTCACAAGTATCCAGTTGGAACTATTGCAACAAAAAGCCAGGAAGCAGACTGAAACAATGACTTGAGACACCAAAAGATAAAACAGAAAAGGCATCGAGAAACTATTCACAGCAATGCAAAATTAATGATGCTAGTAGTACTTGTCTGTGAATGTAAATATTAAAGCTGAATGTTAATAAAATAAATACATTAGATGCTAAAGGACAGCAATAATGTATGGGTTTATAAAGCACTTGTATACCACTGTATGAATATGCCCTCTTGCTTCATAGACAATTTCAAAGGTAAGCAAACTCACCTCTCTGTTAATGAAGTGAATGTAGTCTCAAATTACACGTGCGATTTGGTCTAAGCCTAAAAGCTGCCCTTGTGGAAAATGAATAGGCTTGATGTAAAATGAAGGCGGAATTAGGTCACAGTTACATAGTTACAACAACACACATAAAAAAAGTACAACAATGTCTATACTGTATGTAATAGTTTCAGCAATGATTGAGGAGCTAACTATATCACAAACAATAACCCATTTTAGACATTGTCTGGAGGGCTGTTGTTCATTTATTTCAGTTGCACTTGGTGCTTACTGCATGTTTCAAAAGTCATGCTCACTTTTCAGAGGTCGATGAAAAGCTTTTATACCTGAATATCACCACTATATTTCTCAGAGAGTATGGATGAATTAGTGACCCTCCCCCTCCTTTGCTAAGTAAGGGCCTTTGTTTCTCTGGTTGCTCTTAACCTTGACTACAGTGCATTCTATTGCATTGTCATGCACCTTTATGTCATCATAGCGAGGGAGATGCAGTCCATCTGTTTACTGTTACTGTTCTTTCTGTTGATTTGTCGCAGGAAAACTTGAAATGGCTCAAACTGTTCAGTATTGTTCAATATTGATCAAGCTGTGCTTTGATGGTATTTGCTGTTAAACTGTTTCTCAGATTTCGAGCCCTTTATCATACTCCTTTCATCTATCCTCACAATCAGGATTTCCTTCAACATGCATAAGCGTGCAATACATATTTAGAAAACAATTTAGTACTGTCAGCCAATCAGCTGCCAGCTGTAGCACAGTAGAAACTGGCTGTGATTTCAAATCAATTCGTGGATGTTTTTTTGTTTTAATTTATTTTCATTTTGCAGGTTTTGTTTCACATGTCTTGCAATGTTGCTTCTGGTCTAAAAGATGCCTCTGTTTAAATTGTGGATTTAAATGTCAACATTCTATGTTGACTGCCCTATTAAAAGAACCAAAATCAATTCTAGTCGTGAATAAAGGTTTCTTAACAGTTTTATCCCTCAAACCCAACCGATTTCCCCTGTTTTCTCTACATATTGAACATCAGGCTTTGTTCAGCAATCAATTTTGACTGAATTTTTAGTTAGACAAACTTTTGGATTGTATTGAAACCCCTTAGTCTTGCACTGTTGTAACCAGATTTTTAGGAATTGTATTTTTTCACATGGGAATGGCTTTGGAAGTGACCTCAAACCCAGTGCATCCTGGGATTTGTAGTAAAGTCCAAGGAAGCCATTTTAAACTGCAAACTATACTGAGTCAGCATTAGAGGTTGGGGGGGGGGGGGGGGGGTTGTTATGTTTTTTTTTCATTGTCCTGGGAAAGGGGCAAACTAGTTGCAGTTCAGGTTATCAGAAATTATAAACGCTTCACATAATATATTAATATTAAACCAAGACCCCCCCCCCCTTAAAGAAACCAGACAGAAGCACTTGCTATCACTCATTGCTTGTAGCATTTAACACGCTATCTGTAAAAGAACACAATCTCAGATGCTAATAGGAATAATTAACAAAATCATAAAGTTGAACTTTGTGACACATTAAACCTAACTGGACCTTTATACAGAACGCTGCCTGAGAAGAGGAGAACAGCCTGGTGAAATGTCAATGTCGGGCGCAGAGTGCTGCTCTGTATTTCTCAAAGGGACTTCCTTAAAAGCGATGTGCAAGACCAGTAAAAAACATTCTTAATGGATGTTTTCTGTGCAAAAGCAGGGCCTGCATTTTGCTGATCAGAGCTTTCAAAAAGTGACCATACTAATATTCAGCTTGAAGATATTTCCGAATGTATGCCAGTCTAGTTTCACCCCGACACTACCTATTTAAAGGGTTGCTCCAATGAGTTTGACAGTTTTAATAATTCACAGCCCATCTGAGGACCTCAGAGAGCTTTTAAACTGCCAGAATGAGTGCCTGGACAGACTAGTTATGTGATGCATGAATTATCAAGGAGTGGTTTGAGACTGCCCGAACCCTTATCACTTGTAAAGTTTTACTTTCATTCAATTGCATGTTATAAACCACACAGGCCCATGGTAAATTAAAAGAAGGAGGATTGGTGCATTTAATGCACTATGTTAAAGTAACAGTACAATTCCATAGCCTTCCACTGGCTGCAGATTGATGCTCATGTCATCTGCTAAAACCATGCAGTTACACTGTTATTTCCTATTTGCGCATGTTACTAGGAAACGCCAGCTATAGAAACACTATTGAATGTTTAAGACTGATGTCGTGGTTGGCACGTCCCCAATAAAAATATTATATTTAGCTTGAAAAAAAAACATGACTGGCATGTGGAGCATCTGGAAGTGTTCCAATGATTTATACATTGGAAGTAAAAATGAGTCTGTAAAATGTAGCATTCCATAGCTATTACTTTTCAGCTGGTTTAATGAAATCTCCATATTTTAAACATTGTCAGACAGAACCTTCATTGTTAAGGACCTTCGGAATCTATAGGCTTTAGCACTCGCTTCCCCTTTATCAAGAGAGTCATACATAAAGTTTCAGTATATTGACTGAGTGACAAGGTAGACTGCTATCACACTGTATTATTGTAAGATTAACAAACTGGGCTATACTGACTCGTATTAAGAATATTTGAGCTGTTTAAAAAAAAAAAAAAAAAAAAAATCTACTTCCTGCCAGTTACAATTATAACACGAAGTCCAATCACAAATCTGTATCTGTATCTGTAGCATTTACATTTTATTTCACATCCCCCTCAGTACTTTCTGGTGTGTGACATCATTCAGAGCGTGTCCAGGGTTCTGATGACCTCATCTTGAGTGGTTTTGCTAAATCTGCCTTTACCTGGCTTTGAGCTTGTCTAGAGAAATGTGCTGGCAGTGGACAGCCTTCCAAAAATCAATTTTCAACTTTTCAGACTCCACCTGCTCTATGCACACACACATGCACACACACACACACACACACACACACACACACACACACACACACACACACACACATACTGTATACGCCACGATGACAGAATAACTAAAACAGAGGTAAGAGAACCGTTGGTAAACTCAGATCACAACATGGTCTCTTTGATGTGCTTTTTAAACCCCCAAAAGTAACAACTAAAGCTAAGGTTTACAATTTTAAAAAGGCAAACTATGAAGGAATGAAACAGAAACTAACAGAAGTAGATTGGAGTAAAATAGAGAAAACATCCACAAAAAAGGGATGGCTAATTTTCTGAAATATAGTACTAGAGGCACAAACCAATTACATCCCAGAAGTAGACATCTAAATCTAAAACAAAACAGACAAAATGGTTTAATAAATCAATTAAAAAAAATATTCAGAGAAAAAAAGGCACTTTACAGAGCATTTGAAAGGGGCCAAATACAAAGTACACAGAAAGAGAACGGCAAACACAAGTCAAAAAGGAAATAGAAATGAACATTGCCAAGGGGTCTAAAACCAATTTCTAAAGGTTATAACAGCAAAAGAACATTCAAAGAAGAAGTAAAATGTCTAAGAAATGTAAATGCCAACATCATAGACGAAGAGAAAAAATAGCAAATACAGTATATTAAATGATTACTTTTCACAAGTTTTTACAAAGGAGGATACGGACAACATGCCCCACATGTCAACCAGTTCCTATCCAGTTTTAAATAACTTTAACATAACCGAGGCTCGAAGTGTTAAAGGGACTAGGAGCTCTTAAAATAAACAAATCCCCTGGGCCAGATGAGATCCTAATAGTACTCAAAGAAATGAAAGAAGTTATTTACAAACTGCTAAGATCATGCAACAGTCTCTTGACACAGAGGTTGTACCAACAGACTGGAGAATTGCAAACATAATACCGATCCACAAAAAGGGAGTCAAAACCGAACCAGGTAACTCCAGACCAATAAGCCTGACTTCTATTATCTGTAAACGTATGGCTTAGAATAGTGTAAAAGTACAAGCTGTTACATCTGTGAACCTGAAGACAAGTAATTATAAAACTGCTGTCTAAAGAAGATTTAAAGAGGCTCTTGTGTAAGTTAAATGAAAATGTGGCACTGAAATAGTAGCTATGATAATGCCGACCCAAGATGCTGACCCTCCTGCTCTGTGTAACATTGGGAGAATATTTTCAAACATGGAACAGAGCCAAAACATATAAAATGTGTATCATAATAAGAAAGTTACCGAGAGAACAGTTCAGAAGCTCTGTATCAGTGCATGCGCTTTTCCTGTGCGGTTTGAAGTTTGGTCTTCTGGGAAATCAATATAAAGCAACCATAGCAAATCCTTAATGGGTTATGATAAAATCTGTGGTAAACCATAGTAAAATAGAAAAAAATGCAAAGTTACATTGCAAATTTATCAACACGTATAGGTATAAAACTAGACCGTTCCTAACCTCGTTTTGAGCTGCTGAGTCATGCTTTGTAATCATCTAAAATATACTGTACTGTAATGCTCTTCCTGGCGTCTGGTATCTCATATGATGGTGTGGATCCACATCATGTTTCTGATAGAATTGTGACAAAATCTAATAGAAATACACACTGCCATGTCGACAGCATTGGGACAGCAGCCTTGTAGCTGAAGGACTGGGAATTGTATTACCCCTTTTAACTCAACCAGACCCCTATTTATTACACAACATGGTATCCCTGCATAGATAATTGCACGTGCTGTGGTTGACTACCTGGGTGGGATATTTGTTCTTAATCATCCCCAATGTTTGTGCAGTGCAGGCTGCCAGGACTGGTACAGCATGCAGTGTGGTTTTTGTCTTGGCACTCACCACTGAAGTATTAAAAGGAGAAGGTAGCACAAGGAGAGGATCCGGGGTGCCTCTGCACTGATGGGGCATCTTGCTTAATAAAAGCTGTTGCCTATTATTGCCGAAGGTGTGATTATCTACTCAGGGATACCAAGGTGTTTAGTAATCAAAGGGTCTGAGTGGGGTAAATGGGCAAACAACTTCCCACCCTTAGACACCCTGTGTACACTCTCAGCAAGTCACAATGCAGTGTTTTTCTGCTTTGCGAGTGGAGGTCATTCTATATGGTGTGCAGGTGTAATGTCAAGAACAATGTGAAAGCTAAAAGTACAGTACAACGACTTAGCTGCAATTTGAAGTAGCTACTTTATGCAGTGATGTCAATTCGATGTTAACTAGGTCTTTCAGGGAAGAAATCAGTTCCACTCAGTGTCAAAGCAAAACAATGCTATGTAAAAATAGATTGAGATTGCATATATATATTATATATATATATATATATATATATATATATATATATATATATATTATATGATTATATAAACAAACTTATAAAAGAGAGGGGGAATTGATCTATGAGCCTGGTAAAGATTGTAGAATTAGAATTACTTGCATAACCTGGTCTTTTCAAAGAAAGAACAATCCTATTGCCCTGGATTCCATTAAAAGAGACACACATTCACTGTTAGCTTTTTAATTTTCATCACTTTGGTACACAAATTTGAATGATCTCAGTGTTGGTATTAAATCCACTGCGGTTTAGATCCATAAAATAGACCCCACAGCGCTTTAAAAATAGTGACACACAGTTATTTTTTTAACTTCAGATAATGTGATAGAAAATAAAGTTTTAATAAAACTTTGAAGATAGCTTCCAGGTGATCATTAGAAAATGCATTTCTAACGATGCAGTGCCCCACACTCATTATAATGTATGCACTCAAACAGGACTCTTTAGTGTCTGCTAACAAAATGTGCTTCTGTGCGCTTAGCTTCCCCAAAGAAAGAGTAATCAAAGCCAAGTACGCACGTTTTTTGTTTAATGGCTAATATCTCGTTAAACATGTCACTGCAGAAGCCCAATAGTTGAAATCTTGCTACTAATAAGAGACTGCTAATGTTATCTACAAGCTCTGTTTAATTTATTCATTTTTGGACAGTATTCATAATGCTGCCATCAAACAGGCATACAGACTCTAAAGACAAATTTAATTTTTTTAAATTGCTTTATTGTGTGTGTGTGTGTGTGTGTGTGTGTGTGTGTGTGTGTGTGTGTGTTCGTTAACATAAGTCACATCAAAGTACAGGCATTATGCTAATAAAATGTAACATTATATAATTAAAAATTAAACACTGTTAAAATCCGGAGCTGGAAGGGATTAATTTTGCCAGAGGCTTTGCCATTAACAACCACCAGATGGCGATAGTATCCTGTGGAAACCATTGAGTTTTAATTGTGACACTGACATATAAGTAACTTGATCTTCAGAAAACAACAAACACACTTGTTAATGTAAACACATTAGTAACTGGGTTTTAAATTAAGGACTTGCAAGTGCGCAAACAAGGATTGGACAAAAAAATAGAAACACTGTAGTACATTGTATCAAGTTGGAGAATGTTAAGTGCTGCAAGGCATCATTATTAATTTATTACAGCTCTCCACCACTAGAGGGTAGTGTTTGCGCATATGATAAAATGTTAGGTTAGGGATGTGTTCCCTGGGTCCCTGAAAGAGAAGACGACCCCAACAATACTTTTGGGATATGCCTGCCACAAGTTAGGTATTTACTGAGCATTTTATGATAGGCACCTACAAGGAGTGACCTACCAAGGAAACAAATAGTCACTCCATGGAACTCACTTCCTCTTTTTCATCAAACCCGCGAAATTGACCGATGCAATCTTGCAGGTGGGTGGTCATCTTCTCTTTCAGGGAACCAGGGTTGCATCCGTACCTAAAGTTCCCTTTCAATTTGA
Organism: Polyodon spathula; assembly: GCF_017654505.1. Lineage (NCBI taxonomy): Eukaryota > Metazoa > Chordata > Actinopteri > Acipenseriformes > Polyodontidae > Polyodon > Polyodon spathula. Next base: position 16,444,434 of record NC_054537.1, on the reverse strand, counting down.
AAACGACTACCAACAATACTTATGGGAAAAGTATACAAATCCGTTGCGCAGGAGCATGAGCCAAGACACTAGATAAGGGACGACTCGAACCCACAAAAAAACCCAGTTAGTGGTGCGAGTGTGCAACCTCGAGGACCCTTGTGCCTAATGGAGGCCTAGAGGGATCTACCACGTTAAGTTTGTAGAACCTGGTGAAAGTATGTGAGGGTAGCCAAGCTGACTGCAGTACATATTTCAGTCAACGAGGCTCCTCTAAAGCGAGCCCGTGATGTAGTCACTCCTCTGGTAGAATGAGCGGCCACCTGCCCCGGTGGGGTTAGGCCAGCATTAGTATATGCAATTGAAACTGTGTCCACAATCCAGTGAGACAGTTGTTGCTTTGAGAGGACCTGACCCAGGGTCCGTACACCATGAGAGACGAATAGCTGATAAGACTGATGCAGAGCTCTCATCCTGCCAAACATAACATCTCAATGCCCGAACCAAGCAGAGGTAGTTTAATCTCCGATCCTCCTCTGAAGAAAAAGGAGGAGAATGGAAAGTCTCTAGTTCGACTTAGCACCCTCACAGATCAGGAGAGAGATTTCCAACCAGAACTCATTATATTTCTGTCACAGAGGTGCAAACTGGTTTAATTTCTATTTGTTTTCTGAAATACAAAAAATAGTTATTTTTAATTGCGCTGTACACTATGCATTAACTTCATATCTCAATTAACCAACAGAATTAATGTTCATGTGACAGAGATCGAATGATTGTTGGTGTTAGATCACCTTCCTGACCTGTGAGGGCACTGTGTAAAGGGAACAGAGTACCCTGAACTGGATGGCTCATTCCCAGGACTCGCTGAGCATTTTATGTCAGAGATGCTGACAGGCCCCTTCAGGGAGTGACCTCCTCGGTCCTGCCTACCGAGGAAACAAATAGTCACTCCACTGAGCTCACTTCTTCTTTTGCTTCTCACTCAGGTAAGGTAAGGTAGGTATAACTGACCTGTCCAGTTGCTGTGATTGAGTCTATGTGCAACTGCGCTTTGTTTATTCTTTTTCCTTTCAACAGCCTACATCGCTTTGAGATTGTAGATGGCTTTTCTAACTTACAGCGTCTGCTGTTTTGTGTTTTTTCTCTAAATAAAAAGACAAGTGATTCCTCCACCTGAAAGCTGACCCTAGAGATAGGTCCTAGCTCCGAGGCTACCTCAGATAACAGGGTTTTCCCCTCCCCGGAGCTCAATTCAGGCGGTTATGGAGCTGGCCTCGACGTTCCTCCAGGGATCCTCTGGACGGCAGCGCCTGAACTGCATCATTCTGTTTTTAGGATTGCGCAGGCTTCACTTTCCCCTTCCCGGAGTTCCTGGACTTCCTGGAGGAGGTACGGTCCTCTTGGCACTGACCAGCTTCGTCGCCGAGAGTTTTAAAATGAGCAACCTTGCTTGCTTCCATTAGCAGAATTCCTACCGGTGGACTCAACCATCGCATCCTTGGTGCAATCCCCTCCTGTAGGGGTTTTATCTAAGGACCCTGCATGCCCTAATGGCCAATGCAAGGTAACAGAAGTCCACCTTAAGAAGGCATACGCAGCTGAAGCACAAGTAATGCACCTGGCCAACATGGCAGGCCACCTCACAGTCTACCTGGATGGCATATTGCGATCGGCACCTCTCCCTGAACCAGTAGATTCGGAGCTGCGCCTAGTCTGAGGCACACTGCTCCAGATCTCAGGCTTCCAAGGGCAAGCCCTGCGCCGAAGCCTGGCAAGCCTCATGGTAGCTTGCAGACAGCTGCGGCTGTCCCAAGCGAGGGTTCCTGATGTGGACAAATCCGCCTTGCTGGACGTGCCTAGTCACACATTCGGGTCAACAGTGGTGGAGATCGTGTAACATTCCCACTGAGAACGGGAAGCATCTCTACATAAAGGGGCTGGAGAATCGTAAATCTTTTCCTTCGCTTCGGTTACGAAACCTAACCTGGAAGGACCCGTGCAGTGCACGAAATAATCGTGAGTGTTTATTTTGTTTGTCTTGTCTATAATTGTTACTTGTGTGTTTATAGATGGCTAACACGTTCCGGAGCTGTAGCTATAGGCCAGCAATAAACCGGGACAAAACTTCACCACTGTAGCATGTATTTATATTGTACTTCACCACAGGCACTGAGAGCACACTCACTTTGGACCTGTGATCACGTGTGTGTGTGTCTAATTGTGTTTTTAGTACTGTGCTTATTATTTGCGGGACTGCAACCCTTTTCACTATTGTGTAATACACATTGTTGTGTATTGCAAGCTCGTTATTGTTTACTGACTGGTCATCAGACCATTGGATTACAAAACCATTAAAAACAAACCATTTCACCCGTGCTTTGTTGTCTATTTGTTTCTTTGGATTACTCACCAGCACCGCACCTGCTATACACCTGCTACTAATTACCACTTTGCCACAGCCTCATTTCAAGTGTGTAAAACAGATGAGATACAAAAGCTGGCTTCTGAGAAGAAAACCCACTAGATTTCATTTCAAATGTTATACCACTGTTTACCAGCAATTGTTTTTTTTTTTTTTTTTTTTTTTGTTTTTTTTTTTAACATAGTTGTCACAAATTGAACCACTAACGTATAAGTGAATAGTTGATGCAAGATACAATACATGATACTATAGCAGCATGGCATGACCTGGCTTTAAAGAATCAGACGGGAGGATCAATCAGAAGGCACTAAAAACACCAGTGGCATAGCTGTACTATTGTTCACTGAAAACAGAATCAGAATATTTATGAAAAATGTTTAGGATAATGTAATTAGCATATTCTTTACATTGAAGATACCCAATGTAAAGCCTTTTATTTTTTGCATCAGGTGTTAATATTACCTGTTATTTTAGAAATACAAACACACAGATTTGTCATGAAAAAATAGGAAAGAAGTTCAGTTGATGGTAAAACATTTTAAGACATGACTGGGTTACTACTGCGTCAAATTAAAGAAGTTTAAAAGGTTGTCATTGCAGGAAACCTCTTCCCCCACACAACATTAGGATTTGTGTGATTCACATGCAGGGCAGCGGCTCTGCCAGTAATGGAAAATATTGCTGTGCCTTGGCCTTAAGATAGGAATACATTAGCATCACTTCACATATTGTTGGTAACTCTGATCAAACACTTTGGCAATCAGTACACTTGCAATTATAAAAAAAAAGTATATCCTAAAGCAACATTTGAATTTGATGGTGACTAAAGCCGTTTAAGAGGCCAGAATCCTACATGTGGCAATGATAAACAAAACAACAGTGCAAATCAGCTTCAAGGCAGACGTGTACTAATGGTTTAAAACGAACCATTGCAGAGTGAGAAAAAAAAACTAAATGCAGTGGAAAGGAAACGGAAGAGTTATTAAAATAAATCATTAGGAAGAAAAATGTTATGGTGATGAAAAAGGATGATTAGGTCGTAAAATTGACCTTTCCAGATTAGAGAAGGCAGTTTGTGTTACTTGGATCAACATTTGTACAACTATGTAGTATAATGTTGTCAACTTTTTGAGCAGTTAGTTTTTTACAAATGTTTAAAGCACTGCCACACCCCATATTGTTCATTTGCAGTTGCCATTTACGTTTGAGACTGTTTCTGCTGCTCAATGGCATCTGTATTTCACAATATATGTATATGAATGATTGCAGTTTATGTCATTGTATGCATTTCTAATCATGACTGGTTTTGCAATACCAGTAAAGGGTGTCTAGGGTGATATTAATCAACTTGACATGCATGTTCTGTTGAGACTGTGCTTGACAGAAAATGGACTGAGTCAATTCAACAACCACCAACTGCAAAAATAAAAACAGGGATCAAATATAAAGTTTTTTTTTTTTTTTTATTAAAATTGTACAAACATTTTCCTCAGTTATAAAAGAGCTAAGTGGTTCTGACAGCAAACACACATTGTTCTGTGCACACAATGCTACAGAGCCTTCTATCTGAGCCCAGGCTTGGACCTTCGAATCCCTGCTGTAAAATTCATCAAATGTTGGCCAGTGAATCCTGTTTTTATGTCAGTTCTAAATCTAGATAACATATAATGTATTTACAGATACAAAAATGATTACTTGCAATTACGGTTTTACAAAAAGCTCTAAAAAAAGAAAAGAAAAATAATTAAAAGTTGTTTAATTTTACAAGCCTGCAAGATGCACTACAATGCCTTCCATAAACCGACGGGGAAAAACACTAGCTTACAAAATGGGTTTTCAAACAATGAAATGCTACAGGCTACAAGAAACGTCAAACACTATTAATACTTTACAATGGAATTGGGCAGTGTCCCTGCTAAGCTCTTTGTAAGACGAACACAAATAAGGCACATACCTTAAACACTCAGGGCTCAGTAAATCCTGTTTACATTATATGAATAACGGTTGTAATTTCATTGAAAGCTCTTTTAAGCCTGGAATGTGTAACTCAGCTTGCACATATGTAACCACATTTAAATAGAAAACCCTTGACAAACATGCTTTATGAACACAGCCTTTCAATTTTTTTTTTCAGGGGACAACAAATACTGGTACATCTTTGACATACATAGCTGTACCTAGGTGTTACACTACTAAAAAAAGAAAACTCTAAATAAAAAGCAGTACCTTCTTTTTACAGAGACAAATATTGAAACAAAAATGTTTTTTTTTTTTTTTTTTTTTTTTAAAGAAAACTTCACTGGCAAAATTGTACATTAATACTTTTCATACAGTACCCCAACAAAAGTGGACACATGCTCTACGCAATATGTTTAATGAACAAGTCAAGTTTTTAGCTCCCATGCAATGTGATATAAAGGAGGTATTCTCTAATCAGAGGCTGGATGGTTCACAATAACCCTGGTTGATGAACCCTGGTGTAGATTTAAACCTACCGTATGGGACTTAACACATTTAGTTAACAGGTTGCTGCACTGCGGAATGCATATGTACAGTATGCCTCACATCTAGACTGAATCAGACTTGTGAGAACCATAACTCCTCATTTTAAGAGACTTTTAGTCTTCCTAACAAGAAAATAAAACCCACAGTTCACTAAAACAGTTACACACCACAGCATATTCTCTTGTCCTATCACAATGTTTTCAATACAATTCCAGGGGCTCAAATACTCTGTACAACTTCAAGAGACGCTGGCATGTTCCAAATGTTCATGTACTGTAAAACAAACAAACAAGCTAAAAAGTACGAAAACAATATATGCATATTCTGAATATGCAACGTACACAAAGAAGTTATATACACACAGTGTAAACACGCATAGAAAAATGCAGATATGCATCTGTGGGCTACTAAACAATATCCATCCACAATTAAGACATATCCATTACCAGTTCCTAATCAGGACGGTGGGTGTTAGCATGTACTTCAAAGTGTATGTAGAAGAACACATACTGAGGCTTGGAAGACTTACGCTTTTGAAGTATTAAGTATACGCGTCAGCAAACAAGAATGAAACAACACACCCTTTGGGTCCAGTTGTGTGTGATTTTTAAACCCGTTTTAACCTGTAGTGCCGACAGCTTCTATGCAGATGTCCACTTAATTGCTCTTCAGTCACAACATCACCAGATGGACCACCTTACTAACCAATGAAGACAGTGTTTACATTTGACCTTATAACATGCAGTATATCTACATTTTACAGCAAAAACGGTGACAATACACAGAATACTGTTTCAGTTACATCAGTGGAAGACAGTATCTTCCTAATACAATAGTAATAAAAAAAAATATAAAAAATAAGGGCTTAAAAAAAAAAGTCTTCATTCCAGAAAAGGAATATACTTTAAAAGCATCCCTTTCCAAGGATGAGATGGCTACAACGTGTCTCACTTTGATTTTGTTTTATGTCTGTTAAAAGTCCCTTTTCCTGTAGATCAATATATCAGTCATGAATGTCTATTGCATGATGGCAAGAAATTTGCTTTCTTCTGCAAGGGAGGTCAGCAAAGAACTCATGTCCCCAACAGCCATATTGGTGAGGCCGCCAGGCACGCTGTGGAATGGCATTGAAGCTCGAGGAGTGGTGAGGCGGGAAGAGTTCCTGGAGAGGTTCTGAAAGATACTTGGACTCAAGACCCCAGAAATTAAGCTAGCATGGTCCCCATCATCCAGGATGGCATCAAAATCCAACAGAACATTGTCCAGGCTATTGCTGTTGTTTTCCTCTGTGCTGGTGACCTGGTTGGCCCCTGGAGACAGAAGCTCAGAGGGGTCGTTATTGTTGGTAGTAACACCCAGCATGCAATTGTTCTCCTGGTTAGAGAATGAGGCAGGCTTTCCGGCTGCCGGGTTGAAGCCCATGTTTTGGTCAAACACCTGTCTTGGATAATTCTGCATCCCAGAGCAGGAGGTCTGTTGTAGCTGGTCCTGCATTTCCAACTTTACACTAGCAACCTGAAATGTTGGGTTCCCATTTGTCATTTGACCCTGCTGTGCCATGTTGTTCCTCTGCTGCTGCCTGTTGGAATTATACATAACATTGTTTTGCTGAGTAACAGGCGCTAACTGAGAATAGCCCTGCAGCACTTGGCCTTGGGCAGATTGAGAGTGAGAGTGAGAGGGGTACTGTCCCATACACACTGAGTTCTCTCTGTTCAATCCTTGAAAGTTTAAACCCTCATTCACTTGCTGGACCATTGGCTGGGTCTGCATGTAATTACGCTGAACAGAATGTGCCCGCTGCTGCAGTTCACCAGCCATGTTGGCAACTTGGCGTCCTGCTGTCACAGAGGCCTGCATGATGTTGTGCTGGTTGTCATTCATCATCTGTATGCCATTGCTTCTGATATCCTGGCTCTGTGAGCCCCCATTGTAAGAATTATCAATCCTCCTAAAATTCTGTATGTACTGCTGTTGCCCTTTGTTCATCTGTACGCCAAGAACACTGCCAGCATTATTTGTATTACCCAAAGCATCCTGGACATTATACGGGTCCATCTCAATGTTTTGCTGGTAGCCATTTTGTTGGATGGCATACATATTTTGGTTGTCCCTGGGTATGTTCTGCAGCTGCTGCTGTTGTTGTTGCTGTACCACCATGTTGTTAAACTGCCCAAAGGTACGGTTGGGCTGGCTGGCTAGTGGTCGCTGTCCATACTTCTGCTTGGGAGGCGACTTGTCGGTGCTCCCTGAGCTGACCTCATTCCACTGGATAGGCATGTCACCCTTGTTTGTTTCATGCTCAGGGCTATGGTACTGCTGGCCTACTGCTGGTACCTGCAACTGATCATACCTATCAGGTATGCCTGCTGTGATGTCCTGGGGGCCTTCGCTTCTTGTCATGACGTTCAGGTTGTCGTACAGTGCCTGGTTCTGGGAGTTAAGGTACTGCACCACATCATCAGGCAGGATGTCCTCATCGCTAAGGAGACCCTCTGCTTCCATTGCCATTGCTTCCATGGCAATATTCTCGCTGATGCTGGTGGGGCAAGGTGAATACACAGAGCGACGCAGGTTGCCATCAGAGCGGTTGTAGTTCTGGAGGCTCAAGTTCCTCCTTTCTATGAACGGAGGCATGGGGAGAGGGTTCACATTGTTGAGGCTGTTGAACCGCTGGACCCTGGGGAGGTTAAATGGGTCAGACACTGTCCTTACAGGGTCACTGGCTCTCCGTATACTGTTCCCTAGTGCTTCATGAGGCAAAAGGCCCCTCCTGCCATACCCGTTAGCCGTGCCATCACTGCATCTCCGCGGCACGTTCACAGGAGGCAAAGGAGATAGCCCGGTTTCCTTGCAGTCGCCCATCATTGCCATTCTGGTTTTTAGGCTCATGCGTTCCATGTTGGGCAGCGGTGTTGGTGGCGGTCCCCCAGTAGCAGCAGCATATTTGGCCTTGAGCCTGTAATGTTGGGCAGGGGTGAGGTTCAGCAAGCCTCCACCATTCCCACCGCCGCTCTGGCTGGCTTCGCTGGAGCGTCTAGAAGCATCTGTGGAGATGGGGTCGTACGCAGAGTCTGTCACGCTGATGTTGTGGTGCCGCCCCTCGGCCTGGCTGGACCTGCGGCTGGAGAAGCATGGAGAGATTCCTGAAGAGCGCCGGCTGCTCAGGTAGGCTGAGCTTATGGTGCTGGTGGTGCTGTCCCGTCGGTCGTTCAACATGTTCAATACTGTGATGTCAGTGATGGAGAGCTCATTCCTATTGGGAAGGATGGTCATGGATCCACCGCCAGTACTGTAGGAGCCAGGCTGTGAGCCTGCAATTAGACAGATATCGACAAAGGGGTCAGAAAACAGTCAGATTAAAGACAGATGTAATACAAGGGAGAAGTTTGTGATAACTATCTATTAACCTTATTCTGAAACTTAGGCAAATGTTCTGAGATGGATAAAACAAAAGTATAAAACTTTTTTTTTTTTAGATTTGCCTTGTTCCTACTTCTTAGTGCCCACTGTATAGTCTCCAAGTTGCAATGTCATATATGGAACCATTATGTAGCCAATATATAAACAATTTAGTTAAGTATTATGTTTTTGTGACCTGGTTATTTTCACACTGCCGTAAGCAATACTGAATACTGGATTTTAGTTCTGGAAGTTTTGGTTATTTTAAAAGTTTAAACATTATCTATCAATCAATCAATCAATCAATCAATCTTTATTTTATATAGCGCCTTTCATAGTAGACCACTCACAAAGCGCTTTACAAGATGCAGTAACAACAAGAAAATCCATAATACTTTAAATACAGAGAAATGCATAATACATTATATAAAGTACAAAAACAAAAGAAAAACACAATGCACAATACATTAAACACAGTGGAAAGTGCATAATACATGTAGTAGCATAATACATGAAATAGCAAACTGGATACTGTATTTGGTCAACAAACGATGAGAAACTTATTAACTGGAGACAAGAATGTCAGTAGCTTTCAATAGTATGAATGTTGGTACAGACGACATAGGTCTAATTATATGTTGACACAAAAGTACAGTATATAAAGTTACATGTTATCTTTAATACAATGCACGCTTAGAACCAGGCTGTTACATTTGGGAGTAGTATATAACTGTGTCTGTCTGGTTTTGTAGATGCAGTAATAGTTTCAATTAATTTATTTGCTTAGATTTCATTTTATAATGTATTGTATATGTGTTTTTGTATTGGGATGTATGCATTTGTGAGTGATTACTTGCCTAGCCAATGGGGCGTCCTTGAAAAATTGGATTTTAATCTCAATTGTTCTATCCTGGCAAGACAAAGTTTCAAATAAATAAATACATTTAGCAAAATAACCAATAGCCTGTCGCTTCAGTGGGCAAGTCAAGCCTACAAGAATGTGAATGGGGAAGCTGGCCCTGAAAAATGGCATATTGGCACATAATACAACTGGACACAGAACAGTCTTTTTATATGTATATGAATCACAGTAATCACTGAGATACTGTTTAGTCATGTCAACCAACCCAGTTGATCAAACTGAAAGTACTATGTTTGCTGACTTTTGTTTTGAAGGCTACAGCACAAGAATAAAATGCAGTATTTATCCATAATCTATTGTATTTACTCAGCAGAAGTGAATGTAGTTACAAACAGTATTTAACAGTGCACATACATGTACTTGATAAAGGAAAACGTCAAGTAGTACACGCTAAATATAGTTATAAGCCGTCTTGATCCAAAGTCGGTTAATAAAGAGTTTGAAAATGATCAGTGGTGGATGAGGTTGATTCAAGATGAGAATCGTGATCACAGGGAAAGTTGGAGGAAGCCAAAATAAGGGTGATGCAGCTCAGAGAAGATTGTGAGTCTATTCATGTTGTTGGTGGTGCTACCTAACAATGGGGGAATGTGAGGCAGTGCTGAGATTCCTCGATAGGTGTAATACATAAAAAGTAAAGCAGTGTATAACACACACAGACAGGGCTCTGTGCATTAAGGTTTACTGATCCTTTGTGTGACATGCTCTGAAATATTATGCCATTATTATTATAAGACCAACTGCCTGACATTTTCATATCTTTGTTTTATTTTGTAATATACATTTTTTCTCCATGCTCAAACAGAAACCATTTATTTGTGTTTCATGTATCTATACATACAGTGTTCAGTAAACATTTAAGTTATGACCTTTATACAATCTCAGATTTTAAGTCCCTGCATACTATGTCAAATAAACACATTTAATTTAGTAATCTTTTCCACATTACCGTACTTTAGTCATTCAAGCTAAACTACATTTTGATGGTTGAATATTTTATAACAGGAAGTTTTGTAAGTTAATAGCACAATGTTAAGTAACTATTCACACAGTGGGTTTTCTGAAGTGCTAATACAAGCCTGGGTTTAATGCAGAGATCAGCAACTTCATTTTTCTTGCAACAGTTCCCATCCAAGCAGTGCCTGCTGCTTCTCGCTAGCTTGTGTGATGCTGAGGTGTTTTCTACAAAGAGAATCTTACCATTTCCTAAAACGGGAGGCAGGGATGGGCCTTTTGGAGGTGGAACGGGGCTCAGCCTTGGTAGGGCTCCATTGACTTGTTTCAGCCTCTCCATTTTGACCTGCTCCATCCATCTCATCCCTGCCACATTCCTCCGGGCCTGCAGGCCGAGTGCTGCGTTTGCTGTGGACACTGTAGAATCCATGATGGGGGCCTCCTCAATGGCACTGAGGTCTCCCATGCTGCCTCCACTGTTCAGAGCAAGCTCGATTCCACTGCTGGAATTGTTGCTCCTGGGGGACTGTTCACTGCTGCATGAAGACTGACCGCCAGGGCTTGGCTGAGACGCCTGAAAAGAAACCATACATTCTTAGTGCTGACCAGAAGCGAACTACTTAATATCTCCTTCAAGTTTGTTTTGCAGAAATGGAAAGCTTTCTTTAGGAAATGGTTCACAGTGAACTTGGTCCATATTAAATCACTTTCCCTCGTGTGTGTTTCCTTTGAAACCAACAGTAGGTCCTGGCAGAGGAAGTACTCCAGAGGGGAAGTGATTGTGGAAAAACAGGTTGCTGCTATGTATTTATAGAGCAATCGCATTTGAACTGGTAAAATGTAGACAGGCTGTGCTTGTGTAAAGCGTTTCAGGATGAAAAATGTATTTTTATTTTTACAAGACCCATGTCAACAAAGCTTTCCTGTATCCATAAGGCCTGAATAAATTCTCTCTGGAGGAATAAGTCATTAACGCCAAACAAATTATTAGCACAAATTAGCCATAGGTGCTATGAAAGAAGTAATTTATTCATGGCTTGCTGTAATAGATCATCATAACTTAAGCACCATAACATCTGAGTAAAACTAAAGTAACTTATTAGTATGGTAGACAAACATAACAAATACTTGTGCAGAAATGTTGACCTGCCAGCCTAAGGATTCCTTAGTTTTACTGTCACAGACACATGATTTGAGCCAGAATGAAGTAAAATAAAGTTGAATATGGAGCTTGGACAGGGTGATGTATATGGTATACAGTGTGACGGACTGCTGTGTGACCAAGCAACCTGTTCATATGACCAACAAGGTGTGTGATGGGCATCTGAGGGATCATGTTAGACAAATGAAACCATGGGAAAGATGCAGGAAATTAAAAAATCTCCTCACCTTATTACCCACTGTCCTTAGGAAGTTAGAACAAGATATGCAAGAGCATTGGACAGAAGAGACATTCAGTTAATAGAGGGAAAAGGCCAACAGAAAATAACCAGCAAACTCATAACTGTTTTAAAGTACAGTGAGACATTTTAAAGTGTGTTAGGCCACTCACAACCCTGCAGGAACATGCATCTAATAATATAACATAACTATACTGTACACACAATGTTTGATCTTATTTAAGCTGATACAAAACATAATGATTTTAAAGAAAAACTTGTTCTTATTTTTTCAGACAGTCTACATGTGTTCCTGTCTAGTGTTTATATAAGCCTGTGGTTTTAACTAACTACCGCTGGATCCACACACCATGTATACGGCACCTTCAGAGACTTTTAAGGCATCTGTGAGTACAGTGAAAGTCCACATAGCCTTTATGATTAGTTTGTTATGCTATCAGATCATACAAATAGTGTATCCAATCAAAAACATCTCAATGAGTGTTATAAACAGCAGCCTTAAAGTGTTATCACTATTGTAGTTATATTCGTCAAATACTGCTGTCAAACACACACTGCGGCTTTAGTTTTATCAGCTGTGAAGAACTAAGGGCTCACAAGTGGAATCACAGAAATGTATTTATTGACTGTTGACTACAACTAAAATATGGAATCTAATCTGAGCTAATTTGAGAATATAAAAGTACAAATAGACTGGTTTACATACCATAGGTTTCTCTGTTTTTATTGCCTTAACCTGCAGACATTCGTCCTGATTTGAGGTAGTGTGGTTGTAATCCCTTTGGTCTCCGAAGCCCCCTGGAGGGTGCTGTCCTGGGGATCTGGACTGGGAGTTGCTGCCAGGGTCTCTGGGAGGAGGTCGTGGATGGATGTCTCCACGCTGCTTCTTCGTCACGTGAGCCTCGGGGCCATGGACCGTCTTGACGTGTTTTCGGAGGGAACTTGGGTCAGTGTAACGCTTTGTGCAGCCGGGAATCTTACAAATGTAAGGTTTCTGCCAAGGAAAATCACAATGGTGTAAGATGAAAGGCTCCGTACAACAGTTTAGCTAGAAGACACTGCTATACCAGGAGCAAGCGATGACAGACATTGACTGGCATTGGGCCTCTTTGAGGAGCAATGGACACAGAGTACTTTTTTTTTTTAAACCCATCCAAATCGAATGATCTCACTAAGATTCAAGTCTCTCAGAAAAGTTGCCATTGTCTTGCTTACTGTGGCCTGCTATTGAACTTAATGGGAACTGCAGAAAACACCAAAGTACTTGCAACTGACTTAAATAAGTACATGAATACATCCCGCAGACAGCGGGATTGGATCAAAAATCTCATGACATTTGACTAGGCCAGTATAAACTGTCCATATTAGTACTGTAACAAAACACAGCCCATGAGAAAAAATAACCCTACAATCCTGCTGGGCTTCAAAAACTGTTCTCAAAGCCTGGGCCTGTCCAAGTTTAGAAATATCAACCACGGAAATGTAACCCAAAGGTCTTAATTTATTGGCACTCAATTGGGAAAACATAAAAAGTTAAAATTGAGTTTGATACAAAGGGGAAGTGGCAGACAGCCCACTATGATCACTGGAGAAACATGGCAGTACCATTCCTAGTAAACGCTGCTTACATTACAAGGTAAACCATTAAAAGCATTTTCCAAACATTAACCTTGATAAACATGATCTGCATTATCATCTGGTGCACCTTCTTTATAACATTAAACAATACTGCAGGAAGAAGAACATTTTAGTCTTTTTAGTCAGGACAAAATATGCATTTTGGTTCCATCTAGGCTTTTAACTGCAATATCTCCCAGCTTTGGTCGTCATGCTCCCACTGTCGCTCGCTTTAAATCAAGTTTCAAAACCCACCTGTTCTCTCTTGCTTTCCATATAATGTATTATGTATTTCTTTGTATTTAAAGTATTATGGATTTTCTTGCTGATACTGCATCTTGTAGCGCTATGTGATGTCCACTATGAAAGGTGCTATATAAAATAAAGACTGATTGATAGATTTATTGATCTTTCAGTTTGTCACAGTAGGGTTCATTACTGGAACATTTTGCTTGTTGATATTTTCTTAACATAAAAATAACAAACAAATGCATAACTCACATGTACAAATAATTCCTTATTTTTCTGTGACACTATTATAATAATTAAAAAATACTACTACTACTACTAATAATAATAATAATAATAATAATAATAATAATAAAATGTACAATCTTGTTAATACAACCTCTCTATTAGAAAACTATATAAAATGTAAGCAATTTGTTTTGAAAACCATTGGATGCTTAATATAACTTGTACATTTATTTCCAGTTGACAGAACCCGTATTTGCCATTTGTCTAATAGTTGTGGAGCATGGGGTAATAATCAATGAGAAAGCAGCAGCATTCTTGAAATGCCTGGTCAAGCGTTGCGTGTGGTGCTACCTCGTTTGAATGGGTTCTGTTCTGGTGCTTGGCTCTGTCCGAGGCATTGGAGAAGGCCTTGTTGCAGCTTTCATGTTCGCAGACGTATGGTTTCTCTCCAGTGTGAGACCGCAAGTGGGTTTTCAAGTTTTCAAGTCTGGAGTAGGCCTTAATACAACCTTCAAACTGCAAGAAAACACATGTGCTGTTTGAAATGGGTATTGTTTTTATTGATGCAAAAGGTATTTCATTTCCCTGAACAAATAAATCAATTTATTTTTATGTCATGTACAGTATAACTAAAGACACCACAAAGATTTCAAATGATTTTTTTAATTTGAAGGATTAAGTAATGACTCTATAGCCAGGCTTTTTATCTAGCTAAACTGAAGAAATTAAATGTTTGCTTTATGCGCTCCCATGCGCTGAACGGTGCTGTAATTATCAAGGAACTAGGAGAAACATGTAGCAGGCCCAAGTCTGTCAGCAATTCCAAACAAAAGTTATGACAGGCTTAGGTATATGGGAATATTTCAGAAATACACAAGAAAAGGCCTAAAAGGCTAAGGTGCTTACAAAAAAACCCATCTTTTAAATCAGATGGGCTTATCTGAATGAGCATAGACGAGCATATTAAAGGGAATCTATGCAACAATGTGCATAAACAACGGTAACTGTTTTCAAAGAGATGCCTGGGCACAAGCCTATTAAAAGGTAATTGGCTGTGTGCATATCTGGGCTATTTTAAAATGATGCACTTGCCTTTGAGGTATTTTCTTGTGTTTCATGCGACTGGAATTTTTGATTCTTAAACATTCAGTGAAAAGATACTGAACAACCAAGCACCGTTTGGTGTCTCAAACCATCTATCTGAGGTTTCCTATAAAATGAAATACCTCTACTAAAAGTACATTTATCACATACCACAGACCTGCTTCACACAAAAGTAGGGATGCACCGAATCCAGGATTCAGTTTCGGATTCGGCTGAATACTTAGGATTCGGTGAATCGAATCCGAATCCTACACCCGCCCAAACACACACCCATTTTAATGCACTCCTCCAATATGTGCAGTTCTTCTTTAATAAAAGACACAAATCTGGTATTGAGTGTAACTGTTGCATTTAGTAACAGGTATTCAAGAAAAAGAACACGTTTGATGAACTCTGTCCCCCCTGTATGCAACACAGCAAATTCACATCCCACTTTTCATGGATAAAAGTTATGCAGTAAACCTGTAATATATAGTAACGACAAACTATTGTAGACTTTTGTGCTTTGTTGCTTTGTCTATGAAACATGTTTTAGAGATCATACAGAGATAAAAAAAATAAATTAAAAAAAACTTGGTGCAGAAATATATATTTTTTGTAACTTTACAACTATCAGATGTGCAAGACGTTGTTAAACAATATGCTTTAGTAAATTACATTTTATGTTATTGTAATGGGAAAATACAAGTTGAAAAATTTGGGAACTTCTGTGTTTTAATAAAATAATTTAAAAACTATTTTGTAGCCTATTCGATAGGTGTTACACACACGGTGTATTTAAATCAACGTGGGTTTTATTTCGCAGGGAGATTCAGGTCATTGTAATTTTTTCCTCATAGCTCTCAGGTCAGTTGACACTGGTTGAAAGGTCATTAAAGAAAACAGTAAGTTATGGCAAAGATGCAGCTCTCCTTGTTGTAATGGTAAAGTAAACGGTTCTGTATTTTGACATTTCTGTTCAGGGAGGAGGGGGCTAGAGGTAAATTGTGTAAGTTTCAAACTAACATCTTATTCAGGGATATATCTCCATTTGTTAATAAAAAATACTATTAACTAAAAGGCTCAGAACTATAGATTGTGCTCGTCCCTTGTTAGTAGCTGCCAGTCTGTTTTTCATTCAACAGTTTCCTTCAGTTTTCTTGACAGTTTTTGTAGATTCGGTATTCGGTTCGGTATTCGGACGAATCTTTTGAGATGGATTCGGTATTTGGCCGAATCCCAAAAAGTTGTCAAAAGGTAAGCTTTCATTAAACAGTAATTTTGTTAACCATGTCCAGTTATGCAGGATAACACACTGTAATAAAATATGAACAATCAAGGCTATGAAACACTGCATACAGTAAAAAGGAAACAAAAAAAGCTACAAAAATCAATATTGCAACTGATGGGCTTTCATCAAGAAATACTTGTGAAGGAAGATTTTTTTTTTTGCTGTCTCCAGAGGTACTTTGTGAAGGACTATCAGTTTTAAAAATTGATATTGTTTTTTACACCTTGTATTGTTCTTTAGCGGCTCTCTTTTGTTATGTATTGGGTGAGTACTCTTCACTCACTATGCTGTTCTGGTCGATACATACACCCTTGTGTGGTGAAGTCTGCTTGACATTTTAAATAGAACGGCTGTGATTGTCTGCGTACTGATATGTTGCAATCAAGTGCATTTGTATGCGACTTGTAGGAATTGTATCAGCCTGGTGTCCCCAAGGACGCCCTCGCAAGTAAAGTGGCTTAGGCTGGTATGTGAGACTTTTAATTAAAGATGAAATGGTGATTTGCAAGCCTACCGTGCACTTGTGTGGTTTCTCCCCTGTGTGTCTCCTCATGTGAACCACCAGCATGTACTGGGCCTTAAAAGGCTTTTGCTCCCTGGAGCAATCCAACCAGCGACAGACAAACTCTTTCTTCTCCCCGTGGATGTGGTCATTGTTAATATGCTGGAAACAAAAAAAGAACACACTCCATTTTGTAAGTATTCAACTTACCGTTTTTTTCCTAATTGTTTTTATTTTTAAAGGCAGGCCACTGTCAGATGCCACAACGTATTTCCAGAAGGTTCTTGCTTATACTAAGATTTATGTCTCTATTGGGACAGAGGTACAAGGAGGTTAAGTGACATCCACATTACATGCATAATAAGGCACTGTTTCAGCTTTGATAGAATGCTAAGATGCCCTGTATATTTATGGCTCCAGCATTAACTTTTAAAAGAGACCTTGTCATGGATTACATCTGTAGTCAATAACTTTAAATTACTATTTCCCACATTAAATGGCCCTAGGGTATAACATGTATTAATAATACTTAGATATCAAAGGGCTATCAAGTACATTTTAATTAAGATCCACTATAATGAACAGCATTATAGTGGATCAGCACTCACATATCCGACCCTATAAATTTTTGACTTCAGTGACGGCTAATCGAGTGGGATGCATATCTGATTATTTCATTATGGCCCGTTCCAACCCGTGTGTGTTTTTTCAGGGAACACAAAACAGATACAATGTCAAAAATACATATCTGAAAGGACTTTGTTTTAAATAAGAAGGCTTCCATGTAGATGTACTGTAGTTGGTTTAAAGTACTGTATTTTCAACAGAAGTATTTTAATTCAGAACAATATGATTTTGAAAATATCACTTGCCAAAAGAGACGACTCTGGACACGTGGACTGTAATACAGTACATACTTTTAAATGTGGTACGTGTTGTAGCAGTGTGTAAAAACCCTATTAACGACCTAACAGCAAAATTAAATCAAAATGTTACCCATGCGCAGAACTGTGTAAAACATAAAAGGCAAAGCAATTTAGCAAAAGACAAAAAAACACCAGTTTCCAGAATTAAAACAGTATTCAAAGTCACTATTCTAAATTGTAGAATATAGTGCTCGATAAGCCCTAATGTCACAGTTCACTTGCAAATGAAAATGCACAAAAGCAACTAAAGATCACAGATCTAAAAAAAAATGCATCACAGTATCTGAAACTGTTTAATGATTAACTTTTACATTACCGTAGCTTGTCCTGTTTTTGCTGCATTTTCATCATGTGAAATTGGAGGAAACGCTGTGTAACTGCACAATAAAGACTGTTTTGGCATGCGAGAAAAAAACAAAACAAACTGTGGGCTGTGACAGATAAACAGATATGTTGTAACATCGAAGAAATGGGCTTTGTATTAGAAAGCTGGTTGGAAATCGTGTGTGACGTGTAAGTGCATAATTTGTTACATATATATATATAATGGGAATTTATTTTATTCTTAATACAAGGGCGGTAAAACGCGACTGACATGTATCTGGGTAACGGATATAAACTGTAATTTACAAAACACCAATGTGAAGCAAAAATAAAAGCACTGTACATTTTGTGTAAAGAGAAGTACAATACATGACAGCTGTAATGGAGCTGTAATTTCACAAGGGTACTAAAAGATGACCACTGATGAGGGATCTCAAAAAGGAAGTGTCAAATCCATGCAAGGGAGCACTTTTAAAAGTGATTTAACTACACATAATGAATTAAACCTTGAATCTCCATGCATCCTTAGGCCAAAACGAATCAATGTATCAAATGACTGATTCACAGTATCTCCATTAATTGTGTATTTCAGTTCACTATTACTACAAATGAAGATGAAACATTACAGAATGGATTTAAACATGTAATCAAATCTACCAGGATAAACATCAGTGTTTTCTCCTCGCTTATTTTTGAACCCTCCACAAACCCTCCACCCTCAAAACCTGGTTTTGAACGTGGTATGAAGGAAAACTCCTATTTGCTTTTTTTCACTTTTTACAATCCTTTATCCATCTTTGAGAGGTGCAACAATAAGAAACAAAGCCAAGAAGGAAAATGTTTCAGCTAATGCCTTCGTCAGTGCAGTGAGTCCAGCTGTCTGAAGAGTTGAGGTCTGATTACACTGGTAGCGAAAAGCGGTAAGCGGTAAACCGTGCAGCAAAAAGCTATTGTTTTGAATGGGTGTAATTACACTGAGTGCGGAATAGAAAAGCGGCATGGTGGAAAACCAAGTGGGAAACCAGAGCGATTTTTTGAAAATACCATGTGGCAAATCTAGACCAATCAATTGAAGTGCTGTTGTATCATGTTATCTGCACTATATAAAGTGAGAGATGGCGAACTGATTTTCGAGGTGCAAAAATGCCCTCAACTGTATGATACGTCTCGTCCAGATTATAAGGATACGTTAAAGAAGCGAGACGCCTGGGACACCACAGCGGCCAAACTGGACTGGTTAAATATTTGAAGAGCAACAGAAGACATACACTATATAGCATACTGTATGCCACAGACCTCCAAGCAAAGCACTTCAAAGTTGAAGAAAAAGAGGTCTCAGTAATGATGGGCCTCTGCAGTATTTCATGGATGTTTTTTGTACAGATTTGTCATAAAACTCTTGGATTCGCCATGCCAGGTAAACAATTCAGTGATGCAATGCACACTGTCTTTATATAGTGCGGAATAATGTCGGGTTTTTTAAAAAACTAAAAAAATATAATATATAAAATATATATATAGATATATATATATATATATATGGTATATATATAGAAAATATATATAAAAAATATATATATATATATCATACATATAAATATATATAATATATATAGATATATAGGTCATATTAGAATAACTTTTATTAATATAAATATAATGGTCATTGTAGAATGCTACACAGGTGAAAACTCCATGTTTTTTTTTTTTTTTTTTTCTTTAAAGACACATACTATATTTAATCTTTATTTTTTGACATCCTTCATCAATTATTCATTTTTTCTCAACATTAACATGTGATAATAAATTTACATAGACCGCAAGGTTTCCCACCGGCAGTGTAATATGAAAAACCGCACGGTTTACCGCTTAATGCTTTCCGCTCCCAGTGTAATCAGACCTTTAGAGGGAGTTTCCCCCTCCCCCAGGAAGCCAAAAGCTCCCAGTGCTTTTTGAATATGTTCAGTGGAAAGGGTTTATGCTGGTTATTTAATCTAAGGTCAGTATAAGACCAACAAAGGGTTTCTAAATGTGCGGAGACTTTCACACTTATTCTGTTTTCACAACAGGGTCTGGGTATTTACAGAGGGGAAATCAAAGAAAATATACAATACATCTTTCAAGCACTGGGTCCTTTTTTATTACACTCACATAGAACAGGAGTTCCTAACACAGTATTGTGCAAATAAGTGCAAATTTGTAAGATGCACCATAGTCTCATTGTTAACATTTTATAAGATTTAAAAGAAAACTTGTCCCATTACATTTTGTATTCATCCCTGCAAGAGGACTGGTGACAGATATACAATTGCAGCAGTTTCTATTTAGATCTATATAGATTTAAAAGGACAAAGTTGTTTAGGCAAAGCATTTCAAATGCCACAGCTTATATAGGCAGTGCTCAGCTCTTCTAAATCAGCGACTAAAGACTTTGAGGGGCCATTTGTTGTAAGTTTTACAGAGTCCAACCACTGACTGATATGAAAACAAAAATACACAGAGACAGAGAATCCTCTGGGGATAAGTCAACATCTGGCCCCTTTACAAAGAAAATACTGTACTTCTCTCACAAGTGCCTTCTGAGGCAATTTAAACACCGAGAGACAGACAAAATATCCTGAAGAGGGGGAAACCTGCATTAGTGCATTCCTGACTGAGGAGAAAGGGATTTGCCCCAAGGACACAAGGGAAAGAGTGAAAAACTCATCTAGGACTCAACTTCTCTGCAATCATTTATAACACAAACCAATTCTGTCAGCCTCTCTTTCACTTTGCATTCAATGTGTAGCACAGGAAGTTGTCATTCATAAGTAATTCCATGCTGTCATAAATACTGGCTGTTGCGGGACACACAATGTTTACTTGTGAAAATTAAATAAAAGGGCATAAAGGAAGAGGTGGAACAGATGAAGAACGCTTGGAGCTCTCAATCAGTAGTACTTGAAACCGCTAGTCAGTCTGAAACCATCAGAGTTCTAACTAAGAGGGTATGATTATTAAACTGAAACTGTCATTTAAAAAGTAGTGTTTTATTACATGCAACACCAGCACTGGCTACTACAGGTTTGAAACACAATAGGGAATGATACAGAACACTGGTTTCTAAATAAAATACTAGAAAACATTATCAAAAGTAAACTAAAACAAAAAGCACCCTAGTAGTATAATCTAATGGTATGCCATATCAGATCAAATAGTTTGTAAATATGATGTAATTTTATGGAAATGTTGCTCTATGTTGAATACGATATGGCAGTGCTAAGGTTAATTTCTAGAAATCTCACAGCACCCGTCTAGCTTGATACAGCCTTTATGCCCTGCTTCCATGTGCTTGTCCAAAAGTGAACGAACTGGAACCAAAATAGACCGTTCTTAAAAAAAACAATTTTCAAAACGTAAGAAAGCACAACTGGATTTTCTGAGACCCAGACTTTTATCAAAATGTTTGTTTTATCTGTATATCTGTATAGACAATGGATCAAGACTCTCAACACCAATACAGCAAAACAGCTTTGATCTTTTAGGTATTAACATTATTAAACAGACACGACACTCACTCTAAACTACCACACTCTCTAGCTGACAAAGTGAACATGCTAAAAGTTTGAGGCTATAACAACCCTTTGTAACCATATGCGACCTCTAACCTTCCCTTTCCCTATAGGAGCTGCCTGATCTTGGGTCAAAAGTTCTTTCAATACAAAAGCATTTTATTTAGGAATCCCCTCATATCCTGTCATGCCCTAGTATGTTCAAATTCCTCACAGACTGTGTGTATACAAGGGATAAACCTAACGGCTAGAGATGGCAACTGATATAAATGACTGTGGAAGAAAACTTGATGCATGGTTCATGCTCTGTAAGTGGAATGTCCACTATTGCTTGTGATTATGGATCACGTCATGATATAATAGCAATTTTTATTTAATCAATAATTTCCATGCTGTGTAGACAGGCCTTTTCCCTAAGAATCGACAAACAGGTACTGATAGTACAGGGGATGGTTATTAATCTTCACCCTGCCAGCTGATGTGCCAACAACTGTAAAAGCACCACCAAGATGGATTTAGTAGCTACATTACATGATGGCTGGAAAAGGCTTATTGTTACACACACTCACAGTCACGTGTTACCACGATTATCAGGACTTCCTATAGGGAGACATAAAAAATAAAAGCACACATGTTTTTCTTCTTCTTTTGAAAGTTAATTTGAAGGAGCCCTGGATATGCATTGTAGTAACAGAAACACATTAGGTATTAAGCAATTTCAGAAATCTGTGGGACCCAAGCTATCACTTAGCTTTATCAATTACAGGCTAATAAATCATATGTCTTTTGAGATGTCAATCGCTGAAGTGCTTTGTACAGACACCCCCCCCCCACCACCACCACCATAAAAAAATGGCATCTGTAATTCAGCAAAGCCTTTTCATCTTGAAATAAGATACAGACAGATAACAGGCATAATCCTTCTACTGATCAAAAAAGAATCTGCATTTTACCAATTAAAGCACCCCTGCCAGAAGCAAAAAATGGAGCAGCTCTCAGACTCTGCTGAAGTTTATCTCGTTAGAACACAAGGGAGGAATACAGCTACAGCTTTGTTTCATTTAAATCGGTCTACTTTATCTCCCTCCAAGAACGGCAGCACCTCAGCCGCAATGGGGGTGATGTGTTGGTATGGCATGAAGACCTAATATCTGCAGTACCTATGGCCTCTACAGTGTTTGAACCAATACTGTACATCAATAACACCTTTCTTTTTTTAAAAAAAAGGTTTAACTTGAAACCAAACCCCTTTTTAAGTGGTTCTGCAACCATTTTATGAAAAAAAGAACTTAAGAAAAAAAGCCAAAAATCCCAAATAAAAAAGCAGGCTTGGAAAACCACATTAGCTCGGCTCACTGACTGTACACAGATGATAAGCAAGTTAAATCAGGCTGATATGATTATTATCTTATCGCCTGAACCAAAGCATTTATGGAGATGATAAAAATCACATCACGGTCAGAGAAACCTGTATTTTGAACAGAAGCACAGCAGATCTGAGAGGGAGGGGGCCATTTTTAAATGATAGCTTGAGAAATATATTAAGTATTAATTTTACACTTTACTATAAATATGTAAGTTTTTTTTTTTTGTTTTAAATAAATAAAACCTATACAAATTAAAAGGCCACCATTAATAATGGTAAGATAAATAAACATTGCAATAATATCTCCAGCAGGGCTTTACTTACTCTTTCAGACTCACTTTTCCAGATTTTTTTGGGCCCGAAGAAAACCACAGTGACAAACAGCATGCTTAAAATGTTTGTTTTTTTCCTGCTAGAAGCAATCTTTTATATGGTATTTTTGAAAAGCAGGCAATGAATTTAAAGCAGGATCTCAAGTTGAGCCACAGTGAACTTTTTTAATTCTTAAAATAAAACAAAACATTAAGACAAGTACAAAGGGACCCGTTGTTTAAACTCTTGATATATGGAGATTTCTGATATCAAATACCTTTGCAGTAAACCACTCATGCTCCAAATATATCATTTATCCCGTTTTTGGGGAGCATAAAGATAAAGCCGTCTTTAAATCAGCCGTGTCAAATTAAGAGAAAAGGGCTCCAGAGGCAAAAAACTTTAGAAGCATTATTATCAGCTTCAGCTGTAAAAAATAATAATAATAGAAGTCTGGCTTTTTTTTACAGAAGAGAGGTGGAACTTCTTTTTAAACAGTGCTCTGCTATCAACTATACTTGTTGTAAGAAATAAAAAAAAAACCTACCTGGCATAGTAACAGACCTAATTCTCCTCTCAATATATAAGCCTTAGCTAATGTAAAACACATGGAGGCTCCGTGCACTAAAGTTCAAACTACAGTGGAATTCCGACTGAGCAGAGGCTCAATGAGTGAACCAGAACAAGGGCAGAAGTTGTCAAGATTTTAAACCTTTCAGCAGCAAAGCTCTTCAAATGCAGTAAGCAACCTATTCCATGGCAAGGATATCAATTATAGATAGGGGTTACTTTAGCTAGCAGCTGGTACTGTCAGCCACTAGACAGACAACCATGAAGAGCAGCTTTCTATTAAATGTAAGGAAAAAAGAAGGGGGGAGCAAGGATATGCAGCATTATAAGGACGGACAGGATGAAAGCTGTATATATTACTACCTGCTCTGCCTTTCACGTGATTTACGTCAGTATGGTACCATGCTTTTGCGAAAGTCCAGATTAATTGCAGATTAAGTTTAAGAAGGAGATGGATATATATATATATATCAGTGGCAATCAAAAAACAACACATCTGACATAACTTTCTAATTTTAATGTAACTGCAATTTAATTCAATTCAATTTTGATTGTTTCTTTTCATTTCATTAAACTTTATTTATTTTAAAGCATTTCAAATATAAAATGGCACAATAAAAGGCTGCTGGCAAATAATTACAAATGTCAATGCTAGTAGCCAAAAAGCATGTCCACTTAAATGAACAGCTGTCTACAGCTGCATAACAGTAAATAGCAGGGCTGCACAGGAGTTACCACTCAAGGTCTGATTTAAAACTTGTCAAAATTCATCATTAATGTTTCCAATCTTATGGTCAAGAGCACAGAATGGGTTAACTGCTTATATTATCTGTACTTTATGTCCATCACTCTTAGATCTGGTGAGTCCTGGTTATTTTCCCTGAAACAAAGCTAAGCCTCTCTAATAAAGCTTTGAGCTAGGAGTCGCAACTCCCTGGGTATCAGAGTGCCTACCCTCTCGTGAAAAAAGGTCACATAGTTTTCTGAATGTCGATAACTTACATGGACTAACTGTTCCTGTGTGTCAAACTCTCTGGAACAGCCTTCCCAGTGGCAGTTTGTCTCGTATACCACCTCAGGCTCTTGCTTGCTTTCATCCTTGTCTCCCTCTTCCTTTACCAAGGTCATTCCTTCAGGCTGTTCCTAACAGAAGAAATGGAGTGGGGTGGAAGAAAGGAAAAAGGATTTATTTAGACAGCATTAAAAAAGGTGGCCTCTGTCAAATATGATACACTGTACTGCTGCTTAAAATAAAGTGACTGAATGATTGGTTTAAATGTAAAGAATGTAACATGCTTTTAATATAAATACCACACCAAATTATAATGTGTTATTTTTTTATAGTTCTACAAGTAGGTGAAGGACACAACAAGTTGTTAACTTAAAAGTTGAAAGTACCATCTCCTGGTTCCCAATATGGTGCTTCAACCACCTTTATGTTTAAATATAGCTCTCACACCAGAATCAGACTCTTAACACTGAAGTTTTACCTCAGAATGAAACATTACCTCTGGCAATGCAATGTAAAACAGAGCGGCTGTTTGGAACCGTGTTTACATTTCTGTACAACTGCAGTTGAACTCTTTAATTGCCTACAGTGACGGGATGTCTAGATGGTGTATTGGACAGTATAAGATTATTGTAAAATGTCAATTAGATTTAATAGGTGTTTCAGACCCCCCCATTCTAAAATACGAGTGCATGAATTGCAGAAAAGGAAATGTAAAGCAAATCCTTATTCTACATTAAACCTGATATATGTTCTGTTGTTTGCTATGTAATGTAAGAATCCCCGTCTGTAGGTTGTTTCATTACTGAAGGTATATTTCACTGTCAAGTTAAATTGTTGAAGGGGCCAAAAGGTTATGGCATTTAGTGAGGAAATCTGAACTCCTTACAGCTGTACATAATATATTTTCACATTTCTCAGGCACAGTGGTACGATTCTTGTTTTAAGCGACCGATTCAATTTTATTCCATTGTTGAATGGGGAACAGGTCTGGTACAGAACAGCACTACAATCGTAAATATTTCCCCTGGTACACAGCCACAGTATGCGTGATCGCTAAGGCTGCTAAATCAAATCCCTCCTGCCTGTCCTTTGGAAAGTAAGACGTTCGCAGCCTTTGCAAAACATGTTTTACATTATGCTGCCACACTGCTTCATTTTAAAGGTCCTAAAAGAATGACTTGGAGGTATTTACTGAGTGGAAAGATTCATTCACAAGAATGTGGCTGCAGGTTCCTTAACAATCTATAAACACACACACTTACACATTACACAAGCTATATGAAAGCTGCTGGCTTTCTACTGTTCTTAAATCACCATATTTACCTTATTAAGTGCAAAGCAAAGCCAAAACAAAGGATGGCAAAATAGTTTGCATTACATTCTGTAATTGGTCCCATAGCTCTGTGTTTGATGCAATGTGTGTACCTCGGGACTTTGGGAATAAATTATCAATAAATATTCTACAGATTGAGTGTGTCGGCTCTGGGTGAAAAAAGGGGGAGACAGGGGCTGACTAATTGAATTCTGGATGCCATACCTGCGTGCTTCCTGCACCTGGGCTGGAAAGGTCTTCATCTGGTTTAATCTTGGAGCGCTTGTTGTGCATTGGGTCTCCCGTACTGCTCACTGCTGACTCACTGGTGGGCTTGTTCTGCTTAATGGAAGACTTTGTTAGGCGATACGGGGTTGGCGGAAAGGATAAAGCTTTTCTTCTCAGTTTAACAAGATTGTGTTGTTCTCTAACCAAGCAGGTTTTAGATCCTCTATGGCACTGTGTTTATAAGGGAAAGTGACAAAGCATTTAAAATAAAAACATGGACACTTATAAACAGAAATATCTGGGGGTGGCTGTTGTACTGTAAACGAGTGTTAAAAAAAAAAGAAGATTGAAAAGCACAGGAATAAGAAGGACTGCTACAGCAGAATCCAGATGAGGATTAGGGTTAGTACTAACACCATTTTCTTGTAACATTTTTTCTGTACACATATTTAAAGTATTTTAAAAACAATGACTAGTGTGTATCTGTTGTACTGCTAACTGAATCATAAGGGGATAAAACTGAACTGCTTGGAAAGGTCTTAGAATGAATCTTAATGGATTTTAAAGAAAGATGTTCTATTGTTTACAATGCTAAAGGCTGGCTATTAACTCTGAAACCTTAAGGCCTCCACTGGAAATGAATGGACACGGTCAATGAAGTGAGTGATGCCAAAACTGTCACCACAAATAAAAAGCTTTGAAATAAAAAGCATTTATTAGGTTCCAAATATGTAATATAAAACATGTCATGGACACTAAGCAATATGTGATTAACATCCTGCGCTGCGAACCAGATTAATATTTCTGGTGGTTACCCAATTCCTGTTTCCCATTGACTCCCATGATTAATTGCATCACATAACTGTGCCATACTGTGTTAACAAGCTATTTGGAGGACGTTGTTACTTCTCACCTGTGTGGACTCGGAAGGCCCGGTGTTGACTTGTGCTGAGCTCAGGACATTTGGGATACCGGGGATGGGCCTTTGGGTGGCAAAAGTCGGAGCAGGATGGATGAGGGGAGGGCTGTGTCCGAAGGCAGAGCCTATGCTTGGCTGACGACTCATTAACTGCTGATGCATCTGCTGGAGGGCCACTGGGGTAGGTGGGTAGGCAAAGCTCAGAGCAGGGCTAGAACAGGAGTGAAGAATAACTGAGATCAGGACAGATTCCTTCTCATTAGCAGGTCGACATTCTCACAGACAGTTTTTTGTCTATTCTGCTGATCTTTATATTAGTTTATACACAGCAAGGTGTGAGAGACAACAACTGTTTATATGGAAGAGACTTTGAATAAATATCATATCATCACTATAGCTAATCCCTTTTACAATGGTTAAACATTAAGAAAATATTCAAAACTTTTTTTTTTTTTTAACATCCCTTGTGGTGTCATATTATTTTAAAAAATTTAAAACCGAAGGTTTTACCCCTTTAAGAAAGTGATCATTCAAACGCATGCTTGATTTCTGCAGTTCATCAAGAATTAAGACACAGAGAAAAGTTACAATAATGATAAACAGGTTTAAAGGTTATCAGTTAACAAATAAAAATCAAATAAAAATAATTCAACACCTTCAAAATCAGCTTGAAAACAGGCATATCTACTTTAGATGTGAAAACATACAACTACCGATACAACAGTTGAAAACATCAAAAAGGCAGCATTCACAGTTCATCAAAAACAAAAGTTGAATGTGGCCGTACAAGTGAGTTTTACAAGTAGTTCTATATATTTCTTCCAGCGCGTGAAGCAATTTATTTAAACCTGACGCAGGCTAAGCTGTTCCATATGTCTCCAGATCTTATTACCAGAGGATAGAAAATCAATTGGTTAAATGTGTTTTGGGCTCTATGCTTGTCATATCACTCACTTGTTTGTAAAGATTTGAAGCTCAGTCCATTCAGGGTGTCACCTATAGAATTTCCATCAGGACTGTTTAGTTAAAGCAAATTGATGGATTAACCCCCGTCTCTCCCCTCCCCTCTGCAACTGCCTCGATCAGTGATCAATGAGTTGTAATAGATGACATACTCCAAAGAGAAGACAAGTCTCCTGCCTCCAATTAAAATACATTAAATGTCTATTAAAGCATATTATAAATGCTAATACCTGTCATCACTCCATTACTCCACTGTGTATTCCTTGACTACTGTCTAAGTTTTGGGTTTTTTTTGTATTTAACTAGAGTACTCTTAACTGAACTTACACATTGGTTTCTTTCTACAGTACTGAGGTACTGATGAATAATTAAGTAAAATAATTAATTCAAATCAATGCTTAATTCTTAATGTGTTTTTAATAAAACCAATAGTTTTACGATGACTATTTGCTTATAGCATTTAGGACATAACATATCCATATACGCAGAAAATTGTGGGAGTCTGGAATCAACTCCCCAGTAATGCTGTTGAAGCCGACACCCTGGGATCCTTCCTGAAACTGCTTGATGAGATTCTGGGATCAATAAGCTACTAACAACCAAACGATGGGCCGAATGGCCTCTCATTTGTAACCTTCGTTATCTTCTTATGTTCTTCTTATAATAATGAGTTTAAACTAAGTGTTTTTTTTTTAATAGTTAATAACATAATTTCACACAAAAAAAGTAATATTATTATGTTTGTATTATGTATGAAAATAAACAGCAAAGCTAACATGACAGACACAAAAACAAATGAATGTTAAAAAGAAGCTGGTCATAATGTTTTGGTAATACCTGTATATGAAAACAGTATATGAAGTGGGCTGAGCTAAAAATTAAAAAAGAAAAAAAGGAAAAAAAAAGAATACAATTGTATACACATTTAATAACTCAGACTTTTATTTCCATATGTTTATATTTTCCAAACAAAGCTTATATGCAGACTTTAACCTTAAACAGTTCCCTTTTTAATACCCTACATTGTATTTGTTTTTGGCACCTGCATTAACTAAGCATGCAATATTCTATTTATATTTTTCCCCATTTTCTTTTTTTTCAGAAACTAATCTTGCCAAATGCCACACTGTTTAAAAGTTGAATTCACATTGAATTTCTCAGCTCTTAACATACAGGAAGCCTCATGTTAAGAATCAACATACAAACATTAACTAATTTATGCATGTGCTTTGTGTCACATATAACTGTTTTCACTGGATTTGTGAACTATTTAATCACTGCTTGGTATTATTTTTTTTGATAATGAACTAAGTTGACAGAAAGTGCTTTGCAGCCTACATGCTGAATTAGACAGATTTTTCATTTACGCAGGGAGACTGCTAATGTAAATGCACCAGTCCATCTCTAAAAGAAGCATGCAAAGCAGTCCGTTAATACAGCCTGCTAGTTTGCTGCCTGCACTCCTCTCAGTCGCCATGAATTATTACGCAGCAGTCCAGTTTAGGTAGCTACTGCCAATGATTGATAGGACATTAATCAGAAGATGCATATCAGGCTTGAAAATGTGTTCACACGCTTTCCCCTAATAGCAGATTTCATGTTCACTGAGCTCTATGCCAGTTTGTTCAATTTATTCTTCAACGTACTGGTCATTCATCACAAAACACAATGGGCCAATACTTCCTTTTTTTCTCTTTCTTCTTATTCCTCTTCCACTGCACTTTTACTCAGTTCAATTACATTCTAGACACATATGCGCAGCTATTTGCCCTGTGTATTACTATGTAAGGTTTATATGCTTATCCTGGTGTGCAATAAAGGTAATGCTTTTCAAGCCATGATGCTAAACGCTGCTCTTAAATACAGAAGACTGAAATCCCCTTGATTTTCAAAGCCTTACCGAATCCATTCTTTACAGCTCAGATTGTTAATATGGGACCCTTTATGCACCACTGTTATGAAAACCAGCATCTCGTACAGTCATGTGTGTTGGTTTGTTTGTTTTTTATCAAACAGTGGCAGTATTTAGAGTCACCAAACCTATTCAACTCAAAAGACCAATGTGTGTATCAAATTGTTTTAGAGCTTTTTCCCCCTTTTCTTTAATTAATTTAAACCAGGATTTAAAAATACACAAACACAGCATCAATAATTATAAGGGTCTAACTCATTTTAAAATGCCAGCTCAATCCAAAAAGTCTATTGTGGGTTTAGTGCTTCTCCCAATATCTTTGGAATCTTTGGTTACCACTGTGGGTCTTACCACAAAAACAGCTGTGATCTAAAGTACACAGAAAAGCCTTGCAGACAGATTTGCTTTCCTTAAACATTTTAAATGGAAACTAAACCAATACAGTGTTTGTCTTAACATTTAAACTAAACTTCCCCCATCCTGTGGGACAGCTCATAGATTCAAGCTGTTTCTTGTTCTGTTTGGTGCTTGACAAGGCAGACATTACTTTAAACACCAGACTTGCGTTTGGGCATGAATATGTTAGAGTGTATTCATGCACACGAAATTACGCAAAGTAACCCAACCATAACCTATACTGGATTCTGAAGTGACATTTATCGGGGTTGACACAAAAATGGCAGAACCCTAAACCTTTCACTTGTGTGTCTGTGTGACTGCTGCATACGGAAAAACTCACAACTTTTATTAAAAATCTTTTTTGGAGATATGCAATCTCAGCTGAGTCAATGTAATGTGTCTGACATTAGAATACTTTTAATTACACTCAATTATTCACCTAAAAGTTATAAAACATGTTGATTTTACAAAGAACCAAAGTATCCGACTTCAAAGAATATCCTTTAATGACCTGAGGGATTCAATTTAAAGATATTTAACATACTGTGACAAACACAGTGCAATTCAACAGGACTGCATATACAGGACTGTATATGAATTAAAAAGTAAAAACTAACACTGTTGTACTCATTTCTTACACAGTAACATTTTAATATTCATTTTTATTACCCATATATTATTTAAAGCATAGTATATCTATGCAGAGGCACTGCTTGGAAAAAAACAGCATCACAGGAAGGCCTGTTAGCACATTTTATTTTTTTTGAATAATTACAGTGAACTCATAGGTGTCCACTGCGAAATATACATAAAAAACTAAAACATGGCTTCTAACTGTAGTATGCCGGTAATGATTTTCCACAGGTCTAACATTCCGGAGTTGAAAATGTTATTAAAAATGCATGCCATACATTTACTTTTAAGTGTATGAAAAGCTGTCACAGTGTTACAGTGTTATAGTGTTGATTTTCACAACCAGTATATGGGATGTCAATTCATTTTAATGGCTGCCTGCATCCGTGATCACTGTAAAAGCTTGCTAAGAAGGAAGAAAGTGTTAATAAGGAATGATTGCAGCACTGCACTCTTACCTTACTGCACCTGCAGATAAGTGGCCATATGAGCCACTAGTTGAGGAGCTGCTTCTGGAATTATTCAGGATGGTGACCAGGGAGTTTGGAGATGTCCTTATCATGGTCTGTAGGTCAAAGCTGTGGTCGGAGAGAGGGGAAATAGGCAGGGCTCTCTTGCGGCTGGGGCGAGCTGACAGTCTGGGACTGGGAAACCTGGAACCTATTAAACCACAAAGGTACAGTGTTGCAGAAGAGCACTGTGTTCTTCATTGAAGTTACAGTGGGTCATGTTTACAATAAGGCAAATGTGTAGAAATATATTTTAATGGCAATGAAGTAACCACTAAGAGACCCAAAAGAAATTGTATTCTGTACATGGCCTATCTGTCAAAATATTAATTTGAATCTTGTCCCACATATCTTTTCACTCAGTGTGCATTTTCATTGCTGATTTTGTTTTCTCTTCATGCTGATGCAGTGTCCTCTGTTTTATTTTATTTTTTTGCAAAAATAAATACTGACACTACATGCCTGAAACTTTCAGAGCTTGACATGAGGGTGCATTGTTAAGCTGCAGAGCTACCAGAAAGGGAATCAGCTCAGACTCAGTTTTCTTGCCAGAGAAACAATCCCTCTTGGAGTTAGTACAATTTTTTTCCTTTGTTCTTTACGCTGCCCCATTCATTCATCACAGTGAGCAAAAAACTAGTCAATCGTTGGCCAATTTTACACTGTTTTCCAGGCTCTATGGAGTGCCCATAGGAACAATTTCAGTGCAGCCTCTATTGTTCAGTAAGTACTCAGAAACATGAGGGATGACAACGCAAGTACTTAGTGCATCCCCAGTACTGTGAGGGATCTGAAAGATGTGATTGCCAAACACAATAGAAGCCCATGAGGGTAGTTTTCGTGATGTTTATTTCAGCATTCTAGAGGTGGGCTGATGATACTGCTAAGTATAACCAGTCCAGCACTGAGACAGTGGATTAGCTCAGTGCTTAGAGTGTGAGATTCCAAAGTATAAAAGTACAATTGACCTTTCTATCAGTGGATAAGAATCAAGAAAGTCTAAGATACAGCCTATCATATTGCATCACCTAGAATTTTAGGTTTGAGTCTTAAAAAATAAAAAATACAAACATAACTTTGATATTTTATTTGACATCAGGTTATCAAAGAAATGGATATTGCAAAAGTCTATTGGAAGCCGTAATAGTGGTACAGTATTTCATGTTAGATTTCAAAATGTCACATTTTTTGTATCTTGCTCTTGATTATACTGTAATTCTTGAGATGTGTAAGAATGTCTGCTAAGAAAGAAAGAAAGAAAGAAAGAAAGAAAGAAAGAAAGAAAGAAAGAAAGAAAGAAAGAAAGAAAGAAAGAAATAATAATGATAATAAAGGACTAAAAAAGTTTTTTGACCTGCAGGAGCATACAGCCACATGGCAACGATGAACTGTATACTGTCATATTGCAGGCACAGGAAATCTGCATGCAGGTGTTGCACCGCATTAGTGCATATTGTTGCAACATTTACATTATAAACAGCAGGTATAGGTCAGGTGCCATTCTGTGGCAACCTATGACAATATTTTGTACGTCTTCTCCAAAGGACAAAGGGCAAGAGAGTGACTCTCTCTGACAAGTGCCTTACTTTCCACCTGTGATCTACTGGCTACAATTGTGGGAAATTAGGAAGAAAAATGTATCTTCCCGTGGCTTACCTCAGGGGAGCTCTGTTTATTAATGTGCATGCAAAATGATAAATGGCTAAACAAAAAGAAAAAGGCTTCTACGTATTACCTCTCTCATTTCTAGGTGATTTATGAATGTGACGACTGCTTAGACATTCACATCATTAATTCACTACGAGCAGAGAGACAGTGTTAGTACAGACCAGCGCTAGCAATAAGACGAAAACTCAATCACAGAAACGAACTAAATGAAAATAAACATCAGGGAAAGCAGCCTCCTGAGCACAAAGTCAGACCCGTTTTCTGCAGCTGGAGGTTCGTGCACCTTTACTGAATTATCCCCTTTCTAATGCCAACTTCTGTTACTCTGCTTGAAGTGCATACAGACTTACACTGACCTGAACACTCAAAGCA
The DNA here is from genome assembly GCF_017654505.1 of Polyodon spathula. Taxonomy (NCBI): domain Eukaryota; kingdom Metazoa; phylum Chordata; class Actinopteri; order Acipenseriformes; family Polyodontidae; genus Polyodon; species Polyodon spathula. The sequence continues at coordinate 16,410,901 of NC_054537.1, read as the reverse complement.
TACATTATAGACTGGTTTTGAAGACCCTGATGTATAAACTAGAGCCAGTGTAAAATGTATGTATCATTGAGACAGTTCATCATTTTCCACAATGGTTTCTTTTCAAATGTTATTTTTTTTTTTTTTTTTAATACAATAAAACTTAACAGGAATAATAATTTACATTAACTAAAAATGTATGTTCTATGTTTAAAAAAAAAACGTAAAGAAATAAACAGAAGGAAACTGTGCCAGATGTATCTGAAATGATGATATGGCAAGTGACACTGGTAGATTTCAACAGCATTTTAAAACCATGGCAAAAAGAAATTATTTAGTATTGTGTAGTTATTTTGGTGTAGAGCTATTAATAATGGATCCAAGCAAGTGTATTATTCACTGTTTGTAAGATTACAGGATTCTTATCTATCCAAGGTAGTAACATCAATAAACTAGACAATCCTGTAAGAGTACATTATTGGCATCAAATTAGATTTTTTTTTTAAGGAAATCAATAGACTTCACTTGGTAATTGATTTACAAGAAAAAAGATCCAACAGTATGAATGCTTAAAACTATTGTCAGGGGCATAATTATCTAATTTACATTTATTAGGGGGGCTTGACTGAAATGTGTGTTCTTATGAATGCATTGCTCTATAAATGAAAGCTCAAAGGAAGCTATTAGAATGCATCAAAACAACAACTCTTTATACTGCTAATGGCATCTTGAAATGTTTCCCGTTTGAATTTGTTGTACTCTTTAGATGTGTGCCAACCTTTACAAAAAGGCTCTTTTAATAAATTACAGTTTTCACAGTCCTTTCTGAAGGACACTTTATAGTGTTAATTTTCCAACTTAGAACACACATTCTTAAAACATGCAATCAATTATTACCTGCCATGATCAGAAACATTTTACATTTTTAAAAAGCCAACATCTCCATTTCAATTTTCACTAATTGTTTTGCTTCAGTCTATTAATCTAAAAATGACACAGAAGAAATTATTTCTACATTGATGAATGATGGGACATTCCAATTTCCACTTAATAGCAATTAATTTTCTGATACCCATGCAAGTTTAGATAGTTTTAATTAGTTTGTACAGCAAAAGGGTAACTTCACCCCCTATTTATATAAAAGCAGCTACTGCCTGACTAAATACATTCTCATCAAATACAAGCAGGTGAGACGGCTTGACCTTTCCAGGATTTACTGTGCGTTTAATTTTCTATTTACACTTTAAAATAACTCATTAGCATATTACTGCTACACATTTTCATACCTAGCATATTAAGACTGTACCTCATTTAAATGCTGCTGGTGCACGAATTTTTAACTGGCGCTAAATAGTGTTGTTAATTGTGCAGCCTGATGCAGGAAATGTTTTAGTAGGCAGAGCAAATCCAAGTACACCAAATTATTATCATGTTAAAAACACACAGTTTTCTTTTTTAAATGCTGTATTGTATGTAAAGTTGCCATTAGCTTAACATCTCTACAGAGGTGGAAAAAAAAAAAATACCATGATTTATACTTCACTTTTATTTGCACCCCAAATGCTTGTAAAAAAGGAAACTGTACTTTGTCCATAAAACTAAATCCACTATTAGTAATTGTTAAAAATGGGTTAACACATCACCCTTTAAGTACTGTTTGAGATGTGTGTAAATTATATATATACTGTACATATTTTCCATATTTTAGTACAGGTTCATACCATTGTTTTTTTTCAAAAAGCAACTATAAACAAGCAACAATCAAGGTTTGAAATATATTACAAATTCATATTAAAAGACATAATCCTTTTATGTCAAAATATAAATCATTTGCAACATAACAGTATTTTTTATTGTGTGAGATTTTATTAAATCGAGATTTCTGGGTTTTTTTGGTTTATTTCCTATAATGCACAACACTCTATTTTCATGCCAGTGAAAAGGCAAAGGCTTGTTTTTAAAGCAATTAACAATACATAATGCAAGCAAAAAATGTATTTACAGCTTACATATTGCTTGCTTGATAATATTTGTATATTGCTTTATTCCTTTAAAAAAAAGTATTTGCTTTTGAATTGCTTCAAAAACAGGGATAAATGATCGAAAATAAGGGCCTTTTCTTCGCATTTTAATATTGCAATGGGGCCCCTGTTTACAGTACAAAACTCCTTATATTTTGTAACATTTATTGACAAGAAAAAACATCAGTACTGTTACAAAATGTTTTCACTGGTTTTCTAACATTGCTAATTGCATTTATCTTTCACAAAAACATGTGCATTCCAGAATACAACGTTTGTTAATTTTTATTAGGATTTAATAAATAAGGAGTTGGGTGACTGTTAAAGGATGTAACTGGCCCAGGCAAAGGATTTGATTAGTGCTGTAAAAAGCTTGTTTTACTCACATTCCATGGCTTGCAGGTACTCCATATGAAGCGCCGTGGCCCCTACCCCTGCTGTGGTTGCTACTGAAGGAATGATGTCAGCATATGGACTCCTGTGACCTGCCAGGAGGGCCATTTGATGGTAATATTCAGCTGGGCTAATGCCCGCATGTGGCACTAAAATAAGCAAAGAAACAAAAATAAGTAAACAAACAACTTCAACATTTGTGCTTTATATCTTTCCTTTGGAACTCCTTATTTGGGCCTGACCTTCAGAAACAAGATTATCCATATACGGAGCACCTCTTGTTACATTTTCTTACCCACCGTCAATAGCATTTTTGCATTATTCTCAAAGCCACTCTGGATGCTGCAAATGAATCTCATGGTGTTATCATTTTAAACAACAATGCTGTAAAACCCATCTCATACTTGGTTCTGCTTACATCCTTAGAAAGCTACTTAAAAGAAATAAATCCAAAATCCAAAGCCTTGCAAATCTACATACATTTTTTGTAAGCGATCTACACACATTTGTTTTTTGTTTTTAGTCATATACTATAAAGTGCTTGAACTGCGTCAGTGTTTTCCTATAACCTAAAAATAAAGATTTGGCAATATACCTGTTATGCAAATACTGTCACCAGCAGTGTAAAATTCACACAGTTTTATATGCAAATGGAAAATCAATTTAGCCCATAAAATGTCATGGACAACTTGCATAAAAGTGGAAAAAGCTTTTTCTAGAGATTAGTCTATATATGCAAAATGTGTATCCATGATTCATTTTGCATATGTAAGAAATTATTTCTAAATGAATTTTATTTGGGTATGATGTCTTTCTCCTGCTCTACTGCGCTTTGGATTTACCTAAGCAAGTCCTATTGTAGAAATTTCACATATTTACACCGAGATCTAATACAAATTATAAATATGCTGTAGAGATCACAGCATTATTGAAACAATAGCAACATTACACTCAGTGTAACTGAATTTAGTGACTGCTAATACAAACACAAACATGTAGATGTCCCACAGTATTTTGCTTCTACTCCATATGCACACGTATGAGGGTGTTTATCCAAGTTTGTTTATATAAATATGAAGCGTCTGATTGATAACTTCCTGTGAGAAAAAATACTTTGCCTGAAAACTGAAGTGGCAGTTGAAGAAAGAATAGGTTAACATTGACCGTTGTTCTTTTTCATTAAACTTGTACAATCCAAACATTTTTTTCCGATGCTTTGCAGCTGTTGTAACCTCTAACACTAACATTACCAAACCAGTACTTTGCTCCAGACATTTAGTGTGTCCCATTTAGTCTTTATTTACATACGATGTCTGACTCAGTCTGCCAGAATATTAGGGTTCGCTGTGGTACAGCAGGACCATCTCAAGCTTAGACACTGTTTATAAAAATCTGTTGCAAAGGGCACAGGCAGCTCAGTGCTAAAAGCAATACGCTGCTGTGGAGTAAGAAGTCTAACCTGGCATCCACCATGTCATCCCACTCAACTCTTACAAATGCTAAACCCCTAGGGATATTTTACACCTTTACTCAACTTGCAGTAATCTCTCTGAATACAATTCAGTAAGCATAATGAATTACACTGTTTCATGACAGGTACAGGAAGTGTGAATGTGTTGTGTTACAAGATTATTTATTTAATATGGTTACAAAAGATATGTGCAGTCAGTGTACACTTCCTGTGGTATGCTCTTTAGAACATTCTGTTTATTATGCATTGGCATGTCTTGGCTGATTCTATTTCTCTCTTCTGAAGACATTACACACAAACATTCAGTTTATTCTATATCTACTGTGTTCCTGCTGAGTGATGAAAGGAAAACCCAAAGACTAACTTGTCTCAACACACACCAGCAGATATTGTGCAGTCCACAGTAGCTGCTGAAAAACCATGGGACATGTTCTATCAAATCAAAATGGAGTCATGACTATTGAAAGAGTCTGCCATTTATCTTTCCAAACGGCTTTAGAAATTTACTATGAAATCGATCACTACTTCCTTTATATTATATATATATATATATATATATATATATATATATATATATATATATATATATATATCATATCTATATTCAGTCGTTGGTGGTGCCTTACTTTATCCATCATCCACGGAATGAAACATCCTTACAGACATCTAAGGTACTGCTAAATGTAAACTTAAACAATGAACAAAGTGTTCAAAGCAAAGGGAAACATGGGAAGCAGTAATTTGGCTATCCACCATCTTGTATGAGTTTCTTAATGCATAAGCAGACAAAGACAAAGTGCTTTACAAGATGCAGTAAAAAAAAATGCATAATACATTAAACACAGTCCTGTCAATCAGCATTGTATTCTCACCTATGATTGGTCAACAAAACATGTCATTGTCCAAATATATCAAATTGTTTTTTGTGTGCTTTACTAAAGGCAGCTGCATATACAAAAAAACACATTTTTTTCAAAAACATTTTTTCTTTTAAGTGGTTAATGTATTACCACAATTGCTTTTAACCACTTCTCTGAAGGGCCAGGGAAGGGAAGCCAACTCTTGCTATTCATTTTGCCCCTTGTGCTTGTGTTATCTCAGGTATGTTCGCAGGATCCTTTTATAAAGAAGTTGCAATGTCACAACTCTGGCTCTCAAGGCTAAGCAATTAGAAAGCTACAGAACAGGCACAAGAAGAAAAGTTAGGAAGGTAAAAACGCTGCTCAGGAACAAAACAGCTTTTTACAACTCTACCCATCATTGCTGCGAGATTCCCACCAAGAAACACAGCACCGCAGAGCATGTTCAGTTTGTAACTGTTTTTTGATGCTGTTAGTGTGATACACTGAGGTTAATCTGACAAAAGAGGTAGCTTTAACCCAAGTTGCAGCTATTTGCAATGTTTGTTTATATCTCCTTTCACTCACAATGCATGCAAGTCAATCAATGCCTGGCCTAGATGCTTGGATGATTTATTTACAAATTATTTTATCGTTGCACAGAGGCATTTAATCTTTGTCCTAAGAAAGTGAGAGAGAATGTGTGTGTGTGTGTGTGGGGGGGGGGGGGGGCAGAATAAACAGAAGACAAAGTGGACCAAGTGCACATGAGTAAAAGAGATTTTTACGAACCTAACAAAAGTGTATTTGTTGATTCAGCTCTTAACACACATTTTCTGTAAAGGCTGGATAAAGGTGCATGGATCTCACTGAAAATGACCGTAAAGCGACACAATACTTTCAGCAGTAAGCGGGCATGGGCGAAAGTGAATGCAAAGAATGAGGAAGTGCACTGAAGCAGAGTGCATTAGGTCATAGCTTTCTTATAGTTACAGTGGTATCTTTCTAGACACACTTAAAATACTTCCTGAGTGTTCTGACATGAGTGTCTGGGTTAACTAATAACAGAGGTGCTGTGCTATATAAGGAAAAACTGCAATTTTGCTGAAGATGCACAACGGGATGCTTACTGTTCAGTGAGTGCTTTCTGATGAGCCCCCAAGCTCAAATGATTTTGTGGTTAGCATTGGTGACCGGATTGATCAGGTAACGGTGATCTAAAAATGAACATTGTGTGAAAACAAGGGACAGAGACAACTTTGGGTGTTCAGTCACTCAGATTTCTGTCTCTCTTGTTAAAAGTAGAAATCAATGTTTAAAGAAGTACACAACATAAACTTGCCACCAGCTTGGTGTGGTTTAGGAAGGAATGACAAGCATGTTATTGCTTCTCCAGGCAGCATTATCTAAGTCGCCTAGTAATAATGGTACTAGCGTTAGGTATAATCCTAAAGTAATAATACACTTTAAATAACCCACAAGCCTTGTGGATTGGGCCTCCTTTAGAATGGTTTTGCCCCAGTTCGATACTCAGTTGAATAGTGGATGTCGGTTTTACTTTGATTATCATTTGGGAGCTAAGGCAAAAAAACGACAACATAGATCAGGTAATACAGATTCCACCATTTAAAAAATTCACAGGTTGACTGTATATACTGTATATATCCTGATTAAGGAATTGATGGATCTAGTTTATACAATTGAATATATTCACATTTGTGTTTAGTCATAAAAACATAACTCATTTAAAAATGCAGTGTTTTAATAAAATTTATAGCAACTATTATAATTTGCAATCTGGGGGATAATTTTCTTAACCCTTGCAGTATGCTGAGCTGACTACAATATCAGTGCTCTAGGGGCGACAGCTTTCCTGTCTGATACAGCTCCCTTAGAGATCATAGTTAAAGCTAAGCCTCTTTTTTCTTCATGTGAAAAGACAGGTGTTGCCAGCAATGTAATACAACTGAGATTCAGAGCGGAAACTGTGGTTGAGAACCTAAACCACTTGCTTCTGTTTTGGAACTACACTGAACAAAAATATAAATGCAACATATACAGTGTTGGTCCCATGTTTCATGAGCTGAAATAAAAGATCCCATAAATTTTCCATATGCACAAAAAGCTTATTTCTCTCAAACTGTGTGCACAAATTTGTTTACATCCCTGTTAGTGAGCATTTCTGCTTTGCCAAGATAATCCATCCACCTGACAGGTGTGGCATATCAAGAAGCTGATTAAACAGCATGATCATTACACAGGTGCACCTTGTGCTGGGGACAATAAAAGGCAATTCTAAAATGCGTAGTTTTGTCACACAACACAATGCCACAGATGTCTCAAGTTTTGAGGGTGCGTGCAATTGGCATGCTGACTGGAGGAATGTCCACCAGAGCTGTTGCCAGAGAATTGAATGTTCATTTCTCTACCATAAGCTGACTCCAACACTGTTTTAGAGAATTTAGCAATACATCCAACTGGCCTCACAACCGCAGACCACGTGTAACCACGCCAGCCTAGGACCTCCACATCCGGCTTCTTCACCTGCGGGATCATCTGAGACCAGCCACCCGGACAGCTAATGAAACTGTGGGTTTGCACAACCGAAGAATTTCTGCACAAACTGTCAGAAACCATCTCAGAGAAGCTCACCTGCGTGCTCGTCGTCCTCACCAGGGTCTTGACCTGACTGCAGTTCGGCGTCATAACTGACTTCAGTGGGCAAATGCTCACCTTCGATGGCCACTGGCATGCTGGAGAAGTGTGCTCTTCACGGATGAATCCCAGTTTAAACTGTACCAGGCAATGGCAGACAGTGTGTATGGGGTCGTGTGGGCGAGCGGTTTGCTGATGTCAACGTTGTGAACAGAGTGCCCCATGGTGGCGGTGGGGTTATGGTATGGGCAGGCATAAGCTATGGACAACGAACACAATTGCATTCTATCGATGGCAATTTGAATGCACAGAGATACCGTGACGAGATCCTGAGGCCCACTGTCGTGCCATTCATCCGCCGCCATCACCTCATGTTTCAGCATGATAATGCACGGCCCCATGTCGCAAGGATCTGTACACAATTCCTGGAAGCTGAAAATGTCCCAGTTCTTCCATGGCCTGCATACTCACAAGACATGTCACCCACTGAACATGTTTGGGATGCTCTGGATCGACGTGTACGACAGCGTGTTCCAGTTCCCACCAATATCTAGCAACTTCGCACAGCCATTGAATAGGAGTGGGACAACATTCCACAGGCCACAACCAACAGCCTGATCAACTCTATGTGAAGGAGATGTGTCGCACTGCATGAGGCAAATGGTGGTCACACCAGATATTAACTGGTTTTCTGATCCACGCCTCTACCTTTTTTCTTAAGGTATCTGTGACCAACAGATGCATATCTGTATTCCCAGTCATGTGAAATCCATAGATTAGGGACTAATGAATTTATTTAAATTGACTGATTTCCTTATATGAACTGTAACTCTTTGGAAAATCTTTGAAATTGTTGCATGTTGCGTTTATATTTTTGTTCAGTTCAAATGACTAAACTAACTAACCATCCACCAGAGAAAGACAGACCTTTAAAGATCTATAAGACTATGATTCCATCATGGACCAGAAAATTATCTGCTGCAGAACTGTACATATATGCATTTTAAATTATTCTAGTAATGGGTTTGACTGAATTTAACCAATTGCCATCAACTTATGTGACTTTTTTTTGACATTTTTGGGGGGTGCAGTTTTTCCTATCTAAAAACGATGGGAATGACTACATGGAGTAAACAGCTTGAAAATCTATCCGTCAGACTGTTAAACTAAATCATAGTAAAATTAATCTTTCAAAGTAGAAGGGGAAAAAATGTACTGTGAAAGCCTGTTAATCAGGTTAAACTCACCATCGGTGGGGCTGAGTCCCCTGGCAGCTGAGATCATGGACAGGGAAGGGCTGCTGTGCAGGGACCTTATGTAATCCATGTAGGGGTTGATGTAGGGGTGAGGAGGGTTGTAGGGAGACTCGGCCGCTGCTGAAGGGTTCCTGTGAGGGGAAATCCTGATCAGGGAGATGTCGGAGAATGCGGGACTGCCTGCGAAACCAGGAGGCCTGGAACAAACAGAGCACAGCACAGCACGTCACGTTTGTGTTTCACACACAATGCAGTTTATTTTATTGCAACATCTGAGAACACATAACATATGGACAAAATTGCACAGCTGAACATGTTAAATCTCACAACGGGTCATTTGCTTCAGGTTTGTTTGTGGGAATCAGAGAATTCTCTTAAAATCAAAGTCAATACCTTACAAGAAATCTGTATGAGATATAACGGCAAATATGTTAGAAATCTAAGTGGAGTCTTTTGATCTCTGTGTGTGAGATATTGCAAGTGGTAGGTAATTAATCCATAACTTTGAACATTTATTTGAATATAAAATTAGACACACACTACAACAATAAGTATTTATTAAATTCTGAATGACAGGGTGGAATGCTATAGTCTGTGCTATTGTTGGTGTGTAACAATAATGCCCCACTTTAAGTTTTTCCTGCTCAAATTCAGTAACATATGCAACTAATATGATACAGATATCAAATATTGGTAGTTGTTGCTAAGGCAACAACAGTTAGCTATAACAGAGTTAAGGCTGCAACCTGAAGATAAGCTGGTCTATCCTGACAAGCCTCTGTCATCGGCCCCTTATGATATGCAGTGCCTGTACTCAGTGGTGAATACCTGTGCTCAAAGCAAGCATGCTACAGAGGACTCAGGAAAGCGATGTGCACGGCTTCACAAGCCATTGTGCAGTGCAGACCAGAAAGTGGGGGAATCCCAAAGAGTCTATGTATAATACATTTTAATCAGCAAGCTGTTGCAGCATTTACTATAGTGTGTAACTTAACATATTTTAAATGCATCGGGGAAAAAAAAAGAAGAAAACAAAAATTACAATGCATCTATATTCACTACAGTTCAAGAAATTGAAAGCAACAAAGCATTTGCAGAACGATTGAGGGTGGGGGTTTTATTGCCCATTTTCTCTCACTCTGATTTTTATCCTCAAAAACAGGTTTCTGGGTAAGGACTGCCAACAATTTTTTGGGGAGGGTAAAACAGAGAAAATCTCTTGCACCTGCCATTGAGCATGTGTTTTTGCATGTGAAACAATCGACAATGTTTGATTTGTGTGTGAAACTGTAAGTTGTGTATTACTGATTTTGTTCACCAAGTTAATTCTGTATAATGTTGCATGTGGTGTATTAATGTTGGTATATATGTATCGGTGCATGGGCTATAATATGGGGTTATGTAGCACGAGTGTTATAAAATATATATTTCTATTTAGACATGAGGATGGCACAATCACTTCACAGTTAAAAGGGGTATTTGTATGGAAGAACGGGAAGTGCACAAAGTAGTCCATGTGCAGATGTACTGAGATTCCAATTGAATGATTGATTAGCAATCCAATCTCAGTACAGCTGCATGAAAGGTTGAATGTTTCACTCACTCGGGGTAGTGTGTTCAGGATGAAAGGGAGAGAGATAGGAGAAAAAAGAGAGATAGAAACAATTGCTCAACATGCTGGAGGGCCAGACGGTTTCGTCTGTTTTGTCTGTCTATTTATTTTGGCCAATGCACCATTTGTTTTGTGTGCAGTTTTCTGTGTTTTGTTTAAATCCTTTATTGAGCGCCGTTGTGTCTTAGTTTCGCCCGCAGTTGCTGTGTTCTGTGGATCCATTTTCTGGCCTTACGTCACCACTACAGCCAGCCTGTCCACAAATGTACATTTGTTAACTTTTGCTACGTAAGCCGTCAAATTAGATAGTACAAGCACCAATAACTAAAAGTATAGTCAACAATTTGTGCACAGTTTGTGGTTGGATTGTTTTCGTAAAAAATAATAATGTAGTTATTTTATTAATTCTTATTTTAATCTAACTATACGAGTTGTACCAAGTTTGTACAGTACTGTTTACTGTAATTGAATCATTCACTGCAGTTCTTTCAACCGTTTTCATACGAACTAAAAATAAACTTGGAAATACTCTAATACTGTAAAAATGTGAGTTCTGTTAATTATATGCATGTTAATGCCATGGCTCATTGCACCCGTGGTTAACTCGACACCTTGGATAAGTCAACACTAAATGGAATCCCTGTAGTAACTGAAATTACTGCTGGTAACTACCTCCTTCCATGTTGATGAGCAATGCTGGTGTGAGTGATTGGATCCGTCATGTTCTAGCTGTAGCACAAGATGACCCCAACTAAATGCCTTTTGTCCTTTGTTTTACCAATTAATTTAGTATGTAGCATAAAGGCACCAGGAGCAGCTGTGAAAGCAGTGGGGAGAGCATGCCAGTGCTGCTGGTAGCATGAGGGGGTTTTGATGCCTTGATCATCTGGCTTTCTGTTTGGAGTTAGTTATAATGATAGACTAATCTGATGGGAGAGAAATTTCTGCCCTGTTATCAGCTTCCAGCAAGTAGTTTTAGCTGTATCTGACTTAAGACTCACATCAAAGTTATTCACCGGAGTGTATGAGCGTCATGAAACGCTGGATAATAACTTTCTATTTTTGTTTTCTTATCTATAACTTTACCCAGTCATTTTTTTTTTTTTTTTTTTAACAACCTATTTGTCTCCTCTGAGCATAAGGAATGTATTTTCTGTTACAACACATGGCAATTCTGGTTTAGCACCAAGGATATCCAGGGCTACTTACAGTTCCTTTAAGAAAACTGTTGTTTATTTGAAAAGTTTAGTGGGTTATTAGTGGGTTTTGCAATGTCCTTCCTACGGGATTTTGCGCTCAAGCTACAACAGTTTAGTCTGTACCTAATCAAAATACAAAAAAGTAAAACACTTTAAAATCATTAGCCTGTATGTTAATGTATTTAAATCCTAAGCATTTACAATCTGTTTAAATTTTAATTAAACCTGTAAATAAAATGATTTGCCCTTAAACATACATTAACAGAAACTGCAATTCGATTCATGGTGACAACAATTTAAAGTGCAGTAACACTCCATTATCAACAAAAAAAGCATATTAGTAGGTGTTTTGTTAAAACAAAGTTCTCATCACTCTCAGTGAGATGAGGAGCTGTTTAATGAAGGAGACGTTGTACCATTTTACTCAAGGTTGCTTCAGTGATACCATGGCATTTTTAAATTACTTAGCAGCCAATTAATTTCAAACTCAATGAAGGAATTCTCATTTCAAACATTTAAAAAGTTTGCAAGAGAAAGATACATACTTCTTTCTGTTCGTTAACTATAGTTTAAGAGAAGACTGGGATTTTGAGCAAATGAATTCAGTGAAAAGGCGACAACGGCTCTTTTAGAAGTGTTCCTATTCGTTTGGATCAAAGGAAACTAAACTAGTAAAAGGAAGGTAGGCTTGCAGCGTGCTCATTCTGTGTTCATTTATTGGTTGCTGTAAGCTGCTGTGAAAGCTGCTGCTATCTGGCTCACAACATTTGGATTCTATTAGCCACAGATCATGAATATGGCTTGTAGAATGGGATCTTTATAGAGGTATTTTTACTGGTTACAGACTAGTTTTTATTAAAGCTTCAAGCAGACCCTTCACCATAAATATCTGGAGGGTGATGTCACTTGTTGCTAAACTAAAGAGACTTGCCCTCAAGACACACAGTTATCAGTCTAAAGAAAGTCTACATTCAGTTCAGTAATGAGCGCACTGCTTAACTTCAAGGTCAATCAATCAGAGACGCAACCCTTAAAATAAGGGATAAATGACCGAAATGCAAGACACTGGCATTTGACAGCTCCGAGGACCATGTGTGTTTAATTAAGTCTTATTTCAAGATTGGTTTACAAGGCTCTGGTGTGTTACAGCTTAAAACTGCTAACCATGTGCTTCCAGATGATGTGTGGCTTATTTAAATTTCTTGTTAAACATGCTAAAGTGCTGGCTTAGAAATACATTGATTGTATTTAGAAATCAGGGGCACTTACTGCATGGCGTGAAACTATAAGCAAAAGTGTACAAAAAAAAGTCACAGATAAGTAGTTAAATTGTGTAAAGGAAAAGCTGCACATGTTTCCTCAGCTGGAATGCTGACAAACCTCAAGTTAAAACCCTTTGATTACAGTGTCACTGCTGCCGCGCCAGTATCTTTTAAATAACTTTGCAATGCAAAAAGTTCTGTTCAGCTTCTGATGTGCAGCTGCTGTAATCTTGTTTAAAGAAACAAAGAACTAGCAATGTCATTAATAAACTCCCCTGTTGCACGTTAAAAATAAAAAAAAGTGCAATTTCTTAAATCCACCCCAGCGAGTTGCAAACTGCTGCAAACCAGCTTTTAATGAAAAGACAGTATCTTTGTTTTATAGTGAGTCCAGGTAATGCGTCTTCATACCGAGACATGCACTGCTGACAATTCTTCGTTACTGACAAGTTCTTTGTTTCGTTATTTATTTTTATTGTTTAGTTATTTGATAAGTTACCGTATGCAATAATTTTTGGGGTTTTTTTGTTTTTTTTTCTGTATACAATGGCAAACGAGTGGCACTTACTGCTAAATATGCAGAGTACTAAGTGTTTATAACAAAATGATCATTGAAAAATCATTCCAGAACTTCAAAACTGTTCAGCCTTTTTTTCTTTAGTTTATAAGTTAAAGCTGCTGACGAGTGTAGAATGTAACTTACACAAGTGCTACAAAATAAAGTTTGTATTTTTAATATTTGTCACAATGTTTCTCACTTTATGAAACATTAATATTGCTGGACTAACACTAAAGGGAATGAAATCAAAGTGGACAGGTTTTTTTTAATAGTATTTATGCTGGTGCTTTTAAAGAAAAAAAAATGTTTGTCTTTTTATTTTCTTCAGTGATTGCTACTGTCCATATAAGCAGTCAAATCAATCCCAGTCCTTAGATAACTTCTTTATCTCTTTTTTTTTTCAATTTCTATGATGAAGAAGTCATTTGTTTATTTTTTGCAGCCTACTTAATGCAACAAATAAAATACAAAAAGGAACTTTGTTTTTTTAACCTTTTCTATTCTGCTCTGGTTATTTCAGGTATTTCCAGGAGCAAGGTTGGAGAATTGTTAATGATTTGGTTTTTACATTGAAAAATATTACATTTGTGGAAAGTAGAATCCTACATCTAGCATTGTGACCTCCTCTGCCAACATGGTAACAGATATTCTAGGCAATCTTGGCTCTTCCAGTCCATTCCATTGCAGGATTTCTTTCCAATCAGTTCCTCGATTATTGAATTGACTCTGCTGAAGATCAATTAAATAACTGAGTACCTGGTTGGAACGGAACTAAAAAAAGAGACGACTGCCTTCCCCTGTAATGGGTGTTGTTCAATACACTCATAAACGAACACCCATCCCCTCCACAAACACTGTCACTGAGTTTTATATATTTTATATAAGACTGCATTAATAGCTACTGGTGTAGTTGAGTATATTTCCGTGAAGACGTCTATTGTTACTCAGTTTAAAAAGAGGAAATTCATCACCTGAACAAGAAAAATCTTAACTAAATACAGTAAAAAAAATAAATAAATAAATAAATACAAATTCTGTGACATAAGAGGTCTTTGCTTAACTTAGAGTGACCCTCGACTGCAGAATGCATTAAGTGAATGAATGAATGAACTGCCTCTGTAGATATCACAGGTCTTTTTGAAATGATGGGTAAGAGGTTTGATCCCTGGACAGGAGGTTAAACTCAAAGCAGACACAGAGCTCAAAGAAGAACCAAACACTAGAACTTGTTGACAAGGCTGGGAAAAAATGCTTTGGGAGAACAGTCTTTAAGCTCTTTTTTGAGATAATGGACCCGGAAGGCTAGCACAGTGAGACTCAGCATGCAAGTCCACTTCAGCCATTACTAATCCCTTATGCCACCAAGTGACACAGAGAGAAGAAAAAAAAAAAAAAAGGAAGGAATACTGCACCTGTAAGTTTTCCTGCTATTCTCTTTGTCAGGAAAATAAAATAAAAATGCTATCTGCCACCTGAGGCAGCAACAAGATATAGCCTACTTTACTATTGCTATTTCATCCATCTTGTTAGTGTAATAAAATGTCACAGTTCATACAGTACAATGATATTTAATCATAAATCGGCATTGCAGCAAAGCCTCTGCATAATACGTCAAGTGTCTAACCACAGAGATTAAGGCTGTACCATGAAAAGAAACAGTCTTTATATTTTATGTTAGACCATTAAAAATACATGCTGTAGAACAGTATGAAGTTTGTATTGAATATTAAATAACCTTTACATGTAATTACCTTTACATGGTTATAGCTCTTCACACACAACTAAAATGGGTAGGTTTTTTAAAATAGCTATCTGTGGCTTAGCTTAAAATATTGCACAGAACAATACAGAATATACTTTTTGTTTTACTTCAAAGCCTGTAAGCTCATTTCTGTAATAATTAAAACAGCTACGAGTAGCAGTGTTTTCTTTTTGTCTTGCTCATCGAAGTCTGCATACATAAAACATGCTTTTCTTCATATTTACTTTTTACTTAAATGTTCTATCTTCAGTTACACAAACACGGCATGTTTCAAACTAAAACATACAAGTAAACATCCCCCAGTTTCCCTTGAACTGAAGAAGCAATAAGAGCATCTTGTGGAGAAAGCGCTTCAAACTGCTTGTCCTGGCCAAAGAATAAAATCCTTTTGAATTGTTTTTCCTCCAGATTTGCTCATGCTTCTTCAGTTCACAGGAATTTCCCCTGTTCACTGTCTGTGTTAGACAGCGAAGTCGGTTTCCTTCACATCTTTCGGTTTTATAAAGCAACTGTCAGGAACTGTGCTAAGTGCCCTGAAACATGTTTAAAACATTCCAGCAACGGCCAGGAGCTCTGCTAAGTGCCCTGGAACATGTTTAAAACATTTCATGTATTTCTAGACCAAGGTAAGCAGGCCTCAGAAAACAGCGTTTTGAAGCAGCTATGTAACATACCCTCACATAGGATGCCTTACATATTATATAACTGGCAGCAGTTTGTGGTAGTTCAGCTAAAATTAAATAAACATTTATAAGAAAGAATGGAAACATCCCAGAGACTACTGCAGGGTAACTTAAATTTTTCACAGCAAAAAACACGTCAAGTCGAACAATTTTATGCTGCTGGTATCAGGCTAATGTATACCCAGTTGGGTGTCAACGTAATGAACTGCTTGTTGTGCAGGGTGGAAGGGTTACTGCCCCCCTTTGCTCATTACTTCACAAGCCAACTGCAACCTCTTGAAGTGCTGGACTCACATGTCACCGTGTTAATGTGTGGACACTGCACTCCCAGTGCGAGCTATAGGTCTCTTATACACCCACACTTCAGTGGTCCTCTCCTCACACTTCATGCTGCTAAGCCATCTAATCAAATAAACGTTTGTTTAACATTTGTCCGTGTTTCTCGAGTGTGTCGTGAGAATAAGAGGTATTCTCTCCACGTGTCACAGGTCCTTATCAAATTGACTAATGTGCTGTGCGACCATTACACAGCCCAGCTCAGGAATGACTCCTGGGATGAATGATTGTGTCTGCTTGTGTGCTGATTGGTTTTAGATGATGACTGATTAGAAGAGAGTGAGGCTTTATAACTACGTAGGCAAACAAGTGCACCACCGACTTCATGGTGTCTTCTGTACTGTCCGTATTCTGCATGAAGAGACTGCAGTATTTGGTTGTTACACATCCAATATCACATGTCTTAATAACAATTCACTTACTGAACTTCACAGGTTTCTACTGCTGGTTGCCCCAATTTCTTCTCCAGCAGATTCTCTGAGAGTAGCAATGTGTTTTCCTATGACAATTTTTTGCTTCATACCTAATTATTTTTCAGTTTTACTAGCGTCAAACTATTTCTAAATATGTACATTCATTTCTCTATTGGTTTATTTTGAACAATAGTTAGAGAAGATATTTAGATTGACAAAGCCTATCGCTGTTTGTTATGCACAACTTAGCTATATTATCCCCACTGGGGATGAAATCCCCTGCCAAGGGGATATAGTGAAGGCATTGTAAGATTGTACATTTGCATGCATGTTACACTTCACATTCTTTCCATATATCTGGTGAACAGTTTAATCCATTTTCATGAAACTTGGTATCAACATTATTTTGCATACGTTATTGGGAATATCAGATTCTTGTTGTCTATAGGAGTGTCTGTCTGTGTCCATACATCCGTCCATCTGTATGTCACTCGTACATTTCTGCATATATCTGGAGCACAGCTCCAGTTGTCCATGTTATCCAGTTGTCATGGAACTTGGTATGTACATTATTTAGCATACATTTAACATAAGTAACAGATTCTGGATATATTTGGAGGTGTCTGTCTGTCCGTTCATCCATCCGCCTGTATTTCACACTTGATCATGGTTATAAAGCAAACCTGATGATTATTTGAACTTCATAACTATTATAATCTGCAGTTCTCAGTGGAAAACTCCTCAAGCCTGATAGTTCACATGAAAAACAGTGTTTGGTACACAACAGGATGACTAAGCTAGCGTCGATCGTGCCTGTGTATTTAGAACTTTTTAAATACTGTGCGCACCCATTTATAGAAGATTTAGCGAGGCTACTACCTTCAGCACTGCAGAATACTTGCTGAGCTGTAATCACATGCCTTACCAAAGACTTTTTTTTTGTCATTTGTGTTTGTAATAAGAGAATCTTGAGGGTTGAAGTATTAATGTTTCACAGTAAAAGTGAAGCATTTATTTATTTATTATAGAAAAATAAGATGTGTCTGAAGATACTTCTGCTGTCAGTTGCAGATAAGATCCACTCCCCAGGACAAACAAAACCCTCCTAACTTATCTTATTTGCCCATCCCATTTATCATAACACAACACAGGATTTTTCAATCTTGTAATACTTTGCAATACATAATGCTGTCAGTGTTTAAAATTATAAACCCCATTTTATCTGTAGATTCCAATGCTGGTTCAATATAATATTAGGTATTGAAATACTGTGTGTTTATATATATATATATATATATATATATATATATATATATATATATATATATATATATATATATATACACACACACATAGGCACATGGGGAGTACTGATATGTTTAGGGTAGAAATGAAAACAAAATACAACAATTATGTTTTGTTTCCTTGAAAATTTCATGAGAAAATATGAATCTCTTTTTACAGTATAACAATTGTATCCACCAGTTTACAACTAAGTGTACTTTTTCTAATACCAATAATACTGGTGTGTAGTAAGAGGCTTTCATATGGTAATAATTATATAGTTCAATTTTAATTTTAATTCAAAAACAACATTTGAATTTTACACACCTTGCAAAAGTTAAAACCAGAGACCAGGGCACAAGTTCAAATGCAGTGTTTTTCCTCCAGGATCGTTTGCATTGGGATGCGAAGACGAGGTTAATGTGACTCCTGAGAGTAGTTTTCTAAAAGTACATCTCGTTTAGTATTTAGGGACCTCAGTAATGATATGCATTTTGCCGCAAACATTAAACCTTTCTTCTAGTTATACTTCGTACTTCATTTTTAATATGCACTATACTGTAAATCGTATTGCTTTATCCAGGTCCATAAATAAAGAGTGAAAAAGACACTGCGTTTTAAAGTATATCCCAGTTTTGTATTAAGAATGAGAAACATATTTATTCGAATCTCTATAAATCCTGAAATTGCCTGGATAAGATACTTTTCTTCACACATTACTAAGAGCAGGCCCTAACTTTTTAGTGAAAATTGAAGAGGCTTTGTGTCAAATACACCTAAATCCTGCCTCTCCATATCACAAACCCTGCTAGAAAATTACTGTGTAGATGATAAGGCACTGAGATAGAGAAGAAAATGTGACTCTACTCAATTTATACTGCAAAATTGGTATGACTGAATATTTTTCATTCAGGTGACTGATAATATCAGTAAAGCTGCATTGCAGATAAATAAAGGAAGCTTCTGTCAAGAATAAACACCATTAATCATGAGGTCTCGCCTTGTAAGTGGCTGTCCTCTGCATTCGCAAGAGGGAAAAAAAAAACCCTGACTTTACAAGTGACCTGTGCTCTTTGCAAAATGAAAACAGGAACAACCATGTCTTATTCCCAAGCAACTCTCTAATGAGCACTTTGGCTTGTTTATTAAAGATTTAAAAAATGTATTTGAGAGTGTAGGGTGGCATATATGGTATAACTCTAACTCATAATGTTCAAGCGGATGATCTGAAAAATAATGCTTCTTTCAAACAGTTTCTTTTGAACAACTATCGCTTCCTACAGATACCTCAGGGAGCACCAGGGTAAACCAGTTTACTTTTGTTTTTCCTGAGACATATTGAAAAACTCCACTGATCTTCGACCTACTGTTGTGTGTGTATATACTTTTTTTTTTTTTTTTTTTTGTGCCTGTAAGGCATCCTGACAATTAAATAAACACGGCTTTCTGAGTGAATCCTTTTTATTTATTGTATTCATTTATAATGGATAAAACACACAGTTCTCTGTCCACCTTTGTACATGAGGCCTTTTTGTTTTTTTTGTTAGTTGAGAAGCAGGTATGTTCCATATGGTTTTACAGCATTAATTAGTACCTTTCTTCAGTTCCAGCTTCATACAAGTCTCCATTATGAGTTAGGCCTGGCCCGTTCTACTGATACAACTAACTAGTTTCATGGCCCATTTTGAGAGCTGTGTTCATCTACGTCAAGCAGTCGAAATTATTCATTTATTTATTTATTTTAATTTGCTCAATTTACAGGATCCTTTTTTTTTCCCCTCTAAATAATAGTACACCAATTAATTCAAAATGTTAGGCCCAGTTTAAAAACAAAGTAAAAAATACGAATTAAGACATGACGCTTGGTTCCTTTTGGCAGTATCAAATTGCATTGTTTATCTTTAAATGTTGAGACAGAAACATTTGTATTAGCTGCAGGTTTATGAAGCTGCTGGGGATAAATAAAATATGTATAATGATAATACTCCACAGTGGTAAAAAAAAAGGGAAGATATACTTTCAAATAGCTTATCAACTGAGCTCCCTTATTAAGGTATTACACCACTGTCATGCAGTATATGCCAGTTACAAGAGCAACACATTTTCTTTGTAATGCTTCTTCATTAAGTTAGAATGAAGTAGTGCCCTATGCGCTAATGGGGTTAACAATGTGGTTGGCTCCCTCGTGTTAAAGGCAGTTAGTGAGTGGACTGCCCCTGCCTGCGACTTTCAGTTAAGGACTAATCATGCAGGCAGGAGCAAATCAGTTGGATGAATTAGGGGGCTTGTGGCCCTGAGGAATGGAATTCATGCAAAAAAGCAATTGTCAGAGCGAGGCCAGGGAGCCGCGTGGGAAGAAAGCAAAATAAACAGCTTAACAAAGAAAACAAAAGCCCTCAAATATGGGCACTTCTAATGCTTGAATACATTGGATGAATATAACCAAAAAGAAAACCTCATCAAAGGAGACCTTTAACAAGCATACGTATCTGTCTGTCTGTCTGTGTGTGTGTGTGTGTGTGTGTGTGTGTGTGTGTGTGTGTGTGTGTCACTTATAGGCGCTGATAAACTTTGTGAATTTTTCCTTTGAGTCTGTCGAGTGTTCAAGCATCCACAGCTTTCCATCTGGAAAGAGGAGTCAAGATTAAACTATCTTCATGCTAAATGTGCACTACATCAAAAGCTTAGTTTAGGCTCTATGACAAGTGTTTATGTAAATAATATTGGAGCTTATACTCCCCAAAAGTCACACTTAAAGACTTTTGAATAATGCTTTTATTTAATTTTTAAATGAGCCTGCATAAAGCAGCAGTGGCTTTGCTTGTTTTTGGCAAGAAAACTATTTCTTGGCATAGCAACTGGGACTGGTGCACTGGTACTTATTTTCTTCACATTAAATAAAATGTGACAACTATCATTTTAAGCAATTTAAACCTATACAAATGCACTTCCTTTTTGATATTGCAAACTTGCTGCGCATGCAATCAACACAGGTCTGCTTTAGTTAAGGTCATTTTTGTAGGCATGTTGCATTCAGCATTAATTATGAATGTCTGCACGACTCATTCAATAAAGTACATTTTAATACTTAAAGGTCAAATCTAATAGCAGCAGCTGTGTAAACACAACTCAGTGAAACGAATTAACACATAGTTTTACAGGATGAATTTTGCTTTGGAAATCCATATCTCAGGAATTCTGTTGAAGGTATATAGGATGAATACAGTTTTTATTCTTTAATACAAAGACAAAGGTTTATTAAATTAGGATAAAGCAACACTTCAACAGATTTGACCTTCTTTTCTGCCCTTCTCCCTTACTACTAAACTAGTCGAAAAGACGTTTCTTTATTCTGGCTTAATGCCTGGAAAGGCTCTCACGTTACCACAAATGAACGTGCCCTTCCATGTCTGCTCTGAGATGTTGATTGACGTTAGAAAGGGTTTTTTTTAATTCCTCGTTTTAGGATTAGATCCTTTTTTTTGGCACAATAAGATTTTATTGAGGAAAAAAAAGAACCTAATCTTTGTGCATTCATAGATAAAAAATACTATTTAGTTTTATTTACAGCTATAAAAAATTTTCAGTATTGTATAGTGTATATATATATATATATATATATATATATATATATATATATATATATATATATATAAAATGTAGTACAATATAAATGTTTATCTAATTTACAAAGGTGAATTTTGATGGCAAGATTGCTTCTTTAAAAATAAACGATGATGACTGAAGAATTAGACATAAACGAATGTGGGAAATGATAATTAACTTTCTCTTAGATTCTTCTGTTTGTTTCGGTTGTAACTTGGACTACATTAATAAATGCTAAAATGCACTGGTGCTTTGAGAAAAGCAAAGGTCCCAAATTAAATGAGACTTCCAGTCACTGAGCCTCTGACAATGGGTCTGACCTAAAGACATCTCTTCAAAGCAATTTTTTCAAAAATAAATAAACAAAAAGGAGTATGGAGCAACAATGCCATGTCTCAGTCATAAGGAAAGATTTCAGGTAACTAACATCCCTGTTTTATTAAAACACAGCACTTGCACTGTACGCATTGAAGCTTGGAGACTTTTCCAGGCCCAGAGTAAGTGCATTGTATTTCGAGGGCACTGTTACAGTCCAGTACCTCACAAGACCACTGCAACAGGTTTGACAGCAGCCTCTATAGAGTTGGCTTGATTCTGGTTCACTGAATGTGAATACCTCCAGTCAATATCTGCTCACTCAACTAGTACTGCTGACTATAGCACAAAGAACAGAGGAATTTCAGCCAAGGAGCAATGGCCCAGCCCTTCAAACACACAGTACATTTAGAGGCCGTTTTCTTTACCACTGATGTCAGAGCTAGATATTTCAATCAGTGATTACACCGTTTTCCTTTGCAAGTTTTACAAACCAATCATTACCTAAAAAGGGAAACTGTAGATTTTTTTTTTGTTTGTTTGTTTCGTTTAGTTTTTCAGCAATTAATCTTCAATAATGCCATCCTGATGATATAGAGGATTAATGAACTCTGCTTTATGAAATCTGTTTACAATTTCTGCTGGCTATTATTAGTAGTAGTCATCGTAGTAGTGGTAGTGGTAGTAGTACAGCAAGACCTGTGTACATCTTTTCATTTGGGTACAAATTTATGCAAATAATGATTTTTTTTCCCCATAAGTATGTGATTTATTTTTCTTAAAAAGAGTGCAAAACACCTAACCATAAACTAGTGCTAAAACAATGAAACGGCAATACTTTTTTTTTTCTTTTCCTGTCAAGTAAACGCCACACTAGAATATATATTCATAAGGTTGCAGATTATTATTGGGCTGTAATTGCAGTCTATTTCTAATGCCTAATAGGGCATGCTTGAAAAAAAAAACAAAACAAAGGACAGTTCATTTGTGATTTCCTCCGCTCATTCAGAAGCAAATTAAGTGTCAAACAGCTAATACAGGACATATTTCATTTTATGAGCTTTTAATTTAATTCTGCTTCACATCGTTGATACCCTAACGTACGATGCTTTATCTGAAGACGAGGGTAATAAATAAATAAACATGTTTCAATTAGATTTTTAAATAATAGGATATGACTTCATGTTATGCTATATGATACTTTATAATATATATCAATATTACTTGAGCGCACAATCACAAGTTTCTCTGAACATAAATGCCCACTTCTGCTTTAATGTGTACCAGAGACTGTAGCACAGATTTATTACAAACCTCCAGGCGAATCTGAACCCTAATTACACCTCAGTAATGAGGAACTGCTCAGGAAAGTATTGCAATAATATTAGATGTGTACTTAGGCACATATTTAAGAGTGTTAATAACGATTAATTCTGTTCACTAAGGAGAACGTGTCTTAAAACAATTTCATTTTTCTTCCCCCCTCAGTACATATGTAATCATACTGGCAATAATGAATCGATGCAAATATGCAGACTGCCATCTAAATATCCAGCTCAGTATTATTATCTGTGATTTTCTTCTTTTTATTGTCTGGATGTGACAAGTGATTATAAGACATGATTAAACACAAGTGCCAAGTCCTTCAACAAGGGATCCAATTTTACATTGCCCCGCGTAACATAAAATACTGCTAAGGAGCGTAGAAAAATAGGAATTATAAAATACAAATGATCTATCCCCTTCCTCAATCTTTGGGCAATTTTACAAACCACACTGGGAAGTTATTAAAACATAAAGCTTCTGTGCCCTCTTTTTTCTTTTATTATATAAAAGTATGCTAATTTTTCTAAATATGTGTTGAAATATGTAATTATTTCAATCTCCTGTGTTACTTCTGAAGCAGTTCAATAACCCTCACAGCAGCCTGGGACTCTTAAGCACCTAACTGAATTGAAGAGGTTGAGTAGCAGTGGTCATATTTATTTAGATTATGTAAGAATTCAAAATGTCTTTTATATATTTGTTGAGTTATAATTTCATTATTTTTATCATTTGATTTTTATGCTTTAATTGAAATCTTTTGACTCCTTTCTGACGTGCATCTTCAATTTATTCCATACGACCTACTGCACGCACAACAGGACACGTGTCTCGGAAATCTAATTGCAAAGTATGATAAAGTTATATATACCAACATGTCAAAAGTAAATTAATATTTAGCAAAAAGTGTTTCTAAACTAGAATCTCAAGTGGAAATAGGCACAAATAAGTGAAAAGCACTGAATTGAGAAAATATAACAGCAGTCACAAAGCTACTGAAATAAAATATTCACATAACTTAATAAATAGTTGGCCAATTAAAAAACTTTCAACACCTACACTGGAATCGTATGAAGCCTCTGTTGACCAATGCACAGTACATGTTTGTTTAATGTTTCCATACCTATGTTCCCTAGCATGTTTCCTCTATTATCTCCTTGTAAGCTAAATGCTAAATTACATTTGCCATTTTGTTATGGTGACATTGCCATCAATCACCCGATGCTTCTAAATGCAGAGAAGGGGGACTTGGAAAACGTAGCATAAAAAATTCATTACTGTTAGTAACAGTTGCTCAGAAAAGATATGACACCACACAATGAAATATAACGAAGAATATCAAGCATAATATCACCCGTTGCTTCTTTCCCTGAATTTTAATCTCCACAGCTCAGAGAGCTGGACAGTCTACTATGGCTAGAATACGTTTTTCTTTTTTTTTTTCAGCCTGTTATTAGTAGTCCACTTCTGGAAGAGCTACTCAAAGCACACCCCAAAAACTCATCAATGCAGAAACACACATTGGTGCTGAAGCAGAGACGTCAAGCAGCTGAGGCTTTTTAATCATGCAGGCTCCCTTCACATCCACACGCTATTCCTGTCTGTGCAGACCAGGCCTGCGCTATAAAGGGACTATAAGGTCTGCCCTGGAGCTCTCTTCTGGCCCCACAGTTTAAATCTCTCAACTGGCTACCACTGATTGACATTACAGCTAAACTGCTTTACTTATTAAGAACTGCCTAATGAAAGCACTGCTTTTGCTCTAAATGTCACCCCCCTCTCATCTGATTAAATATCTAAGGACTTTTGAAAAGGTTAAAATACAGCCTCTTGCCAAATAAAAACACTGGTTGCAAAATAATACTTACACATGCAGCGCGGGGACAGGAGATGGCTCATACACATAGCGGCCCTCATGATGCCTGGCATCAACTGGAACAGGAGGGTGGAAGGCTGGGAAAAGATGTGGTGGGGCTGGAAATGAGAAAACGAAAAAAGTAAGATTCACACAGATCCTTCTTTCTGCATCTCAATCCAGACTAAACATGTTTTCTGAAGAAAGCCTATTTCTACAATGGCTGGGAATGGACTGAAGACTATTTGAAATGCCCACGGGCCTACCAACGCTCAGGGTGTTTAGCATGCCTGTCATCACTCCATATTTCCTGGTGCCACAAGGACCAAACTCCTTTTTAAAAGGCCTCAGTGGAGGAATAAATCTAAAATGCACACTGCGGGTACAATTTAAATTTAGCTGAGAAATTTCAGTTGGTTAAGAACTGAAGGCCATTGTTCACCATTTCAATTGAAGAATCTCATAAAAGTGAATGTTGGCTCACTGTAATTTATTTACTGTTTTCCAAATTTATACAGGCAAACATAGAGGAAGAAACTGAATTCCAGATGTCAAGCTATGCTCAGAAGGGCAGTAACAAATTCAGAATTACTTTGTCTAAATCTGGATGCCTAATTTCTTTAATTACTCTCACAGTAACACCCAATTCACTGAGCAGTTCAAAGTGACATTCAAAGTCAACTGGACTAAAAGCTCTCAAGGCAGTGTGTGCAAAGATTACTTTTGCTGTTCTGATTTTTAGCCAAACTTTAAAGATGAAGCACAAATTAGAGGCAGAGTCATACCAGTTTCTACAAAAGTAATTATTAACAATGAAAAAGATTAAAACAAACAAACAAAAAAACATAGCCAATACTTAAAGAATTATTATGTTAAAAGTGGCTAAAGGAACATTTTGTTTAGAAGGCCACAAATGAATAGCAAACAGCTTATACATACAATACTTAACTCTGTTCGAACTAAGAAGTGGTGCATCTAATTACAATATTATTAATCTACATGTAAATAGTTTTTAGTAGGACGTTACACTAAAATATGATGTTAAATATGTTTCTCACATGACCAAGGCTCAGTACCAAACTAATGGAACTCATAAGAACAAAGTACTGATGATCACAAAAAATTCATGGCCCAATATGGTTGAAAGCAGCATTAAAAAAAAACAGATCTGTACTGTAGATAAATTATTTTCAGATTTTATTATACCTGATACTGTGTTGTACTGCTGACATCAGAGGGCCAGACATTATCAGTATCATGATGAGGAAAGTCTAAACCTACCTCAAAGTACAGAATAACTGCACATTTTTAAACATGATATAGTTATTAAATATTTACTTACATGGTTATCGTCGACATGTATGGGATCATATTAACCACTGTTATTGTGATGCAAATATTATCTACCATAAAGATTATTTTTCATTCACATTTTATGGGGATTTGAATTACTGGTTTGCGGGTGGGTCACATTTTTAAATAATATGACCACTTAAAAATAGCTGGGGGCTCCAATGAAGATCAATTTTAAATGCAACACCCACCTCATGATTACATTTCTGCTGTCAATAAATTAAGAGATATAGAGCATAAGGATATAAATTGACAATCTAATTTAGAACCCGGGTCTAAGTCTTTCACAGTCTTACCTCAGAATGTTTTGATTGGGTGTTTGAATATATGCCTAAATATCCACATAAGTTTTCAAAAGGCAAGAAACCATTTATATTTAAGAAAATGTAAAACATAACTAGCATAATATTATTATGAAAAGTCTTGAGTGAAAACACGCCTGCTATAAAGCATTATCTGAAACAACTGCAGAAATACAAGATATCTATTTAACTTTTTTATGTAAGTTAGAATGGTCTAATCTGTTATTATAGGTGCAGTTTACAATGAACTAAAGAGAGAGATTTGAGAATGCTTAATAATGCATTTCTTGCATCATGCAGAGCAGAGTGCATTTAAGTGTTTCTCAACTGTTGCAAGCTGTAGGGCATGCGTGCAATATTTTTCCAAGCAGTGCAATGTACTTCATCACTGGCAAATAAGACTGCAAGGGACATGTTTGCACAAACCTGCAGATCCCCACTCCCAGCATAACTACGCATCTCACAGTTTATTATTTACACATGAACAATTCATCTGCTGGACATCGTAACTCAAGGATCTGTGTAATAAGTTACCAGTGTAACGCCGTCTCCCGCTGTAACCTCTGACAAAATACTGCATGATGACTTTTCCAAAGTCAGGCTAAAACTGCTGAAGCAGAACAATGTGCCACTAAACCTGGCTACCTACTATTTATCATACAATTTCCTGACTGATGGTTCCACAAACCAGCTGCTAAGTGCTGTGTACTCTACTGTCAGCAAACTAACACGCTGAATGGGAGACAGGGAGAGTAATGTGCACCAGCAATGGAATCAATTGGACTGAAAGAATTAACATTGTAAAAAAAAACCTCTGGTTCATACACTTTATACTGGACTGTATAGCACATTAGCACTTTTTTTCTGGCCTCTCAATGATTTTTAAGAGAAGCTTATCACTGCTGTAACTTTATGTTTAACAATGTCTCACAGATAAAGCCCTTCTGGCTTATTCAACTGTACAATCTGCCTTCCACTAACTAACATACTTCTAAGATTACCATAAAGAGTGCTTAGTTTGTTTTATCCACACATGACATCAACTGCCTGCTTGTATTGCAAGCTCATTCACGTTGAGCCAGATGTATTTTTACTAGGGGTTCTAATCTTGACATGTTCTATCAATAGATTACTCATCCGACATATGATCGATTAATCACCCCTGTTTGCTAGTGATATGAAATTGTATTGAAAGACAATTACAAGTAACACAAATTATTAACATAATGCTATTTACTGCAAATGTTTCATAATTCCATGTTTAATATGCATATAGTTACATGTAATTTGACAGTTAGAAAATATCTGGAACTAAGACTGTACAATAAACTTGTAGTACTGCCCTTATGAAAATGTCCTTTTTCTCCATGCTATAGTGGTACTATAGGACTCTGTATAGGACTGAAAAGGTTTGAAAGGTATCCAATATGATTCCTTTAAAAAAAAGTATCCTCCTGTAGTACTCAAAAGGTTCATAGGACTCTGTATAGGACTGAAAAGGTAAGATAGGACTCAGATAATATTAGTATTAATTTATTCTTCTGTAGTACGTAGTTCTATAGGACTGTATCAAACTGAAAATTTCAAAAATAAATTATAAACCCATTTCTTTAATTACTATAAGTACTGAAAAGCAGCCCTTAGTACAGGAAAAAGGAACATTTTTTTCAATACTTTCTGTCAAGTACAAAGATGTATAATAACATTACATTTAAGTAGAACCGTTTTTGTTTGAATTTACTCTTTAAAATAGCTCTCCTATAGCTGATTTGTTTCAAATGTATTTGTTTTGCTTTATTAAAGAAATAATAGCACATCAATACTATTAGATAATGCTGTGAAAGGAAAGCACCGATGACCAAACGTTGTAAGTTGCGGTCTTTCTTACTTCATTCTGAGATATTCTGAAATATTGGGTAGGCCTATTATCTTCCAGTTGCCCTTCTGCCAAGGTCTTTAGAAGTACCAAAGATATATTCTATATTACCAAGATACTCAACTCTGCTGATTCTCAAAGGGGACTTCCGTCATGCTGCACGCAAAGATATGGGATATAAAGAGAGCTTGGGAGAAGTTTTTCTATTGAGAGTCAATGGAGCGGTGTCAGACTGAGCTGCTCTGAGCTGATTTTATCGATGTTTAAAAATATTTTTAAAAAGTCTATTTTACTGTTGCCCAGGGTGTCTTGACAAAAAACATTGCACGTAACATCAGAGTTAGCAAATGCGCAGAAAGCAGAGATTAGAGCAGAAATCAATTTTTATTTATTTTTAGGTTTTTTTTTTTAACATTTACTCTAATTTCACTTTGATTGTGTACTACTGTAACTTCTCCGTAAATATTAAAAAAACAATAAAATAATAAAACAAAGCCATTTATTAATTGAACTCCAGAATCAAGTTTTTTTTTTTTGTTTTTTTTTTAAATCATTGACATTATGTCATCATTCACTAGGTTTTTCTTCTGTGTAACATGGGCAACAGAGAAACAGACTACAAAAGCATATTAAAATGTTTAAACTGGGAAAATCACCCCAATTTGAGCCCTCTCCATAGACAACCAATAGGAAAAATGCCCTGGAGCTCTCTTTATATCCCATGATCCCTTGCGCAGAAGTAAGGGAGGAGTTGGAGGAGTTGAGTATATAAGTAGTAGTAATATAAAATATCTTTGGAAGTACCTCTGCCATTTTTCAAGACTTCTTTTTCGAGCGTCATTTTTTATACCACACTCAGGTAGACAAGATTAATCGATCAACTATTTTTTTCTCAATCAAAGCCCACAGACGTGATTCATTGATTAATCGTTAATTCATTAAAGCCCTTATACAATTTGAGATTGCCACAGAAATATACACCATCCTTCCAAACAGTACTAGGATAGTACTGAGACTCTGCTGACCATGGCTGGCTGTATAGTAGTGTATGAGTGACACTTTTTCTTATTTAAGCAGCAGCTCTGATGAATATATGAGATATTTACAAAAGTACAGCATAGTAATCACCTTTATTACTTGCATCTGTCCAATTCACACACAGTATGTCTAAAACCTTGCCAAAAGAATGCAGTCTAAATTAGTGAGTCATTTTCAAATAGCTTATTTAACATTTGTACCATTTTTTACCATTTACTATTTAAACTTAAAACATCCCCACTGCCTCTCAAGCATTCCTTACTCTAGGTGCACTTGGAAGCCTGATTCAGTGTTCTACCCACTCTAACAGTATCACATTGCTTACTGTCAGTGAAACTGGATCAAATTTAACCAAAAAAAACAAAAAAACATATGACATATTTCACTACTGTCTACACTCAAAAGCAATATAATTAAATGTCATTAAACTTCGTTTAAGAAACCTGATGAACCTGAGAGGAGACATGGTGTAGCTTTACACTATGTCTGCCTTTATACATTAGATAAATACAACATTTAGGCAGAAGGGGAATGCTGTCATTATAAAAAAAATTAAAAAAAAACCTGGAGGAGCACCTGTACTACCTTAATAGTAAATTCTGCTCTTGTAATAAAGATCTGTTTCAGGGTCCTGGTCTGAGAAATGCTATCTATAGTATTTGTTTAAATTTCAAGGAAGCTGCTCACCAGCCCAGGGTGACTCATTGGAGGCATAACCCTAAACGGTTGATAGCTGCATGATAGTCTGATGAGTTAGTATAGCCCGCATTGTTATAGATAATATGGGGATCCAAGTTAACTGTATGGTTTGACAGACTATACAATTCAACTGAAGGCCAAATGAATAGCACTACAAACCCTTTACACAATAAAATAGAAAGCATACGGGCCAGAACTTGAGACTGGAAAACTGAAATGCATCTGGACAGCAGTAATTGTCATTCAATTATCTAGAAATGATCTGAATGACTTCCGCTGCCTTCAGTTTTATTATTTACATAGTTTCCTGACTGCTCGTCCCAGAGGTAAGCAGTGGCCAGGCTGTGTACAGAGGGGCCGATAAGAACAGCTTATTTGAACAGCTCTGAAGTTTACTTTAGCCTCTTGTTTAAATACCCTCTACAACCTATTTCAAACAAACAGCTCACTTCATTAGAAAGGCAAACAGTTTAGCAGCAGCACACTACCACTTGAGGAGAATTAAACAAAGCTGAAAGAAAAAGGCTGCATTCGCCGCGAAGCATGGCAGTGATGTGGAACAGCACTTCCAAATACTTTTTTTTTTCCCTTAAATGCTTCACACATCCGGAATGTAAATATAGAACTGGCCCCCCTTGGAAATCTACAAACCTCGAAGCAAAGGGCTCTGCACACACACACTCACACACAAACATAGAACCCCACCCCACACACCCCCACACACCCCAGAATCCAAACACTCCATGACCAAGTCCAACTGTTAGTATCACCTGCATGCAAAGGCTTTGTTTTACTAGTAGCTACTAGTAACACAATCTGCCTGTGTAAAACAGCTGCTCTATGTTCCAACCATTTCTGTTGCATTCCTTTCTGCCACATATTATATTAATGATACAGAAAGGGTATCTTTTACTCTATAGAGTATCTATCAAGGCATTAAACACTGATAAATATATGATGTAAATATATATATACACGTACTGTACACTATGGTGAAAGAGTAGTACAGTCCAAAAAGGAAAATGATTGTCTTGAGTAACACCCACGATCCAGATAAAAACATACAATGAAACAAAAAATATATATTTAAAGTGGGCGGTTACAAAATGAGATGCAGGCAAATTCCTATGAACCACCAGATTCTGGTTTATTATCATGCTGTTTTCTGCAGTGGACTCATTCAGGCTTTCAAAAGGCATTTGATATTTTTTCTTCTTTTTTACTTGACTGCAATCTTCAAGTTCAAAAGAGAAGAGTCTGGAGCTTGAGGATTTACTCTATCCATCTTCCGTTTTCATCACCCAGTTTATACAATAAAAAATGACGGATTTCTAATGGAAATAAAATAGATGCTGAAAAAAACATTGGCGCAGTCTTGTAAGTGTTTAGAGTTTTCCTTCAATTGGAACTGACTGGGCAATATTGGGCTACGGCAGAGAAGGATAAAGCTTTCCAATGAAAAGTATTTAGTGGATGGCGGGAGACAGTGGAGATATTGGAGTATTTAAGCACTGCACAGTAAAGCATTCGCTCTTGACTGCATTATGGTTGCCATCTCCACCCCATTCCAATCTTGACGTACAATAAGTGTGGGTTACATGGGCTCCAAAGCACAAACAGGGAACTGTGCAAACCAGGAGAAAAAGCACTCCAGTCACTTCATGAGGGAAGAATTGTCCAGGCTCAAGGCACAAACTTAAAAGTAAACTGAAAAAAGCCTTGACCATTCATTTTCCTGTTTTTATATATATATATGGGTCAATTAAGCATGATTATCCAGAACCCTAATGAAAGGGTAATTAAAGATAAACTAAGACCAGGCTCATTAGTTTTAATTAAACAAACACTGAGTTTAACAAAATGTGGTTAATGGTATCTTTAAAAGGAGTTATCTTGCGTGGTAATAAAAAAAAAAGATAATTGCATCACTTTTATTGGAAACTGTAATGATTTATAAGACATAATTAAGTTAAATGCAGGAAACTCTGTGGTATTACTGTCAATCGTTTTAAATATAACATGCCTTTCACAAAAGCCTGGGAGAGTCAGAATTAGAAGGGGCCTGTACAATTGATCAAAAATTGATCAAAACAAGATTACGTGAAATGTGCGTTTAGTAAGTACCAGATCTTGAAGAACATTTAAAACCCTGATCATTTCCTTAAATGATGTACAAAAATAAATAAATACATAAATAAGCCAGAAAAGCCTGTTTACTGGGTTTCAATGTTTCCAAAGCTGCTATATCTTTAATGTCAGATGCACAAAGCCTTTCAAATTCTATACAGCGTGATCTGTTTTCAATTAGCCACTGTAAATGATTAATTAAAGTTTTTGAACCACTGGCTTGGCTTTCATATAATGCCAAGAAACTTAAAACACTGAATGCTTGGAAGTTAATGATCTCCCCCATGTTCCAATAAAATACTTTTAAAGAAAACTGCCATCGAGATATTGACCTGGTAGCTACTTTCTCATCTATGAGAAGGATGACAGAGCTGGGGAAAAAAAATAGTACATTTGAACTGCAATGCCTTAACATTGGCCTGTCTTTTACAACCATCAGCATGATTCTTTTGCACTCCTTCATACTGCATACAACCGAGAAATGGGGTGGCAGTGTCTTAGAGGGGAAAAGGTCAAGTATAAAGCCATTTCTTTTATCTACTTGGTCATTAACTTATTAATGACTTATGCTAATATAACTGAACATGTAAATAGAACCTGACAGACATGTTCCTCTTGGATAGTTCAGCTCTACAGCGAGTCACGTCATAAAGCAGGATAGGCAGGTTGTGAAAAGCCGTGTAACGCATCATTAATGGAACGCATTGCTAGAAAAAATGGTTGAGATTTGCTCAAGGCCTGCTTTTGCTGTTTGGTTGGAACAAATGATGCTACTAGGTTAGGGTTGCCAAATTTCATTACAGCTCTTTTCTTAAAGCATATGATCTCAGAGTTTAAACATCTTAATTTGCAGTGGTGTTTAGATTCAAGTGATGCATGGGAACTTGGTGTTTATTTAAGTGTAATTTTGAAAGAAATTCAAGTCTGGTCTTCCTGCGTTGCATGCCACTACAGAAACCTAGCTGTTTCTCATACATACTGAACGCCTCCTGTTCTGCATATTTGGAATCTAGTGTCATGTGCCATCTAGTGCACAAGAATATTAAATATATCTATTAATCCTCCATTTATAATTATTTCTGTAGCTTTAATGGTACAGTTGACCACCTGAATGACTTGAATAAAGAAAAAAAAATATGGATAGAAACTATATGTTAAAACATCAATGCTTGAATACTGCTAACAGGGATTGCTTCATATTGGTTGGATTAAGTTGGATTAAGTGATTTTAAAATTCTTTAAGTTTATCTTTATGTTTTAAAAACAGCATTCATTACATAGCGGGGCATTTTCTGTTTGTGTAACCTTGGATTTATTGCAATCCCAAATTGTTTGTTATGAATGTCATAATTATCTTTAAATTACATTATCTGTAGACATCCTACTAGTCTGAGTAGGCAAAGCCGATTACTAAGACAATTCCAGGAAATTACATTTTCCAAACCGAACTTTCTTTTCAAGGTTTATAACTTCAAGTCAAAGAGACGAGTGAACACTGAGGAAAGACTACAGGATACCTTACCCCTTGACTTTAACATCCAACACTGTCATTCATCACTGTGCTACACACTGCCTGGGTCTGAATTTCCTTTACTTGTAAATCAATACAATCCTCTTTCCTGTCCTTTGTCTGAAATTCAGTATATAGTTTATAGCTCAAAAAATGGCTGAGAAGTCCATACCACAGGAGACACAGGGTACAGGTAGTGCCTGCTTGAAATGGGAAAATAATTCACTCCCATGTAAAAATGTGACTCAAGCACATGCAACAGTGTTCCTGGAATTGCAACAATTGATTAACAAGTAAATAAAGACACATATATTTTAGCTTTTGTGCCAGGCAGATCAGTGCTTGAAAAATCTACATGGCTTAAAGATTTACAAGATTTAAAAACACAAAATAATTCAATGAATTAGGCAGTGATGTTGAAAAAAAAAAAAGGGGGGGGGGGGGGTTGAAGTTATTTCTTCTGGCAGTCCAGTCATCCTGATTACAGATACAAGCTCAGCATCTGCAAGAAATTTATAAAGCGAACACACTTTTAACAAATTTTTACCAAGCAATTTGCACACAGTTAGCTCTTTGTTTAATCGAAAAATATGCATGGCCCCTGATTGTATGTTCCTCCCCCCTCCCCAGTGGCTGGGAGTGAAGGTTATTTCATTTGGTCTTTGGGGAGCAGCAACCAATCTAATACATTTTCTGAATTATTTCAGATTGAACTGAGCTGAACATGAGAACAAAGCTCTGCTTCCAGAACAGAGAGGCTGACTGAACTCCCAACTGGAGAAGATTTACTCAGAGATTTAATAGCACAAACACTGGAGAAAATTGCAAGCCTTTCTTGTTTGTAAAATTAAACAAGGACAGCAATGTTTCCCTTCCTTTCTGCATTCCTGCTCACATATGTTGCTACATATAAACTTGAAATAATGGTTAAGCTGCCCCTAAACAACATAGTAATGTAACTATAGCAATGTTAAAAAAAAATAAAAAATTTAAAAAAGTCTTTAAAAAAACAATCCTGGGGCACCGTGTATTTACACTTCACAAAGAAACTGATTTGTTTCTTAACACCATTTGTGCCCCCAGGCCAATTTAATCGGCATATTTCCTGCTTGTCAAGTGCTCAGGCCGCAATTCATCAACCAATTCCTCTAACTGGCTCTGAGAAATCCAAATTGAAACCAATGGACCACTCTTCCAGGGGTGACCTTTTCCTTCATCAAAAATGCTCCAACACACCACTCCTCATATGTACAATACAGGGCACTTACTCAGTTGTTACTTGCGGGATAGACAGTGAAAAGTTATCACTTCGACAGGTAGTTTTTTTTTCCCCTCATATATCAATGATGAAAATAGAACTCCATTCCACAGCATATTAGCCATTCGATTTTTCTAAGAGCCTAATAAGTCATACCCTAGTTAAATTACACAACATGCAGAGGTCAAAAGCTTTGATGTGTGCCAAATTAAGCTTAAGAACGACTGAACTTGTATGCAGTGTCTAATTTTTAACTGCTTTTTAATCAGTTGTTTTACAAAATGACCTAATGGTATCACACTGCCTGTCTTAGAATTATTATTCATACAGCAGAACTTCCATGCTGAGATGCAGCAACTGTACTGCATGAGTCTTTCCATACCAGTGGCCTTTCTCTCTGACTGTGTTTGACAGTCCATAGATATACTGAGATCGGATGATATACTTCCCTTAGATTTCAACCTGTGAAGCGTTATAGTCTGCGAAGAGTTACGATACTTGAGAGTAAAATCAATTGTACATTTTTCACACGGAACTGAAACAACCCTAGTGAGGCAGGTGTGAATCACACTACCATTTTATGCTGGCTAAACATATTTAGCAAGTCATTTACAAGCAAAATAAATAGATTGTTTCATATCCAATACATATCACCTTCTACAGTTGCACTACAAACTTGCTGAAGCTTAATTGCCAAAGCATTAAGTGCTTTCTTGATAATTATCTTTACATCTCTCCTCACTGCTCTACATGCTGAAGCTGGTTATCTTTTCAGCCCCCCATGATGTCCAAATTGCATTTGCAAGACCTGTAACCTAATAGAGGAAAGGTGCCCTTTGTTCTTATACAAAAAACAAACAAACAAAAAAAAAACTTAATTTAGTGTAATAATCATTAGCCTACAATTCAAGTCCTCTGGGCTCTTTATCCAAACATTGACAGATCCATGAGTCGCTGGCATATGAATCGTCAAAAGAAGGGAATTTCCTGCAAGGTGCACTTTTCTTTAGAAACTGCTTCAAATAAATTACCATTCAAAAAATCTAATTCATCTTTACCATTATGTGTGTGTGTTCCATAGAGGAAAATGTAAGACTGAAGAAATATTGTCAATACACACAACATAAGATTAATCGTAGTTATTCTGTTTGATCCATGCACTTTTAGACTTTAAGATCAGTTAAATTGACTCCAAATGCTTCCAATAACAAATACAAACAGAAACAAAGGTAACTCCATAAACAGCAAAATGCTACCAACAGCACACATTTTCACAGAGACAGCGACTATAATAATAATAATAATAATAATAATAATAATAATAATAATAAGTCTTGTGTTATAGTTCACCCAGGTGGTACCAAGGTCCCTGGCTGGGCAAACAGACAAAACCATCCCATGTAAACCTTAAAGAGGATTGATCCTTAAGGACCACTGTAATGAGACCTTAAAAGGCTCAACAGCAGCAGTCTGTGATTGAGGAAGTGGCAGTCAGCTCCCAGAAGTCTCCTCTAGCTGAGCTACATCAAAGCGAGCTGGGAGCAGATAGCAGGATTCTGCAGGAATCCCTTATCTCAGTGCTAGCGGATGCTTCTCCTCTGATTGTCTTGAACTGCCACCTGTCCCAGGCATCTTTGAAGGCAACGCTAAGCCTGTGATGGATCTGACCTCCTTGAGCTCACTCTTTTATGTCTTTCTTCATTTTCTGGTCTGTTACATTTTCCCTCTCTTGTGCCGCTCGCTACATGGAGCACAGGGAGCTGTGATACAGCAAGATGCTTTACACTCACAATGGAAGACAACCCATACTCCAAAGAACATTTAATTATGAACATTCTTCAGCTGCTTCTTGTAAACAATGTGTTCTAATAAATCCAGGAGTTGTGGATGGCAGGGGTGCTAATCCTGTACTAATCCGGGGGAATTCGGATCACACCAGAAGCAGCAAATCTAATTTAACAAAAGCTTGCATGAAATAAGCAAATCTATTCAAAATAATGCATCTTAATTGAAAAGGCCAAATAATAATACTAAAAAATAGCAATATTGTAAACACCTTCTATCCACAGCCTCTTTATTTTTAATTAGGCGCCATACATTTTTAGCAATGGAAGGCTGTAGTATACCCTAAATATGAATCTTGAATGATCTTAAAGCAAATGTTTTAAATTTAAATAAAACAATCACTCACACACCTACAAACCATCTCACTTTTCTACAGCTGTCCTTTAATAAGGAATATGAATTTGCCTGATGCTTTCATACATGGTGATTGAAAAGCAAAGTCTAATTTTGCATCGGTGTGTAAAATATTTTCTGGTTTTAAAAAAATGGACAATATGGAAGAAAGTCTTTCCAACAGCCTGCAGCATTTCCCTGGCATTATTAGAATTAATGCAGCTTTACTTTCTTTTAAAAAAAACAACTTAAGGTAGACCTAATTATCTAAAGCAAGCCCACCAAGATAAACTTTTAGCTGGTGAAAATGATTTTGAAGTGCAGATGTTTCATTAAAAAATATAGCTTGCCACTGCTGTTTAAATTTGAGATAAATGTGGCTGTGAGTCAGAGAATAAGTTAAAGTAACACTGACAGTATGAAGTTAGGTGGAGAGACTCACCTTGCATGTTGTTTTTCAATTTTAAGTAAATTTTAAATGCTCTCCCAAAAACATAACAGCTGCCATGAGAAAATGCTTTTGGACGAAAAAAGTAATTGACAAAACAATCATACTACCAGGGTTTCATTTGGTTGTATCTGGTGATTTTATCATTCGGTAGAATAAGTCCTTTGATGAAAAGCACAAGTCTTTGAAGTACTGGTCTGGTACAGGGTGTCAAAAACAAAGTACTTTACACCTTTCAAAATCGGTTAAATCACACAACTTTGACTCTTCAACGGCAAGAAGAGAAGCTCAAATTGCTTTGCACAATTCATGCTTTTGGCTTTTATTAGGCCAGTTCCTGGCACCAAGATACTCAAGCTTATTTTCTGAGTGGGCCTAATTAAATTCCTTTTACCCTAAACACCAACCCTCGCAGCTCTGCAAGGGAACACATCTCCCAGGAAATCATTTATTTCACCCAGCTGTTAAGAGTCTGTTAGTGTTGGAAAACCACAACTGAAGGCATTTGGTAGGATAAACAGAAAGCATGCATTTTCCAAAATTCTGGCTCTAGGATTAAACATGCTTCAATCTGCCAAAAACGATTTCTTCAAGAACGGAAATCCTATAATGATCTAACCTGTCTTTTTCCAAACAAAAAGCTGGACAATCTATCATAATGTCTTGATTTTGCAACATAGATGCTGGTCATATAAAACAATAAACTTGTATTAAAAGACATAAAGAATGGCTGTATTTACCACTCTTTTGATGATTTGATTTTCTATAAAAGTTTATGGATAGACAGATCAGCTGACTGCTTAAAGTCTTTTGTTTACACACTGATCCACAGGGCTTATTTAGGAAAGGAGATTTCACAATAGCCAAATATTTGCTAGTGATAATTACCACGTTAGGTTATGAGATGAAGAGTCAGGAGCTGAACATAAGCTGAAAAAGTTGTTTCATGTTTTTAGTTTCTCCAGTACTAAAATAGGTATGTTATCCTTTGTAGATGTATTATTTATTGGTACACAGTAAAGAAGCATTTAACATGGGTCAATTTGAAGCTACACTTCATTATAAGCATCACTGTGTAGTTTTCACAACAGAATAAGGCTTGAGCAGGGAGAAAGGCCAGTCAATGCTAACTCAACAAACAGGGGGACTATTATGCCTTTTTGCATAATTATGTCTCCCCTCTTTGTTGACCTGCTGTTGTTTTATTCACCAACTGGTCTGCAACAGAGATAAACAACAATTGGTTGGTGGGTTCTAATGATAATGAGAGAAAACTTAGTTTAAAGTATTAAACTTTCTTTAACTACCGTACTTAAAGGTTTTCAGTTAACTGCCACAAGACGGAAAAGAACTGTTTGATAAAAATGTCACAAGAACTTCTGGTATCTCCATATGTCATTGGGGGCAATTATACCAAACCCCACTAATGCCCAGTAATGACAGAGTTGAAACCACCTGACTCGTGTTGCCTGTGACTGGCATTGAACTACAGAAATATAGAAAGAATACAATTTTATTAAAAAAAAAAAAAAAAAAAAAAAAAAAAAAAAAAATTTTAAAAGTGGTAGTTAATTGATGTAATAAGCTGTTTATAAAACACTGGACTTTCCATTAATTTATACAAATTATTCATTTCTGCTTTGTAAGCACTAATGATGTGATTAACTTAAAAAGGAAAAAAAAAACATACATGGGGCACTAAAACTGTAAAGCTTTTCATAGCTATTAAAAGCTCACTGAGCTAAGAGTCTTTTGTCTGCTGTAGTTAACTCCACTTATTACAGCCGGTTTATAGCTTGCAAACTGGCTTTTTAACACTAAAGCAACTGTCTAAGCTAACAACTCATGTTTGATAGTTGCTGAGGTTTTGAAAACATGTTCCTCTGCAATAGCCTCTAACAGAAGCAAGAGCCAAACAAATTATTTCACCATTGACAGCAGTTTAAACCCAGCTGCCTTTGTCTATATAAATGATATACAAACAATAGTTTTAAAAGATCCAACTCTTACATGTCCAAATGTTAGTTAGCTGAAAGAAACTGTGCGGAGCAATGAGAAATACTTCATTCGGCAAGTTAAGTGATGAAGAGACCCACAGATTATCATGGCTAATCAAAACAGCCGACTGGTAACAACATGCACCCAGCTACCTCCAGACCCTCATGTCTCCCTACACCCCTACCTGACCTCTCTGCTCTGCCTGCACTAGAAGACTGGCTGTACCTCCTCTATGCCCCCCTGCCTCCGCGCCTGCTCCTTCTCCACCCTCGCCCCGCAGTGGTGGAATTACCTTTCTATGGATGTCAGGATTGCCCAGTCCCTGACCACCTTCCGGCGCCTCCCCAAGACACACCTCTTCAGACAACACCTGGAAAACTCAACTCTTCCCTTCTGGACAATATAGCACTCTGCCTTTAATGCACTTTAACTTGCATTTATCTGCTCCCTATTTTACTGTATTTAATCCTGCACTGAACCCAATCTATAGTATTTTGTATTTCACCTGCACTCGTATCTAACCCTGATATAAATATCAACACTATTATCTGTTCTTGAACTGCCCCAATATCAAATCATAATGTGTTTTGTATTTGCTCTTATTAGGACTAAAGTTACTGTATTTTGTATCTTGTTCTTAATTGTACTGTAATTCTTGATATGTATTTTTTTGTGTACAACTGTAAGTCACCCTGGGTAAGGGCATCTGCTAATAAATAAATAAATAAAAAAATAACAACAGCATGTAGTATAAGCACCAAACTGGCTACTTGAAAGGACAGAAATATCTGATTTGAAATCCAAGATCCAAATCTATACACTACAGTAAGAGATGACTCAAGGTATTGGTATTGTTGCTTGCAAACTATTATATATATATATTTTATATTTTGTTTTGTAGATCTGTGTTCCTCAGGGCTTTTAGTTTTTTATACCATTTGGAAACAGAACTCCTCGAATCAAAATAAAAAAAAAAATGTTGATGCTTTATTTCTTATACTCTCTGAGCACAGCCAGGTAACACGTTTACCAAGATTCCCTTGTGAACACAAAGTAAATAATCGTATCTGATGATCGTTCACTGGTTATGCCATTTATTTTATGGGAGGGAGTTTATATCTTGGTTAAAATGTAAAATAAGAAAATCTATTTACATCATATAACTTTTAACAGTTGACACCATGTTACTAACATAGTTATACGAAGTAGTGTAGTTTTTGTTCACCAAAAATTTGCCTTGACGCTTCCAAGCTTTTTCGCAAATTAACTTGGTTAAATTTTAAACAATGCCAGGGGTAATAAAATGTATATAAACACACACACATATATTAACAGTATTGTAAGGGATAGCATGGTGTCTCTAAAGAAGTGCTACATCACAAAGACGACAGCCAGGTGCAAATGGCTCCAGGTGCTGGCATATTAGCTACAATAAACACTGACAGCAGAGAATAAAGAATTGCCCCAGTCACAGCTCTATCAGCGTTCTGTGCAAACGCTGCAGTATGGCAGGGTTCACACCTGTGACAGATTTAGGAGGTGAAGCAAAGGGTCGCTGAGGTCAAAGTGGCATTTGCTAGCGTAACGGTCCCTCTCACTGTGCCGCAGGTTTTCAGAATCTGACACCACTGCTGCCTCAAGGCAGCGTGGGGATTTAAAATTGCTGTCAATGCAAGTTTTGATTTACAAAGCAATTACATTCGGTGTCTCTCCTCTTCACATAGTTCTAATGTACTCAATGTATTAATACAAATATTATATAAATAAGGGGGTTGTATTGTCAGAATTTGGATTCACATAGATTTTTTGTGCAAACAGTGCCCAAGAAAAATGGTGTCTGTGGGTTTAATTGGCAGTTTAATTTAATTATCTTTGGAGAGTTCTACTTTTATTTTTAAACGAGTAATCAT
Organism: Polyodon spathula; assembly: GCF_017654505.1. Lineage (NCBI taxonomy): Eukaryota > Metazoa > Chordata > Actinopteri > Acipenseriformes > Polyodontidae > Polyodon > Polyodon spathula. The sequence continues at coordinate 16,369,381 of NC_054537.1, read as the reverse complement.
TACTAAGCCAGGACTTATAAAACACTGCAGTAAAACAAAACTAAACTATTGTTTTAAATAATTTGTGCAATTGATTTGGATATAACTTTTCTTTTTTAATAAAAAAAAATTGCCTTTTGATTTTTCCAGATGTAATGTTTCTTCAGCTATTACACTTAGTGAGCTACCTCTAGCAGATCCAATCACTTTTTTGGTGCTGCTGGGAGAGGAGAGGGAATTAGCCACTGCCTGAACTAATAACCAATGTTTGGTCCTAATAAGCAGCTGGCAGCATGTGGGACAGTGAAGGATCTTCATTTATTTACCAGGTTTGCCCTTAAAAGGCAACTGCTGACCCCATTCCTAAGGAGAGAAAGCCTCTGTCATAACTCAGCCTGAAACGATCGAGCACTAGGGTCCAAACGTGTAACTTTTTGATTCCAAAAAAACCCAAAACGTATGTGCCCAAGCGTGTGCAGCTACAAGCCTGGATCTTACTTGTGCTGCTTTGTTTCCCTGACTAATCACATTTACTTACTGATCAATAAAAGATTAAAAATAAAACACTAACTCATGTCTGAGGTTAGAGATTTTCTTGTGCCAGTTATGACTTTGAAGACAAAAATCATTGCATGCTTTCACTGCATTCACTTCACGATAGACACTGTCGCGGCCAAAAGGCCAAGAGTTGAAAAGTTGGAGCTGAGAGGTTCTGTATTGAAGTCCATTTCACCCACTGACTTGCTATATGACCCTTGGGCAAGTCACTTAACCTCATTGTGCCTCTGTACCACTGAGCTGTAAAACTGCATACCCTACAGTAAATTAGATGTGGCAGTAATGTGACAATAATGCTGTGGTTTAAGGTTGCTTCTTAAGGTTGGGGTAACAATTTCATTTAGTAACTACTTCATTAAGGGACCCTGAATTAAGGCCTCTAGAACATTGTTCCACCCCCTGCAAAAAAAAAAAATATATATATATATATATATATATTTTTTTTGTTGTTGCTATCTAGTGCTGCTCTTCATTTATTTGCAAGATTAACAACTCCACCAGCAAGATAAGCAGTCAAATTAAGTTAAAACTAAACAAGTACTCGTTTTATACAAAGGCAAGAAACAATAGCCTCCTTTCCTTTCCTCTTTCTGTTTCACCAGTCATACTGCTTTTAGGAAGACAAAAAATAATTGTCGAGCACTTTGATGTGAACCTTAATGGGGGAACATTCCCATTTGCTGCCAGACAGCTAATGAAGGACTTAAATGAGCTGTTTTTTTTTTTTTAGTATTCATACCAACTTTGCTGAAAAATTGTTCACTAATCAGCTGTCTTCAGAAATCTTTCATCTGGCTAATGACCCTTTACCTTCAAATTGTAAACATTCTGTATAACCTACCCCCCCCCCCCCCCCCCCCCCCCCGGGCCCCCCCCCCCCATATTTACAGTAGGCCTCTCCTCCACGGACAGTAATTCAAAACTCATTGTTCTGTTTGGTGTGCAAACTGCCTGCATCCAGACTTTCTCAGCTTGTGCAATTGAAGAAATATTACACTTTTGTATATTAGTCGAATTACAGGACCAACAGATGTTTTTCTTAAATCAAAGTAAGGTTAGGAGAGTGGAAATAGTGGGATATTTTTGCAACTAAATTAGTAAATCCTGCAACGAATTAAGCACATCTTTAACAAGATTTGCAGGTATCACCATCCAATTATACTGTTCTTTCTTTCTTTCTTTACAGGTTAGTCCTATGAGGAGAAGCATATCAGTTACAGGAATCAATACAAGTATAAAGATAATTCAGTCAGCCAAAAAATTCAATAATCAAGTTAAAGACAAGAGCCCAGTGGTTCAAAGAAGTCCATTATCACTCTCTTTTAAAAACTGAAAAAAACTAACCATGTGTCTTGCTCCAAGAGGAAGGGAGTTACAAGAATTTGAAGCCAAAAACGCAAAAAAACATTCAGCCATAATTAGATCTAACTTCAGGATTGTGTAGGGACTTAAGCATACACCCTGTTTTATATCAATGCAGAGCAAAAATATACTTGATAACTTGAGGCCTGTCAACTCCTTTTTCATGACTTTATTTTTGCCAATTCATCTTTTTTTGATGCAATGCTGAGCATTCCAGAGGCATCTCTATTATACAATGACATTACGCTTCAAATAAGTCTATGGAAGCTGCCATATTCATGTGTGTGTGTGCTGCATGCGCAGTGCATCTACCGTTATACATTTTCTTGTTTGGATGTTTGTAATATTTTTGTACAGAATCTTGTGAGGCTTGCAAATTCTTGATGCTTTAAGTTCTGATTTGAAAGTCTGAGCTAAATTTCATAGCCGAATGTTCTAACTTCAAGTAGCTAAGTCTGCAACCCTTAGTCTAAGCTGCATGTCACCGTGTTCATATTTGGTGCATTAGGTACTGCAGAAAAAAACTGTACACAAAAGGTAATTTTTTTAAGGTAATTTGATGTAGTACTGGGCTAAATGAGATCAATTACTTACGGTAATGGTGATCCATATAACCATTTCTTGGGTCCATCGCGAATAGCGTCCCGCGGTAAGGGACCGAGTGTTCAGCCAGGTGGGAAAGGGATCCATGGATCTCCTTTTTCACCAGCGAGGCTCTCTCCTCAGTGGATGTTGAGGGCTCCTCACTGATTTTTCCAAGACCTTGTCCTCCTGAGTGCGGCTGCATTGAGATTGCGTTTCTTCTTTCTCTCTGATAAGGCTGTCCAGGACTTTCATCCTCTGAAAGACAGTAAGTAACATAATTTTAAATCTCCAAGAACATAGCCTAAGAATAAGGCTTCCATTCCACTCCAAAACAAATGTAAAATACCTTCTATTACTGCAGTCACAGAACTCATTAAGGCTGTTACATTAGATTAGGGCACAACATGTAATCACTGTGTGTAATTGTAATGTTAATGTGTGACCTGAGAATTGTAATGTCTTTATATGCTCTGGACACTCATCAGCTGTTTTGATGAAGTGCATCCATATTCATTAGTGAGTTCCATTTTGGCCAATAATTCCTTGTGTAATCTCAGCATGCAACACATGTCCTACACAGATGGTGATTCTTATAAAATATTAATCACATTTTTTGTCATCCATGACTAAAATCCTTTACAGTATATTTTGTCATTTTGAGTTTGAGATGTCAATAACAGTCTTTTAGAGCAAACTGATATCGATAGGTCTCTGCTAGAGTCCAAGTATCCCGGCTTTATTTTGAAATGTGAATATGTTCTCCAAACAACCATCTACCTATAAATATTTTCCAACAAATGACTAATTTAAACAAACTAGGAACTGAGATAGAAATCATGTTTAAAAAAAAAAAAAACAATCAATAGTTTTGCATGCTTGCAAGCTATAAAACATTTGTCTACATTGCCTCTCTCTTGAGGCCAAATGAAAAACCTGATGGTCTGTGAACCTTCAAGCAAACGAATAGAAAGCAAAACACTTTGAAGGGCTGTCCACATTGCAGGGGTTTGAAACTATTCATGCAATTATTCTGAGTTCTCCTCCAGAGCATTAACCACGGCACAACACAGGGGCAAGCAAGCTGTCCCGTCTTGTTCTGTTCAATAAGTTTTAAGTAAATGCAGGCAAGACTGAAACCAGGCCAAATTACTGACAGAAAGGCGCTGCCTGCCATGGCAACAAGTGTGACTCCATAGCAAATATGTAAGCAAACAACTCAGTCATCAGCAGCATCTGCCAGTGAACTCCAACAGACAAACAGAAGACAACTGTTACTGCACTGGATTTGAGCAAAAGCCAGCTACAGGGTCAGGAGACATAGTCAATTCACAAAAAAAAACTTCAGACAGAATTCAGCACTGCTACTGCTTTACAGTACTTCAGTAGGTAGGCATGAATTGCTATCAGAATGGCCAATTTATATATCGGAATGACTAGTCCTTACTTGTGCTTTCTTACCCTGAAACATGTTTTTAATCTGACTGGTTTAGGGAATCTGAGGTGAATTCCCAACTGCTCTTTTTATTCACAGTAACCCTTATTTCAGTAAAACTGCAATATTTTAAAACATTATAACAATGTGTAATGCACCACCAATACAGGCTTTAGAAAATGAGTGTCCCATCTAAGTTTTTACTTGTTTTGATTTTTTTGTTGAACATAGCCTTGTATAATTCTCAACCCACATAACCCTTGATTAACATGTGAACAATCAGCACTAACATAACACGAAACACATTAACAATTATTTGATATCTAATGTGCAAAAGAAAAGAAAGAAAAATACTTTATCTTTTTAAAAGCTTATTCATCCAGGTGCATACATTGTTTCCAGAGCAGACAATACTTTTAAAATGAAACGCACATTGAAGACAGTATATTTTATGCCCAGGCTTCATTATCTATGCAGTGTTCTTCTAATCTGCTAACAGAAGATAATCCTTGGTGCTAAACCTAAACCACTGTTTTGCTCAAAAAAAGAGACAAGATTCTGCAGTAATACTTACAGCTAACTCCAATAGACCCAGCGACTCAGCCTCTGAAAGTTGTGCTTGAGTTTTCCCAAACCATGCAGACTCTCATGTGAGCAAGCAGTGTGTCTCTTTCTTAGGACCCTGGCCCCTCTGCCTTACCCTTCCTCTTCTCCTCCCTCTCCCATTCGAATATTCACAAGTGGCTGGAACCCTGCTAAGTTTTCCGAGCTCATTAGTATTCTTCCCTCTGTTCCTTTCAGTGAACTTACTCTGTATTCAGGCAGCTCATTCTAGCTGAGGGGGGTCAAGCGGCTAATCATTAAATCAAACTCATGTCACACCATCACAATCAGCCTTTACAGAGAGGAGGGTTTATTATTTCAGTTTATGCAAAATAAATGGTTTTACAAATACTCCCCAAGCAGGGTCAACTTCAGCTTGAATTGCAAAGCAAACTTATCTGGACTATCGACTAAACCAAGAGTGCTCTTTTATTGACTTTAGCAAGTGCTCATCCTAAGGCACTGCCACAGGTAGGATTTCTGGGGGGGGGGGAGGTAATCTAGCTGTTCTTCTCTGAACTAGTGTCTGCAGAGATGCTGCACAAAGCTCTTTCCAGTGTGGTTTCTAGCTCTTTAAAACTCCAGTCATTGGATCATTCCTACTGGGCAAACTTACACCGCTGTCTAACAGCAGGAGGGGCAGGGGGAGGAGCCTAAATTGAATAGTTGGGTTTATGAAATCATTTCACAACAGAGTGTCATTAATAAGTCAATAATAAATCTATATGTACAAAATGGTCTATTTTTTTTTAAATACACGGTTGACAGTAACTAATTTACTCTCACCCCCAACCCCCACAAGCCTGTTTTCCATGGCTGTGCTGGACAGGCTCAGTTCATAGGTCTATTCACCCCCACACAAAGACTCCAGCCAAGACCTCTATGGACCAATGAAACATGCTCAAAAACTGGGCTCTCTATAGTGATTGAATTTCTTAACATCTTTTCAAAAAGCAGTAAATGCCTTGAGGCTAAAGGAAGAAGCAGGCTAATGGTGAATTGGGAGTACTGAACACATTTCAGAGCCCTTTCCTCCTTGCTTTTGAGGTTGAAAGCAAGCTTTTGCCTTTCAAGTTTCAAAGTCCTTTTTTCCTCCAGCAGTGTCACAGAAGGATTTGAAAAGAAGGTAATTGTGCTCTCCGTCTCCCTGATCAGAGCTTACGTCCTAGTTCTGGTATTTCAGAATCTTTCTTGCAGTATAATAGTGCTCCATGCTTTAACCATCCTGCACTTTTCCAATTGCTCATTAGATGTTTCGTAAATGAGTCGTTTCAGGGGCACACATGTAAAGCAAGACTTGGTTAAAATCAGTTTACCTAGCAAACAATTCTTCAGGGCAAAAACAGTATAGAAAATGTAAAAGATATACTGCAAAACTACTGTAACTCAAGGGCATACAATGAAATGTATGTAGTACCTTTATTGCTGCTTCATGTGCACTGAAGCATCCAACTTCTTCAGACACATAACAAAAACAATGTTTTAAATTTAAAGGTGTCTCAAAAATCCTATTTCAGATTCACAGTGTACTGACAAAATGGGTCCCAGATATGGTGTATTATATTAGATGGTCTTTGTTAATTGGGGTACAGTAATCCTGGATGACTGACACCAAATTGCTTAAATGGAAATTTTAATTTATGAAACTGAAAATTGTTGCTAAATAACCGATGTATTAAAACATTGTGAATGAGGCCCTATGTATCACATGAGCAAAATGCCTCCTTTCCACGAATCTCATTCACATGTGTTCAATCACTTGATGAAAACTACTCACGCAAAAACATGAAACAAATTCTACATGGGAGCCATCGCAGAGCAAAGTATATTATGGTTTATAATGGGCTGCAGAAAACATTGGACATTTTCAGCATGTACTGTATGCAACAGAAGGATGAAAATTCATTTTTGAAACCTGATATTGGTCACTTAAGCACCTTTTGTTCATACTGCAACAACTCTTTACTTTTAGAATTTTTATGTATTTTTGAAGGGGTGAAACATGATAAGCAATAATATTTTACAGTAAACTTTCCCACTTTTTAATGTATATAAATAATCCTTATCTTGAAATATGTATGTATGAAGCTTTCAGTGTTTGCCCTTTCTGCTATGTACATCTTAGTTACTATTGAATTTGTACTGAGTTGTAATTCAGTAAACATGACCTGCCTATGAAAGACAAGCTTAAGCACACACAGGCTTTCTAAACATACAAGAAGAAACAGACGCAGTAGAGCTTGTTTGCTCAGACCCACTTGAGAAGTGCGAGGGTCAACCTTGACAATCTTTTAATAACGCGTGCAAACTGCACTTCTCACCAAATGCTTAAGCATCTGTTTAGTGGTGTATTAAAGAGATTAGGACATTCTTGTGAAAAGTAACATGATGATCAGGACACAGGGTGCACATAGTGTATAGTAGGAGTCAAAAAAAGGTATTTTATCTGTTTTCAGCCTGTTAGGCATCTTGTTAAACATTCTGCTGTACTGTTTCTTCAAACAAACATTTCAGAGCAACTATTATTTCAAAAGCATTTACAAACTCTAGACAACTAGCAGCATTTGCTCATCTGAAACTGAAATATAATGGGGGTTATTTTCAAAAGAGATCTGCTGGAGGATCACATTATTTAAACTTTTTTTTTTCTGCACCTGTTTTTCCCCCTTTTTTCAGTAAAGTATTGTAAAGCATAGTAGGACTCTATCCGCTAGTTTGGTTCATTAGTTATTTTAACGGTTTCTTTTGGTGGAATGCATAATGATCTAAGAATCTGTGTCTATTTTCTAAAGACAAAAGTGGTGGATAATGTAAACTTACACCAGTTAGCTTTCCACCTGCGTCAATACGTCTATTCGCCAATAAAAAACACAGTCTCCTGGGCATTCAATGTTATCTCCTATGTTAGAAGCAGCTGTGTGTGTGTGTGTGTGTGTGTGTGTGTGTGTGCGTGCTGACGTGTGTGTGTATGTGTGTGTATTACGATCCCAAGCTGAAATACAATCCTATTGCAATTCACACAATTCTCTTTACCTCATGCCGATCTGAAGAAGATCTGACCACCCCTTTTTCTCGAAGTGAGACTAATTTGAGTCATTCTCCTGGGTCGCCCCCAATGTGTCAAACTATAAGCTACTTTGGAAAATTACAAAATGTTAAAAAAAACCAAAAAAAAACCCCAAACCTTAATGTGTCGATGATGAAGCTGGCTTTTTATTTGGCCAACTTCTTATTCGCTAATATCCACAAATGTAACGAAAATTGTAACTGGGGTATTTCAGGGGATAAATTGCCTCAGGCTGCTCATTTCAAAGCTAATACAAACACAGGGGAACCCCTCTACGTCATCCATGTGTATTTATCCCGGCCCAAAACAGAATTTGGTACAAAAATAGCTGGCAAACATAGCAATATTGACATTGGGTTTAGAGTAACATTTCAAAGTAGGTATCCAAAAGTGGAAATCTTGTGCGTGATTTTGCTTTCCTTTGTTATATTGTCTAATAACCCACTTTTAAGTTTTGTGCTTTCCAAATTTAATATAGCATATTCACACAGACCTGAACAAGAAAAAGTCTATTTAACAAACCCCAGGGCCCAGTTACTTATTCAATTTTAGTTACATTAGGGAGTAAAAATCTGGGGTGTGAATAAGAAAACTGGCCGAATAAGAAGCCAACTTCAGCATTGTGTTAATGAGGTAATAAATACACTGCAGACATATGCTTTTAAATAAAATGACCACACCATCCACTTAATATATACATGGAATTTGCGTAGAATTGTACAAAGTTGTTTTTAGTTTTAAGTAGAATTTATAACTTATTTTAAAGTTGATGACAACAATACATACAATACATTCCTTAAAGTAACTTAGCTTTCATGTCTCTTCAGGGAACGTCTTCAGTTTAACAATGCAATGTTCAGTATTTCGATGCATATGCGCTACTTGGGCTGTACCATTTTGTTTTAGCACTGTTCCTTTTTTTTAGTGCATATTTATGATTTTGGAATGTTTTGATATTATGCTTGTTTCAATATTGACTTAATTAAACCTTATTTAGCACACTTTAGTACTTTTGAAATATATAAATCGGATGGTTGATCATTTTATTTAAAAGCATATGTCTGCAATGCGTTTATTTATTTATTTATTACTTTTTAAATTTTTATTTCCAAAGTACAGTTTGACACATTTGGGACTACCCAGGAGAATAATTCAAACTAGTCTCACTTTGACATGAAGGGGTGGTCAGATCTTGTTCTGGTATTTGCTCTTATTCAGGTCAGCTTTGGGTAAAGTAAATTGTCTGCATAAAAAATGTGATTTCAGCTTTCTACAAATGTCAATGAACGGTCTTCAAGGCGATGTGGTTGACCCGATCCTGATGCCACCACCCACTACACACACACAATTCAAATGTGAATACTGTAAAGCAGGAGAGTTTTAAGTCGCTTCTATTAGGCTGTTAGTCACCACTTACTTTGAGCAGGCTAATTAGACACTTCAAAGAAACTACAATACACTCCCAGGAGGGTAAAAAATTATTTTCAACCCATTTAATTGCACATTTACGCCTATCTGTGGGTAGCAGGCTAATTTAACTTTTGACATTTGATATCTGAAAATGAGAGGGATCAGCGATTTAACTGAAACAGGATTAAGAACCTCCCCAAAAACAAGGCTTTCAAGCTGGTGAAATTCATTAATTCGCCTCACGCTAAGCAGTTTATCAATGACTAAAAATGTACTGCCTACAATGGGTAATGTATTCAAAATGTTCACTCATAAAACTCACTAATTATGAGCTTTTGACATCAAATGAAACAATTGTTTGCATCAGTTTTATTTCTTCTTTTTGAGCATTTTCACTGTTTTGGTCAACTTCTTGTAAACGTTCTGTATGGGATATTTTAATTTCTATTTCCTCTTTGTTTTTACAGCCAATCAAATTACAAAGGTGTTCCCAAAATTCGAGGGGAGTATTCCATACAATTGTAATGACTTTTTAATCTACATTTATACAACGTGTGTTTGAAGTTTTTAAGAGCTGAGAAAATGAATGATTTTTTAAAAAGCTGCCAAATACACAACATACATATACCCATATAGCATAGATTGTACTTTTTTTTTTTTTAAGTATGACATTATTTGTATTTATAATGTATTATTTCTATTAATCTCATTGTATACAGCCCACTAAGGTAGTGTTGTTTTAATCTACAGACTACATCCTTTGAGAAGAACTTAATTGTTGATTTGTTACAAAAACAATAAACCCCCTTTAACACTCAGTGTAGACTGACAAGGTTAACCAGTTCTCCTATTCTGATCTTTCCTTGCTATCTGCATATGCCACTGGATCACCTGAAAATGGTATTAAACAATACATAAACTGAGCAATGCATATCGCTTTTGGGCATTGTAATTATTATGTCATTTCACTACACATGACAACTGTGTGTGTTGTAGGTAGTACAAGATCTAGCATGCTAGCCTTATTATATATAATTGCAGCTTGTGAAGGTAAAGACAAAAGCAAGACTCTTCTGCAGATTTCTATCAAGAAATTGCTTGTGCTTAGAAACCCATAAACCCCTGAGTGGAAGATGAACCCTGGCCTAACAGGTTACTCCCTATTCAACTGGGAAAAATCTCAAGAATTTCCTCTGGTCACTTACAAAACTCTTAATCACATTTACTACCCCAAGACCTGCAGCTTGCTAACCAGCTGGTATCATCCGTTACAAAACAGTCTGATAAGGTGTCCCGCAAATTCTTCTAATAATAACTGGAAAAACTTTCATCAACCAGTTAAATGTATATCTACATTGGTATGTACAATTCAATTCTACTGATTGTTTTTTTTCTTACTCTTTTTTGCTGTTTCTTTCACATTGGTAATTCATTCATTATTGTAATAGGTCACTACACTTTTTCTAAGAAGAGGTTTTGATGTGAATGAAGTCCATTAGACTAATTTCTTTCAGTTTACAGTAGTTAAAACACAAACTATTTACACATTGGAGGAATGTGATACATGTACAGTGCATTGTTTCCTTATGAATATGTATTAAGAGTTATACATACATTTGTGAATCACTCAGTAAAGTCAAGATGTCTTGTGCCACTCGCTAGAATCCGGTATATATGCAACAGAGAGTATCCATAGGTTTTGTTCACATATTTTTTAACTTTTATTTGTGCAACATCAAGATTAAAAAGTGAACCAATCAAATCAACATTAGAGTGCCGTGCACCTTCATCAGGATTTACATGTGAATCATGTGAATCCTGAATAGCATGGTACCATGTCAAATCTGACTGCACACATGTCTTAGAAAGAACTAAACTTCAGCATGCATTATCAGCAATAACTAACATGTCCAGTAATGAACAGATGCAAATCTAGTTCTCAGATCTTTCATCACCCTGGTCTATCTTTCACAGCCTGGTTTAAGATATTTATAAGAAAAATCCTGGTAACTGTGCTAAAGTCATACAACAACAGTAACTATAGCCTGTGCATGCATCTTTTGAATAGTATGATTCAGCTACATTTCAAGAAACTTTGATTTCTAAATAAAACTCCTCACTAAAATATGATTATGTAAAATTACGTGAAGGCTACGTTGAGATTTGAGCTTTTAAATATCGGTGGTGCGTGCGATAACTTAATTAGTAAGCTGATGTAGGTGTTCAGAGCAGGGAGAATTACAGTGTTACAGGGTGTATTAAAGGAAGCATTCTGAGTAACTCCCACTGCCAATAAGCCCACCTTTCATGCACATGCACTCAGTAACTTACAGGTGTTACCATGTAAGCTATAAAGAAAAACATAACCTCAGGCAACAATTTCATCTTGCAAAATTATGGTAAAAAAAAAAAAAAAAAAGAAATATCAACGCTCTTTAAAATTTAAGCCATACGTACAACATGTCTATTTGTGTTGTAACTTGAAATGCAATTTAGAAAAGAATGTATATGATAGGAAATACAACTGGAATGTACCTCATATGAAAATATGTTGCAAAAATACAAAGGGCTAGTTTTGTGAAGAGGCTGTTGAAATGAATATTAATATCTACTGTGGTCAAGGTGTAAAAGGTGTGGTTTACCAGAGTAAAAAGGATAATGAGTTGTGTAAGCACTGAAAAACTTGGACTGTATATGTGAAACCAAGCAAGTTTATACAAGCAATGGCCAAGATTTAAGAACAACTGTCTTTAAGAAGAAATGCTGCGAAGGTCCTTTGAAGCTACAGTATGACTATTTACGGTGTGTGAAATACTGTCTTTCTGGCACTTTGGTTTTATTTTTATGTTAACTAACAGCTTAATCGCCTAGGAGTTTGTAACACTAAATTCTTACCTATCAGGGTTCAACTGCAGTTAATGGGCAGGATTTTCAAAAATAGTGTCACTGTATCAAACTCATGGTATAGTAACGACAGCTTTTGTGGCAAGTGATTTTCAAGCGAAATTCGTTAATAAAATGAATCTGTTTGCTTTGAAATTGAGTCGATGAGGTTGTTAATAAACACATTTCTCGTTAAAAAGTTTGCCGCAGGTCGTGTACATCACTTCCTGTCTCATCGACTAGATAAAGGGAACTCGTTAATCAAAATGCATGTTAACGAGTAGGGATGTCACGGTATCAAATTGTGACGGTATGGTAACCGTCAAAAAATATACTGCGGTTATCGTCGTACCACAGTATATCACATTATTGAGGAGTTTGGTGATAAAACGAGTGATCAGGAGAGGATTTATCAGTATGCACGTCTATAAAGAGGTATGTGAAAAATACAGCAAACAAGGGGTGGGGCTTGGCTGGAGATACAGTACTGATGTCTTTTTGCCATGCACTGCCTTTTAAACCTGTTTTACACTGAAAATTATATATATATTTTAAACAGTGCATGTAAAATAAACAGCGCATCTGAAAAGAAATTGGACCTGACGCGCCTGACAAGCACTGAATAAATGGACTGCAAAGAGTTAGAACACTTCACATATAAAATGCTGATTTACGATTATCTGGCACGTGGCTGTAAATCGAACAGCACGGATTTAATAATAAATAATTAAATTCCCCACATTCGGGGCGGATATTTTGGCACAGCTTATTATATACAACTCTTTTAATGTTCATTTTGCAATCTGTTTTGGTTAAAAAGAAAAAAAATATATTTTTGTGGATGGGGCAGTGGGTGTGGTAGACTTGCCAGCTCACGAAGTGTAGGCTATCTAGGTTTTGTTGGAATTTGCTTTTCTATGTATTTTAGTATGTATGATTGTAGACTATAAATAAATACATTTGAAGTGCCACTTGTGTTTGTAGTTGTTCGTTATGATACATGTATACCATGTATGTAACGCTTCATTATATATTTATTATGCTTTTCAAATTGCAGTAGAACTTCCTAACCCAATACACAATTTGATTATAATTAATTGTTCAGTGAATTGCTCTAATCACACACTTTCTCTGGTACTCTTTGCTTGCCTCTGCAATAAATAAACTCAACATGATTAGAAGTAGTCACTGAACACCAACACAGGGGGTGAATACTTATGCAATCAATTATTTTCTGTTTTATATTTGTAATTAATTTAGAACAATTTGTAGATTTCATTTTTCACTTTGACATTATGGACTTTTTTTTGTGTTGATCAGTGGCGAAAACTCCAAATTAAATCCATTCTGATTCCATGTTGTAACACAAAACAATGCTGAAAAGTTCAAGGGGGGTGAATACTTTTGAGAGCCACTGTAGTTGAATTGATCATTTCTTGGCAGTAACATTACACTGGGTGCAAATAACTGTATATCATTTTAGTAATACAACAAAGGTTCCGTAATGTTGCAAATAGTTAGAACAAGTGAATAAATCTCATTCATAACCACAAGTATAGAAAAGGCTAAAATATGTTCTTAACTACAAATATTGAATTATCTAGGTAAGAAATTAACCTATACATTTCTTCTCTGTATCGTCGGCGTCAGAGCCGTGGTCTGTTTCAAGGTCAGTTATATACGCCTTCGTTAATTAAACCCCTCCTTTTTCAAGTGCAAATTAACTCCTGATTAATTATGACAATTAACATGGATTGCCTTTTAAGTTGCCACGCAAACAAAAGAAACAGTCCCAAGAAGCACTGCTTGTTTAGATATTAACATTATTTTGTAAATCAACATAATTTCGGAAATCACATTTGCACAATTATTTAATAACGAAATAGGCATAAAGACTGCTTGAAAATGCCAAAATCAATGGTACATATCAATTTGTTGATTAACACTGGAGTTATCATTTACAACTTTTGAAAATCCTTCCCAATGTGTCTTGGAACAGACCTTAAGGCAGTACATGGCCATGTCAAATTTATTAAATAATGACTTTTCACAAGTTTGTACAAAGGAGGATATGGACAACATTCCCCACATGTCAACCTGTTCCTATCCCGTTTTAAATAACTTTAGCATACCAGAGGCAGAAGTGTTAAAGGGACTAGGAGCTCTTAAAATAAACAAATCCCCTGGGCCAGATGAGATCCTCCCAACAGTACTTAAAGAAATGAATGAAGTTATTTACAAACCGTTAACCAAAATCATGCAACAGTCTCTTGACACAGGGGTTGTACCGACAGACTGGAGAATTGCAAATGTAATACAGCTCCACAAAAAGGGAAACAAAACCAAACCAGGTAACTATAGATCAATAAGCGATTACATGTAAACTTATGAAAACTATAATAAGATTCAAAATGGAAAATTACCTATATGGTAACAGTATTCTGGGAGACAGCCAGCACAGTTTTAGGAAAGGGAGATCATGTCTAACTAACCTGCTTGATTTTTTTGAGGATGCAACATTGACAATGGATAACTGCAAAGCATATGACATGGTTTATTTAGATTTCCAGAAAGCTTTTCACAAAGTCCCGCATAAAAGATTAATTCTCAAAATGAACAGAGTAGGGATTCAAGGAAATGCATGCATATAGTTTAGGGAGTGGTTAACATGTAGAAAACAGAAAGCACTGATTAGAGGAGAAACCTCAAAATGGAGCGAGGTAACTAGTGAAGTACCACAGGGATCAATATTAGGTCATCTGCTATTCCTAATCTACATTAATGACTTAGATTCTGGTATAGTAAGGGACTTTTTCAACCTGAAAAAAAGAAACAAGGCCAAGGGGTCACAAGTGGAAATTAGATAAAGGGGAATTCAGAACGGAAAAAATAGGAGGCACTTTTTTACACAGAGAATTGTGGGAGTCTGGAACCAACTCTCCAGTAATGTTGTTGAAGCTGACACCCTGGGATCCTTCAAGAAGCTGCTTGATGAGATTTTGGGATCAATAAGCTAATAACAACCAAATGAGCAAGATGGGTCGAATGGCCTCCTCTCTTTTGTAAACTTTCTTATGTTGTTATGGCAGCCGCTCTAATTACAACTTAAGTACTGTGGTGACAAACCACCTGGTATTACAGGCCACAGGATGGAAGGTTGAAACCCAGTGTTTTCTGAGGTACTTATTTTAAATATTAAACATTACAAGGCACAGAATAAAAAAGAAAAGAAAAAAGAATAACTATCACATTTAATGAATTGGTGCTTCAAAGCCATAGTTTAAAAGGTAGGAATGGTTTCACATTTGTTATTTTAACTGGGAAATTGCAGAAATACAGTAAGTGTCTTTTTCACCTGCTTGCCAAGCAGTCAGTACCAGAAAAGATTATACTAATTAAGCAGCTGCTAGTCTTTAGTAATTAAGTGCACAGGTGAAGGAAACTTAGTTGTCTAAATATAGTCACTCTTTGTCAAAGTCACACATTTACAAAAACAAATCACAAATGAGGCCAAGAAGGGCAGGCGCTTCCTTCAGGCCAGGAATAGAATTTAATTATGAGGTACTGGGCTGGAGTGCAGCAGCTACTGTTTCAACTGCTTGGTCACCTGTGCTGCAGCCTACCCTCTTTGTCTACAGCACCAATTTATACAAAAACTATTAAATAGAAAAGAAGGACAAGTTT
Source organism: Polyodon spathula (assembly GCF_017654505.1). Lineage (NCBI taxonomy): Eukaryota > Metazoa > Chordata > Actinopteri > Acipenseriformes > Polyodontidae > Polyodon > Polyodon spathula. The sequence goes on along the minus strand of NC_054537.1, from coordinate 16,353,818 downwards.
GGTGTTTGTTTACCATCATGCAAAACAACAACAGTGCAAACAAAAAAAAAGAAGAGAGCATGGCAACAAATAACTTAAGCGCACACTTCAGAGTTCTTAAGCAGCTTGTTACAAGTTTGCAACACTGAAAGTTTTATTATCCATTCATTAAATATGTGTATATTGCAGAGGATACACCGATACAATGGTTCCAAAATCCATGCAAGAATTGCAAGTTTAATTATTACTTTACAAAAATAATTCTCACCATTAAATGAAATGATTTAAGTGCTTAAACTAAGCCTCTAGCATACCCTTAATAACAGTTACCGAGCTGCCAAGCATTTCATTATCATTACAGACTTTAACCAACTGCTGTTTATCTCCGGTGCAGGTCAATTGGTGAATAAACCAACAACAACATAACAAAGCATGGCCCACAATTATGCAAAGCAGATAAAGGACCTCTGTTAGCGGAGTTAGAAATGACTGATAGACAGCCTTAAAGGTAACTCTGCATAAACCGGAAACAACTATGTTTCTTGGCATTATTCTAGTCCTTACTGCTGAGGAAAATGGAAATCCTAATGTACCCTACTTTTGTAAACTATCACTCACAGATCAGTTGCTGTAATGGCACCCCTCACATGTTTGTTGCATCTCTCCATGTTGAACCCCCCCCCCCCCCCCCCCCCCCCCAAAAAAAAAAAAAAAAACATTACATGCCTTTCTAAAAAGTTTTAAATGAGTACTGTAGATAAGACCAATTTTATCTTAAATGTTCAAAAAATGTTAATATACATCAATCTCTAGTAGTATCTCTTCCTGTTACAAACACTCCCAGCTTCTGATCAACTAAAATATGGTCACAATTAAGTCCAACTTTCAAGTGGGGAGGAAGAAAGTTGGGAAAGTTTCTTCTTATCAGTGATATTAGCTTCTAAACACACCAATTTGCCTGTATCTGTAATTGCTTCGTAGATTTCTTATTTGGGGTCATTTGCATGATCTCACTTATCTAGAAGATATTCATGCAGGTCCATAAGCAAAGTTATCAGTCCTGTTCAGTGCTGGGCCAGTCCACAAACTGAAGTTTACTCAAGACGGAATTAGCTCCAAACAAGCCCCAGGCATTCTTCCTTGACAGTGAATGGTAAAACATAGGAAGTAACTCTAATGGTGATTTACAGCTCTGTTCTGTCACACATTTTTATGAAAAGAGTTTTTTTCTTTCTTCACAGCACTATTACTTCCCATTGAAGGTGCAATCAAAGTGAACGCAGGGTGTGGCTAATGCAATCTTTACGGTGTGTGTGCATGGGGCCCGGCCAGATAAAGAGAGCCCCCTTTTATTGCATTTCTTTTTTGCAGACTTGTCGCCTCCTGCTGTGAAACAGACAACAGTGTAAATGAAGAACCCAATTCCAGTAATGGAGGTGGTTAGTGGGGGAGAAGGCTGGGGGTAGGGGTTGGGGGTGGGGTGAGCATTATATTCTTAAGCAGACGTAAAACATACCTTGTTAAACAAACCAATGACTGACTGAGGAATTTAGTTTTGTAAAGAATCCTTGTAAATTCCAGGTATTTCAGCAGCCTTTGCAGCATGTGTCACTGTCTTCAAACAACCCAAGCTGCACTAAGGCTGCATAAAGTTAGTAACTAAGAATTTTAAAAATACACTATGGACCAGATTTATCAAGGTTATTAAACCAATACACATTGTAAAAGTCAAAGTGGTTAATCTTACATAACAAACATGATGCTTAATTTAAATTTCATCTCATTGTATAGGCCAGGATCAGTCTGGCCTCATGTTTTGTTTTCTGATGAAAGCCCTGTAGCTGATATTAACCTGAGTTTTAGTGTTGACTTCATGGCAATGAGTTATCTGCATTCTCTATTGTATTTAAAATATCAGTAAAAAAAAGATTAAGTAAGATTTGAAAGTCTAGTCCATATTAATATCCGATTAAAAGTTAATTTAAATACACACAGATGTAAAAAGAAAACAATTTCAAATATAAAGTGCCTTTGTCAGTAGTCAGTAGACCTACTTTTGTTTTCCTCTTTTCAAAGGTATTTCTTCAGGAAGGCCTTTTGTTTATTTTATTTAGCTCTCCTTTTTCTGTCCAATAAAATGCAATTCCGTATTATCTAGGTACTTATTTCTGCTGCCACGTTAACTCAAAAATCTAATGTCTCTTGCCACAGAACTCCGAGCAACAGTGTTTGGAACATTACTGACATTCACACTTCCTTTTCCCTTCTAGACTGAAGCTATTTGAACAGCAGAGACTAATGGATCTGAAGTATAAAATGCTTTAAGACTTCTGTTCCTAATCAATCACCAGAAATCAGTGACATCATTAGGGCCTTTGATCACAGATCCCCTTTCAAGTGCAGAATGGGCACTGCTGGGGTGACCCATGCAGACTGAGTGAAATGAGGAAACACCCTTGAGACAATTCACAGTGAAATATGAGCGAGACTCCAAAGCCCGCTCAGGAAAACCATCCTGCCCTAGAAGAACAGAAACCACATTCCTCTGCATCTGAACACACACACACACACACACACACACACACACACACACACACACACACACACACACACACACACACACACACACACACACACACACACACACACACAAAAAATGCTGGTAATCCTTTTAGGACTTTGCCTCTAGTGTTAATCGTTATAAAGAAAATGAATAACTAATATGCCAAAGAAGGCTTAAAAAGGATTTTTAGCACCAATTTATTTATTTAGTATGGCCATGGTTTTTTTTAACAGCATCCAGAGCTGTCGTTTTAGTGAATAATGAGCTATTTATTTTTATTGGATTTTTTAATATATATTTTTTTATTTATTTGTAACGCAATACAAATATGCTAACTGTTTCTCTGTAACCAGTTTCACAGGCAAGGCAGACCTTTGAAGAGATACAGAATTACAAAGAGTCTCCCTTTGGTTATTGTATCAATGACACTCGTCTCATCATCTCAAATTAAATTATGAACGTATTCAAATTTGAGATTATAACTAGCATTAAACATCACTGGATTAAAGGTTCAATCTAAGAACCACTTTCATTGGTTGTGGAGTGGTGGTGCAAATCGTTTTATTCCGAAATTAAAAATAAATTATAATTATAAAGATATTGTACATTTTTTTATTTTAATGATGAACATTCAGGATACCTCACATGTATGTATACATATATATTTGTGTAGCATTTTGTAGATATTTTATATCATAAACATCAAAGCTGTTCTTAGACAAATACTTTTTTTTTTTAAGTTAATAAATGTTCTTTGAATAAGGTCAGTATTTTCTTGAATAAAGACTTGTAGTGATGCAAGTATAGGTTGACTGCAAAAAAGTATCATGCTTAGAGACAATGCTCTATGCAGAGGAGCTAATAAAATAGAAAACCTTGCAGGAATTTCAGTGTCAAGACCTAGAGTACTCCTAGCATTTCAAGTAAATAGCCGCTTATCAACCTTAAGTCTGGATGCTAGACTGTAAATCATTTTCTTAACCCCTGAACGTCACATCTTCTGCAAAGAGACACAATTCTTTTTTTTTGACATTTATTGAATACCTTGTAAATAGATCACCAAATGCAAAGACACTTACATACAAGTAATGAAAAGGAATAACTGGATCGGAGATCAGCTTTTTGAATGTACTGCTAATCAATTTGTAGTAGTTATTTGTCAGTTCTCATGGCTGTACAGCTCATTGGTAATCAATAGATAACATGCAGTTCAATTTTTTTCCCAGCATTGTACATTGTAGCAGAATTCCTAGATGTGATTGTAAGATTTAGTACCTAATTGTATTGATGCTCAAGAAGAAACTATAACACGGCCTGGGTAGCAGGTGCTGTGTTTTACATGCTAATGCTTTTAGAAATACTTGATCTTAAGTTTGCTTCACAAATCACAGTTTTATGTTTTCCTCCAGATGCTATTATTCGCCTATTAGGGTAGGTAGAAAAATGCGGCCATTGACTGCAATTTTTTCATTTCAAAGAATCTAATCAGGCTCCAGAACTGAAGTCCCAGAAAGAAGCAGTTCATTACAGCTTCCATCAAGTGATCAATGATTTCATTAATAAGACAGATCACAAAACTGTCATATCACTGACACAGCTGTGAAAGATGATCACTGCCTTCTGCTCCATTTTCACAATCTGGGATTCAACGTGGCAGCTCAAGTCCTATTCAATATTTGCCGAGACGGGGGAAGAAAAGTGAAAATCCATTTCCAAACCAATTTTCAATTAGGATCCACAAGCTGTTATCACAGGTGTCGCAGAATAGGGTCCGTAAGTGGAAATGTCGTCTATCCGTTTTAAAATGAAACCTTATCTGTGGGAGCCACAAAGATGGCCGGGGACATCCTATCTGTAAATTACTTTTCATCCTGTGTTAACTGAACTTTACTTCTGTCATATGAGATTGCAGTTAATAATTTAAATGCCTGCCTAAAAGAACGGAATGTTTGTTTTTTTTCATTTAAATGTGTTGCCATGTAAACAACATATACAATTTTTTGAGTAACGTCATTTTTTATAGCCTACTTGCCCTCAAATATGAAATAAAAGGCTTTGCACTTGTGCATTCTAAAGATCATTTCCCCCCTTAGCATTCACCCTGTGATTTCTCAGTTGCAAATTCTCCTGTACCGGCATGTCATTAATTCAGCACCCAAGTAGTCGAAGCGTTTCTCTCACATCTTTCAGTCTCCTTTTTTTTTTTTAGCAAATTATCCCATGACGGCGGATTTATTCAGTCAAAGACCGTAGACTTTCAGAGGCAACAAAAGAATCAAGACTTTCTGGTCCACCTGCCTGGCGAATGATGAGGCAGGGAAAAGCCTCCCCCAGAGAAACCAATCAAACCATTGTGTGGCACAGTCAGACCTTTTCAACTGTCAAGCCAGGAGAGCAGGAAAAGAGATGAAAGAACTCAGGATGAAGCTACCATTTACTGAGCCATGTGGGAATGCTATCGTGAGACTTAGTAATTGCAATGGAACTCAACTTTTTATAACTTACTGAGAGAAGGGGGGGAAAAACAGCATCAATCGGATCCAGAGAGAACTCGAAAATCCATTTTGATAATTTCTACCGAAGTCCACGACTGTTCAGTGAAAACTGGTGTCTTTTATTATTATTTTTTTATTTTGTATTTTTTTACTTAAACATTGAGAAAAATTTTGGCTAATGCATACGTCATTGATTGAAGCTTATTTCTTTAGGATTTACCTTTTCTTCAGTTATCTACTGATGACTACACCCTCACCAAATAAAAACCCTCTACACAAAATGTTATCCAAAATTACTTATACAGTGTAATTTTAAATACATTATAATTGTGATTCCAAGCATAAAATACATTTCAACATTTAAAAAAAAAAAAAAAAGTAACCTGAAGATTTTAATGTTAATTGATGTAAATGCATAATGCTGTTCATACATGTAGAATATAGTACCATAGAACCTGCCATACATCTGATTGAAACATAGTAGTTGCTTTATTAATGCTGGGGCATTATAAATTAACAAAGTCAGGTACATCAGTGTATCTAAAACACCAAAATACAGTACTGCATATAGACTATACCAAAAAAAAAAAATCTGCAAAAAAACTGCAGTAATACAGCATTTGGCAATTTACAAAACAGCAATCCAAGAACAGTTGTAAGGCTTGTGTTTAATTGTCAATACACAATAAGTGGTTCAATAGGTTTTACTAGGAGACTGCAGAAGGTATAGAGCAGCTGTTTAGGCTTGCTTACAAATGTCACTCACATTTCTCTTTTATTCTCGCTTCCTGTATCCCTCCTTCTTAAAGGTCAACCCCAGCAATATGCGGGAACAATAATTCAAACCTGTGATTTAAAGGTGGAGACAAACATTCCAAACATAGCGTAACTAATACAAATGACTTATTTTCTGTCGTACACAATTCTTACCATAATTTCTCCGGCCATCCCAAAATAATCCGACAGTTTAGGGCGTTTTTTTTTAAACTAAAGCGTGTGTTAATCCAAAGTAAAGGAGTAAAGAAAAGAAAGAAAAAAGAAAAAGGCTGCACACAACACAAACTGGTTCTGAAGGTTGGCAACGTTGTGAAAAAATATTGTTTACGTTTTTTAACTGTACAGTAAGTGTATTAATCCTTTGCTTTCCTGTTACGTTTTCCGTGAACTCAGTGACAGCCTATAAAAGGTGAAACTACACTCCCAAACGCAGTGCCTGTGGGTCTGCAGTAATACTCCTCTCGTGTTTTCTGGTCTGGTATTTATATGCAACTCAACCTACTCTGTCCTGCTAAGAGCTGAATTTAATGTTTTACACACATGACAAAATGTGCATTGATCAGTTTCCATCTGTACTGTCCTGTGTAAATGACACGTGCCAGAGGTTCATCAGTTAATAGAGGGTATCGTATCATAGGTTCCATATGATAGAATCTACTGTTGCATCTAGTAAGTTTTCTTAAAACAGCTGTTTTGCAAATGTTTACATCAAATTCCTATATATCAAACTGCATGCAACATGACTAGTGTGTTAACCTTTTGGTTTCCAATTACTATTAGGAATGCCTCACGAACAAGTGCTTTGTTTTAACCGCTAACAAAGAAAGCGTAAATGGGTCTCTAGCAGTTAATGAGAAAATGCACTATTGTAGCCTAAGCCACTGGCAGGGAAATGTAAAAGTGATTTCTCAAAGTGCTTGGATATTACTGACAGTAAATTCAATATAAAACTTGTTAGCAGACTGATTTTAAGGCCAGTATATTCAATACAAAGGTGTTAGTTAGGTGGGCAGAGCCAGCAAATTCAATACTTGAGGTGTTAGTCAAGGGATCTTAGAGCAAGCTAATTCAGCAAAGAGAGACGGTGCAACGAAGCAACAGCAAGGCAGTCTGCAATTAGGTTGCACAAAGAACAATGATCCACAAGTCAGCTCTTGAGACATCTCCTATAAAAACAATGTTTAGATACCCCCCCCCCCCCCCCAGTTTTCTTCAATCTGGACACTCTGAAGAAATACATCTCTCCCTTCCACCCCAACAACCCCAGGAATACAAAGAGAAACGGACCCTTTCTCAAATCAAAATGCATCTCTCATTTTTAATCCTTGGTTTGTCCAATTCTCAACGGGAGCTTAAGTTAGAGAGCCAAGTTCTCTTTTATAAAGCAACCATCTTGCACTAATTTCCTAGCTCATGCAGCACCTCCAGTAATAATATATTCTGCCTAAAAATAATACTACTAAAAGCTCTCTGTTTTGACTACATTGCCTTATGTCCCGCTTCACAAGGACCCTATTAGAAGGAATGCCTGTAGACCTCTATCTAATTAGCTTTAATTGAGTTAGCTTTCTCATTTGGGTTCAAGTTACTTTCTGACTAGGCTATACGTTTGGTTTATATCATGGTAAAAAATATTTTCTTAGGCACTTCCTGAGAAGTGGCAGTCATGATCACTGGCATCTGGCAACAATTACCTTTTGTTCCTAGCAGTGGGGGAAGGGTTAAAGGAGGAGAGTTGTATTTCACTTGATAAGAACTCAGCATGTTTTGCAGAGCTGAAAGGGGAACCCAAAACTAAAAGAAAGAAAAAATCAGGATCCTAGCTTGCCATAGACTTAGCAAACCTATAGAAATAAATCTTTAACGAACACAAGAGAATCCCTATTTGTACTATTTGTGTATACAACAAATCACAAATAACCTCAAATAACATATACAGTACTATCAGCTTATTTTTTTTCATTTCAGTGAGTCACTTTCCACGTTTCTGTCTTCAGCAGCCTTGTTTAAATTGTTTTACTTTCTTTTCACTGTAAATTTTTAAACTTATTTAAATTGTCTAAACTACACTTCCATAAACTACACACGTATAGAAATTGCTGAGCACAGCTACACATCTTAGTTTTGCATAGGCAATGACAATAAGTGTGCAATGACAGAAAGGGGGAGGGAGAGGGGCTGGGGGACTTTAAACAAAATGCTCTGAATGACTTGGCTATAATGTATAGTATTAGGTATTTGTTTTATTTTTTAACCTGCCCCCTCCAGCTTCTAGCAACCAGGCAACATGTGATTAAATAAATACATATTAAATACATTATGAAAGTGTGTAAACCCCTGCATTTCCAAGCAATTTGGGAATTTTACCAAGTAGCATTCGTGCCAGGGCCTTGGCATTACTTGGGGTTTTGTCAGCTTCTAAATAAACACAAGATGCAAGATAGTCTGTAATGTATGTATGATTTTTTTATACTACCCTCACACAATAAAATCTGTTTCATAAAACAATTTGCCAAGCCACAATGGCATGTGAGAATCACCTTCAAGCTCAAATTAGTGAGGTTCAGACACATTTCCAAGCCTCCACTTGGACTAACTTCCTGTAATAGCATAAAAATCTCATATATGGAGTGCAAAATGACCTACAAAGTCATTAACCATGTCTACACACTGATAGCTTTTGATGTCTTCAAGTAAGGACTCCTAATGACAACACTTTGGCAACTTACAAATCACCCCACAATTACGACTGCAGACGTCCCCAGTGCTGTGCTGCCCTCAAAGAAGCATTTGATGTTTTTTGCAAACTGAACAGCTGCTTTGTAAAGCAGGGACCAGCTTGGCTGTTGTGTCACTGTTGCCTCTTTTCCACTGTACAACCGAGCCGTGCCGGAGCCGTACCAACCCCTCACGGTGTGGTTAAGGACAGCCTGGGTTGTTTTTCCACTGCAGAACCGAGCCGTGCTACTGACATCACAAGCAACGAAAGACAGTTGTTATTAATTATTGTTATTAATTAACTCAGTTTGACAAAAGATGTGCAAACAAATGGTGTTCAAAAATTAACAGACCAATGGTACAGCTGTATCTTGTATTGCTATATTTTGTAAATATACAGTGCTCCCTCGCTATAAGGCTCTCGATTATAACGCACCTCGGATACTACAGCAAGTCCCCCAATTCCCTACACTAGTGATTCATACAATAGTTCTACAGTAAATACAGTATCGGTGTTGTTCAAACTATAAACATCTTCTCAGTCTAACTTCCGTTTCTGTCTCTCCCTTGTGATACAGTATCTGAACTGAAGAAAAGCTGCGCTGGCACTTTATAACACAGCCATTTTATTCAACATTTGTTTTATAACTAAATAAATATTAGGCCTTTTATCTTTCCTACTGTATTTACTTTTTTGCTGTGAGAGGAGCTGTGGCTGCGGCTCTCTCCAGGAGATGAGACACTTCAGCTTCGCTTCAGCCCAACTCCAGCAGCTGAACTTGCTGTACTGCCATGTTTGTAATTTATCTTTCTGGTGTACTGACTGATGCAATGTAATGACAAAAATCTTTAAACCCGCCCCTGGCCCGGCTTGGCTCCGTGCCAGATTCAGATGTCTTGTGAGGCCAGAGTGTCATGGTTTGGTTCTCGCTCGGCTCGACAAATAGCCAGTGGAGAACCACACGTACCCGTACTATACCGAGCCCTCACGTGTTGGATGTGCCAGTGAAGAAGGGGTATGTGTGAGCTATGGACTAGAGAACCTGTGTGATGTGACATCATGGGCAAGTTTAATTTAACTGTGCCTGAGACATACCCATTTAACACTGAGAACAAGCACGATACTCACAAAAAGGAGATGTAAAATGATTAAAGAAATAATAAAACATACTACCAAAAACAACTTATTTTGTACTAGATACCTGACGACTGACAAAAAAAGAAAGAAATACACAGACATACAGACAGACAGACAGAAAGTGGAAAGAATAACTGAATACATTCCTGAATTGATACAACAGTTACGTGTCACTTTTTATAACATAGTAAGCATTTTGCATAGAGTTTGAGAAAAGAAAAGAAAGAAAGATGTGTTCATACTGTAATGTGACAGCAAGAACCAGTTTAAAAATGTAACCACCCTCTACTTCATCTATTCTTTAAATTTAAATAAAAATCAAAAAACAAAGATCCAGGTGCATTCGCACATAAGAGGGCAACAAAGGACACATAAAGGGGACAGAGAGAGACAGAGAGAGAGAGAGAGAGAACATGACGACTGGTTTTGGCTGCTTGTAAATCCCTTTAGTTACTCACCATTGGAAGTTGTACTGGAGGCAACTGCTTTCTCGCTAACATCTGTTCGAGTAGAGCCCTTCACAACAGAGTTTTGAACTTTATTTTTCTCAGCTGCGGTGGTGGTGTGGGACTGGGCTTCCATGATGGCTTCTCATTACTTAAACTGTCTTTGCTTTGACTCCTAGGATAACAGAGAAAACAATTTCAACTAACCTGCTAGATTCTTTTCTTAAACGTCACCTGAGTTTGCCCGTAAAATCTGTGCTAGTTGAGCTTATCAGATAGTTGGGCTGGGTCGATCAATTTTATCTAACATTTACTGGTGAACAAAAAAACAGATAAAACAGTGATATGTTAACTCCTTACAAGTTCCCAGCAAAATTCAAATACAATTTGCCCAGGTTTTCTGATTTTTAAAATAAACATAACCTATAAGTCAGTTAAAGTCAGTTAAAACAACCAGTAACCACACCCCACATCTGAAAAAAATATAATAATAAAATAAAACTAGCATCTAATAAATAATAGGAAACTGACCTTCCTTAAAATATTTAATTGTGTGTACTTTCCATTTGATAAAACAGCATGATTCACAAAGAACACAATTACCCCTCCATATCTAAGCTTTAAAAATTACAGGCCCAGTTTGTAAAATGTCCGTACATACTATCATTTAATCTTTTTTGGGGGATAACTTTAGATGTAACTTTGCAAGGATATAGATGAATATATGCTTTTCACTCTCTTTACCCCAAAACATAAATCTGCTTTGAATAGTAGAGTATTTCTATTCCCTTTGAAGAGCATCCTACTTGAATTTCAACACAATAACAACATCTGCAAGTAATCCTTGTAAAAGCACCCTAATTATACCATAGCACAAACAAAGCAATACAAAACAAACAAAATATCCCCTTTAATCATTTGCACATGAAATCAACAGTATTAATCAATTGAATCACTACCCTAATTGTTCAATAAAATATTACACTTTACAACATTTGTTCAAGTTCAGCTAGCGGGTACACATGCTGAACATTTACAAAAAAAAATATTGGTGCAGCAAATCATAAAATAATCAAAGTTATCCTCTTTCACATAAGGATCTACAAATTTAGAGAAGCCTGTTGTCATTCAGTCAGTGGCACATGATAATGATATACAACTAAATGTACACTTGATATACTGTAAGAAACAAACCTATAGAAATGACTCATGGCACTGCACACACAGAAATGTTTATATAGCAAGGTCCATGAAGGACAGGAGGCAAGTGCTCATCGTAAAACCAAACACCAGTTACACCCAACCTTCCTATACTTCCTATACTATACACTATACACCATTCATCTGAGTTCATCCAGGTAAAAGAAACATTCCTCTCTCAAAGCAAATGTTCACAGTTCCTCAGCATTCAACCATGGCTAACTCTTTTGTATTTTTCCAACAGGCCTGAAATACAGAGCACAATTAAATCCAGGCCCGTTCCAACTTAATCCTTCTCAAACCAGCAATCAGCAGGTGTGTCTTTTCTCCTAAAACCATGAATGTAGACTTGGGCTAACCTCCTCTTAGTAAAGCACACTGTAACATGCCACTAACAAGTAACAGAATTAGGAGATTCCCTGATCTCTGAGCTAAAGTGTGGTGTCGCTAACACTGTCATTGAAATGACACGAAGAACACAAGACGTACTGAACTTTTAAAACAGGTGTGTCAAAAGGCTGATTTCGAAAGGACGCCCTCTGAAAGTATTTTTTAATGGGCACTGAACAGAGACCACGTGAAATCCTTTAGGACTCCCTTAAGTAAGGTTTTCTAAAAAATCCTGGATAAATTAATGCTTTGCCGCAAAAGCAAGCTTGTATTATTATGCCATTGTATTAAAACATCAAGAAAATAAACGACGTCCCTTTACACTGACGGATAATTACGATAACATGTCTTTCTACAAAACCCATCCTTCCACCACTTCTATCCTGTGATCTACTCCTTTTTTTCTGCTGCCACATACTATTTTTTCATATCGGTTTCCTTTCTTTAATCTCACCCCCCCTCCTATTATATATATATATATATATATATATATATATATATATATATATATATATATATATATATATATATATCTACGGGACTGAAGTTGTATTCATTTCATTAGCCAATGCATTGCATCCACTGGGAAGAGCTGTCTGGAACAGCAGTGTCACAGCATTCATCATCATTACATCAGCAGCGGGGAAGTTCATACTGATGGTTATCAACACCGAGAGCACTCTGATCACTGTGCAAGCAAACATAGCATGTTTAATTTTTAAGAAATGACTCTGGGTATTCGGGGGTTCATCTGTGCCACTTTGATCCACACCACTGGGAGTGTTCTTCAGGGATACAATAAAACCTCAAACAGTGTGAAGTGTGAACAGCCGCCGTGTGGGGGGAGGCAAGAGAGAACGAGCAGGAAATCACAGGAGTTTCTCAAGCAGAAAGGACTCTTTATCAATCTTATCAAAATTGCTTACACCCCATCTTGGGAATTAAAAAATAAAACAACAAATTCCGTCTCTTAGAAGCACATTTACTTTAAAAAACCTGTGCTGAGGTGCTTGGGGGGGGTGGGGGGGCTCATTCCCAAGCTTCTGGTACTTACTGCCTTCTATTGCAGAGCAACAGTATAAACCCAGGTGCAAATTCTGGGCTTCTGCTCACCTGCAGTGATAAACCCTTGGTGTTTCATTTTTCTTTTTTTTTTTTTTTTTTTTTTTAATAAAACCATTGATTGGGCTCAGCAAGCTTTTGGAACCGCACGCTGTGTATGAAAGAGCTAATTCATTTGGGACACTCCTCTCCTCTTAGCCGTGTGGGTGCTATTCATCAACCAAACTCTCAGATTCTGAATTTCATATCTAACACATTTTTAACTTCCCAACAGATTTCATTACAAGGGCCAGAGTGGTCAGATAACAATGAAGAGGACAATGTTTTTTTTAGGTTTTTTGTGGGTTTTTTTGCAAGTCCTTTTTTGACAACTGGCCTCCATTACAAAAAATAACATAAATAATCATATGTTTTAGTTTAGTTGTGCCATCTGACATTCTTCAATATTGATCCAGTTAGATTCCTTAAAACACAGTTAGAAAAAGAGACCAAATGACAGATATTGTGTGTCTACATATTTAGAAATAAAACACTAACTAACCTATTTTATAGTTTCACTTATCTAAATGTTGACAATATTTAGTCAACACTGAGAGATTTTAATATCAACAGGACTTGCCTGGTTAAATACAGGTTAAATAAAATACAATTACAATATATTTCCTAAATCATTAAGTAAAATAATGAAATCAAGATGAGTACACTTCTGTACCGTGGGTGAGATGGACTTGTGAGGTAGAAAATAATCTGACACCAAAAGGTGTCAACAGAACTGTTTAATACACAACCTAGTCGACAGCTACTGAATTCAAATAATTTTTAAACAGAGAGGAAAATCCTTCTTTATCTTTTTCAAGGGCAACTCTGCATTTTGGCTTCATCATGCTGTTAGCAGCTTCTAGTATTTCTAATAAGATTATCCTTGTGTGCAACTCCATGTCCCAGACCTTTCCACTTAAGATGCTTTAGTGAGCTGCTATGGGACCGAATGAATTTCGTGACAAAATGAGTTGAGAGCATCTTACATTTGTGGGTAACAAACAGACATGATGTAATCTTAATGCTTACAAAATGATTTGCTCTTGCTAGCACACAGATAACAGCAAAGCTAAAATAACACATGAATACATCTTTCATGTTGTTAAGTCTCTGCATTTCACATTTAACATCTGAATGCAGATTTGGATATTTTTCTTTAATGATCTTCTGTTGGTTCAGATATCTGCAGGACTTCTTTTGGTTTAACTAAATACACGTGCAGAGGTTTTATCTTCATTACACAATGTATTTAACCTATTCAACCAATCTGGACTAGAACATTTATCTAATGCTGTAAGAGCCATGTTTCAACAGAAGGCACCACAGTCTTATTTCTGCATTTCAATGATCAGTTTCACATAACAAGTCGAACTTACATTTGGAACAGCTTATTTCCTTCTGCCACACCAAGTGTGTGTTTGGTTTTGGAATTCAATAGCAAAAACCACACTTGTTCAGCCTGCAATTCAAACAAGACTATATTAAACAGATTAAGGGATAAAGAGGAAGGCTTCTGAGAGTTCTCTGTTTTAACCCAATTTTTACATTAAAGCTTCATCAGCGTGATCAAGTCTGATGAACTAACAGTTGACTGCTGTACACCACAGCAAATCTGCAGCAGAGTGTGGTAAATCATAGCCGAATCCCTGTGAACGTATGGTAAAGCACATGTAAGCAAGGTACACCATGACATAAGCAGGGTAAACATGCAAATTTACCTGTGTAAACATTTATACAGAAACCTATGTTAGAAAAATACCATTGGTATACCAGTGTGTTTCCCTGAAGAAACCACAGCATACCACAGCATCACTGGCAACGGCAACAGAATTGACTTTTCATTACTGTGGTATCAATCAACAAACAGTTCACCGCATTGTAACAGTCCTGGTATTGCATACCTTCCGTTGCCTCTTAGAAATCTGCTTTGTAGACACTCTTAATGCATTAGGGATGCTGAACCAAGCATCTGCTGTTGTCGGTGGGGGGGGGGGTCTCAATTAATTTCATGTGTAGCTATTTAAGTAACTCTGGTCTCTAGACCATTGTTCTACAACTGGCCGTTATTGATCTACCAGTGGCTGCAGTCCTCTTACCTGTCAAAATGGATGGGTTTGAAAATGACACTCCCCTTATGGCAAACTTACTTCTAGTTTTCAAACAACGCTGCTTTCAAAACTATGTGCTTGATAAGTGCTCTGGATAAATATAAAGGTTGTCTAGTATAAAACAAAAAATACCTTACACTGCAGAATATCACCTTGATTCTAGTTTCCACCCTTGGCCAAGTGTATTAAAACAATCCAGAGCTTGTACTCACAAAACAAAAATATCTTTCACACATTTCAGGGAGGTAAACTTAAAAAAAAAAAGACAAAACAACAGCATTTTTTTTTTTTTTAAATCAGTGAATTGTGCAAGTATGGAACGTGGGGACGTTAAAAGGGTTTTGTGAACTACAAACTTGATTTAAATAATTAAAAGGGGATTTAAAAGAAGAGTCCTTACCAAAACAATCCTTAAAACAACTCTTAGTTTCACAAATGGGGTCCTATATGTGTAGAACACTTGTGTGCATACAAAAGAATGAAAATCACACTGCAGACATGCAATTATGTCAACACTAAAGCTGCTATCTATATTACAATTAAAACCTCTTTGAAATAACTATTGTTTATAGCTACATGAATCACCACAAGTCATTTCTTACAGGGTGTCTTATTGCACAACCAGTAGCTTGTAACCCGCTCATACTGTAGGTTGTTGTCAATAAGTGGTTAATGGTTAATGCCTGTTGTGCCAACATGTTTTACCAATGCAACAGACTGAACTTGTGCTGGACAAGGTACCTACAGCCACACTTTTGGTCCCTCTTTGAACAGTTTGCAATTTTGTCATTTAAATGAACTTTTTAAACTCACAGGGAAGATTGATTAATGATAGCTAAATCTGCCTCTGATAAGTTAAATGGCTACGGGCAACAAGCATGTGGAATAGCAAACAAAAAGGCAATCAGCTAGGCAAAACAGCACTCTTATCAGCCCCATTAGGACCCTAAGTGAGAAATTATTCTACTTTCACACAGACCTATTTATCAAGTGTAAGTGATGCCTCCCTTAAGTATAACATTTATTTAAAGACTCTCTGAGATTTCTAAACAGAATTATTGCAGGCTTATCAATTCCCTAATTAGCAGTTCTTGCCTAGATAAAAAAAAAAACAAGAACAGAGATTAATCAGACTAGAAAAATCTTATTTTAATCCTGTACAGCTACAGTGAAGAAGAAGAAGCTATAAAAACTATTCCCCGGTATTGAAGCTAACATGATATCCTTTTAACAACAGTGTAGGAAGGCACTACAAACGAAACATCAGAAAGCAGAACCAGCTCTCCAATCTTCTTTAAACAAAGGAAGGCCTCTGTTTGTTTAAAATTTAAATAGCTGTCTGAGGTGGCTAAAACTAAAGAAAAAAAACACATCTGAATGTTTTATACACACGACAAAAAACATTACAACATATGTAAGGTTCTTTTATGTACATTCGCAATAATAACTGGACAGCGTACTTTACGACACACTGCAGTGAGCACATGACATAAATTTATGGATCGAAAGAAAAAATTGTAAAACCTTCATGTTGTAAACAAAAGTGATATATTCCCTTTGCAAATCCCAGATGTCATGAATTCCAAAGATAATGGTCATGTCCATAATGATGGACTTCAGTAGCCTTACATAGGTAATGCACAAAAGCATCCTGCTTGTTAGCAAGGAGCTACACTTGGCAAACTCTTTCAAGTGGTCTATACTGCTGCCAGCTAAATATCTCATTAGAGTTCATCCGGTCAGACTTCATAAGATGACCTGTCTTGTTAAAATTATTATTTTTGAATATGTCTGTGGCAGTCTACTTTTTAAGATCATGCTCTCCTGGCAAACTGATTTAATTGCAAATATTTTTTTTCCCCCTATATCATTCAGAATGTATGTAATAAACTAGAAATGGGAGTTTTTGTGCACAAAAACAAAGCATCACTGGTAGCATAATCAGAAGGGCATGTCATTATCAGATTGAATGACTGTAATCATGAAGTAATATGGAAATGAGATAAAGAACTGTATCAGTGATATCCAGATGTTAAAAAGAATGTGGCAGTGAAAAGGTTAATTTCTATCATAGAACTTTATTGAAAGAATCATACAATACAACTGTGTACCAACTATAAAATCCATAAGTCAAAGTATGTGGCCTGTATCACTGATATGGCCAGAGGTTCAATCAATGCATCAGTAAAATGGGACTGGAGTAAGGAAATCAAAGAATGCAGCTGTGTACCAAACACAAGGAAAATAACTCAGAGCGTACTGTCTCAATGCAGATGTAAATTCACAAAGTCACATGATCTCAATACGGTAGCCACACTGGGTCAGAGGTCAATGGCATGTAACCATGAAGTCACTACCTCAAGCCAGAATCTCTTAGTGCTAGGGCAAATATCTGAACAGATTTTTTTTTAACTTATATTCAAAGGCAAACAAAATAAATAAAAATCTGCCAGAAATTACATCATTTGTTTTGTGGTCCTTTAACTAAGGTGAATTAGGCCTTTACATTTCCTTAGTTCTGGGATATTTTTCTAATTTATACAATGTTACATATACTGTAATGGCTTTAAAGTTTTGCAAGTAAATGAATAGTCAAAAACTTGTCTGAGTCTTGAACGGATATCCAAACATGAAAATTCCACATTCATCCCAGCACTAATATCTCCAAGTGTTATGCCCAGCTTCCATTTGCCTTGTTTCCACTTGTTTTCTACTTGAAGGCCTTTTGAAATCTGTCATGTTCGTTTCCATTGGCAGAA
The DNA here is from genome assembly GCF_017654505.1 of Polyodon spathula. Classification (NCBI taxonomy): domain Eukaryota; kingdom Metazoa; phylum Chordata; class Actinopteri; order Acipenseriformes; family Polyodontidae; genus Polyodon; species Polyodon spathula. The sequence continues at coordinate 16,336,144 of NC_054537.1, read as the reverse complement.
GAATGATTTAATCATGGACTGAACAGGGGCTCAGACAGTACAAGATCTGACTTTGCACTGAGAGAATCTGTTTTGCATCAGTCGCTGAGGTGGAGGAAGTGACACAACTTGTGTCCAAATGCAAATAACATTACATGATATTAGCATTAGTAGGTGTGGCAGGTTTACAAACTCAAACAAGCCACCGTTATGGGAATGGTTAATTAAAAAACACATCTGAGTACTACCATGTAAATATAAATCATACATCAATGAATCAGAAATTTTAGGGAAACACAGGCAGGAATACACATTTCACCAGAACTTGTTGTTTATTTATATGTAAATGTATGGCAAAATACCTTTATTTACCTACAATTCTGGCATTCAGTATGTCTTATTGTTTTATACACAGTGCATACATATTCAACCATTAGAACTGAAGTTCATTTAAACAAACAAAGAAGCATTAATTCAATTCTACTATCTATGCCTCAAGTTAATTGACAAACATAAGGACATCTGTTGCCACTGTAGTAACAAGGATAATAAGTGCACCAATTCATACAGACACAGCTAAATCTCAACTTGGCATCATCGTTTACTCCAAGGAGACAACCTGCTTCCACTGGGATGCTTCTGGCAGCGACAGAAAAAACGGAACCATTAAACACCTACATCTGTTAAAATAGTAATGAGACACAGGTAGTTTATCGTCTTGCATGTCTACAGCATGTACTGGTGAAGTAGATACTTCCAGCAAAATAACATGTGCATATGTAATCATGTGTTAACTGACAGCAATGCGATATGTAGATTCCTGTTCAGCGCAGGTGAACCCACAAGAACGAGCTAAGCACTGGTACAGTTAGGAATGGAACAGCTTCCCATTCCACCACTGCAGATTCTACTTTTTTTCTTATAGGCATTTTACATACAAATTTAAGTAAAACATCACTTATACCTGGCCTGGTTATTAACTACAAACTCTCTGAAATTACATGAGATATTTCAAAAAGAACTGTATCTGTTTAAATGTCTTTTTTCTAAGTAAAAACAAAATTGTAATGTCTTGACATGTTTGTGAATTTAATCCCTCTAATTCATACCAACTCAGGAGTATTTTTAATGATCCAGACTTTACACCCACAGGGGTGAAATACTGGCCCGCTTAATAGGGTATGGTTAGAACAAAAACCAGGAGGGACACCGGCCCTCTATGACCTGAGTTGTGCACCACTGATTTAGATCGTTTAAATAAAGCTCACTGGCTCGCTCGGACTGATTTTACTATTTAACAGAAACGGCCTTCAGTATTTTCTATTATCAGGTAAATTATTCACATTTACACAAATCTCATTTTAATAACTATCACTACTAAGAGAGGATTTAATACTATTATGCTACCAGCTGCTTGGAATTGAATGAAAATTCTTCCCCACCACTAGAAACTCATTTAATTTGCGCAGTGGTAACAGCCAAAACAGTTTTACCCCTTTCTCAGCCATATTTACAATCTATATCATTTTCACTTCTGTGCTTGCTGGATAAACAGACTAATGTTAAAGCAATCTGGTAAAGTATACTCCTTACAATGAAAATGTTATGGTTGACATGTCCTGGCTGTGAAAAATAACAAAACACTAATGCTAATAACTACCAGTGCATATTGGCGCAAATATACATTTCTCCCATTTGACCTATACATAATTTCCTGAAAACAGATTCAGCATTACCTCTTCATTCAAACTCAGAAAATGTGAAAGATTTTGTTAGACGCTGCCAAACCTCTGCACCTAATGTTTATGTGACAGGCATAACTACGGTAACAGTACACTTTCTTTTACCTCAGTGTATCACTGCAATGGCAGGTATCCACCATTCAGAATTACAATACAACACCACACTTAAAAAAAATAGAGCTCCATTTAAAAACCCTGAAGAGTCTGTGATTTATTTTGGTGTTTTGCGTAACAACACTTCACTCTTCAAGATGTCCTTTGTTACACTTCTGCTTAGACTGCCTTTATGTGCATTCTAAGACTTTTCTTGATGTCTGTTTTTTTAACTACAACTTCATCTACAGTTTAAAAAAAAAACTGCCAATTTTAGGTAGCACTGCGGTCGCGGATAAAGCCATATGGCCTGTGGTATAATAGTGATCAAATTAAGCAATAATGAACAAGATGCTGTGCAGTTGTGGTCTAATAAGGCACAGTAGGATTGTATTGGGCAAAGTCGGAGAGAAAATTGATCTGAATGCAACTGCTGAATATTCTGGTAAATCTGCAATTCCTGTTGTTTCTGTAAAGCTTTCTTTTATTTTTTATTTTTAAAAATCAAACGTATACATCTGAGCTCTGTATAATTTTCATTCTATTAGGACTACAGCAGGTCATTTTCTGCGTGTGATTTTAGGTGATGTATATTTGTTTTTAAGACATTATTTGCTGATTCATTTGTCTACTTAAGTTTCTTAGAAATTAGTATCACCTTATCAGTATCTTTAAAAAGTAGCCTACTCAAAAAAAATAAATAAATAAATCTAAGCATGATAACTGATGTTTTAATCGATTTCAATAAGTTTTAGAAAGTTTAGATTACATAATGCAATTAAGGCATTGTAACATTTTCGCAAGGACCTACTAAAATTGCAGTAGAAAATGTAAATAAAAAAATACATTAACATCATAATATGGGAAACAGCATAACTTCCTCTACTGTTCTGCAAACTGTTTTGAAATTTGAGAAAAATTATAGTTTCACTTGGCACATTGCTTCACTTAGGAAGTATACTTTCTGTCAATGACTTGTCAATGTCTTGTCAGTGGACACAAGTAGAAGCACAGACTATGACCTTTCTAAACCCATGCCAAACCAAATAATAACCCACGTGGCTTAGAGACAACATTCACTAAAAAACACAGCTGAACAATCTAGTGTAGTCCTCACAACAAAAGCAATATACTATGGAGAACCTAGTGAGGTGTGTTAATTCGATTCTGAATGCAAACACCCATTATAAAAAATACAAATACGCTGGGCAATAAGACAACAACATTAAAAACACTAAAAATACATAGGCTAGTAAGATGACCAAAATGCATTAACTATTCCAAATATCAAGAAGTGTACTGAGTTTATGAGGGATTGGTTTAGAAAGTGGGAGAATGGTAACACATGTCCTGAACAGTTTGTTTTAAAAAATACTCTGGCTTTTAAACAGGTCTTACTGCAATTAGTGTTAACTTCCAGAACAAAGAGGGCAGCAACTATAATGGTTCTAAGGGCATGCACAGCTAAACTATGTTTCTCAGCTGGAGAGGTCATTCTGCTCCACAGTGGGGCAGAATACACTCAGGGATCCAGCATCTCTTTTGTTACGAGCCAGCTTGCACATCATAGAACTGTACAGGTAAACTAACATAATCAAAATAGACAGGAATTTAAAAACCACAAACCCACAGTTTATAAATAATTCTGAAAGCCAACAGCTTTCTGAAGATTTCCCATACCAATATTTAACTGGGGATTTGTGAGTCAGCTGGGTTTTTCTGCACTTGCATCAATACAAAATGTAAAATTATGTTTTTTTTTGTTTTTTTTTTCTTGACGGCCATTGCATTAAGATTTCAAAAGGCTTGCCAGTTTTATATGACACACACAGGAAACAAAGCTTGTCTTAGGTACAATGTGTATGTATAGTGCATACCATTTCAAAACCATAATAAGACACCAGCACAGTGTACACAAAAAATCCTTCTAAATCCCATCAGAAAGGAATTTTCAACAGAATCCGGAGCTTACAATGAGCTAGAAGGTAGGGAGGAGACTTACCTCTAAACCAGCCAAGCGGAAATAAGAATAGTAATTCTACAAGTCAGGCCAAGTACAAACACTTTCAGAGCTGTAATGGTGTGAAGAAGTACTGGGCATTGCAGCCTGAAGGCAGCACTAATACACTGATGACTAATGGCCAGGTCTTGCAGACAATGAGTTTGGAGCTTGGAAACTAACAGAAACCATGCAGCACCTTGACAAATGATCTTTCACAATTCCATTCATTGAGTAACCTTTAAGCACAAAATTTGCTCAAGTTCTCTCAGGAATTGCATGACATATGCTACTGGCCAGTGATATTGCTATTTTGCTATGTCTAATTACAACTTGCTTATGAGGTTTATATAGTCCCCGCAAGAAGCCAGCATAAGACATGCTTTAAGCTAACTCTTAAGGACGGCCACTTTCTTTAACAGTTGGGTTCCTTTAACTGAGGCTTTGTATCACAGAGGGATAACAATTCGCTCCACAGACTCCCTGCTAAGTATTGTTAAAACATACAGTCACCCCACGTAGTATCTTAATGGGCACTTTGCATTTACAAAGTCAGATTTGACTTTAAATGACATTGCTGAGAAGATCTGTCAGACCTGTGCCTAAAGTTACTCCGGAAAAGCAAAGTCTCAGGTATTATTTTCTTTCAAGGAAGGCCATTATCTTTCTCATGCTAAATAATCTTGCCCTGTTTTTCAAACATAAAAAAGAAAATACATTTTTTAGGACCAAAAACTAAAGATGAAAGCATATGGTCACCTTTACATAGTGAGAAATCAGCTACTGCAAATGACTAAAAGAAAGTGTGTTTAATGACCATATTAGATCACTGACATTTCTAAACACTGCATTATATTATTCTAGGACAATCTATAAATAATGATCGATCATCAATCTCACCCCCATTGTGCTACAAATCACAATGGTTTATAACAACCAACTAGCAAAATTTGCAAAATAATGTAAAGGCATTAAATAATGCTATAGAGTATATAGTTCCTCCCTTTGAACTGCTGTTGAATTATGTACTATAGGGTACAAAAGCTGATGACTAGAACGAAAGACCAGCTCTCTCCTGCCTGACACTTTAAAAGAAATACAGATATTGCCATTCTTTTTTTCCTCCTGTTCAGATTCAAAAAGTTTTTTTGGTGGCCCACTTTGTTTCAGATGGTTTGAATCAAAGAAATAAAACAGCAGTTCTACAATTAACATTAGTGGATTGGCTGCTTCACTGCACCGACCCCCAGAGCTCATGTGGGCCAGTTATTCCAGACAACCAGTGAAAAGTTGCCTTTAGCAGCTACTAAAATTGCAGAAGGGGGTCTTACAACAGGAAGCCCAGTGAGCTTGTAAAAATGTTACTGGAGCCAGGAACACATAGCATATTTAATCTGAAAGCAGAAAGAGAGAGAGTCTACAGCGATTTCAGCAAGATCTGAGGTATGCCCTCCAGGTTTTGCTGGGATCTGGGATTAGGGGATTGATAAGAAGCCATGGTGCCCACAGACATGTTTCTCTTCTACAGTTAAACACAAATGTGCTCAGACACTTGACTGCTGCTTGGTGCTACTGCTGAACTTTCATGAAAGATGTGGAGCTCCGTTTTTTTGCTGTCAATATATCAAAGTTAAAAATCATCAAAGTGTAAAATTTAATTTTAAGTCCTTCATAGATTACAGCTCTATTTTAGAGAACTATGAAATAAAAACGACCGAAAAAAATGATGGACTTGATTGTGCTAACCCATTATTATACACTTTATAACTGTTTCCTGTGGTAAATTATGGCAAACGTTACACCTCTGCAAAACTTGACTAATTTTTGTGCAACCAAAATGTTCAAAATAATACAGCACTAGTGTAAACAAAAAATAAATTCAAGATGTTATATACACTCCTTTGGGTACAGACACTCTATATAAATATAACCTACAGCAGCTGCATGTAGTCTTTTGCTGCTTTTATTTAGATAAGGTCTAACACTGTTGTATGATTGATATACATGACCACAGAGTACCAAGAAAGATGTGCAACAATGGCTTCAGTTACCACATGAAATCTCGAGACAGAATAAGTATTTATTCTAACTGAAAGATTACATTTAGTATACCTTCTCTTGGTCCTCATGCAGCTGCTCCTTTTCTGTGAATGAATAGTAGACCCAATATCCTTGAAAATATCAACAAAAAAAGGTGAGCTCTCTGCAGACTACAGTTGTCAGCTAAAACACCTCATTCAAAGTATCCTTTGGCCAGGGATTTACAACAACTCCTTAAAGAAGAAAAGGCTGACTTTTAAGATAATCTACTGTAGTCTAAATGCATTAACATTCCATTAGAGAGCTTTTCCTGAGGATAGAAGGACCCATCAATTCACTCTCCCTACTTGGTACACAAGTGTTCTGAATATTTCAGTCCTGAAGCAATCATTGACTTACTTTAAAGGTGTGTTATTCCACATACACATGAAATGACAGAGATATTGTACAATGTTAATGAAGATGGTAGGTAGTTATTGATAGTCTAATGCTACAATCATGTTTTGGTTTTTATCATGCAGTATTTGAAACGATAGAAAAAAAACCCACACACCTCTGGTATAATTTACTATTCAAGTTTTAAGCTACTTTTTTTTAAAGATATCAGTTCATTTTTTTTTTAATGTGGACATATATTTATATAAACAATTAATATTAAACTAAAAAAGAATAGAGGCAAAAAAAAAAAAATAAGTGGCTGTTTCTCATTTATCATTTTATGCAACTATGAAGCCACCCATAATATTTCACTCATACAAATATATTCAAAACTTCATCATATGAATATGTCTGCTAAACATTTGTAAGACAAATTGGCAAAACACATTCCTGAGTTCCATGAAGAAACTCTAACATTTGTTTCACATCAAGGACTTAAAGGCTACATGTTCAATAAGACAAATTAGTTTAAAGTCATTATGATTTATAATATAAAGTATATATTATATGATAGTGTTTAGTTTAAAACTTATATACAAATATATATATATATTCATATATAGAATCAACAAATTTTGATATCTAATAATTATAAGTCTTTAATTATTCTCTGTCAATCAACATATTTTTTGAATATAGTTCTGTGTTGTTTACTTTTAAACTAATTTAACTATTTAATATCAGAAATTAATAGAACGTCTCATTAAAATAAAAATTGTAAAAATAAATAAATAAATAAAACTCACGTATAGCATCAAAAACTGTAAAGAACTAATTTTTCTTTATATTCAATTTATTTTAAAAATGGTTGACGAAATACAAATTTAAAATAAAAATATCAGACATATAAAAAATATTTTCGGGTTAAAACGTGATGGCTTAAAAAAAAAGATGGTGGTTGCACTAACTGTCTTGAAGAAAAGTATACAGAATAAATAGGATATGGCGAGTTCTGAAAAATAACATCTAAGCAGGGTGCACGTTTATATAACATGTATTCGTACAAGTCGTGGCTTTAGAAACTGAAGTGCGCAAGATGAATGTGTCTGTAAAGTAAAATAGTGCGGAGGACTGCTGGACCGACTTGGGGGAACAGATTCCTACTTTAGGGTTTTTGTTGTGTTTTGACACATTAAGAAAAAAAGGAATGCCACTCACCAAGAGTTATGATAGTAAAATAATGAAATTTAAAACTGACACACTGTATACAAAACAACAGTGTTGACGGGAAAATTGTAGAAACAATAACATTACTATGAATTTAAATTATTTTAAGCAAAATAACGGCATTTTACAAATTAACTAAGGAACACAATCCGTGAACTTTTTCAAAATTGTACACATATTTGTACTTTAACTAAAAGTACTTTTCTAGTAAAGGCGCAACCTTCCATTCACTTATCGTCAAGTTGGGAAAACGGAACTGAAATATTTTTAAACTCTGACCTTGTTTGTTAGTTATTTGAAGGATGGCTTAATGATGTCGTTGTTTTGATTCTGTGTTTAGCATCGCAACCTGCAATTTAGTTTCTTAATAAAAACTGAGACGGGCAGGGTCCACCAGTCATCAAAATGATCTGGCAACTGTAAAAACATACCCAGAGCTGTTTATAAAACAACCCCTACAATCATTATGAAAACAAACTTAAATGAAATCACGATGTGCAGTTTATTTAGTCCTAATTTAAAAAAAAAAACGTTTTAAAGATGCATATAGTGCATTCTACGTTTAGTTGGATGAAACTTGGCACTATGTGGTAAATTATTTAAAACACCTCTGCTTTGACTAACAATGTAGCTGTAAATTGATGTGGCGTATACTATAAAAACACAAATAATTCTAGCGTGTTAATTATTCATTTAACCTGTGCGATATATCAATCAACATGGCAAGGGATCAATTGCTTCCAAGGTACCATATGGAAAGCTAATCGATAATAACAGAACCAACTTGGAGAAAGTTGAGGGACTCTGTAAAGGTGAAGGATGAAAGGAGCTGAACACATACATCCCAAGTGAAAATTAAAAGCATACCCACAAGCATCTTATGCGCGCGCGCGCCGTTAAAAATGTAGGAGCATGCATCTGATAACATCGCAAACTTTCAAACCACTTCTCAACAAGACTGGAAGGAACCCTGACGAATATATGCTATAATAGGAGTGATGCTAAAACACCTGTATCAAAAGTTAAAGAAACTGAAACTGTGTTACATCGCAGCTCAACTTCAGATCAAAACCATCTCATATGGAAACCACATAGAATCCCAATAAAATGTCAAAATGTTATAATGCTTGCATGTTAAAATGTTTTAAATGTTTAAAAGACTTTTTGGAACAGATCGATGTTTTTTTCTTTTCTTTTCGTTTTTTTTTTTTTTTTTTTTAATAAATAAATATAGAAAGAAGGCGTAATTCTTGGAATATAAATAATACACACCATTCAGGTAATAAATCTATGTAGGCATGCTTCCAGTTCAGTTTCATCTTGCCTCCTGGCTATCAATCCCTGCACTTTTTTTGCATATTCTGCAGAGTTTCATTAATGTGTAATTTGATACCTCTGACTGACTGCAACAAACGTTCATTTTTTTTTAAACTTTAATAAACTGCCACAACCATGCTGTTCTCGAACGATGTACAAAAGCCATCATCCTAGTAACTTTACAGTTTCATCTCCTACTTACGTGTTTGAACGTTCACCTCTACCAGACCATTTTTCTGCTTCTTTTTGGTTGTTGTTTAAAGTTATTTCGTTTTTGTTTGATTGCAGATGTTTTCGCGGAGTCAAAAATGTTGCTCTCTCCCCAGACTCCACTTCAAAAACTAACCAAAAGCGCTCAACAACAAAACTTTTTCTTCCTCCTTCACCTAAACTTCAAACTTCACTGATTTAGTCACAGTGCTAGCATGACGCTAGCATTACAGTTGGGACAGTGACAGAAATAAGTATATATAGATTTTCTGGTTTGCGTGTTACTGTATTTGGTGTAAATTTGGTTAAGATGAAGAAACGAGTGTAGCTCCAGCTGCTCTCCTTTCCATGACTCCTCCCTTCGGTCTCTCTCTCTCTCTCTCTCTCTCTCTCTCTCTCTCTCTCTCTCTCTCGCTCGCTCGGTCGCTCGCTCTCTCTCTCTTTCTCTCGCCCTCACACACACTCTGCTTCTCCTGATCCCGCCGCCTCGCTGCTGGTAATCACAGCACCGCCTCAGATACTCTAGGATCACTCCGCGTTGGGACTTAACGCTCAGTTCACCCAGCAGTTCAGAGGAGTGGTGTTACAAACTTATTTGCAAGTTGTAAAACAAAACTTAAGCTAATAACATCATTAATAACACTGTTATACTCTAATATACACTATTATACTCTAATGTTGTTGAAGATGACACCCTTGAATCCTTCAAGCTGCTTGATGAAGTTCTGGGTTCAATAAACTACCAACAATCAAACGAGCAAGATAGGCCGAATGGAGACACCTTAACTGACACCTTAACATTTTGTGCTGCCCATAAATATAAGTTATAGGCGATTATTAATGTTTCAGAACATGGTGATAGTGCATCATTGGTAATTCATGAACTTTTGTCATGTCATTCCCATTGCAGACAACAATCATTCTCATACTCAAATATTTGTCATTCTTTGCTGTAGGAGTAATAATAGTAGTCAATTTAGATTTAACAGAATATATATATATATATATATATATATATATATATATATATATATATATATCTATTAGATGATATATCTATATTAAAATCTCGCTGTTTCCCTATATACACAAAAGCTCCACTTTTTCAATTTAAAAAATAATGTTCTTCAATTAACCGAGAGGGATCTTAATACAGCCAGACCGCTGTTTAGATCATTTAAAACCTGCATTTTGTGAACCACAAATAAGTAAAGCAACCCCCTAACAGTGCATGTGAGAGTATTTCAGCCTGTGAAAATAATGTCAGGAAGGGTTACATTTTTCAGGGTTGAAATAATTGTATTTTTTAGGGCTGTGTATTAAATATTGTCAGTTAGCAAAACCGAAACAACAAAGACAAGTTTCTTTCAGTAACAACAACCGAACAAGCAACAACAACTTAACAAGCAATAATATTAAATTAATAAGATTATAATCTCTGATTAGTCCTAATAATCCTAATAGTTATTCAGAACAAACAGAAAGGAACATCATACAGATATTTATTTTATTTTATTTTATTTATTTTTTGTTATAGGACATTTTTGTTTAATTTAAAACCTCTTTTTATTTACAACTACATGTCCAGTAGAGTAGGGCAATGAGATATGCTTTTAGAATGGCCTTCTAGAGACGGGAATATTCTTTTAAATTGTAATTCACTTGCCTTATGTTTTGTACTTGCCTTATGTTTGCTGTAACACATTGTTCTGCTGCTTTCAGGATGTCCCTGTGACAAGATCCTTGCACCTTCAGTGGACTAATCCTGAATAAATAAATAAATAAATATATCACTGGATGTTTGCTAACACTTATATGTTTTATTTATTTACAAAAATTGTTCATCGTAAAGTCTAATTAACACTAATTTGCATAGAAGTTTACAGTTAAATTAATTTAGAAAACATTTCCCCCTTGAATGCAATTAGTTTGAGCTGTTTTTCCTGAACAATGAAAAGTCTTTCTCTAATTGGCCACGCATAAAGCAAAATAAGGTGATAGAGTTAAAGGTTATGACATCTGACCTAAATAAACATGCCTCCAGACCCCTGGCTCAAGTCAGATTTTCTGAGACTTCCAATTAATGCAGCATAAATTACTTTTACATTCCTGAATAAACAGTAAAACTATTAAGAAACTTTAGTCACACAGACAAAGTTTAAACAAGCAGTTTTTTGAAGACACTGATAAAGACTTTATATCAAAGTGTTTGTCTAGTGATTTCCTAATAGTTTGACATTAGAATCTCGGATTTAATGTTTTTCAAGGTACCCAAATATACAAGTATTACTATAGTGTTTATTTTCTGTAGTTAATGACGATTTTATGATTAATTGTTTTTGCACGAGAATTGCAATATGGGTGGTTTATTTTAAACTGAACACCCATATAAGTACATGTTCATGTTTCTCACAGTACTTGTGATATATAGCAATAGCGTTCAAGAATTCATCCGTATCACGATAACCTTGATTTTTTTATAAAGTTATCCTCACGTTTACCTTTTCACTGTTCTTTTTTTTACTTTCTATGCTGTGAATAAAGTTGTTCGGGGGAATCCAAAAAAAGAAAAAAAATCTATACACTTTGGTTGAATCCACTTTTGACGGTGAATACAATGACTTTGATTTCAGTTTTATTTTTAAAAAAAAATGTATGAATGGGTTTCTATATCCTCTTCATGTTTACTATTCCATAGTTGATGAGAATCAGTAATCCTACTTTTACTGCTATTTAACATTTAACACTTTAGGAGCTATTTATTGTAAATCTTATTAATAGGAATGGCTTTTTCCTATTCCCAGACTTTTTTAATGTTCTTATGTTCTTGTGTTTTAAAACTGGCCACCAAAATCCTACTGTATATTATTTTCAATCCTGTACTGAACACAACATAACATCAACTACAATGTGTGAAATTTGTCTTTGTAGCAAGAAAAAAGAAACTAACGTTTTAAAGCAAAATGATGTGTCAGTTTGGCAAGGTTTCTATGAGATCATCTTCATTCATTGGACAAATGTGGAGTCCTACAGCAGTCCAGAGGGTTTATAGTAGCTCATTGCAGTGGACTCGTAATCACTTGGATATTTGGGGGTTAGTTTGAATCCACGGTAAATAATGCAAAGTATATTCACCATTTCTATTAGGCAATTTCTTTGAAAATGTCCCATGAGATTTTGTGCAGCTTCCAGATGACATCATAATACAGCCTAACTGCTAGTATCCCTTATCAGAAAGGATTAAAAAAGAATGAAAGGTTTCGTAGGCTTGTGTGGTATGAATATATTATCTAATGGCTTCCAATGGGAAACCATGTTAATTCCATTTAATCAGAAGACCTTTCATAGCCTACTTATGCCCACAGCATCTACTGTATGAGGGCTTTCTCTCATGAAATGAATTCTGTGTACTGCTGAAAGTCATCATGTGTGGTGGTGTGTGTGTTTGATCTATGTTAGCAAAAGTATAATATTTTTAAATACTCAATGAAATCCAAAAATACTGAGCCTCTTATAAAGGTTTATTTGCATGGTATTTGTGTAGTTTTACCATGATTTTCCAATTGGTTATAATATGCTTTACCATACCTCACGGGTCTTGATAATGCTTACCTATGCATCACCATGCTTTCACTCTGCTTTATTACACTTTGATTATAATTTATGATGGTAAACTTTTATAAGGGTTAATCGTCTATCTTCCATCTATTTTTTTGACAATGTGTACGAGCATCAATGAAATGTCATCAGTTTGCAAACACCCCACCAACAGCCCACTTTTGACAGTTTCCATTAGTTTAATAAATAACAAAACATTTATATTTTCAATACAAACAACAGACAATAAAAGAAATGGCTTTCAAAAGAATAAACGTTTTGAAATAAACACTTTTTATAGCATTGAAGAACCTGAGAAAGAACCGTATGCAGCATCACTTTCTCACAGTTCACTGAGGGTTTTATTTTAGGGTTATTTTAGGAATTCCCAGCCCCTTCCATCCACAGGCCTCTGGAATTTTCTCAAGTGAAGTCTAGGGCGCTCCTCATTCAATATGAACTGGTATGGCACATATTACAATTCCACATAACCAGCTGAAAAAAAAAAATGAAACAACATAAACATAAACTAATATTAGTATGTATTAAACCTTTCTACCTTAGAAATTCCAGATGACTAATATTTATATGCTACAGCTCACACATTAAAGTATGCAAGTTTATGTTTTCCACTTGGATTGAGTTGTCACTCTATAGTTTGGTTTATAAAGGATGCCCAAAGAGGCTTAAATATTTGGACCATCTCTGCTCAATGTTTTTCAATTTGTTGACCAGTCTAAAAGAAAGCTGCTCATAGGCTGGAATACTACCCAGATGCAACTACCATTCATGCAGAGAGTGGGCGTTAGTAGACTTCTACCTGTCCACTAAAAGTTTTCTGCCAACAAATGTTTGGATCCACTTTTGTGTTTCCAAACCTCCGACAAAATGTGTTTGTGTGTGTGTGTGTGTGTGTGTGTGTGTGTTGTAAGTGCAAATTCTGACGACTATCGATCATTATTAAGTTAAAATGCTAAAAAAAAAAAAAAAAAAAAAAAAAGTAACGGGTTAAAGGAACTATCAGCCCTCTTTTTACAGAACATAGCATAAAAAAGTAATTCAAACAAATCCAGATGTTTTAAGACACGCTTGACAAATACATTGACACTTAAATATAGCACTCTCCAGTTTTCATATTCCTGCAGATTTGCCTTGTTTTTTGTAAAATCTGACAAATTTCCAGTATAAACATTACGGTAAATTAAGACAAAAACTATAAAAAAAATCAACTCCACTGTCCAAAGTAGAAAAAACAAGGTTTGAAAACGACATTAACATTATGGTATATTCACATGGAAACAATTTGTATTTATTTATTTATTTTTATTCATTATGAATCACGTGGCCCAGCTTCGGCTAGTGAAAGCAGCAGTATTCCCTTTCAAACCCCTACTGTACGCTTGTATTGCTAATTTAATCAAAAGAGGGAGTGCGCGTCTGTGTGAGAAATAGCGAATGTTGATTACGTTGTTGCACATTTAAACCTATACTATTAAAGTTGTATTCTAGTGTTCAAAGGCGCAACACTCGCTCGTAGTACAAAATATTTACTAGTTTAAAAGTATTCAAATTATTCATTAGAATTTGGTATTTTTAGATGAAGATCGCCTGACGGCCAATCTCCCACTATTTTATATTTTGTAGTACGAGCGAGTGTTGCGTTTTTTGAACAGATTAGATTTTATTATTTTGGATGCACATAATCAGTCAGTACTGGCCACGTCTATTAAGCCAATTGCGCGTCCAAATGGATCTCCGCGTTTTTTTTTTTATTTTTTCTTTGCAAAACAATGCACAGACAACAGCGATCGCCTCCTCGCTTCTCCCGAATGTCGTCTACTATTCTGCAATGAAAATAGGCGCAGTCCGTGACAAGATATCTCGCGTAGTGTGTGTAGCTTGCAATCCCCGATCTGCAGTGAGGAATCGTAGCTCAATCGGTAAGTGTGAGTGGCGCTGCATCTCCCGATTGCAAAAATCATGCAGTGTAAAGGGCCTTACACACCTGACGCGACACGATGAGCGACACGACAAAGCGACGGGAAAAAAATCAATAAAACCTCTATTTTCAATAACGCCCTTCACACGTCGCCGCGATACAAATGCCAACGCGAGCGATGAAAAAAAAAAAGATCCTATTTTTCCGAATTAGTCGAGCGACAAATACACAACTGACCAATCAGGGAATAGCTTCATGTCATGTGGTTTGAAATCAAGCCCTGTTTCACTTTGTGACAGGGTGCCCACCCCTTGAGTGTATGTTATTTTTATGTAGGTATTATTATTATTATTATTATTATTATTAATAAAACACAAACGCACTGCTTTTCGTCGTCATCTTAAATAATAAGTAATAATGTCAGACAGTTGTCATCCGTTTCAGTGAACGCTTCTGATGTGCACTGTGTTTTAGCAGCAAATCTGTCGTGTCGCCCCAGTAAAAATCGTGTCGCGTCTGGTGTGTGCGGGCTTTAAGCCCGGTTTAACGCGCATCTCTGCAATTCTGTCCAAAACCGTGTAGATCGGTGTAGAACTGCAGAAAGCTGCACTATGTTAAGAACGCCACTATATTACTTCAGGACGAGAGAAGCGTGGTGTAATGAGCTGCGTGTGACTTACGTTGTGATGATACAATTTGGCGACTAATTGCTATGAAAATCCCTGTTGTCTGCAGTGAAAGTCGCTTGAATTGTCACTAGTCGCTTTGACAATGTTTTTTCGCTAGGGAATAAAGTAGTAAAATCGCTAAGTTGGCAACACTGACAGCTAATAACTACTCTGGGCTCTTTTTTAAAGATTTGTTTTTAATACATTTCTTTGTTGTACATAGAGCATATTCTTTGTATTCTTATTCCTGGACCCTTTGGGATTGCCCTTTTAGTGTGTATTGGATGTGCAGAGAACATGTGTAAATACTGGTGCATATCAGTAGGTTTATAGAAGAGGTCAGTCTCAATTGAACCTTCTTCAAATTTTACTACGGTATCTAAAAATTCTATTTCTTTTCTTGTCCATCGAAGGTCCACCTTAATATTACTGTGTATTTAATTTGCCATTTTATGAAACTGGAAAAGAGATTCTTCTCCTTGAAGTTCTGCTTGACTATTGCCAACTGAACCACGCCACCCAAGCAGAGGGGTGCATCAACATTAAACTAGAGCTTCCAGTGTGTTTATTTCTGCTTCATTATTATTATTATTATTATTATTATTATTATTATTATTATTAATAATAATAATAATAATAATAATAATAATAATAATAATAATAATAATAATAATCAGAAGAAGAACAAGAGGAATGCAGCTTTTCTAACACATTTGTTGGAATATAAATGTTCAGAGAGCAGGGAGCTCTATGCTCTCAAAAGAAGTAGTGAAACCTGACCCAGTAACACACAGCTGTCATTTTTTAACAAAACAGGGCAAGAAAATGATTTGCAATAAGAAATAACTAGCAATAAGAAAGTATATGAAATGTCAGCGAGACAATGCAACCCACCAGATTCAAACCGGCAATATTTAAACTTGCCAAGATATGCTTCCCATTGTCTTGTTTTTTTCATTCCGCCTCTACTTCTTTCCCCTGGATGGAATCCTGTCTGTCTTTCTTACAGTTTACTGGCACCATCTCTGTTCCAGGGATTGAGACAGAGCACCAGTATATTTATATAATATTTATATAGTATATATAAGCAAAATGAAACTTGCAAAGTAATGTTATGTTAACATATTGAATTACATACCACTTAGTAGTTTTCTATATACTTAACGAAAAACTAGCGCAAATTTAAAAATATTACATTTACTTTTAATTACAATTTTTTTCAGTACATTTTAGACAGCAACAGTTGTCAAGATCATTGAATAGAGAAAACACCCATGGAAAAAGGAAGGATTTTTTTTGTTTAAATGTAGTACTGGTACTGTAGGACGTGAAGGACTGCTGTGCTGTAAGTAGTTCTTCTTGGGTTGTCTGTCAGACCTGTACCATAAAATAAAATGTGCTTATTAAGGTGTGTGAACATTAGTTTGTATTACACATGGATTGAGGCTGCAGTCTCCTTGGAGGTGTCACATGTACATAGCCAGAGTTGCATGTTTATTTATTTTTTGAACGGGTAATACCTTTACGTTTCTTTATTAAGACTGGCGTTTATTCAAGGGTGGCGTCTATTAAAAAGATGATATCTGAGTGAGGCGTTAATTCAAAGTAATACAGTATATTAAATGATGACTTTTCCTACATTTTTACAAAGGAGAATACAGGCTACATGTCGACCTGTTCTTGTCCAGTTTTAAATAACTTTAGCATAACAGGCAGAAGTGTTAAAGGGACTAGGAGCTCTTAAAATAAACAAATTCCCAGGGCCAGATGAGATACTCCCAATAGTACTAAAATAAATAAAATAAGTTATTTACAAACCAGTAACCAAGATCATGCAACAGTGTCTTGACACAGGGGTTGTACTGACAGATTGGAGAATTGCAATAATACGTAATACCGATCCATAAAAATGGAGACAAAACCAAACCAGGTAACTACAGACCAATAAGCCTGACTTCTATTATATGTAAACTTGTGGAAACTATAATAAGATCCAAAAGTGAAAATTACCTATATAGTAACAGTATCCTGGGAGACAGTCAGCATGGTCTTAGGAAAGGGAGATCTTGTCTAACTAACCTGCTTGATTTTTTTGAGGATGCAACATCGACAGTGGATAACTGCAAAGCATATGACGTGGTTTATTTAGATTTCCAGAAAGCTTTTGACAAAGTCCTGCATAAAAGATTAATTCTCAAAATGAACGCAGTAGAGATTCAAGGAAATACATGCACATGGATTAGGGAGTGGTTCATATCTAGAAAACAGAAAGTCCCAAAATGGAGCGAGGTAACCAGTGGAGTACCACAGGGATCAGTATTAGGTCATCTGCTACTCCTAATCTACATTAATGATTTAGATTCTGGTATAGTAAGCAAACTAGTTAAATTTGCAGACAACATAAAAATAGAAGTGGCAAACACTGTTGCAGCAGCAAAGCGAATTCAAAATGATCTAGACAGCATTCAGAACTAGGCAGACACTTGGCAAACGACATTTAATACAGAAAAGTGTAAGGTACTGCACGCAGGCAATATAAATGTGCATTATAAGTAACATATGGGAGATACTGAAATTGAAGATGGAATCTGTGAAAGAGACCTAGGAGTTTATATTGACTCAGAAATGGGGGGAAGCTATAAAAAAGGCCAAGAAGATGCTTGGTTATATAGTGAAAAGTGTTGAATTTAAGTCAAGGGAAGTAATGTTAAGAGGAAGAGACTTTGGTATGCTCAGCTAGCTGCTGAAGCAGAACAGCGGGGATGGAGAGTCCGGGTTTACCTAGTGGAGGTGGGTTGTCGAGGATTTGTGGCACACTACAACCCGGTTTCTCAGAGATGTCGGGTTCAGTAGCCAAGAGTTGCATCGCACAGCAAAGAACTTGTCTAAAGCAGCAGAAAGGAGCAGCAACAGGCTGTGGTGGAAAGATTCTGGCTGGGAATCTCAAGCACAATAGAAAGAAAGCAACGCTGATGTACAGGTAAGTAAGCTGGGCTGAATTGAGTGGGGGACGGAGGAGGGTGATGATGGTACGCCAGAATCACTGTCGAGCCCTCTTGAGGTGTTGTAGGCTAGTCGACGAAACACAAAGGATAGAAGGTGACTGCTTGAAGACCCCAGAGATGTACCCTATTTAGCTCAGTCCAGACAGTTGTCATGCTGATGCGCCGGGGAGACCACACTGTGGTTGATCCCCGGAGCCAGCATCACAGCCATTGTGTGTGCTGATATGCTGGGGAGGCAAAATAAGCTGATCCCTGGAGCAATCATTACACTTCTGCCATCAACACCAGGTAGACGGATATCAACATTATCAGATGGAAAGAAACCCAAATGGATGGAGATGCAGATGGATCACATTAGTTTACTGTAAAGCTATGTCTTAGTTGGTGCTTGTCTTAGTGAGAGCCAAGTTTAAATCAGCATGAAGTGTTAACATCTACTCCCATGTAATGGAAATCTTAAAACTTTACAATGCATTAGTAAGACCTCAACTAGAATATTGTATTCAGTTCTGGTCATCTCACTACAAAAAAGATATTGCTGCTCTAGAAAGAGAGCTAAGAAGAGCAATCAGAATTATTCTGGGTTTAAAAGGCATGTCATGTGCAGACAGTCTTGAACAAAGAAGATGGTGATCTGATTCAAACATTCAAAATTCTAAAAGGTATTGACAATGTCGACCCAGGGGACTTTTTCGACCTGAAAAAAGAAACAAGGACCAGGGGTCACAAGTAGAGATTAGATAAAGGGGCATTCAGAACAGAAAATAGGAGGCACTTTTTTACACTTAGAATTGTCTGGAACCATCCAAGTAATATTGTTGAAGCTGACACCCTGGGATCCTTCAGAAGCTGCTTGATGAGATTCTGGGATCAATAAGCTACTAACAACCAAACAAGCAAGATGGGCCGAATGGCCTAGTTTGTAAACTTTGTTATGTTCTTATATTCTTATAATATTTTGTTGGTAATATTAAGAGTGACATGAGGTGCTACAGGACTATTGTTTCTTATAGATTGAAAGGTGGAGTGGGACAAAGCAAGCATATGTGACAGTGACTTGCACATTTTTGTTTTATTCAGTTGTCTTTTTTTATATTACAAAAAAATAAAAGATGATGCAGTCAGTGTGTGTTCAACAGCTTCAAGTGGTCCTTGCATTTCAAGGGAGGTCACAGGTCGGGCAATGTATTTAGGGCTATGGGTTAGGACTATAGTATATATAATTAGATTAATGTACACCAGAAGAAAGTACTTCAAAATGTTAAGTGGTTTTCTTGTATTCAACTGCTTAACAGAGAGCAAAATATACTATAAAATCCAAGCCAGATAGTTTCCACACAACATCTAGCTACAGTAGATATTTTGCTATCAAAGTAGATAGGCCTGACTAATCAACTTTCATGTTTAAAGTTTGAACGCAGAACAGAGACAGAACAATTACAGTATCCATTTAGCAGCTAGCAAATGCTTCAAGTGTTCGATACAGAGCTACCCGAAGTTCTCTGTTCATTCAATGTGAAAGTGTATGCTAGTCTGTCCAACCCTTGTATATGTATTTTATATACCCTTAGTCAAGTTCCTTTTCCAAAGTACAAAAGTACAATTTACATAATTTGTGTGAAAATTAAATAATAGTGATAACTGTTAAAAACAAGTAAAGGCAGCAGAGAAAGTCTTTTGCCACAGTTGTCATCTGAGATAATTCATGTCTTTTTCAACTATATCAATTATATTTATATCTGTTTGTTATCCAATGATATGTGTTTCTTAATTATTGTTCGCTGTTTCTACATTCATAGATCTTTGGCATGTTTCATAAAGTCACCAGAATTATCTAACCTTTGGGGGTAGTCTCTGAGTAATATGGAGTTTCTGTATTCAGCCCAGTAAATAAAACTGGACAGTTGGGGTATGTAAATGTTATTCTTACCCTTGAAACACTGAGCTTGTTAAAGATCGGCTATACAAAAACAATCTTACTAACTTTTGTGCAATTTGACATGTTACCTAGGTAAGGTAGTTCAAAATGAGTGCAATCTGAGTAAAGCCAGCTGTTTCAGAGGGAAAGAAATGACCTTCATGACCCCTAGATGTAATTATTATACTGGCCTCATTATTGAAATTCCATCCATGTCAAAACAGTGGTAAATCATAATTAAGAACACATTTCAAGGGATAAAAACAGACATATATGCCAATTCAGAAGGTGTAAAAGTTTTCCCTCAAACTACTGTAACACAGTATTTACAAAACAGTGTGATACACTGCCAAACTCTGCTAAAACATTGTTAACAGTAATATATGCTAAGGTAACCAGATGATTTAAAAAAAAAAAAAAAAAAGTAATTATTAGATTGGCTACGTTTTGTTTGAGAAAAGTATTTTTGAAAATATTTACAAGAGCAATGTTTTGCCAAAGGCTGTTATACTTTGCTTACAGAGTCAGTGCACACAACATGTTTCTTGGTCTTAAACTTAAAAGCTTAAAACTAGGGATGCAACAATTAACCACTGCATCGATTATTGATCATCTGTTCTTAAATTTCCCGAGCTTCAAGTATATATTGGTGAATCGATGCATCAAATTAGAACCCAGTTTGAAGTCTCCTGTTACCGGTTTGCATGAAAAACTTGTGTGTGACTGTGTGCTTCTGTTAGTGCTAGTACGGTAGATTAGTGCGTTGCTAGGATACACACTTTAGGCCTCTACGTTCGAGTTGGAGAAGCGAAAACAGAAGTAGGCCTATTAATGTTTTCTTGATTTAAAAATTAAGGCAATAGTTTTTTAGTTTTTGTTTTAAATCTATTAAACCTACCGATTACCTTCTTTTGTTTCAAATTATGCTACGTTTGGATTACATGGCAATATTATATAAAAAGAAGATGAATTTAGTACGACAGTTAAATTAGGATTTGTGGGATTAAAATGTTTTGCTTTGTTTACGGACATAAAAATGTTAACAGTAATGAACAACCACAGTTCAGATAGAAATGACATCTCTTAAAATATAGTATTTTTTTATTATTATTACAATGTTAAAAGGGCATCTGATGCGGACGCACTCATATTCTTTTCAGTTGTTAAAAACTGTATTTCCTTGTGTTTTTATTTTTTATATATGATCGGATATAATTGTTCTAATTTTAATATAAAGTTGTGCCTTTTTGTTTAACTTATCAAAGACGAGTTTCTTATTATTGGATCTTCTGTTAAAAAAAACCAAACAAACAACAAAAACAGTTTGTTCTTTAGTTTGAAAAATATAACTCCAATGCATGGATTATTGTTGATAAATGCCTCCGCGATAATCGAATAAAAAATTAGGGTGCCAATTGCACCACTACTTAAAACAAATGTACATGATAAGTGAGAAGGAGTAGGATGTAAGCAATCGGTAGTTTCCCAAGCGTATGTACCTTTCCACAAATACACACAAGAAAAGCGGGTGTTATTTCAGGCAGTCAAGGGACATTTTATTTGGCACGTCATGATTTCAAGATTTGAACATAATTTAGATTTTATTCATACAGTACCATTTGGTTACCGTCAATTTTAGATTTACATATTTCAAATAATTGCAGAATGGATGAAAGGTGTGTAAACTCATTAAATAAAATTTAAATAGCTTACAATACATTATTACTGTGCTAACTGGACTTAATTTAGAAATAAATAAATAAATACATAAATAAATATGAATTAACAATAACACTAGTAATTGATATGTACTAGAAAAAAGTGGAACAAATTAAAAGTATCACATTGCCAGTACTAACCATTATTGAAATATGGCCAATTTAGCTGATGTACTGGCTGTCCAGCTGATTTTCAACTACATTCTGCTGTAAAGTTGCTCCTGATTAAACTGGTGATTCAAGTGAAAGCTTGTTTAAGCGGGAGAATCTTTAAAGACTGCAATGGCTTCAGCTCCCTGCTGCCCCCTGCTGCCTGATTAGGTCACTAATACCCATATTCTGCAAATAATCACACTTCCTGTAATTACACGCGTTTCATATACTTTTCCTATTACATTACATTTAACTTGTTATTCCACATGCCTTGTTCAGCTTCTTTAATAAGGGCATGTGGAGTCAACTTCACTAGTACTTTAATATATTCCATTCATAAGTAGGGTTAGTAGACATCCCGGCATCATTGTTTTCCATTTTTAGCCTTCATATATTGACCCAGTCAGAAACAGTAATCCATCATCGTTTTCCTTTTTTAATCTTCATATTTTGACACAGTCAGAAACAGTAAAATTGTTCAATCGTACTGGTTTTGCTGTTTTGTATTCACATTTTTTAGAAGCAGAAAACTGTAGCAGTGTGCTCAGCAAGTTGACAACACAGTAATGTATTGTGATGTTGAGCAAAAATAAGGAGCAGACGATCGCAACAAGATCTTGTTTGCTAAACAGCATGCTTTATTAAGCAAGGTCAGCACACAACAACACAGTCCACAGAAACATAAAGGACAAACAACTCGGACAGTCAACAAATCCTTTTGCAGTGCAAAGGCTTGGGTTGTTACACAGCTCCCCCCCTTTGTTTATCATCCTTGAGGGACTGACAAAGTCTAGAAAACAACAGCAGTTTGTGCTGTCGTCTGGGCTGCTGTCTCCTTCATGGCCCGGGGGTCTCGGCTACTGCAGGTGGCGGACTGCTGTCCAGGGCAAGTGGGGGTGGGACTCCTGGGCAAGGGGGATTCAGGAACAGGGGGTTGAGGAAGGGAGTCATCGGGCAAAGGAGCGACATGGGCAGGAGAAGGTGGAAGGGGGCTGTATGGTACGGAGGGGTCAGGTACCACTGGGTCAGGCTGTGACGAATCCTGTCTGTAGGGGGCAAGTCGATCCCTCTGGAGAACCACCTGGCATCCTCGAAATGGTAGCTGGATCCGCTCCATGGGTCCTCCAACTGAAGGGGGGCTTGCAACCGGTCTGTGGGTCTTTTACGAGCGTCCATTGTGCCCACAGCCCTCTTGTGCCGGCTAACTCCAGGGCCACCTCTTCCCAAGGGGGACTACGCTATTCTGCTAGCCACTGCATCACCAGTCCCATTTCGCAGTCCTCCTAGCTCTGCCTCCAGCTGGCCACATCCACCAGCAACAGCTCCATGCACTGCACCTCGTCGATCTGTTTCGCCTCCTTATAAAAAATTAGGAGCAGAGGATCGCTACAGTATTATATAAAAATAAAGCTAAGAAACGTATGGGATATTTGTTTAATAATAGTGATTAAGTGTTCAATAACTAATATTCTGTTTAGTTTCCTGGAAGTTTTACGAGGAAGTTTTATGTTGGAAGTGCCACCAGCCACGTTAGTTTTTTCCACTTTATTAACACAGCGATTTTTATAACTGATGTAATATATATATATATATATATATATATATATATATATATATATATATATATATATATATATATATATATATAGTGCCTATAGAGAGTCTACATCCCCTTGAACTTTTTTCACATTTTGTTGTGTCAGTGCCTCAGAGTTTCATGCATTTAAATTAGGATTTTTTCCACACCATACTCCACACTGTTAAGGGGAAAAACGTTTTTATGGAGAAAAAAATTATATTAAAAATACAAAACTGGAAGATTTTAATTGGATAAGTCTCCACCCCCGAGTTAATACTTGGTGGAAGCACCTTTGGCAGCAATTACAGCTGTGAGTCTGTTGGGATAGGTCTCTACCAAATTTGCACACCTAGATTTGGCAGTACTTGACCATTCTTCTTTACAAAACTGTTCAAGCTCTGTCAAGTTCCTTGAGGAGCGTTGATGGACAACAATATTCAAGTCATGACACAAATGTTTGATTTAGGTCAGGGCTCTGATTGGGTCACTCAAGGACATTTACCTTTTTGTTCCTTAGCCACTCCAGTGTAGCTTTGGCTGTGTGCTTTAGGTTATTGTCATGCTGAAAGGTGAACTTCCATCCCAGTTTCAGCTTTCTTGCAGAGGGCAGCAGGTTTTCCTCAAGGACTTCTCTGTACTTTGCTCCACTAATTTTCCCTTCTATCCTGACAAGTGCCCCAGTCCCTGCCAATGAGAAACATCCCCATAACATGATGCTGCCACCACCATGGTTCACAGTAGGGATGGTGTTCTTTGGGTGATGTGCTGTGCTGGGTTTGCACCAAACATAACGCTTTACATTTAGGACAAAAAGTTCCATTTTAGTTTAGTCAGACCACAAAACTTGTTGCCACACGATTACAGAATCTCTTGACTGTTTTTTTGCATACTTCAAACAGCATTCAAGGTGGGCTTTCTTGAGTAATGGCTTCCTTCTTGCCACCCTACCATACAGGTCAGTCTTGGCCATAAAAGCCTGTAGCTCTTGCAAAGTTGCCATTGGCCTCTTGGTAGCCTTTCTGATCAGTCTCCTTCTTGCTCGGTCATCCAGTTTGGAGGGATGGTCTGATCTAGGCAGGGTCTCGGTGGTGTCATAAACCTACCACTTCTTAATAATCATCTTGACCATGGTTATTCAAGGCCTTTGACTTTTTTTTATACCCATCCCCTGATCTGTGCCTTTCAACAACTTTGTCCCGGAGTTCTTTTGAAAGTGCCTTTTGAAAATTTTGAAAGGGGGTGTAGACTTTCTATATGCACTGTGTAATCGGTTTACATTTGATAATATACAAACAAATAAGGATATAACAAAGGTGGTGCATCAGTCAACATGCCAGTGGATTGCAAAGACCATTAGCATGTACACAATTGAATTGCTAATAGATTATGCAAGGAAATTGCCTAAAATTTGTACCTGCTTTCAGTTCTTATGAATTTACCCCTGCAGCACCTCACATTTAACAATGGCTATTTATTAGAAATCTAGGGAAATTGAAATAGTTGTCTCTGTATGTGAAAAACATTTACAAACTGGAAAGCCCTTAGTTCTAAACCTACCATTCAGAGAAGGGCAAGACGAAGAAGACCCTGCATATTCAAACCAAGGGTCACTTTGTTCAGGGTATACTGTCCTCCGCTTAGCTCTCCAGCAATGTCAGCTGTAATGCGGATGGCGGTCCTCCTGTTCCTGCTGCATGCCTGTGCTGTGTTGCGAGTTTTGCTTTTCTTCACAGCCACAGGTCCTGCCACCTTTTCATCAGCTGGTTTACTGTCCTCCTGATACTACCGACAACATTGACTTTCTCCACTGTAGCGGCATCTTTGTTAGCATACCTGATGTTGGCTAAGGCTTTTCCAAATAACTAAGTTTCATGCTGAGTGACCTCAGGATGTAAAGACTCAGCTCTTCCTCAGAAAAACATTTTTCTTTTCCGTGCGCCAAGAGGACTTTGCTGCCCTGCCTCTGACATATTTGTTTTTCGTGCTCCACAAACCTCATACAACACGTACTACTCTCTGTACTCCTAACTCACCTCACCTTGGGGCTGCAAGTGTGGCCACTAAATAACCTGATGCACAGGGAGTGTTCATTGTGACCCTCATTATCATGATTGCAGCTCATTATGTGTTTGAGTAATTAGCATTGCTCTTAAGCTTACTTTGGCAACAGTGCAAAAGAATTGCCTGCCTGCTAGGCAATTTTGATTTTGCAGCCACAATTGTTTGCACTGCACCTATCCTTACCTCAGCCACTATGTGCCTATTTAAATCTATAAAGTGTTACCAGTCATTGATCAGAGGATCATGCTTTTATAATGTGGTTCTACCTAACAACTTACAAGCAGGCATAGCTTTGTGATCTCATGCAAAACTGTTTAAACATTAAACTGCCCCCCGCCCCTTGATTCTACATTTTACTTAAACGTCATTTAAAAATGTTTCATATATAAACAATAATAATTCACTTGGGATATTAATATAGGAACATTTTATGGAGATCACTTACAAGACATGTAGCACACACTTTTGTGTAAATTGACTTAAAGGACTGGAACCCCTCTACTTATATACACAAAATAATAATAATAATAAAAAAAAAATACTGAAAATACTGTATCCCAATTAAATGAAGTGATGTCCCAATTAAATGACATACGCAGCATTGGGAAGAACCGTCTCCCAGAGTTCTGTCCCATTTAAGTAGAAATTCAGGTTATCAGTGTCCAGATTAAGTGGCACCTGCTATATTGCTTAATGATAGCACATCTATTTTCTTTTAAAGTTGTTGCAAATGAATAACTCAGAAAACAGAATTTAAATGGAATTGTAACATTTAATTCACCACAGTCATTTTTTTTTTTTCAAATTTAAAACTAAAAAGTTTTATAGCCTAAATTAAACACCACAGCAGTCTGAAAATGTACAATTTATACTTTTATTAAATTAGTTACTCAGGTTTATCTTACAGAATGTAAGCAGCCACTTACCAAGAAATGTTACAAATCAAAAAAGCTTACAACTGCAGTAAGGATGAGCAACGATCACCAAGCATTTTATATTATCCATTAGACAAGTATCTATGCTCTACACTAAAAGCACCAAGCATGAAGTAAAAGGTTAGAAATAACTTTCTGCTTAGGAGTTAAAACTAAAAACGTGCTTTATATCAATGAATAGTTTAAACCTACATTCCCATTTAGTCACAAGGACCTTGCCAATATGTTTCAGTAAAAAAAATTTTCAGAGGCAAATATAAGCTATAAATGATATTTTACATATAAAAAGAGTGTTCAGGATTTTTACATTTCAGTTAGTCTTTGCCTCTTATGTGGCAGGGATCTGTGGTAGGCCAAACTCATCCACCAGGACACCCTCCTGCAAAATACAAAAATGCAGAGTTAGTTAATGAAATGTAATCTACCATGATTTACTGAATCACGTGGTTAACAGGTGACAGCAGCAGCGTTCGAAGTACCGTCCTGACAAACAGATTACAGGCTTGCACGTACAAGCTGGCACAAATCAAGCTTCCCACACTGCTCTGCACATCCACCTTACAGGGGTTGGGGAATAATTTACCTCCTATGACTATCCTAAGCTGTATATAATTGTGTAAATGCTAACAAAAATATGACCCTGAAAACCATCTTATATAGACATATAGACACCTGTCTGACTGAAGCACTCTTGGCAATGGCCAGGAAGCAAAAGCCCTGCCACAACATCGAAACTGTACCCTGTTTGTTTTTGTGTCACTGGGAACCCCCTCAGGAATGGTTGGTGCAGATGATGCATCGTCCAAGTATGAAGTGTCCTCATCGAGTAACAGCTCATCTCCCAGGGCATCCAGTTCTGAAGAAAAGAAAAGAAAATATTAAATCCTGGTCGCTTCACTTGACTATTTGTTTAATTCTATTTATAAATGTATTTGATGTGTGAAGAGATAAAATAAAATAAAAAAAAATAAAAACTTATGGGGGGTGGGGGGGCACCAACACACAACAAAAACAAAAAACAAAAATGCACTACCCTTGCCAATTACCCCTGGCAGGGGATAACATCCCTGACACCAGGAATATAGTGGAGGTTCATGTATGAATGTCACACTTTCCATACATCTGGAAAACCACATATCCAATTATGATGGCATATCATTATTTAGCATTCATTCTACACATAATTAGAATATAGGGATACGTAGAATGCCTAAAGTCAGTCCCAGACCTCCAAATGCAATTTTTTGTTATATCTATGGCAAGTAATTTTAACATTCAATCATGAATTTCTGATATCAGCAATTCTATTTTTCACATCAACAATTCCTTTTGATATCAGTAATTTTGTCCCATTTTATATACAAAAAACATAATTCTTGATATTAAAAATTGTACATTTTTATGTTGAAATCAGAAATCCAGTTTTTGATAAACAATTCCATTTCTAATATCAAAATAAAATGCTCTTTTTTGACATCAAGAATTTTATTTTTGATATAAATAATATTGAGAATTGTCGATTTAAAAAATGGTATTACTGACATTAACAAAACATTACTGCTATCAGTAAAATAATAGTTTTTAACAGAAATTGAGGATTACATGTTGAAACAGCTTGCCATTTTCATCAGCCAATCTAGCAGCAGGACTATGATTATTATTTTTTTAAACCCTAAATGCAGGCTGAGCCTGCAGTGCCGACCTGCTTCCAGATCATCCTCATCGATTTCTGGGGTTCCGTAGCTCCGGCTCAGGGCCTCCTGGACTTCACTTGCGTCCTCCATCATGTCTTCAAGCTGGTCTTGCAGGTCCTTTGAGAATAAAGCCATTATTAAAAGGGTACCCTGAAATCTATCAAACTGACGATAACCCCAAGAAAACATGTTTACGCAGACCAAGAGCTACACAGCCTAACTCATTTATTTGCACAATGTATTTAGGCTAAAAAATTTTTTTTAAAAACGCATAGCATTTAATAACTTGCATACTCAAATAACTTTTTTTTTTTTTTTACCAATTATATTTTTGAACATATCTTTGCCTGCATAAAAATTCAAAGACAGAGTGACTGGGCAAAGAGCACTGTTCCAAATTACGGCATGTTTCAAATCAAGATAATAAATAGGGGCTTGGCTACACACTATGACTGTCTGTGTGTGTGTGTGTGTAAAGACAAACAGATTAAACTCTACTGTACATCTATCTAGTTTCTCCATCAGTGACATGTGGTAGTTCGAAGGAATGCAGGTAACCTAACAGATAAGCTGGGTGAAGTGTCATCATTCACCTTCTTCAAGAGTAATGCACTATTATTATGACATCGCTGAGAGAAGCAAGACCACAACTCATGGTTACTTCCACAGCAGAAGTCTCGTTAGACAACTGCCCATGCCGAGGTCACAAAAGACAAATTGCAAATTATAATTCTAAGAAATCTAAGCGTAGGAAAGGGGATTCGGGATCTCCTGAGCCACACAATTTTAGGTCTGAAACCGGTTTTGCTAAAAACACAAAACTGCACTTGCATATAACTGTTGTGTAAAAAAAAATTATATATAATCCTACTGTCTCTCTATTTATTAACGGAGCTTAAAGGGAAATGAAAACACAACAAGGGGATAAGATTTTAGGAAGGTGATATTGCTACAAGTTACCTCAATTTGATCAATCTTCACTTGCTTGTAAGCTTTTTTCATTTCCTTGGCACCAATCTTCATAGCATCCACCTAAAAAAAACAATGCATTGGTCAGTTAATGAAGGAGCAATCCCATGCTCACTGAATGATACAAAAAAGCCTTTGTAATTCTTACTGTTGTCTTTGTGTCCTTAAGAGACTGGATTGTATAGTTGGCCTGTTCCATGTTGAATGACTGCTGCATTAAGTTGTCTCTCTGCTGCTCGTACCTTATAATAGAAAAATATCAATTAATTTAAAAAATCAACCAGGGTGAGTCACGTGGTGGGCAGGTTGAGTCATAGAGTCAAGGGAACGCAGGTTTTCATCCTGACTGTGAAGTTGCTGGTTTTTGCTGCGGCTTTGACAGGGAGCATTGCTCTGGCTCTGGTGCTCCTACTGGGTAGGGAGGCAAAATCAACAGTAAAATTTCTCCTCGTTGCTGCTACGACAGACCCTACTGGCCAGGCACCCGGTGATCTCCCCTGGACACCAGCAGGGTTGGCCTTTGTGCTCCAGATGAATAATGTTATTTTTCACAATGTCCCCTTTTATAATAGTGGTGCACAATACCGGTCCTGGGGGGCCGGTATCCCTGCAGGTTTTTATTCCAACTGCATCCTAAAGTACTTTATTGGACCTTATTAGAAGCTTAACTGGTCCAATTAACCAATTTAGGGTATGGTTAGAACAAAAACCAAGAGGGTTAGGGTTAGGGCACCACTGGTTTAAAACAACTGAATATACATCCCTGAGCAGCTAGAAATAACACACATATTTCTGGGTTATTTTAACCAATAAAGTGTTGTGTATTTCACACACAGGATTCCACTGGTTAGACCCTCCCCATTAGCAAAGAAAAAGTACTTACGTTCTTTTTTGCTTCAGGACTCTCAAAGCTTTCTGTTTAACCATGTTCTGTTAAGTAAAAATACATTTCAGTGGTTTATTAAAGAGACAGAGTGCCAGTCCAAAATATTTTGACAGATGCCTTTGTAGAGCATAAGATTACTTTGGGGTTTCAAAAAACATGTTTAAAAAGCAATAACGTATGTACCGTACAGTATTTCTAACAAAATATGGATTTTTTTTATTTTATTATTCTCTAGTCCAGCGATGCATACATATTGAAATATTGTAGGGGTATGTATATTCCAATAATTACTTGGATAAAAAAGAAAATCTTACAATAAAGCTGTGTACCAGAAAAATAAGGCAATTCAAACAGCTGGTTTCACAGACACTGAACAGCACCAATCTTGGATTCCTTTACCTAGTGTAACATTGGATAGTGCAAGATTAATTCTAATCAGTGTCTGTTATACCAGTCAGAGATATACTGTCTCTATGAATGGTTCACTTTCCTTGTACAATACTTTTACTAGATAGTAGTTCACATTTAGTTTTATCTTTTACTGACTAAAAACAATAATTTACATCAGAACTATTCACAAGAGATTCCAGGAAATTCATGCACATGGATTAGGGAGTGGTTAACATGTAGAAAGTACTAATTAGAGGAGAAACCTCAAAATGGAGCAAGATAACCAGTGGAGTACCACAGGGATCAGTATTAGGTCCTCTACTATTCCTCATCTACATTAATGACTTAGATGCTGGTACAGTAAGCAAACTTGTTAAATTTGCAGACCACACAAAAATAGGAGGGGTGGCAAACACCGTTGCAGTAGCAAAGGTCATTCAAAATGATCTAGACAGCATTCAGAACTGGGCAGACACATGGCAAATGACAGAAGTCTGGAACCAACTCCCCAGTAATGTTGTTGAAGCTGACACCAAGAAGCTGCTTGATGAGATTCTGGGAACAATAAGCTACTAACAACCAAACAAGCAAGATGGGCTGAATGGCCTCCTCTCGTCTGTAAACTTTCTTATGTTCTTATTGGTGTTTGGTGTAAAATCTTAATCAAGAAGTCATTGACTTGCAAAAGAGAAAAAAATGAAAGTGCTAATAGTGGTAAACAATGATACAACTCTAACTTTAAACAATGGAATAATCTTATTAAACATTATAGGCAAGAAGCTGGAGCCATCCTGTAACGTAGCCATATTTTAAAATAAAATACAAAAATCACTCGAATGAAACAGCACTCTAGCGGGGACAACTTTTCTAAAATAACACAAATTCTTACTTTTGAAGGCCCCTCCCTCATTTTCTTCATTTGATCCTTATACTTAACAAGCTCTGCATCAAGTCTGGAAATCTTCTTATCAATAGACTCTGCTCTTCCATCCACCTAACAACAAGAGAAAAAAAGACAGCTTCTTGAACTGGACATAAAGACATACATCATATATAGGAACACATAAAACTCAACTGTATTCCTCAAAATAAGCATTAAAAACATGAGACAGAATCTACAATGCTTTATATTCAGGTATGTCGGAGGCCCACACAATAGTAAAATATCTTTACACTTCATATCTATATAGGCTGTGGTACAAAAATGTCTTTCAATTAAGATATATTCTGCAATGAAGCTAATTTAGCAGTATGTGTTTGAAAGACTGATGTGTTTTTAAATGGGTTTGTTTGACTTAAACTTGGAAGGTGTAACAAAAACCACCAGGGACATTGAAAAATCTTGAATTTGACCTCCTATAAAACAGGGCTGTCTTGGAGGATTTTATCAATACTACAGTGCCTCCAAGTCTTTGAACACAATTCTTGCAAATTTTATTTAGAAATTACACTTCATATAAAAGTTGTGTTGATCAGATTTTTTTTGGCACTGTAGAGTTCATAATTGTGTATCTTACAGTAGATTAAATTACACCTTTGTGAATGAGACCCATTGTGCCATAAACAGGTCAGAGAAGCAGTACTTGCACTCATATAATGAACTGTACTTCCTGTCACTCTTCAAGTATAAATGCTTATTCTCAGAACAGAATCACAGGTAAACTGCACCCACATCACAAGTGGGAGGGATACATGTGATCTGATGGTAGACGTCATTAAAATTAAATTCACTCAAATGAAACATGACATTGTGAATCCTAACAAAGTAATTGCAAGGTGGTGTGACTTTTTTTCATTTTGAATATAAAATAACAGATCAATTAATATATAAACATATTTATTAATATATAAACATTATACACACACACACACACACACAGTGCTATCCGGTCATTGTTATCTCAGAGATAAAGATAATTATCTAACTTTAAACAGATCTGTAAACATTTACTCTTTTTTAATTGTAAACTTAAATCACCACAAGAGCCTAAAATATATTCTATCATAAATAAATATATATATATATATATATATATATATATATATATATATATATATATATATATATATATATATATATATATACACACACTGTATATTGTAGCATTAATGTCCCGGGTAGAAGCGTGAGTGTTAAACTAGTGACCTGAATGTGCTTAGTCATAGCACCCGTACAATACCAAACTGTAGCGTATTCAATGTGTCTTTTGTTTGTGTCAAAGAAAACCTTTAACAGGAAGAATCCAGCGATACAGTACCAAGGAGACAGTTAAGACACACTGGTCGTGCATTTGTTGAACAAATGTTTTAAATAATATTCAATCTGTTTGTTTATTTCAATACTATACAACAAGGCACATACATATGATCAGGTCAAACAAAAACGTTTAAGTGTCATAGTCATAAAACGCGGGGCAGGAACAATAAAGCAGCCAGACGTTAATGAGTGCCAACCAGAAACAAAACAGTGATCTATAGAGTGCTTTTTATTATACTTACGTTCCCGATACAGTCCGTCAGATTCGGTGGAGGACCTTTGGGTTTCCCCCGTCCAAAAAGCCGGTTCATTTTTTTTTCACAGGGAACTTCTGATTATGAAAAAATATATATATATATATGTATATAAAGAAATATAAAAAAACAATAACCAGAAACTGCCCCTCTAAACAAGGAAATATTTCAACTGGCAAAACAAACCGGAAACTCCGTCTGACGTCACAAAAAAAATGAAGCCTCCGTGATCCTCCATTCACGTGTTGAGGATAAGCGCATCACATTTAAAAAAAAAAAAAACCCTCTCGTAATTTCTAAAGAGAAGTGGCATTTCAGACATATTTGACTCATTTAGAAATGGTTCAAAATATAGAAAATATATTTGGTCAGGATTTATATATATATATATATATATAATATATATATTATAAATATATATATATATATATACAGTCGCATATTTTTGTACATCCAATGGTTACAGTTGTGAGCTGAAATCCATTATATATAAGAAACTAGTACGTGTGTGTTGGATAATAATATTCTCTATACTGTACATGGAATAACAAATAGCAAGAGGGAAGAAAGCTACCCAAATTATTTGGTGTTAATCAAAAGCAGATTCTCAATTGCATAGTCTCAAGATCTGCAGTATATTCAGATGTTATCGGATATAGGACCATTTTTTGAGTGAGAAATAATATTAAAAAAAAAAAAAAGTTTATTTTAGGTCGAGAAGGCGTCCGCATTTCTACAAGATGTAATGCACTATCAAGTTAAGTCTAGTCAATTGCTCCAGGGTCTTAATAGACCAGAAAATTATACAGTATCCATATATATATATATATATATATATATATATATATATATATATATATATATATATATATATATATATATATATATATTCTGGAATGAATGAGTTTTCAGTGATATTTTGTGATATTTAAGACATTAAGGTATGTTGCTGATTTTTTTCATTATTCAGTCCGTGATTCATTCATTGTTCGGCGAAGTTCCCAGCTGCGAGTAATACCTGAACAGTAAGTACAATATACAGGAAACATTACTGCCCTTGGCTAATAGATCGTTAAGTAGTATATCTTGTAAAATATTGTTCCAATATGATAAAAATTATTCTGTATTGCAAAAAAAATGTAAAGACAAAATTCAGTTTTATACCTTGGGTGTTTTAAAGTGTACGGCCCCACTGATTTAGGACTTTGCGCGTGTACTACTAGCTGTACATAGATAGGAGGACAGTCACCTGTGCAATCAATATATTACTGTAATGTTATTTATTTATTGAATAGTATAAGTTAAAGTATATCTCGAGACAAAACGTTAAACCTGTTAAAAAATATATCGGTTTTTGGAAGGCAGAGCAAGGGATGATAGATTTAGCCCTTCTGATAGAAAAACAATAAGTCTGCCAGGTTTTCTGTTACACACAATTCTATACGCCTTATTCATTGTAACAGAAAGTTGTAAATGTTTTAGCAGGACAAAGGATAGGGTTGGAGGGGTGCTCGACCCATTTGTTTCAATGTGAGGTAAATTTATGTATGCAGTATGTCAAAAAACAAACAAACAAACAAACAAAAAAAACCTTATCTAGTTGTGATTGAACTTTGTGTTAACATCAATTGGAATGAGTTACTGGAATTTCACATGGTGGGGGTGTATGGTGGTGTAAATCAGTCATTTTAATATGCTTTACCATAATATTAACATTTATTTTGCTTACCTAATGACATCCACATAGCACTTATCCAGTGTTAATTGAAATAGTCATTGCCATTTCCTGTTCTATACTATTATGTGCATATAGTTAATATATGTGTCACGGTCATCAGCTTTTCTTTCATACCGATAGCTCTAATTTAAAATGTACAGACACACTGTACTTGTTATTTGTGAATAGATCACAAATGATTTCCTTAATAAAATGTCAGTGGTGTCTTAGCTTGTTGAATGGCCTGATTGTAAGAGGAATCATTATGTTTGTATTTACTTGAAAGTTTTTTGTTGTTTGTTTGTGTTCAGGATGTGTGGCTAGTGTATTCTTCACAGTCGATATTAGCCTCACATTCTGGGAAGCCAAGGCTGTTTGTCAAAGGAACTTTGGTGCCACAATGACTGACAGACAACAGATGTGTACAGCATATAAGGCAGGACTTGAAGAATGCCGGGCAGGCTGGATCTCATCTGGAGAAGTTGCGTATCCCAGAGTTAGGCAACATTGGAGGTGTGGTCAGAACCAAACTGGTGACATCACATATGGAATCAGGAAGAATCTGCTAGAAAATGGGACGTGCTTTGTCACAAAGATGATAATGACTGCTCAGTATACTGTATTTTATTCCCAAATTCACAAACACTGAAAGAGGTAAAAACAGAAGAGAATGGTATTCTGAAAAATAATGATTTTAACGCTAGCTTTACTGCAAGCGATGACTTGAAGTATATGTTAGTGGCAGCAACAAATTTACAGCATACTCATATTGTCCAAGACACAGAACAGTTTGATCAAATACATATTGTTGCAGCACCTTCAATGATGTTCTAGAAAAAACTGCGCTGACTGAGAGTCCCACTAGAACTACCAGAGGAAAAGATAGGACCTTACATTTTCCAACCGTCTCTGATGAAAATCAGGCACTTAGATCCGACAGCCGTACGCTAACAGAGGTCCCCCTGCTTTCAACAGAAAACTATTCAACAACCTCAAAAGTAGAAGGAATAAGTGAGGAATACAGCATTGAAACCAATAAAAAGCAAACATCATCTTTAACACATTGGAGCCTAGCATTGCCTGAAGTGATTATAACCAGCACCCAACAAAGTTTAAACAATCTGCAGAAAAAGTAGGTAGCAAGGCTTTGAATATTTTTTTTGCAAATACTATCACTTTCCAGATAACAGATGTGCTTTCCTCAAGTACCAGAATCTCAGATGCAAGTTACAACAGTGCTAACACAAACTCAAACAAATTACACTCTAAGCGCCTCTACAAGAGGAGATGTCCTGCAAAGGACTGAGACTACATACCCAAATAAGTTAACTAGCAAGACTGATGCATTAACATTAAATTTTACAGCGGTACCAGAGAGCAGAACTACTTCATTCATAAGCCAGCATACTGAAGCAGCCACAAGAAAAGCTCTTTCAGCATCAGAAAGTTTTGACAGTCAGAGTTCACTGAAAATAAAAGGAGGTGGTGTGCATAACTCAGCAAATCAGGTGCTTCCATCAACTAACATTAGTAAGTCAGAAGATCACAACTTGCTTTTGTTGCAAAAGGGAACAGCTGCATAAAGCTGCACTTTATCCCTTCACGCACAGCAACATTTCGTAACTGGCATTCCGTTGACCATACTAGGTTTTCTGATTCTGTTCTTTCTTCACTTTCTGTTTTTCTTGTCTCTGACACATTGGAGGAAAAGGTGCATTTTTTCAATGTCTCCCTAGTAAGTACCCTTGACACCCTGGCCCCAGTCAAGATTGGTAACATTCATCAGCCCATCCTCACCTCCTCTCATGCTGCCCCTACACAGTCTCTTAGGTTTCCTGGTTTTGTTGGGTCTTCTCTCTCCTGCTTCACACTGCTGACTTCTGCATCCCTTACAGATTTTGTCCTTCGAATGAAACCCACCTCCTGCTCACTGGATCCTATTCCCTTTGTTCTTTTTTGTTCCCGTTTTGCGATTCTTAGCCTCTTGGTGTTAAACATTATAAATGATTCCCTGAGTTCTGGCGTTTTGCCGGCAGCTTTTAAAACTGCAGCAGTCATGCTAGTGTCAAAAAACAAACAAACATGGCTTTGGATAACGTGAATAAATGTTGTCCCATTTCAAATTTGCCTTATCTTGCTAAAGTATTAGAACTTGCTGTCACTTTGCAATTAAATTGCCACCTTACTGCAGATAAACTCTACGAATCTGGTTTTCGACAACTACACAGCACTGAAACTGCCCTTGTTAAAGTTACTAACAATCTTCTTATGGCAGGGAATTCAGTCTTAATTCTTCTGGATCTTAGTGCTGCATTTGACACTAAATCATGTTCAAATATTCTACTTGACAGATTAGAGAGTTTGTTTGGCATCTCTGGCACTGCTGTTAAATGGTGTAAATCTTGTCTTGCTGGGCATCAACACTTTGTCTCTCTTGGCGGTTTTAGTTCTGAGGTTGGGTTGGTAACATCTGGTGCTCAATTCTGGGCCCCCTGCTATTTAGTATTTATGTTTGCTCTTGGTCACATACTAAGATTACATGGCCTGAATTATCATTTTTATGCAGATGATACTCAAATCTATGTCCACACTAAACCTGATATTAATGTTGCCCCCCCTGTGCTTGCTGACTGCATTTTTTATATAAAGAATTGGATGTCACAACATCTTTTGCATCTAAATTGTGATAAGGCAGAGGTTATGCTGTTAGGTAGTTCCCATCAGCTACGTAAAATCAATGCTGTAAATCTGTCAGTTGATGGTACTATGCTTGAGTTTAGATCCAAAATAAAAACTTTTTTGATCCTGGATTTTTGATCCTGGATTAACTTTTGAACCTCATGTGCAGAATACTGTTAAGGCATCATTTTCCCACATTAGAAACATTGCTAGGCTGTGATCTATGCACTCTGCATCTGCAGCTGAAAAACTGGTTCATGCTTTTGTTTTCTCATGGATAGATTATTGTAACCCCCTGCTCTCAGGCGTCTCTAAAAGCACACTTACCAAATTACAATATGTTCAGAACTCAGCAGCTAGAATCCTGACTAGGTCACATGCAAGTGATCACATCACTGTTTTGGAGTCCTTGCACTGGTTCCCTGTCAGGTTTTCGAGTTGATTTTAAAATTCTTCTTCTTACCTTTAAGGCTCTGCATGGTTTGGCTCCACAGTACTTATCTGATCTTTTATCTGTTTACACTCCCTCACACAACCTTCACTCAACTGATTCTGGACTGTTATGTGTTCCTCCTGCTCGTCTACGCTCCATGGGTGACAGGGCCTTTTGTTGTTATTGCCCCAAAACTCTGGAATGCCATTCCTAAAGAAATCAGGGGATTTAAATCTGGCTTAAAGACTTACTTTTTTAGAAAGTAATTTTTGTGAATGTTTTTTTTTATTTCTGTGCTACTTTGTTGTTGTGATTTGTGTTTTTCTTGTAAAGCGCTTTGAGATGATTGCTTTTAAAGGCGCTATATAAAATAAAGTTTATTATTATATTATTATAAAAACAATTGTTTTCCTGTTTTTTTTTTTTTTTTAATCAAAGCTGTCGTCGCCACAGTGTTGAATGTTTGTATGTCAGAAACCGTTTGAGATGACTTCATATTTCCAGCATCATATAAACTCTTTTCTTACTTAAGTTCCATTACCATGTTGCGCAGTAAAAATTAACCCTTTCACTGCCGAATTGCCTTAAACTCTGGCCATATCAACGATACAGACCACATGCTATGACATAGGGTCTATATATTTGGTACACAGTTGTATTCTGTGAGTCTCTCATTAAAGTTCCATTGCAAGTGGTGTCCAGTGAACAATTGCTGTTATATCTCGATATGTCAACGACACAGATTTAAGACACAGATTTTTATTTTAGTTAAAGACTTGACTTAGTAATGTCACTCATGTGTTATGCACGTGTGCCTGTGCATTTGCTGGAATGTTACTTGCATATTACTTGAATATGAATCATAATTAGTTGTTTAGACCATAGTTTATTAAACGTTATCAGAATCAATGGTATAAGGGGGAGCCTGTCCATCATGCATAAGGAAAAAAAAAAAGTCTGTGAAAGATTAAGAACTTCTGTAACATTAAAGATGTTATTACATATTAGATTCAGAAAATTGCAATGCTGTACCCTTTAAACATTTTTATCTGACTAGCTATAATTAAATCTTTAAAATCATGCAAAACAAGATTTGCTGTGTTTTCTTAACCCCTTGCGGTCCTATGTTGGACCAGGTCCGACATTACAATTTTCCCTTTCCAGTCCGATGTCAGACCCTGTCCGACATCATCAAAAAGACGTAAAGCACAGGTCTCTAGTCGTTTTTTCTCCAGAAAAAAATGAGAAATCCTTTCAATGGCCAGTGAGACCGATAAGAGCCGAATGAAGCCAAAAAAAGGGTGTAACTGATAGCTCCATGCACCACAGAGATAACACGGACATAAACAAAGGAGATAGCTGCTTCTGCATCCAGCGCTCAAAGAATAGCATAGATATTTGCAGAGCTTTTTGAGATGTTATAGTAATACAATAATTACTTGAATCGCATTATTGAGGATTTTGGTGACGAAAGGAGTGATCAGGAGAGGATTTATCAGTATGCACGTCTATAAAGAGGTAAGTGTAACTGGTCAATGCCTGCACACAGTTAACATAATTTCCCTATTGTTATTTCAGCTGGAGTGTCGCCATATCCACTTTGTACAGCAGGGTTGGGGGTGGTGGGTGTCCAGAGATGGGAAGAAATTAAACTCCTGGGGTGGTGCCATCACGGACAGTGGGAAATGTGGCTGTGGAGAAAGAGGTGACCCTTACGAGGGGTTCACGTTTGGGCTCAGAGCAAGAAGGATGTCAGGCCTGGTGTCTACTGTTGAAGAATTAACCCAGGAGATCCCTTAGTTATGGTTGTTCTTTGTGATCTTGAGAGCTGATCGCTTCTGTCTTCCTTATAAAAGATTCCATCGTAAAAGCATAGCAAAGTATAATGAAGCATAGTGAAAGTATAGTAACATAAAGCATTTCCTCACAGTTTGATGAGCAGTTATCTGGAAATTAACATGTGTAATGCATACAATGGCTCCTCCACTAATCCAGGGACATTAATTCCTTACTTGAAATAATATCATAATGCCAATTGAAGCAGTTAGATATTACCTGCAGGGAGAGCAATCAAACTTTATTAAATTTAGTATTGTGCCAGATTTCATTTTTTAAAAATGAAAAAAATATTTCTTTCAAAACTGATCATATGAGGTCCTTTTGTTTTAGGCTTGTATAAATGTGTTAGGAAGGCGTTACTGTAAGTGCAGGGTCCTTTAACTCCATTTTGATTGGAGAAGGAAGCAATACATCAATAAGAACTAAGAATGAATTCTTCTGATAACGCCTGATTCACAGTTGTAATGATGTTTCTTTGGGCCGATAGGAGACTGTGACTGTGCATTATCTACATGCAACTGTGATGCGAATGATTAAGTGTGGAGGTCTGACGAGGAATTGCTGACAGATGCTTCCTCTCTGCCTGTTAAGGAAGTAAGATTTGGCGACACAAGAGATATACCGGTAGAGATGGCGTTTCACAGGATAGGCAAGCTACGCTGTAGAGGACAAAGTAAGATCCCACAAAAATTAATTTGTATACATGCAGGCCAGAATTATATGCCCATAATTCAGTACTACCTTACACACCTTCCAAGGAATACTTTCCAGTATAAAATATTATAATTATTACAGAGAAGTGTTGACTGAGGGTGCAGCTTCAGACCACCTGAATGCATTTCACACAGACATCAAAACATAGCAATCACTAAAGTTGCAAACTACTGGGATATTTTATGGAATATTATTTCTATTCGGGAAATAATGGAGTCTTTTTAATTTGTCACTTAGTAAAGACACCAGGTAAGTACACCGATATGTGCTTACACACCTTCTTTTAGTCTAGATTTGATTGGCTGTGCTGATTACAACTAATTAAACAGGTTTGTCAGCCACAACTGTAAATTGAAAATCAGAGCTATCTGTATGGGGAAAATGTGAATGACCATGACATACTGTATATCAATATTAGCAATAAAATTTTCAATCAAAATTTGATAAGTGATTTTCCAGATATATGAAGAAAAAAAATTGTAAAGTGTGACATACATACTGGGACATACCGTATATACACATTAGATAACACTATGTAACACAATTTTTGTTCCTGGGTAGTAAGTGTTATTTACTAATTGCTTATGCCTCAAAAGTATAGAAAATGGCTATTATTCCCCACAAACTTTGCTTTTGTGACCAGGACAGTGATATTTTGAAATATCACTATTTCCAATGAGAAAACTGGTGCTTTTGTGTCTTTTCGTTCACATAAAGTCAGAAAAAAACAACATATGAATCCAAATTAACATGTATTTATACTAAAGTAATACAAAAATGACTACAAAAGATTTAGAAGTGAGTAGTTTTTCGAGATTTACGATTATACTGTAAATTTACAGTACAATCGTAAATCTCGAAAAACTACTCACTTCAAAAAAAAAAAAAAAAAAAAAAAAAAAAAACGTGTTACACTGTGTAATTACCTTGGAGAAAAGGTTTCCATTAGGCAGAATAGGCACCATACGTACTGACACAATATTTATAAAATGACACCATAAATAAGAGTTTATATGGTTTAGTATAATTAATGCAAAACACTTCATTTCTTTAGTATCACTAAGTGGTGCATAATAGAATAGAGCTTTTGGGCTCCACCTCCATTTGATTTGTCTTAGAACACATTTC
This sequence comes from Polyodon spathula, assembly GCF_017654505.1. Taxonomy (NCBI): domain Eukaryota; kingdom Metazoa; phylum Chordata; class Actinopteri; order Acipenseriformes; family Polyodontidae; genus Polyodon; species Polyodon spathula. Next base: position 16,294,626 of record NC_054537.1, on the reverse strand, counting down.
GATGAAATGTTTGTAAAACTTTAACAGGAATTTAAAAATGTGGTCTTTTTATTTTAAAATCCATAAGGCCCTTGAACTTTAAAATGGTCAGGAACATAATGTGGCAGTAAGTACTTCCCTATATCTCCCCCAGAGCAGAGAGAGGCCAGGCTCTTTTACAATGCCAAGATTCCCAGCTGTTGCCAATTTTTTGACCCTGAACAAAAAGTGGCGCCCAGGGAAAAAGAAGGAAGTATGTGGGCCTTGGTGAGACGTGCTTTGTGATCAGTCACTAAATACCCTTCCTGCAGTCTGCTTTTGAAGCTAAGTGATTACATTGCTTTCTGCAGATGTCCTGATTACAAGTCTGGAGAAAACCCAAAAAATCATCATTAAAATTCCTTCCTCTGCTCAAGTGTTTGTAGAAGCATGTTGCATTGTACTGAATTATTCTATCACCTTTGCAGGCTGACACACAAGTTGAAATAAACATTAAACATTTTGGGTTGGACAAAAAGTTTGAAATACTTGCAATAACGATCAATAGGATATAAGGCCACCATGGTAATCGGTCAAGATTGCACTGATTCAAACTGGTATGGTAACCATTTGAGTCAAAGTTCACTGGGACAGTTTGGGACGCAATGGAATGTGCTTCCACAAAGTATCAGGAAGTAACTACTAAAAATCTATCTGTAAGAATTAGCTTTCGGACAGACAAAGTTCTTTTGGATAAATAGACTTTATTAGGTTTTTGTGGAACTGGTAAACTGCATCACCTCTTGCACACAGATGAGCATAAAATAAGATACTTTTTAACTCACAGTTAAACAACAAAACAGCAATTAAACACTAGTAGTGTGCTACTTCCCATGTGCTCCACTATCCCGTGGCCAGCCTCCTCTTCCCTTGGAAGCAGGAAGTGTTGGCTTTCATACACACCCTGCTAGTCACATGACTAGGAGGGCCCAAACAAAAAAAAACAAAAACAAAAACATAATCTTTTCACATAGAAGTGAATACTACATGCTCAAATAATAATTACATCAGAAGAAAAACAAAATAAGTCATTTTCCTTGTTTTAAATTGGTCATGTGACCCCACATGCCCTATTCCTTTTTACTGTTACAAAAACAAAAAACAGGGATTCAAGGAATTGTGGTCATGTGACCCCACATGCCCTATTCCTTTTTACTGTTACAAAAACAAAAAACGGATTCAAGGAAATGTGTGTATGTGTCAGACAGCAACTGATTTCAGACAGATACCCTGCACACGGGCCATGGCCTGACCACTTTAATCTTATTATTTTCCTAGGGTCCCTGGCCGTGACATCTCCGTTCAGCCCCATTCAGGAACCCCCTCCCCCACAGCACCATGCAAGATACATTTTAATACAAATCTTCTCTCCCTGTGAAACTAAATTAATTTATTATATTTCTACCCCATTAGCAGATATTTTCTTCAAAATATTGCTTGTCTGTCACAAAATGAATTATTATATTTTTTACCTGGCTATATTACTCCCCTGGAAAAAATTAGCAGCGTGATTATTGGAGCCACGGAGAGATTTTTCTTTTTGTGTTATGCCATTTTCACTCACTAATTCAACAAGAGTATTTTGCTAGACTACAAATATGAAGCATGGACATCAATCAATTACTGATTTTTTTTTCAACTTCAGCAACAGCCAATGTACCCAAAACAGTCTTGATACGGCACCTGCACAAGACGAAGCAACAACTGCACACCAATATGAAACTGAAACAACTTTATCAGAACCAGTCTCAACGACTTCCACAATTCCCACTATAGTGTGTTCCTCCGAATGTTGTCTAGATCTTACAAGGTTTTGCCAACCAGTGGACCCCACTATATTGGAAACAACAAAGATGGTACAAGCAACAGGAGCATCTCAGAAAACAAGAACAGTACAGTCTGAATGGTTTAAAGAGTACAACTGGCTAACACTGTGCAGTAAGGGGAAAACATTTTTGTACATATTGTACCCCACAACTTCCAAGTGCAAAAAATATAATAGAAATTTGTAGAAAATTAATTAAAAATAAAAACTGAAATAGCTTGGCTGGAGAAGCGTCCATTCCCCTTGTAATAGCAATCCTAAATTAGCTCAGGTATAACCAGTCGCCTTCAAAATCACACACCAAGATCAGTTGTCTCCACCTGTGTTAAATTGTAATGATTTACGTGATTTCAGGATAAATTCATCAGTTCCTGTAGGTTCCCTCTGCTGGGTAGTGCATTTCAAAGCAAAGACTCAACCATGAGCATCAAGGCGCTTTCAAAAGATCTCCGGAACAAAGTTGAAAGGCACAGATCAGGGGATGGGTATAAAAAAATATCAAAGGCCTTGAATGTCCCTTGGTGCATGGTCAAGATGATTATTAAAAAGTGGAAGGTGTATGGCACCTCCAAGACCCTGCCTAGATCAGGCCATCCCTCCAAACTGGATGACCGAGCAAGAAGGAGACCGATCAGAAAGGCTACCAAAAGGCCAATGGCAACTTTGCAAGAGCTACAGGCTTTTATGACCAAGACTGGTCAAAGTGTGCATGCGACAATATCCCAAGCACTCCACAAATCTGGCCTTTATGGTAGGGTGGCAAGAAGGAAGCCATTACTCAAGAAAGCCCACCTTGAATCCCGTTTGAAGTATTCAAAAAAACACTCAGGAGATTCTGTAGCCATGTGGCAAAAAGTTTTGTGGTCTGATGAAACTAAAATGGAACTTTTTGGCCTAAATGCAAAGTGTTATGTTTGGCGCAAACCCAACACAGTGCATCTCCCAAAGAACATCATCCCTACATTGAAATATGGTGCTGCGAGCATCATGTTATGAGGATGTTTCTCATCGGCAGGGAAGTACAGAGAAGTCCTTGAGGAAAACCTGCTGCCCTCTCTACCTTGGTGCTCATGGTTGATTCTTCGCTTTGAAATGCACTACCCAGCAGAGGGAACCTACAGGAACTGCTGAATTTATCCTGAAATCACATGAATCACTACAATTTAACACTGGTGGAGCCCACTTAACTTGGTGTGTGATTTTGAACGCGATCGGTTACACCTGAGCTAATTTAGGATTGCTATTACAAGGGGGATTGACATTTATCCAAGCTGTTTCAGTTTTTATTTTTAATGCATTTTCTACCATTTTCTAGCATAGTTTTTTCACTTGGAAGTTGTGGGGTAGGATGTGTAAAGAAATGAAAAAATCACTACTTTTTTATGAAAAATTATTTTCCGGCTATAAACAAAGGTGATATTCCGTTGAAAGGGGGTTGTAAACTTTTTTTATTAGGCACCTGAAAATAATCCGTGGTTTTAATATAAAATTTATATATTATATATATAATATATATATATCTTCTGAACCCTGACCTCCCTTAGAACCTTCTTTACTCTTCTGAGCAGTAGAAGGCTGTGTTATAACAGCAAGTGGTAGATTGTGTTTTTTTTTTATTATTATTTTCCTGTTCAGGCACATGCTCTGGTCCAGCGAGGCTCTGTAACTGTGACAATAACGATCACATTTGGAGAACAGATGAAGGCTATCTGCTGGGTAGATCATTTTTGCCAGTGAAGTCTGTGCACTTTGGTGACAGACAAGTTGCTCCTTTAGAAATGGCCTTTTAGGACATTGGAAAATTGACCTGCAAAGGAAAAGGTAAGATTGTAAGAAGAGCTTGGAGTTATGAGTCTACTATGAAACCACTTTGAAAGATCCTTCAGCATCGTTTAGATGGGTTCTCCTGTGAATATGCCATCCCATATTGACTGACATGCCTTGTTGAAATGAAATTACCAAGGAAGTGGAAGTGTAACAGATTTCCTAAGAACAAGGCAACTGATAACATTCTTTAACCTAAAGTAGAAGATGCCAAGTTTTAAAATGAAAATACATTTGCTATAACATGTTTCTTTCAAAACTGCACATTTGAGACCTACAGTACGTAGCTAAAGTGCACAATATGTAAGATTTAGAATTATTTGTATTAGCTACAATTACAAAGAAAGTGTTTTGACTTTGTGCTTTTTGAATGTTTTTTAGTTTTTAAAGGTTCCTGACTATTCTGTTTATACACAGAATAGTGTTAAAATAGACACATTCCTCATCTTTTCAAATGTTTTTACAACTAAAAACAGTAACAAATCCAAAAAGAGAACATCCTGGACAGTGATTGAGTAATATGTTTGATACCTGTATTGAAAAACCACCTGGTCTCATCAGCCAGTAAATCCTGCTGCTGTTTTTGTTATCACCAGTTGGTTAGAAAGACATATGGATTAAGCATCCATACTTGTGCTATACCTTTGGTGACCCTTTAGTGTAGGTACCACTGTCCTAACATTTTTCCTTTCTGAATTATACAGCTTCGAGCAAAAGGCTTTGAAGAATGCATTCTACAGCACACTGGATCTTGTGCATAAAGGATGAGCCGTAGACATCTCCTATCAAGAAACAGCTCACAATATAATCCTTCATCGCTTAAACGAAGTTCAGAAACTTCAGAACGTAAACGACTTTAAAAATTGTGTTTCCAAGTCGACCAAAATGAATTGCAAACGCCATGATCGTTTTGCATGTTGTAATGATATGCTTACAAAGCTTTTCATGGATGCTGTAGCAGAACACTAACTTCTTTTCACAGAACATTTCTTTCACTAACCAGTGGAAGGTTGTATCTTGGTACCTGTATTATATGTACTTCTTGTTGTGATCACACTTTATGATTCAGCAGTGACGCCTGGTTAGTTGAACTATAAATGGCTGTATCTTACAAACTTCAAGAAACAAAAAATATTGTAAAAGACATCTTCACATTTTTATATTCCATATTGTTACTTTTCATCTGGCGTTTTGTTTTCTAAACCAGCCAATGACCTGTGGCTTGCTCCCAGTTTAACTAATTAGTGTTAGGACACTGGAAACTTCTGAATAAAATGCCCATGCAAAGTTTCATTAAATGTTGATAAGCAATGCTCGAGAGAACAATGGAGTGAGGGGGAGGCAACACTTTAAAACTGTTTATACATGTACTTTTAAGGTATAATAGTTTATAATAGTCAAGTAAAAAGCTTTTCTCTAATACAGATATATTCTGCTGTGTTTTTGCATTGCAGGGCACTTAATCTCTGAAAATATTTAAAAACAATGTGGCAATGATATGTACTAGTATTTGTTTTACCTTCTGAGCTTCCTGATAAAAGGAGGTAGACATTTCAGCAATGGATCTGCCATTAATTAAATGCCACTGCTGTTTAGTTTACTGTGGGTCCTATACAGTACACATTTTTGATGAAATAACAAACGTGGCAGTCCCTAGTATTGTATATGATTATACTTAACACCTATGAAATATTATTACAATTACCCAGCTCAATGCAGATTCAAACATGGTTACAATTACACTTGACTCTGAGTAAGCCACACCAAACCAATGGTACATCTTGGTCTTGGTAACACTTAACCTAGCACAAAGTACAAAAATTTCTTGAAAAGGTGACATTTTTCATATTACATTGAGCTTTTTTTTTTAACATTGCTTTTAAAACACAGATTAAAGTTAACAATGCATGTAGAAATGCAGAACATAAGAGGAATCAAGTAAGACAAAATTATGTTAAATACAGAGCCATTTTATTTGAAAATTATTGCAGCACATCAATTTTATTTTGTTTGCATAAAATGAGTGAAATCCTAAATAGCCTTACATAACAGAGATAAATCCAGTAAAATATTTTAACAATATATTTTAATAGCACTACTTATTGGTTTGAAAATTATTTATTCTTGGGTGATGGTTACTAGTTGGTGTTAGATTTGGACTAACCAAATGTTACTTCTGTCTGATGACTAGACACTCAGGAACAACCCCTTCAGTTTTCCTCAACCAAATAGCCTTAACTGATAGAGGATGGCCCAAAGTCAATACCACAGATCTGATATCTTCTGATCCCAAAGCAGTACAACAAAACATGATTTGTATCAAGGATCTTTTCAGGATCACTACAACTAAAACATGTTTAAGACCATTCTCTCTCAAAATACAGATTCTATAACCAAATGGTTACATCTCTGCTGTTAAAAGCAGGGGCCTATTTTATTTATTTTTTGTCTGCAGAGATTGATTGAAATAGGATATTTTAAATAGAATGCTGCCTATGACTGCAACAAGTCTTGACAGAAACATATTTTCTTCAAATGTAATTTTGTGCAAAATTGACGAATATCTTTTTTTGGGTCTATGTGATTTGTGAACCGGATCAGTGCAAAATGGGCATAACCAAAATAATGTGATAACTTAAAAATACTGCAGCCGGAGTAACCCAATCAATTGCTATTCAGATATGCTAGTTGAATCCAGCAACACCATGTGTATCTATGTTACAGTACAAAATTGTGTTTAGATTTCAAAACAAGTTGACATTTAACATGCTGAATGTCATATCACTGGATTTTTCCTTGCAAAAGTTAATAAATGTTCACTGTAATTTAGCAATGTTCCTGCTTCCGCTGCCGCCACCCCCCCTTTCAATTGATGCTGTGCCTGTGTATGGGTTATACACACCCCTGCTTCTTGTCAATGGATTTTTACTTGTGCCGACATTCCCTCACACAGAGACATTTCCCATCCCACAACACCATAATAATACAAAAGACCAAGAACCCTATTTGGTGAATGTTTTACACAGCGGTTAAAGTGTAAATTACTATTCAAGATAAACTCCACTGGAAACAATGTATTCTACAATTTTGTTATTATTTAAAGCTACCTTGTATTTAGAAAATACTTAACTTGCTTTTTATTTGTTCTCTCCCCTGGATATACCCATGATGTCTCATTAAAATCAGCAAGAAGTCATACGTGAGTTTTTGACGTGCAAATATGCATAACAACTTTACTTTATGCAGGATTTGTACCCTTAATTTATGCAGTTTAACCTGTATGCATCAACTTTAAACACATATGTATGTAATTGGAATTACAATCACAATTCCTGGTAAAATGGCAAGTTTAGTGCCGCACACCTTACAAACCATATCCTACAGATGCTTGGTATCTGGCTGCGTTCCACAGGCTTTCAAGATCGCTGCGCAGTAGTCAATGGGGTTTATTTTGGTTTATTTCAGAAGCAGAAGTGTTTATTGGATGTTGACTGAATTTACTGTGCAGTCCATTGTTCAATTCCCCTCAGACAAGTTTTACATATCAGTTTTTGCACAGCCTACTTAAACCAAAACTTTAATCAGTAATGTTTCAAAACTAGACATTAAAATAAATTTCTGCAGGAAAAAAAAGGCACCTAGCTACAAGAGAGTTTCTCACTCAACACTGGAATGAACATCTAGAACCATACAGGGCCTAACAGTTAACTATTTGGTCATGGATTTCTGAGTAAAAGAACAAGATTTTTTAATGTGGAACTATGATCTTCTGCATATTTTTTTTTTTTTTTCTTAACAAGCATAAGTGACTTAGCTTTCTGATGCTAGTGTGCTTCATTTATATATTCATTTTTCTTTAGCGCAACAACTTCCAAGTTTTCAATCCTGAACATCAAAGTAGTCAATCACGGGCTCCTCTTTAACAGCCTTTTGCATGAAGCTGCAATTGCCAGAACTAAAAAACACAGAAAAAACAAAAAACACAGAAAAATTGGGAACACAGAAATGTTCTTCTGGATTAATCTAGCACTAATGCTTAACGTCCATATAGTTGCCCAAAAGCATGCAGGTTTTAGATATTAGGACATATGGATCTGTAACCATAATGAATGGGTATAAACATGTGGAAATGGAAATTTGTATCAAAAGTTACCCACTGAAACAAGGCATATTTGGAAAGCAAATCTGCTAGTTTTAGAAATGAATACAAAGTGGAGCTTTTCATTATTACCTATTGTTTGGATACAGCGGTTGGGTTATTGTATCAATTCCATTTACTCTGCACCTCCTCACGGATTGAGCTTTTGTTTTCTATGCTTTATAAAAATAAACTTAAGAGTTTCATGTAATGGTTTGAAATCCGACCTGACATATGCTTACTTTGCAGTGTGCTGCCTGTGGTGGGCGATGGGTGGTGGAGGTCTTGTGGCAGTTTCACGTTCTATCAGCGTTGTCAGAGTAGTATTAGGGCACGACGTTTTCCCTCTGCAAAACAAAATGTACTGCCGTAGAGGTTTACATTATATTTTGATGCAGTCTCCTGACCAGTCGGACTCTTCAGGAAAGTGCACTTCTAATTGACTGCTAATTAAATTAATAATTCTCATACAGAAAGTAATAATCCCATCATAATATCATCATATTGATCCTGATCAATAGCCCCCCCCCCCCCCCAAAAAAAAAAGCTGTTACCTTACTGCTGTAATGATAATATTACGCTTTGGTTCACTGTCATAGCTCTCACTCTCAATCCCATACACCTCAGCTAACTCATGGATGATCTTGCGGTGATCTCTGTTCATTGGAGGGAAGCAATGACTCCGCTTTGATTGTTTTCCCTGGAAAGACATTAAAATGGATACGGTCAAGATATCACACTGAATACTGAAAAAAACTAAACACTTTTCAAGACATGCCGGACATGTTTCATCTATTCTAAACAACATTCTAAGTACAACCTGGATACAACATTCACACTATCACCCATCATGCAGTCATTATTACTGTAGCGCTCTCTTGTTATTTCACTATCTGACTAAAACATTCAGGAAAGTAGTATTGGGGGATGTGAATTAGGAAAGGATCGTTATACAGTGTAGTACATTCACAACTTTGTCACCATAGCCTAACCGAGTTAACCAAATTTGTGTATGATGGAAACGTGAAAAAGCAAGGCAACCGAAGACTTGTTTTCCAACCTTAAAAAGTCTCTTCTCCTCCAGGGTTGTCTTTTAGAGGTGCACATGTGTGACTTTTGCTAAAGTTGTACTCAACTTGTAATATTAAAAATAGTATATATATATATGAAGTTTCGGCTAATTGCAATGTTTAATTTCTGTACTTACCTTATTTGCCAACTCCACAAGATTTTTCATCACTTCTTCCACTTCACTTACAAACTTTAATTCCTTCCTGCATTCAATTAGAAGATCATAAATGTTATGAAAAAGGGCACGGCTGTTCGGTCTGTTTTAATTTATATCTCGTACATTTTCAACATATTCAATGCAATCATGGCCTCTCTCTCTCGTGCTATACACATACATACAGTGCCTATAGAAAGTCTACCCCTTTCCAAATTTTCACCTTTTGCTGCCTTAAAGCCTGGAATTAAAATGCCTTAAAGCCTGGAAAATTAAAATATATATATATATATATTATATATATATAAATATATATATATATATATATATATATATATATATATATATATATATATATATATATATATATATTCATTTATCTACACAGCCTACCTCACAACTTCCAAGTGAAAAAAATATTCTAGCAATTTGTAGAAAATTAAAAATAAAAACTGAAATAGCTTGGCTGGATAAGTGTCCACCCCCCTTGTAATAAAAATCCTAAATTAGTTATCACACACAAAGCTAAGTATCCTCCACCTGTGTTAAGTTGTAGTGATTCACATGATTTCAGGATCAATTCAGCAGTTTCTGTAGGTTCTCTCTGTTGGGTAGTGCACTTCAAAGCAAAGCACTCCACAAATCTGGCCTGTATGGTAGGGTGGCAAGATGGAAGCCATTACTCAAGAAAGCCCACCTTGAATCCCGTTTGAAGTATACAAAAAAACAGTCAGGAGATTCTGTAGCCATGTGGCAAAAAGTTTCGTGGTCTGACGAAACTAAAATGGAACTTTTTGGCCTAAATGCAAAGCGTTATGTTTGGCACAAACCCAACACAGCGCATCTCCCAAAGAACACCATCCCTACTGTGAAGCATGGTGGTGGCAGCATCACGTTATGAGGATGTTTCTCATCGGCAGGGACTGGGCACTTGTCAGGATAGAAGGGAAAATTAATGGAGCAAAGTACAGAGAAGTCCTTGAGGAAAAACTGCTGCCCTCTGCAAGAAAGCTGAAACTGGGATGGAAGTTCACCTTTCAGCATGAAAATGACCAAAAGCACACAGCCAAAGCTACACTGGAGTGGCTAAGCAACAAAAAGGTAAAGGTCCTTGAGTGGCCCAGTCAGAGCCCTGACCTAAATCCAATCAAACATTTTTGGCGTGATTTGAAGATTGCTGTCCATCAAGACAGAGTTTGAACAGTTCTGTAAAGATGGTCAAATATTGCCAAATCTTGGTGTGCAAAGTTGGTACAGACCTATCCCAACAGACTCACAGTTGTAATTGCTGCCAAAGGTGCTTCCACCAAGTATTAACTCAGTGGGGTGGAGACTTATCCAATTCTGATCTTTCAGTTTTATATTTAATATATCTTTTTTTTTTTCAGTAAAACATTTTTTCCCCCTTAACAGTGTGGAGTATGGTGTGTAGATAAGTGGAAAAAAATCCTCATTTAAATGCATGAAACTCTGAGGCACTGACACAACAAAATGTGAAAAAAGTTCAAGGGGATGTACTTTCTATAGGCACTGTATGTATATATATATATATATATATATATATATATATATATATATATATATACTGACACACAAACACACACACACACATATATAAAAAATATAACTAAATCAAATCTCACTAAAACTCAATACAAGTAAATGGAGTAGCTTCTCACCTTGCATCTTCCTTCAGACTGTCGCTGAATTTCGAGGTCGAGCCGCGGGTGTTGAAGGGATCAGAACTAAGGTCTATATTTAGAGCCTCGGCCAACCGTCTGAGATGAAAAAAGAAAGTGCCTGACAATTAAACATGAAGTAAAACAGAAATGTGAAAAAGACTGTATCATTGATATATCCAGAGGTTAGAAACAACATGGACTACAACTGTGTACGAACTGTATATGCCACACTTTAAAGCAATGCAACAGGGAAAGGGTTCATTTTTTTCTGGACAACACTGGTAATGGAAATTAACTAAGAAAACCAAAGAGTCCAGCTGTGTACCAAACAAACACAATAACAAAGTATACTGTCTCTATGCAGAGCTGTAACATCAAAAGTCACCTCAATACAGCAGCCATATTAGTCCAGAGGTCAGCTACAAACTTAGCAAGAGAGGTTTTTATATAAATGCATCCATACACCGGACGCAATGCGACAAGCGAATGTGTTGTACGACAAAAAAATATGAGACATTCACACTGCCTATGATGCGACAGGTGACACAGAAGCGATGCAAAAAAAGACTGGTTTGCATCTCTGTCGCGTGGTAGCTAGGGAACTGACCAACGAGGAACAGCTTCCCTTGCATGGCTTCAGGAAACAATGGCAGAAGAAAAAAATTCTTGCAGTATCAAAATACCCTGAGCTGTACAATAAAGAACACAACAATTATAAAGACACAGCAATAAGGGAGAACATCTGGCAGTCCATTTCCAGGGAACTGGATCCAGCTGGTGTGTATGATTTGTTTACCTTTACTGAAAAGTATTCTGAAAAGCTATTATGTATTTGTTGCAAAGTGACTGATAGTGTGCAGGTGCAGGTGATCAATCAACAGATAGACAATTATAATCCAGGTGCAAAGTTTGTTTAATGATGTTTTTGTGTCCAGTGTCTGACGGCATAACAAACAGTAAACAATAATGAAGGCAAGTAATACAGCAGTGTGTATTACTTAATTTATAATCCCCGGGTTTGCCCCGCAAATAATAGTCCTGTTTTTTATTATACACACACAAAACAAATACACAAGTCTGTTAGTGCGTGAATTAGTGCCAGTGGTGTAAACACAGTTTATTGTGATACAGTGTAGTGCTGTTCTGGGTTTGTGCTGGCCTCTGGTGACAGCTCTGGAACGTGTCTTGTGATAACAAGCAACAAATAGAGAGAACAAACACATACGATACAGACGCACAAAACACAGGTCTTTCTGGGTCACTTTTCATTCATAAACGAAGGAACAGATAACATTGCTTCGACCCCTATTTATACCATCACTCATGACCCCTTGGCAAACAATTGCAACCACTCCTGTAATCCATGGCTACCACATTATTTACCTTTCGGGTCAATGAGTTAGTGTACTGAAGCTCCGTCTCTTTTCTACAGTACATGTCCGTCTTCCTTTTAACCCTTGGAACGAGGTGTCAGATCAAGTAGTCCAGAGTACTCTGTTCCTGTTACTTAGCGCCCTCACAGATCGGGAGGGAGATTTACCACCAAGAATCATTGTCTTTGTCACAGTAGTCTACAGTTTTATTAGCTGTATAACTGATTGTAATGATGATACAATCAGAGTCCCATCACATGGTATCAGAGTAAAAACTTAAATATACTTGTGTGTTTTTTATTAGTATTTAATCGTAATGTTGATGCTTTTCTTAGGTATCATCACTGGATGCTTTATATTACATTGATCTGCGTGCAATTAAATACACAACCTTTACCGTAAAAAAACCCCAAAAAACATAACAGTTTAAAACACATATATATATATATATATATATATATATATATATATATATATATATATATATATATATACATACACACACATATAAAATCAATGAAATTGTAGATATGCATGTGTATGCTACCTGTAACATATTAATAAATACAAATAAATAAATAACTTGAATACATTTTATTTTGCAGACACACCGACAGTTGTTCTGACACGTATTAATAATGTTATTGAATATATTTTTACTGCGGGGGAATTTGCCATGACATCGCCACTGGTGTGAAAGGTAGTGCCACAGCGAAAATACAATTTTATCGCCGGGCAAATTGCATTGCTTTCGGTGTGTGGAAACCTTCACATTGCATATATGGAGTCGCTACCTAGTACCTCGAATGGCACTGACTTCGTGGAGTCACGGTTAGTTTTCTTGAATAACCTCCTCAATTTAACTTTTTCTACAGAATCACAAAATGCATCTGTGTACGTCACATGACCCCAAAATTGCAGCCATCATGAGTCACAGGTTAAAGCACAGTTTTACAACTACAAGTTTTAAGTTGCCAGCTTTAATAGTTTATGAGATATATGCAGTAGTAAATGTGCCGGTAGCAGCAGGTTGAGAAACTCCTACAAGCTCCACTTACAGGGATGTTTACAAGACATTACTGCAAGTCTTTCTCAATGTTTTCAATCTTGAAAATGTGTTCGGGTTCACATCATACCACCACCGCCTCATAAAGTGTGAATGACCTCTTGATGGTGTCTTGGATTAATACTGCAGTGACAGATACTGAGACTCAGTTCAACCTACCTGTTTCTTTCTAGTGCAGCACACTCCTCATCACACTGCAACCTACAATGTAAAATGAGAACAACACAATTAAATGTGACACTACAAAAAGGTTTTGTATAATTTTCAAAATCAAACCAGCTCATTTGAGCTACCTGGCTTGCTTCATTTCCTTCTTTGTAATTAGTTGACCGATTTCCACAGAGTCTCCCAGCTGCATATCAGAAAGTCGGCTGGCTATGGCTATAGCAGCTATTCTAGATACAAAAGACAGCAACAGAAGTTTGTCAGGAAATATATCAATTACAAGTAGCACCCATTAATATCAACAGTAGATGTTTACTTCTAGAATACGACAATAGATTATTACAGAATTTAAAAACAAGTTATACTTAACATCATAGAAGACATAAAATATATATTTTGGTTAATAAATATGTGGCTCATGCTTGTTTAAAATCTATAGTGCGCCTCTTTTATAAGCACCAAAAGAGGCTGTGCAATTTGTGTTCCTCCTTATAACAAGACACAAGTGCTAGTATAATGGCATTATGGGGCAAATGAGAACCAAGACCTCACTGTCTTATAACCGGTTCTGTGATATGAAGGGCAGTCTTATAACCAGGAGCACTGTACTAGACTTTGCTTACCTTTGATAATTGGTTGAAGCCTCAGAGCAAACCATGCTCTCCTTCTTGCGCCCACAGTCACACTGTAACACTACCTGAAAAGAAAACAGTTAGCCAGGAATGAATGTTTGTGGTGAAAATAATAAAAAAAGGGTCACAGAAATGCACATATGATATTTATTTAATGCAACATCCACTGCCTGGATCTGGCATATCCCAGAAATAGATGCAAATTAGATTGATCATGTGATATGATATGACATGACATGAGAGCACTAACGCTCACATCTTCTGTTTTACCATGTACAGGATCTTTGGTTTTTTTTTTTAAACTGTTGGTTCCCTCTGCTTAATGGAGCCAATAGAGCTGAAAAAAGTCACAAAACAACAGTAATTTATCAAGAACTGGGAATTAAAAAACACATGATAAAACAACAAAAGCCTGGCAACCACTCATTCAAAATGACTTTAAATGGTTTGTGTGTGCAAATCAACACATCTGTGCTCAAGAAGTGCTACCTTTTTTTGTAGTGAGCAACTTACCACACCCTGAGCGAAATAAATAAAAAAAAAGTTAATCACTTTCTTTACCATTAAAACAATAAAAATTAAAAAAAATGAAAAACACACACACCTTTGCTGTACATGGAGCCCTGGGACAGGGGGACCCCTGGTGGCATGGTGCTGAACAGGCATGACCACATTCCTGTTTCACAGCACAGCAAGGTTGTTTACACTGCTCCTCTGTCATACAATCCCCTCTGTGGCAGATCCTTCTGCACTTGTGCATGCCACACAGCAGCTGTTTATTACAAGTCAGGCCACAGGATATATCTGCCAAGTGACAGGGAATATTGTTTCTTTGCTGTAAAAAGTTAAATAAAATTAAGTTTTACTGTATCTTGGCAAATGGGAAAGTCAATTTAACATTTATACTTTTTTATTCTAGACATTGTGGCACAGTCTTTCACTTACTTCATGTTTTCCCATACACCACTTCTGAGTGAGGTAGGTACAAGGTGGGCACTTCTCCTCGCTGTGGCAGTTGTGAAATACTATTAAAAAAAACAATAATACATTAACAAAAAGCCTGACCAAATGTCAGTAAAAAGTAACTAACAACATTTTGCATTCAAATATACCAAAACAGTAAAAAAAACAAAAAAAAAAAAACTACATGTTTTTCAATATGCGTCTAATAATGGATGTGCACATTTGACAAAAGATAAGCTTCCTTTTTGATAAATTAATAAATATTTAAAATCAACTGCCATAGGCTATATTTGCAACAATGAACTTGTCTATCACAGCATTCTCCGTGTGCTTCCATTTCTT
Organism: Polyodon spathula; assembly: GCF_017654505.1. Lineage (NCBI taxonomy): Eukaryota > Metazoa > Chordata > Actinopteri > Acipenseriformes > Polyodontidae > Polyodon > Polyodon spathula. The sequence continues at coordinate 16,279,373 of NC_054537.1, read as the reverse complement.
AATGCGAGTGCCATCTTAACCTCTAAATTAACACAAGTGCTCATGTGTGCCTACACATGGAAAGGAATGTAGCAATAGAAAGCGGTATGGTCCCAGTGGTTAAAGGGCTTGTAAACAGGAGGTCCCCAGTTCAAACCCCAGCTCAGGCAATGACTCACTGTGTGACCCTGAGCAAGTCACTTAACCTCCTTGTGCTCCGTCTTTCAGGTGTTGTTGTAAGTGACTCTGCAGCTGATGCATAGTTCACACACCCTAGTCTCTGTAAGTCGCCTTGGATAAAGGCGTCTGCTAAATAAACGAATAAAAATAAACACATTTTTCTAAATCCTTTATATGTAAATCCTTTTATTTGTTTTTTTTTATTTTTCATACTTAATCGAAAGGTAAAATGGAAGCGTGAAAATTATCTGTCCAAAGCCTAAAACAAGGTTAATGTTCACTGGACGCCACCTGTAACTGAGAGAAACATTAAAAAGTTGTGCAAGGTCAACTCCAAGTATGTTCCCACAAACATAATACATCAAAACACAGTCCTGACCTGGATGATCACACTCGTGCTTCCTGGTACATGGATTTTTACATTCAGGTGGTCTTGTACCACAGGGAACGGGTGGATAGATCACTGTTTCACCACAGTGACATGGCAGTTCATCAAAACCTACGTGAAATTATACATAAACAAGAAATTACATAAAAAAGCAGGCTAAAATAAAAAAATAAAAAAATTATATATATATTCTCATTGATACAGTGTGAAATCTACAACTGTAATCTATTTAAACCTCGTCAGAATACAGTTTCCAGTCTCTCCACTACACTATCTGAGTGACTAATTTTACCCCAGGAAACACTGTATTGCTCACAATGAGGAAGATGATAGTGAATTCTTACTTGTTTGCCAACACGGGTGGCAGTTCCCACGATGACAAAGCTCTTGACACCTATGCTGTCCACAGTTCAGCTTGTACCCACAGATCATGGAACATTTGTGCTCTTTGTCCTTTGATAAGAAGATTCTCTTGTTACAGAATGCAAAACATGATTAAAAAAACCTCTTCAAAAGCATTATTTCCTCAATGATCATTTTAACAATATGAAAAAAAAAATTAAAAAACTAAAGCCCGAGACAGACAGGCGCGGCACCACTGGCATTTTCATGGTGCGGTACCACTAGTCTGCACCTGGACACACAGGAGCGTTAGGCACTACGCAGTATAGTAGTTGTCAGCACCACACCATAGGCTATGTACTCAAATATAATTTACATATATGGAAAAAGTTTTGCATCATCTAGTAGAATATTAGGATGCATACATAATTTAAAAAAACCTATATGAACATAATTTTGATATTTAACATCATGCAATCTAAGAAACATACAATACTTTGCTGACAGCAAGTAGCCTACCACTAAAGTGTTAAATATATCCTTTATAGCCAGCTATATAAAAATAGACACCAATCCTATCTTTTTTTATATCGCTTCAGTGCCACTTCAGTGCCGCCCATCGCATTTTTGTCGTGGGGTGTCATACAACACATTTGCTTGTCGCATTGCGTCCGGTGTGTAAACTTCTAAGATATTTTATCACATTACATATTTATGACCAAAAAATATGTTATCCTACTTACCACACAGCAAAGTTCGTTACATTTGTGGCGGCCACAAGGACGTTTTTTATTGCAACGCTTGTCACACATGAACGTAAGGTCAGCTAGCAAGGGGAAATAAATGCAATCAGTTAGTTTGTTGATCAAATTTAAAAAAATGTAAAATCCCATACAATTACGACAGTTACAGTCTCAATCCATTTAAAAGCAAAATAAATTACTAAATGCATTCTACAAAACCATGAGGTCTGAAAGGGGCATTCAATGTAGTGTGTGTGTGTGTGTGTGTGTATATACACACACACTACATTGAATGCCCCTTTCAGACCTCTAGGTCTGTGGAGATATCTATCTATCTATCTATCTATCTATCTATCTATATATATATATATATATATATATATGTGTGTGTGTGTGTGTGTGTGTGTGTGTGTGTGTGTGTGTGTGTGTGTGTGTGTGTGTGTGTGTGTGTGTTTATTTAGCAGACACCTTTATCCAAGGCAAATTACTGAGACTAGTAGACCTAGTTTATCTGCAACACTCATTCAAGATCTAGCCCACTAGTTCATTGTGGTAACTCAACAAAACATCTGGCGGTTTATCTTCCCACAATACAAAAAATAATAATTAAACATACCTTCATTTTGAATAACGGCACATGGAACTTCCTAAAAAATAAAACAAGCAATGCATATTAAGGAAATAAATTGTATATATATATGTGTGTTTTTGCTCAAAGAACCAACCGTTTCGTTCACTTACTTTAGTTTTGAAGCCACATCTGCATTTGATGGTAGAAGTAAGCAAGCACGGACCACATTCCTTTTCATGGCACAAATTTTCACACAAATGAATTGAATCTAAAACATATTTAAAAAGAACAATGGTGAAAGATGAACATGCACATTTAACAGGGCACTTAGTTATCAATACCTACCATTTAACAATGCTGCATGTAAGAGTATTACTTCAATAGAGTTCAATTAACTGATGACAGGGAGGTTTTACCGACAGTCCATGAACTCAGCACACAAACCTATTTCCAAACTAGAAATGGAACAAATGTAACCAAAAACAAAGCATCAGCTGTAACATTACCTAAGAGGCAAGTCAAGATCTTCAGAAGTTAAAAACAAATGTGGCAGCGTAGTTTGATCCTCACAGGGACGTTTAAAAATGTCTGTATTATACATATTATGTTAATCCGATAGTACTCACCATTTGACCCACATGGTAACGGCTTGGCACAGGTTTTTCCACATGATGGAATGGTATCTGTGCAGCTCTTGCGCTCAGGGTAACCAAGTTCCAAAAGTTTGGAGAGGGGAGTCTGCCCACAAGGGCAGCTGTGTACCACTTTTGGAAGACGAGGACAAGACTGACATGGTTGTGGATGGCATACTTGCAAACAAGTGTGCTTGCCACAGTCAAGCATTCTGGAATAGAGGCAAAAAAATAAACAGGGTATTTTACACACATTTTCCATGCTAAAGATATAAGTAATACATTAAAGTTGCTGGTATATTTAAAAAATATACACAAAGTATAAACGTAGATAGGTCACCCATGACCTACATCCAAAGAAATTAATTTTTTTCTTTATTTTTCTCTTTACTTTTTCCACAAGCGCAGGCTTTGGTTACAAAAGCAGGGCACGATAGGCATATTTGGGTTGTTTTTTTTTGGTGGAGCGGGGGACAAACTGGGGCTTTTCCCCAGTTTGTGCCACCCTGGAGTTTCTTGTAAACACTAATATCTTAATTAACTGTAGGTGCATGCAACTTCAAAATTCAATTTGGGTACAATTCCTTTATAAAAATAAATGGCCAACAATTTTATAGTAAAGGTGTCTTAGTTCTGTAATTTTGCGATAGGCGTTTACTGAGACCTAGAGCCACGTGAAACAGCTTGATTACATTACTTGTTAGCACTGGCTGCACCAGCTGCTATTGAAACTTACTTTCCACACAGTTTTTGACAGGAAAAATGTCCAGACTCATCAAAATGTTCTTTATCTGTCCCACAGGGCACTTCCCGAGAACTCATTCCACAATAGCAAACTAGAGAAAAATAAGCAATGATTAACTAGGACAAAGATCCAATTAGTGAGAACGAATTACCCCTTCCCATTTAGAATAACTTAATTCCTTTTAACATCACATACAAATGCAGTCACAAATATACATATATAACAGGCACTGCTGTGTGATGAACTGCTATGAATGATAAAAGCTCTGCAACCACACCTTTAGATGAGCCTAGCTCTTTTGTATAGTGGTCAAGGTGCACAATTCCAGTGTGCATGGTCGCAGGTTCATTCCCAGCCTTTGTCTGTTACCGTAACTCGGATCTCATAGAAAGAGCTGATCGCAGAGGTAAAAGGGGAAAATAGTGCAAAAGGCAGCGTTGTTTTACAAGGAATAAAGACAACAAAAGCCGTAGCACTCCTTGTTTATGCTAATTTACATTGTCCGTTTTCTAACACATATTTTATGCTTACCTTGGCTGACTTGGAGCTGACAGGGTTGGCATTTTCCGCTGTGGCACACCTGCACACAGGTATGCTTGTCACAGTTTAGCAGGCTGCCGCACACATCAGTACAACGAATCATAGTTGCCTGTCCACAACGTACAGATTGACTTTGGGGAGGGGAGATGGGGATAAAACAACATTTACTAAATCTATGCAAGACACTCCGTCCTTATGGTTAAAGTAGTATGTTTTGCAGAATTGAAACACTTCTAAAGAAATTAATATCCTTAATATTACTAAGTAACATTTTGCAACTATGAACGAAATAACTTTGCTACATCACTTCTCTTACCTTATTTTTCCACAAACACAGGCTTTGGTTACAAATGCTGGGCAAGATGGGCATGGTCCAGGATGGCACAAGCTGGGGAAAAGAACTATAGTTAAAAGAGTGTGAAAATGCCATGCATTATACTATAGTCACTGTCGCTACACATTGCCTCTTTGCGCCACAGAGACAACAGGGTTCAGAAGCTTGGCATCTTCCTCTGCTTAGGTCACAAGCAACGTGGCATATCAGTGCACAGAAGTGGACACAAGTTCTGCAGTTTTCCATCAAACCTAAAAGAATCACACATTGTTTACTCTGAGGTTGAGAGGATTACTTACATATTACAGGGATGGTTGCAGTCCAGACCAGAACGCTTTTTGCAACACAGCTCTCCACAGCTGTGTGGAATCTCATTTCTGTTCCATTCAGGATTGTTAACTTTACCTACAAGTAAAAAATAATACATACAAGGGAAGTGTCGCTAGATAAACTAACCATATTTGTAAATAATTTAAACTGTGTTTCACCTTGATATTTCAATTCGATTATGCATACTGTACATTGTAAGTAGGGCTTCTGTTTTTCAATTTTTATACATTTCTGTGATTATTTTTAGCTATTTTCAATTTATGAAATTTTCGGGGCTTTTGCTTTTTCTCTAGCGTATGAAATTATTGTTTTCAGTTACTTCGCAGCCGTTGTTTTGTTTTCAGTCACAATTTTAACTTGACAGTGCTTGCACCTTTTTTCCTTTGCTGTCTTCTACAATGAAATCGTTACAGTCACACATTCTCCTGGTTTCTGTGTGTTTAGGCATTGGCACTTGCATTTATATACAGTTTACATTTCACCACAATTGTTAATTCCGTTTTAAATTCCACAAGCGTGTAAACACACCATCCACTCGATATATCGAGGGTGTCGGGGTCCAATATAAATCTGCTATATATCGAGGGCCGCGATATAGCGAGAGACCCATAGAAAAACAAATAGGCTAACAAATAAATACTGTACAACCACTCCGTCGTTTTATCGGGTGCCTCAGGGTCCAGTATAAATCCTCTACGCGTCCTGCTTTTTCTCATTTTTCGTACAAAAAGCAGCACACCGTTTTAATTCGTACTGCAGAAGGCAATTGCTTCTCGTCAACTTCAGTCTTTTCTCCTTTCTCAAATGCACAAACCTGCTGCATTGAAATAATCCATTCCCAACAACACCGGAAGCTTGTTGCTAGGGAGCTGACATAACTGCCTTGTGGCTTTTGCTAGTCCATTGCTGCCACATGTGAACACCTTGTTGGCTAAAATAAAAACCACTTCAGCAAGTAGATATTTAATTTGCTTTGTGTTATTGTATAACACGGGTGTATATGATAACAGTACAATATTAATGCTTTGCTTTTAATTGTTTTGTATATTGTTGTCTGTGATGTGCAGTACGAAATAAAACGAACAGTAATTCTAAGTGCCTATGAATATTGCAGATAAGGCATACACAGTTAGTAAAAATGGGGAGCCAACTCCAGGACTGCAACATATCCGCAGTATAGCGAGGGGCGATATAGCAAGGGGTGGGTGTATTATTTAACTGTAATACAGCTTTAAATCTCACGAGCAAGAACAACCCACTGCTTCAAGTAATTGTAATTTCATTTTAAATGTCGCAAGCATGTTACCTCAAAAAGAACTGTAGGAATGTGCTGTCACTCAGTAGTTGGGGTGGGTTTAAAGTTTAAAGGAGGGAGGAACATGGCCCAATTGCACTGGGGAAGATTTTTTTTTTTTGTAGGTTTGTGAAAGGGTGGTGAAGTCAGACCAGAAACACACTCAAAACAATGAGGAATGGCGGGGCAAACGGAAGTGCAATGGCTCTCAGTGTTTTATTAAATAAACAAACAAAAGATTTGAACAAACACAAAACACTGAAAAATAAAGGGTGCGGTGGCCAAACAAACAAACAAGTATTGTGCTGGTGTATAAACCAGCACGCTTAGCAATTGTTATATTCCTTGTTCTACAGACTTAAGTCTCTCTTCTGACACTCTTCACCTGACACAGACAGCTGCAGGTTTTTATACAGGTGACCATCTCCCGATTAGCAACAATTAATCAATGAATTATCTCGGGAGATGGCCACTTTCTGCATGAGGTTTTTATGAATGGGAATTTTAACCCCATTCATGTGACTTTTTGCCTGTCTCACACAACAAATAATATCGTACGGCTTTAGTCCGTCCTCACACAACAAAATATATATTACTACTACGACTACTATTACTAATAATAATAATTAGGGCACAACATACATAGGGGCGGGGCTCCCCGTCACAAAGTTCTGTATTTTAGAATTTCCAGTGTTTTTCCTGTGTTTATTGGCTATGCACCAATTTCATTTTTGTGTATCGGAGGTGTTATTGGGTTTTACCAGTTTAAAACGAAAATTAAACACCCTAATTATTATTCACGTCTCCATTAGAATTTATTAACAGCAACTACAATTATATTCTTGTAGATCCCTGAAATGACAAAACATTCTAAACATTTAAACAAATTAATTCTAAAATAAAAACAGATTAAACATGTTAACACCAGTTTTTTTTTCTATAACTTTATTTATAATATGTTTAGAAGTGTCTGATGGCTACATCTAATCATGTTGATACTGTTTTCTCTTGCACTCTTTGCATGAAAGACCCAACTCACTTTGCTGACAGCCTGACACAAGAAAGACTGGGCTCAAGAAATACATCGATTACAGGTAGCTACTGGACATTTATAAAAGCACACCATCAATTTCTAAATTCTAGAGAAAATGCATGCCAAAATGTATGGTCTCATAACGAACAACCTAAACTATTTCTTCTGCAATAAAATGTACTGCATGCATCACTTACCACAGAAGCAGGTGTAAGAGTTTGGTGCACGAACAGATACATTCTGGCAGGCAGGACACCTCCACCCCTCATTCCCATCTAGAAATTCAAAGACATCATCTTTGCTGTATACACAACAATTCTCAGTATTATATATAATACATGGGTAACTGTTCTTTTCTCAACTGGATTAGGAATTCTCAAGCACTGTATTGGTGCATTGCTTGAGTGAATTATAACTTTTTTTTTTTTAAATTTAGTCATTGCCAATTTTTTTTTTTTTTTTTTTTTTTTAATTTTCTCCCAGTTTGAAATGGCCAATTATTATTTATTTATTCTTGGTGAGCCGAGGACACCCTGGCCGACCTAGACCCAGGTGACGCTTATCCAATTGAGTGCCGCCTCCTGGGAACTCCCATCCATGGTTAGCTGTGGAATAGCCCAGACTCGACCCGCGACGTCCAGGCTATAGGGCGCATCCTGCGCTCACGCAGAGCGCCTTTTACTGGATGCGCCACTTGGGAGCCACGAGTGAATTATAACTTTAAACTGATTTGTATCCCAGCAATAAAACTAACTATATTCTTTAAATAACCTGTGCCAATATGTCCATGTATAAACCTGGCAAGCACATTTCTTGAAGTTAAGGAAGAACTTCAATCGCTTTAACATTGATCGAAAACTTTAAAAGACACCAACTACGAATTTTGCCCCATACTTACCCTCCGCCTGTGATGCTGGTGATCGAGCCCACTTTTTAATACAGTTTAGATGAAAGACGTGGTAGCAGCTCTGACAGCTCCAGACTGGTGCCATCACACGAATTACCTCACAACACACCATACATTCATACTTCTCTTCAGTCAGTTGTTCAATTAGACACCCTGCAGGAGGAAAGAAGGGTAAACACGGTCACACCTGTCCAAAACTGACAAGTTTGCATATAGGCACCAACCACATAAAATGCAATATCCACAAAAGGGGCCAAGTCATATGTATACAAAAAAGGTCAGCCTTGTGAAGATGCCATTTTTTCCCCCTCAGTAGGAACTAGTAGCAACATGAATAAAACAAACTAGCTTGAAACTTGGACCCTTTATGCTTACTCATTCAAGGAAAGCAAGAATTTTTATCCTAAAATAGTGTTTTGTATGTACTTTTTATGATCTGAATGCCGCTGAAGCAACTGGAGCCGCTGTGGCAATATCTTAGTAAAGGTAGCCAAGGAAATTAGCCTCCATCCTTTTCTAATTTGGCTGGAGTGACTACCTTGACTCCTAATGCATCAGGAAAATCACAACAAAGCGAGCGCTGATGAACTAAATTCTTCCCTGCTAAGTTAACTCAGCCATTATCAAATCCCTGTTCTGTCTCTTTGAAAGTGGAAGTTGGCACCTTACTCAGAAAGGGTATTGCATCATACCTGAGCCATTGCTCTGGCAGTATCAAAAAACAGGCTTCCTTTACCCAAAAAATCAAAATGACACCTTTTTTTTTTTTTTTTTTACCTGATCTTAAATCCTCTTTAAAAAAGGTTTACTTACACTTCAGTTTTCAATTTTTCCTGAGCTATAGATAAGCTTGTACTATAAATTGAATTCAGAAGATCAGATAACATCGTGTGGCAAGACGACCTCAAGCAGTGAGGAAGTTTATGTGCCCCACATCTGGCAATATCATAGTCAATATAAGCCAACAGGACTGCAATAAAAGTAACATTTCTGATTTTCAGGGTGTCTAAGAAGGGCATGGAATAATGTAGTAAAGAGTCATCAAGCAATTCAGTTTTGTTATAGAAATTAAAGTTGGAGATATTGCCTTAGGTTGAGCTTGATTTATTCCACACCATTATCGCTCAATAATTAATTATTGCATGACTGCGGTCAAACACATTCTTCCACAGTGTTAATCTACAATACATGACAGACTCAACAGTGGTGCTGCACCTGACAAACTTCTTTCTAACCTGAAAAAATCCCATTATTATACCTGTATGTGTTTCTTTGCTCTTGGGAACATCCAACTGCTTTTTACAGAAAGGTTTTCTGCCTGAATTCAAGTGTTTCTTTGGTCCATGATCTTGTAATGGCATCCTTCTTCCTTGCCCTCTCTCCACATCACTTCTCCATGAAGATCTACTATAAGGCTCGCGAGTCTTACCAGAGGTAGCCATCTCATTTACCTTGCGGTCAGCTTGGGATGAGGCACTTTGAGGTTTTGTACTCCTACTCCGTTCCTGCCTTGTCTGATGTTCATCTCTATTCTGCTGCCAGTGTCTTTGGGAATCCTGGGCTGCTCTCTTATTGCCATAATGGGAGTGCTTCAGTGCACTCTCGTTTAATCTTGCTTTAGTAGCTTCCACAGAACCCATTTCCAACGAGTTTTCCCTGTCTCCTTCAATCAAATCTTCTCTATTATCCCTGTAAAAAGCTGGTTTTCCCCTCTCACCAGGACCCCTTCTCGGCTCGTAAGTAAACTTCCGTGGATTTTTAGGTCTGGCATCTCTAGTGTCTTCGGGCTCAAAGCAGGTTTTAAGGTCATTCTGCCTCTTGTCCACTGTCCGCCAGCTAGGTCCATCTTTGTCAGGTTTCTCTGTGAAAGATTCTGAATGGCTGCCACCAAACTGTCTTGAATGGTCTGTTGGAAAGGTTCTAATGTTTCTGGATCGGTTTTGCCGCTGGTTTTGAAAGCTGTGGTTTCCTCTAGCACTAGGGCCACCTCGACTATCTAAGGGAGCCTCCAAGGTCCTGTAGGTCTGACGATTGTAGTAGTCCCTTTCACGTAAGGGCTCATCGTTGCAATAAAATCTGTTAGAACGCTGCTGGTGAGGGGCTGCGTATCGACCCCCTCTGTTCCTGTTGAAATCTGGTCTTGGCCGACTTCTAGACTGAAACTGGCTCTGTTCTTCTCCCTGAACAAAATCTGCAGCATCTGGATTGAGCTCCAGTTCACCTGTCAATTAATTAATTAGATATAATATAAATAACTATAACACAGTACGTGTAAAAGGGTTAAATAACATAAGTAATCACTTGTATTTTCTATATAAAATCCTAAACGAAAATCATATTTCAGAAATATTCTGTTTCAGTCCATGTTCTTATTTCTTTGATCACTGTCAACAGGAATGGGATTTTTATTCCACATATAACAACCTGCAAAGGTCACTACTGTAATTGTACTTCATCTTGGATTTCACGAAATCACCTGCGCTGCAAAAGAAATATGCAGACCTACATTTTGCATAATGTAAACACTCGGCACTGAAAATGGCTAGCTAGCTGCATATTCAATTATTTATTTTATCTATTCATGTGATGTAACGTTTGCAAACAGCAACAATGAAACGGGACCAAATGTCAATTTTATTGGTATAAAACTGGTGAACAGATATGTCCTGTATTACCGTTTTTTTTTTTTTTTTTTTTTTTTTTTTTAAACATCTATAAATCATCACCAGGCAGCGCTAACTATAGACACTGATCTGTTTGTCAAAAAAGTAAACTATAGTATATATTTTTAAACAGAAAATATAACTTGCTTTTCCCCGGTTTAATAGCAAAACTAAACGCTGTTTCAGAAGTGCTGATAATGTAAAACTCTACCTAGCCAGTGACTGAATGTACCGACCTGAGGTTTGGGCTTCAGCCATTCGGCTTGCTGTCGTCCTCCGCGACTCCTCCTCCTCCACCAGTATGCGTAAGCAGAACCACTTTGTCTTTACAATAACAATGTCGACTTTTTTTAAATGTGTTTACAAATCTATATAATAATCTGGTTTATGTGAATTTCACTACACTTTCTCCTACCTTCCTCACCCACCACCATTCAGTGACTGCGGAAAACTTCGCGCATGCCCAGTGGTAGCCACAACAACCAAAACTTTATTGAAACTCACCAATGCTGACAGGAGGCGAGGGAGAGTGTGTTTTTCAAACTATTTAAAAACTGAACTTAAAAGAAAGATAATTTTAAGCGAGCTAGAAGTGTACTCTGTCAAACCTACTTGAGAGCATATATTTTCAAGATGCAATTTTATATTGATAAAACGCAACTTAATAAACTACAATATGAAGGTCTGCACAAACAAACTTTGCAGCACCAAAAAAATTGAGAAAGGTGTAGCATACTGCCAAGTCTCCCGATTTCGTCGGGAGACTCCCGATATACGTGATCGCCCGTCTTCTGGTGGACTCAAGCAATTCCTGATAATTTAGATTGCCAATTGTAATGCATAATTACCACTCGCTCTACAGGGGTAACATTAAAAAAAATGATTGTATATTTCTTAAGTCAGCAAACCCCACACCCCATCCCACAGGAGAAACAGTAAAAAAAAGGTTTATCATAATTCAGCAACACCGCCCCAGAACGCCTCACCTCGCCAATGCCCTGGCCCCTGCCCTCGCTCTAAGGGGAAACAGTAAAAAATGCATATATTTAATGTAGAGATTCGTGCAGTTGTGTTTATGTACGTAATCCCTGCTGTCTATGTGTGTTTACGTGCTGTGTGTTTATTCCCTCCCCAATCAAGCCATTGAAAGAATGCTACATTGGCATCAGAGTGGGATTGAGGTCAATCCACTTGGGAGATGAACCAGTGCATCTGCTGCAACCTCGACCCATTCCAGACCCGGTGAAATGGCGGACTGGAGGACCTCCTCTGTGGCCTTGAGGACAAAGGTTGGTTCCTTGACTGCGGGGAGTTCGGGCACAAGGTGGTACCTTCCTTCCAGGAGGAAGAGGAGGTACTGCCAGCCCCAAAGCGAAAGAGGAGGAGGGTGGCTGTTCTCTGAGGCAAACAAGGAAGGTGGTACCGTTTCCAGTGTTGGAGGGAGATGCTGCCTGCACGGATGCTGAAGAAGGAAATGCTGCCTGCCCAAGTGCTGGAGAGTGAGGTGTTGCCGCTGCTGAAGTACCCCGCACCTCTGCCAGCTACACGGTGGAAGCGCGACTGGGATGACTACCTGAGCATTCGCAGGAGTACCTTGTCTGTGGGAAGTACGGGAACTACATAATGCACTGCCCCCACCTGACGGAGGAGCAGCAGTTGAAGATACTCACACCGTGGTCAGCAATGATGGCAAGATGGGGAGAGCCACCACTGCTGCTGGTGCCACAGGGAGGAGCCCTGCTGGCTCCAGTGCCAGTGTTGACACAGCTGCCTGCACAGCCAGTGTGCCCTGGGTCGCTGCCAGAGTGCCCAGCACCAGCGCCACTGCCGGAGTGCCCCACGCTGATGTTAGCATTGCCGCTGTCAGCACCACCACCACGTCCGGAGTGCCGAGCGCCACCGCCACGTCAGGAGTGCCCTGCACTGATGTCAACCTTGCCACTGCCTGTGTGCCATTGCCACATCCGAAGTGCCCAGTGGTGCCACCAGAGTGCCCCATGCAGATGTCAGCATTGACACTACCAGCATTGCCGCTGCCAGCACCGCCACGTCTGGAGTGCCCCGTGTTTATGTCAGCATGGTCGCTGCCAGCATTGCCGCTGCCAGCACTACTGCCACATCCGGAGTGCACAGCGCAATTGCACGGACGGAGAGCCCCGTACCACCGACAGCGTCGCCAGTGCCAGAGTGCCCAGCAGCGTCGCCACTGCTGGAGCACCCAGCAGTACCCAGTGCCACCACCGGAGAGCCCAGCACCACTGCCAGAGGATCCAGCACCCAAGAGAGGGGAGCTCAAGCGTTATCAGTGTCACCTCTAGTGCGCAATATCACTTTGCTGAGAAATGTGTAACCCATGTGTAACCCTGTAGGTATCTACTGTAAGTGACTGAAGTGAATCCCAACGAACAACAAAAATGACATTTAAATAAAAAAAAAACCCTAAACAAAACAATAAAAAAAGGAATGCACATTTTGGCAGTGACATTACGGAATTAAATACTTGTCAGATCATGTAATCAATTAATGTGATCATGTAATCATGCATTTCAATTAAAACAAATTCATATTTTTAGGGATATACATTTTTTTTTAATTAATAATTTAAAAAGTACTGTAATGCGTTTCTAAGCAGCCAATGATAATGTCCAAGGAAGCAGGATGTTTCACATCACCGATTTCCACATTTAATTGCTGGCTTGGAATGGGTGTAATTGTTTACAGCAATTTCAACAATAGCAACCGAATGGACTGAATCAGCACATAGGCTACCAGTCATCTTACCGTCTCTCAGACTGTATTTCCAAACATGGTGAATGAACAACCGCTGCTGTATGTCCCCCAATACAGATCTGTCCTTACCCTACAGGCTGCTGAAGGAGGAAATGTTCTTCAGTAAGTACGTTTATTTATTTATATAGCGCCTTTCATACAACAGTATCTCAAAGCAATTTGCAAGTCAATAAAAAATACAAAAAATGAATTAAAACAATAAAATAAGTTATAGTAAAATAAATCAAAATACAAAACAAACAAAAAAAAAAAAAAAAAAAACAACAAACAACAAACTTTTATAATATAAGCTGTCGTCCGTTCCACTGTACTATTTTATTTAGTCGAAAAAATATAGGTTTGAAACAGCAGTTTTCAAACCATTTATGTATTTACTTAAACTAAGAGCCATGTGTCTTTACTTTCACTTTTGTAACTTCCGTGAAATAAGCCAGGCTCTACAAGGTGGATTTGAAAACAAGGTAACCAGCATTTGGGAGCTTGGTAGTGTTCACTGTTTTATCTTTTGCTGTGCTAGTCTAACATGTTTAAGTTTTTTTCGTTTTGCAAACCGAGAGAGCAAGAAACTTTGTTTCCGTGTTCTGAAAGAAAGGCGGAGGTTTCCATTAGTTGCAGTATAATAAAGTACACAGGCAGGAAATAATTGTTGTTAAAAGAAGAGACTGAAAATTATGTACATATTAAAATAAACAAAGCCAGTAAAAAATATTACATATTTAGACTTTTTGACAAATGTTAGTCTTTTTTAGTTGTGGTACATCGGAGCAGCAGACATTATCAGTCGCACCACTTTTAAATGCCAATTGAGGCGGGTCTTGCATCTGCCTGTGTATCTCCTTACAGTAGAGTGAAGTATGGAGATTGATATTTGATGCGCACCACAGTTATTCTAAACAGAAAGCGTTAGCACTGTCACTGAGCTTATTTTTTCGAATTGATGTGCTCAGCCCTGGATATATATATATATATATATATATATATATAATATATATATATATATATATATAGATAATTTCCAGTTGGTAAATCGACATGTGGTAAATCGACAGAGCTGTTGGTTAGGGTTGATGTCTACAAGCTGTCCCCCATAGAGTTAATGTGGTAATCATATTGTACTTCATTATAAATCTGCTTGGAAAAATCCTACTCTCTGATTGTTAGCTGCAGATTATTATGTCAGATGCATTCGTGCCACCATGTCTTTACTACAATATGCCTTGTTGTCATCTGTGCAGGATGTAATGTTATTTATTGTTATACTGTAGCTGATTGAATGCACATGCTATGTATGCTTGTTATTTCTACAGTATGAGAAAAAATGTGTTAACAGATACTACTAAATGGCATGTTCAGTCTGTCAAACTGATATTTAGTTCTTCATTTGAAATATTTGTCTCCAAAGGGTCGAGACAATTTACTAATTTAAAATAACCTTTTTTTTTGTTTGTTTCAGCTTTTGTACAAAACATGCTTTGGTCAGAATGAAACGACTGTGGACTAGACCGTCAAAGATCTGCTGTTTTTGTAGTTTCTTTTTTAGGTTTTACCTTTAGCAGTAACACTTTGATTGTACCTTGTTTCCTAGGCCAACTCAGAACAATAGGAATGGGTCTCATTGTGTGGATCTTTGACTGGATGGGCTTTATAGGTCATTTCATGTGGGAAGCTGGGCATTATTGCTTGAATGTGTTTATATTGGTATCGATCTTGACACTTTTAACAGGATACCTGTATACACATATCAGGGAAAACAATTCAGATGGACAGATGGGGGTCACATCTCCCCCTGAACATCAAATCAACAGTCCAACAGAAAGTGACTATAGTACAGCGTGTGAGAAAAAGACCCAACGTGACTCGGTCACATTCAAAGAGACTTTGGCCATAGCGGTCACAAATTGTCCTGATGGAGGAGATGCTGTCCGTCGCATGAAGGTGGTAGAGCTGTCTGTTCAAGACAAAGACAGTGGGCCTTTAAACAGAAGAAACCAGAGCAATACAAGCCGTGCCAGTGATCAGCCATTCATAAGGTTGTTACCAACCACATGCACCATATATGAAAAAGTGTTGCCTTTTTTTGTTGTCATTCTAGGATTATTTTAGATGTTTTAAAATTTTATTTAGAAAGCAAGTTTTTGTTTGACATTCTTTTTTTTTGTGATCCATCAGCTGATGAATCATTTTGTAAAATAACTTATTTAATTCTGCGTCCAGTTTGAATATAAAAAGGAAAGCTACCCTGAACCACCTGTCTATAAACTTCAGATCACTTTTGAATTAATTGAAACCATATGTGCGCATTTATAGGAAATTACGATAACTTGCAAATCTCACTTTCTAATGAGAACTGAAATGTGTATAATATTTAGACCACATTAATACCACAAATTCCATTTATAACTCAATTAATATTCTGTTTTTTTAACTGTACTGTGCAGTATATGTGGACATTGGTGTATTGAGCATAGTGTGGTATTAAGCAAGTACAATAATGTTAAAATAATTATAATTTTTAACAGTACTATAGTTTATTATCATTTTTTACAGTTTCTTTGTGATTTACATAGATTTTTTTCCCCCTTATTTGTAGTGCTGATGAAGATCTGTACTGTGATCTGGATGACATAGGTAATATTCAAAGATTTCTCTTTAGGGTACACTGTTTGGATGACTTATAGTCACAGTGTCTCATTAGGACGGGGGGGACGGGGGGATGGGGGGAATAAATAGAAATGTGTTGCTGTATGTCAACATCACAAGATAAATGAGCTCAGGAGCTCGACATTTCAAAACGTTTTGAAATCCAGATCACCAGATTAATTTATTTCAGGTTATCGACATTTCAAATGGATCTCAACATAACACATTTTTATTTTCATTTTTATCATGTCCTTTATGAGACACTGTAAATATCTGCAAACAAGATGATCTTACAGTGTTATTATACCTTGTTTCCCTTTATAAAAGTTACCCACATTAAAAGCATAGCAGAGTGTAATAAAGCATAATGAAAGTTTGTTAAATCATAGATAAGCATTGTGAAGCACATAGAGGTATGGTAAAGCATATTAAGTAAACATGAAAAACAGTTGTTAACTACTGTAAAAGTGTAGTGTAACAATGTGATAAGCACAGGAAAACTGCAAAATTACTGTCCAAAATTATCATGGAAAACTTTTATTAGGGTATATTTTGGAATTCAGTTTAACAAATCTTATCTGAAGCTGATCTGCAGCCATATATGGGCTGCTAATGTTGCCATCAGACCTAAATCTGCTCCCGGACGTTTAAATCAAAAGGCACAGTGCGATGTGGACAGATAGCACAAAACAGACATTCACTGTGACTCAATCATTTTGGCAAACAAAGGCAAAATACAATTTGGTGTTCTGCTTAGGTAAAACAAATCTAAATATTAAATGCTCTGGGAACGTTCAGACTTTGAATAGCATTTATTATAAAGATAAATCACATTTCAGTTTTTTTTACAGGGGGAGTGAAGTGAACATTTTACAATCTGATAGTGATTTTAATCAGGATTAAGTTTTGAGGTACAATTTTGATTTAAGATTAATTAACAACTTGTTTTACAGCCAGGTAACTGTCTTTCTCTACCATATCTGGGGTAGCCAATTGACTGAAACTTGTTTTATAAACATCATGTATTTCATGTTTTACTAATAACATCCACAGCAAGTGTTATGAAGAGCAGCTTGCCAGGGTTTTGGTATTAACAGTGATTATTTACAACTACTGTATCTACAGGAATTGCATCATTGTTTTGTATTATGATACAGCGTTCTGAATCTGTGAGGCAGAAACCTGCACTTTGCCTTTTGCCCCTGTGGTTAATTTTAGTGCCTTTATTTTCATTACAGAGCTGGACAGTAATCTGTATCATCAGCCATCGCTATACACGGTAATATTTTTCCTTTTTTGCTTGTTTTTCTCCACCCTTTCCAGACGCAGCTGGGGTTGATTATGAATGGACAGCGAGAGAACAATGAAAGTAGCTCATATTCAAAATAATTTACTTAGGCACTCTTCTTAAAAAGTTAAACTAAACATTTAAATTAAGAACGTTGTTCCCCCGATTTAAGGCAATTCATTATGGACCAATAATTCATAGTGGTTTAGCTGGCCATGTTTCCCTGCTGCTGTTTAAAACCAATTAAAGATGGCTTGTGTGTTCCTGTGAAAATGCTAACTGTACTTTGTGCTGTTATCTCTGCAGTGGGAGCAGAGGTCGACATACAGTATTTACATAGCTTAGGCTAGAAGGTTGTTGCCCAGTGTTTTGCCTCCAGAAGCCCAGTTTCATGTATCTCTGGTGATACTCCCCCCCAATATATCAGAACAAAGTGACTTGATAATCACTGTTTATATTTTTATTTTTATTTCTTAGGATGATGGATATCCTGAGTGTTTCCTAGAAAACCTGAAGAAGGATACCTCCTTTGAGTTACGGAAGATTGTTTTTAAAGTCATGGTAACAGGCCGGGAGTTGCCATGCTGGATCAACACAGAGGAAACCTTGCAGGTGTGACAAGCCTGCTGATCAATGTGCTGTAAAGACTGTGTTTAATGTGTGAATAAACACATCACATGAGCATCCTTCTAAAAGTTTGTGATAGTAAAGGCATAGCAAAGTGTAATAAGCATAGTGAAAACAAGGTAATTTTTATTATTATAAATATATATATATATATATATATATATATATATATATATATATATATATATATATATATATATATATGTGTGTGTGTGTGTGTGTGTGTGTGTGTGTGTGTGTGTGTGTGTATATATATATATATATATATATATATATATATATATATATATATATATATATATATATATATGGCAAACTATGGTAAATGCATAGTACAACCACAGGAAAGCATAGAAAAAGCAATAAATGACCATGTAGATTCACATTTCCTTGTAAATTCCAATTAAACATAATGAAATTACTCTTATATTTCTTCAAGTTGCCAAATAAGTTGTTCCAGGAAGGCTATGCCTGGATTAATCAGTGGAACTTTGAGTATAGGTCTGGTGGAAATCCTGTTGAGAAACTTCAAGCAAGTTTAGATGTCTTTCTGAAAAAGGTGAATGTTTTGGTCATCATGGGTTCCTTATTTTGGAAGAAAACCTACTCAAACCAAATCTGTTTCTAGTTTTTTTTTTTCTCTGTTTAAAACTCATGAACATGTTAATGAAAAGTAATGTGCTTTTTGCATGTGGAGAGAGGATGTGGTATTCTAGACACCTATTGATTTTGGCAGAGCATGGCATTGAATAGTCCACTGACAGCAGCATAGTATAGTTTCGTGTTCAAATATTTTAAAAAATATTAATGGATATTGCAATAATGTAGTAAATAGAAACTAGGTACCTCAAATTACCTATTAAAGAAAGGCGAGGAACATTCTTCTGCACAGTACAATGTGTTTTCGTTTTTTTTTTACTTCAGACCTCATATATACATTGACTTCCTCTTCATGTTCTCTTTTTGATAGTCTTTTATAAACTGTTATATGAACAAGCATGAACATAGTGATCTGTGCCACCAAATATATTTCAAGGTTGTGTTTGTTTGAATAGTCTAATTTGGTCCCAGCACTAATATGTATACTACTTTTAAGAAAGTTGTTCTGATTGTTTTGTACTTTCGTACTTTTGTACTTTGTACTGTACTTTTCTACTTACTTTAACCCACTGTAAACCCGTTTTTCTGTTTTGTTTTGTGTTGTTTGTCAGTGGGCGCTGATTTGTAATGTAGAACCACAACATGCTAGAGAACGGGTTTGTGAAATCATGTTAAAGAGCGAAGAGATGGAGGAAAGAATATGTGAAGCCGTGAAGTTCCTGATGTTATGCAAAGCCATTCAGATGTATAACAGAATGGGGGATGGAGAAGACGTGCCTGTTTTCTGCACTGTGCTTTTTGCGAGGAGCACATCTCGCCACCCCTATCACTTCATGATTAATCATCTCAACATCCTGGGATTAGACAGCAGACTGAAGCAGGTAATGCGCATCTTAAAGATGAACTCTCTTATAGATGAACTCTCTAAAACATTGCTAAAGGTTGTATTTATACACTATGGGTTACATTTATCAAAGTCTACAATAAAATGCAATTTGTATAATTTTTTAAATGGTACTCCTGATCTTACCAAACAAGTAGAAAACAACTTATAAGGTTT
The DNA here is from genome assembly GCF_017654505.1 of Polyodon spathula. Classification (NCBI taxonomy): domain Eukaryota; kingdom Metazoa; phylum Chordata; class Actinopteri; order Acipenseriformes; family Polyodontidae; genus Polyodon; species Polyodon spathula. The sequence goes on along the minus strand of NC_054537.1, from coordinate 16,259,687 downwards.
GTGTAAGGACTAAAAAGTGTGCTTTAGTATTTTTTAATTTTTTTAACACTTGGGTCCTGTTTTCTGTTGGAAATCTTTTTATTTTTATTTTTTTACTTTCCTTGTATTTTATACTTTTTATGCAGCACTCTTAAAAGCCCTGCAGTATATATTAGGATGTACAATAGGGTTGTGAATACAAATGCTTCTTTTTTATTGTGTTTTGTCAGTTTGTATTGCACAGTACAGTACACGACCTTGTCCTATGTACGCTAAGTAAACAGGAGTCTTTTTTATTTAAGATGTAGAAAGTAATTCGTTTTGTGTGTTTTTCTTTGTTTTTTAGATGGAAGTGGAGCTGCTTCTATACACCTTATTCAGTTGACCTGCAGACATTAAAATGAATTATATTTAAAGCTGCCAGCACAATGTTTACAGGTCATGGAGGTACAACTTTGGTAAATTGTTTAAATAAATATTGTGTGACACAGTATAAACCACATATGTCCTCCTATTTTTAGCTCACGGTTTAAATTCAAAATTCTCTAACTAAGAAATGGCGACCCCCTACAGCAATATTAGATACAGATATCATCTTTGATTTATTCACAAACGACTTTTAAATGAATTACATTTTCCACATGATTTATAAAACTTTAAACATGTTGTAGTGTTGTCCTTGGCAGTCCTTAGTCAAAAACCTATTTTTGAAGGTAAAATGAAGAGAAATTGTCACTCAGCTTACATAATAATTTGATCCTATTTGAGTAAGCAGCCTAAGTAAGGCTATCAGTTAACACACTCCTCATTCTGTTATACTGTTCTCCTAGAAAAAGGAGAACATTTCGGGGGACAATATTTAGTAAGTAAGGGTGAGTGAGGCAAAATGGGCACTAAAATCCAAACCCCCATTCTGTAAGAAATTGTAAAGTAATTTCCTTAATTTTGGTAACATTTCTACATCTTTACAGCATGTTTATTCATTTTACCAATTTTGATTTTTGTGTATATAAATATGAAATACTTTCAGTTTCTGTAAAAAAAAAAAAAAAAAAAAAAGTGCTTGGAAGCCTGTTTAAAAATCCAGTAGATTTCTGCTTCTTTTTATATATTTCTTTGTTTCCTTATCTTTGTGCGTAAATATTAAAAACATAGACATAAATCATGTGCCACAAAAATCAATAGTTATAATCTACACAGTTTATACAGTGATTTTAATACAGAAGAAATATGTCAATGGCTGTATGTAAAATACAGCTTATCAGTGTCGGCAGCCTTTAAAATATTTGTAAACAACATACTGCATTAACTTACCTAAATACAGTATGATGTGATTTCTGTTGTTTTTTTATTTTTTAAATACAGTCAATAGATAACAGACCAGTAGTGCTAAAGATAAAATACTGGTATATGTTGTAGATAAACACTGAGTTATTGCAGCAGTCTAGCACAAATGGATGTGGTGTAGCTGATGTAGCCTTTGTACAGTTAAATATATAGAGCACTGTGAGTTCATGCCAGCCTGGTTTACTGATACCTTACAATGTTGTAAAATACATAAGTGTAGAAATTCTCATAGGGCATCTTTACTCCTCGGTTGAGTAACGTGTGTCATGTTACTATATCAGTTAGATTATATAAGCACTTTGTATAGCAGTATGTATATTATAAATATGTTCTCTATATTCCTAACATGGAATTTGTACAGCCTTTTATTGAAAATAAAAGTTTTGGTTGTTGGTTTCTTTCCTCTGTTTGTTTTTTTTATTTTTGTCATTTATTACAAATAAATAATGATGTTTTTAACAATTTACATTTCAACATCTAAAGAATATTTTTCGGAACTCATGAAATAAAACATTATTAAACGAATAGCATCAAACTGTAAGAACATAACTTGATAACTGGAATTCTTACAACATTGCTTCTCTTGTGCAACTTAAATAACTTTAAATGATAGGCTACTGTTTTTTTTTTTTTTGTACTTGAAACATATGTACCTTGGCTGCCATCAGAAAATGATATTAAAGGAATGATATTAATGTAGAGTGTTTTATTGCTTGCCAGCTTTAGCAGTTGAATTTGTTTTTGGCTGAACATCCGTGATTACAAAAATAAAACACTAGGGGTCGCCCTAACTCAAAGAAGAAAAATTGAGTTGCTTTCTGGTTCCATTATAGTTCCACACTTTTTAATAATGATTAAGTGATCTGTGACCAAAGAGAAATTAGTGCTACGCTAGTGTTATTTGGTTGTATACAATACATTTTGTGGTATCAAATTATAGAAAGCAACTAGACAAAAAAAACCAAAAAATCTTTACTGCATTAAATGTGGCAAAATAGCCTGTGTGTCAAAACTGCATGGTTCAAATGAATTAATTATTCCTGGTGTTTTCTCAAGCAGTACACTTGACATAATGGTGCTGCTTCAAGTTCAATAATGGTGCTGCTCTCAAATTCAATCTAGAGTCACAGACTACAGTGACTCCAGCCAAGTTAGAAATGTTTTGAACTTCAGGGCAAATCAAGAGTATTCCAGTTTTTCAAATTCTATCCGTTTCTTAATAGATCTAGATAATACAAAACTGCATTTTAATATCCATGATAGGAAATAGGCAGTGAAAACATGGGAACAATCTTGTTCTGATTCTTTGTCCTTTTATAATAATCACTGATTTTCTTTAAAAAGCTGAAGTGTATTCATTTGGTTGTCTTCATACACGATGGTTATCCATTTACTCTGATCAGCCTGGGGTTTCTATCTACATGAACAGTGTGCACAGCATTAATGGATTTCACTTCCATATTTAATAATCATTCACTAAATTGTTCAGCTTCGTAGCCAATCTTGTGTCTCCACTGTAAAAACTATCTTTGAAGAACTCTGTCATCATATTCCAATGTCTGATGTGTACAGTACCAGATTCTCAGAGTTGAGTTAATATTTGTCTTCTATTCACCCTTACCTTATAAAAAAAATGTTACACTTCACAAAAAGAGTTTCTCCAGCTTTAAAATTGCGTTAAAATCTCTATGAGTATGTGGTTAACATTAACTGCCACATGTTTAACATGGTTTTGCATGTACTGTATCTTAAACAGTATACTAGCATTATCTGTTTACTGTACCTGTCTTCTTGTGTTCATATTTAGTAAAATGCTATTGTGAAAATGTTTACATTTTACATTCATTAAATAATTCCATAGATGTAATGTAAAAATGTTTAATAAACAGAAACAAAAAACAGTTTTATTTATTTCCAATTGGATTTTTGTGTCTGGTAAATATATTTAGAGTATTTTATTATTTATTTATTAAAAGTGTTTCATATTTTTAAATCCCATACAACAGACACGGCAAGGCAATAAAATGACAGTTACAAGTGTTCTTATCCTGTAGTCTGACACAAGACATCGGGTAATATCAAGGTTCAATTCTTTTTTTTTTCAGAGTGATTTTATTACACCCACTGGAGGCAGTGTTGCTGGGGGAACAGCTAATCGGTTACACTAACGTACCCGATGTACTTTGAGGTTAGACAGCATTCTTTTAAATGTATTAGTTTTAAAAACTTGTCAGGATGTGATGACAGAAAATAATTAAAACAACACAAATAATACATTAGTTAAGATGATATTTCACACCAATACCAGGTTTCACATGTTAACCCATATTTTTCTTTGGACACGGCTTATGCAAATGATAATAGTGTGACGCTAATAATGACAACTTTTTTTTTTTTTTTTCATTTAATGTTTTTTAAAAATTAATTGAAAAAAACAGAAAGCACAATTGAAATGACGAACTGAACCCATGACAGAGTTAATACAAATATCTCAGTTAGCAGTACAGTACTACAGAATGAAGTAGGGTTTCAGGGAAAAAGTGCATGTCTGCCAGCCCAACCGTGATACAAAGCCACCCTTCTACTTATACGTGACAGCTGTCATCTAAATCGACTGCCAGCTTTCATTTCAGAGAATGTGGGAGGAAAGAGATTATTAAGAAAAGGGAATGTGTGGTTACTTCAGACTTCTCAATTGTAATGCTGTTAGTGGAAATTCCAGTTGCTTCAAATGGTGCATGTGGACCGATTCCTAATCTAAAAAGCCAATTGTTTTTTTTTTTTTAATATTTTTTAATTTAAAACGCTGATATATTAAGTGTTTGTGAAAAGTGCAGGGTTGCCAGCACTGGAGACTGAAGGCTTCTGTTAGTCCAAACTGCAGGTAGAGAATACAGACAGCAGCAGGGCTGGCTTTCACAGGACGAAAGGAAAAAATATGCCTCAGGCCTACTCTGTCGGAATTTACCCATAGGGGATAAGAGGATATTTACCAGCCATGCCAATTAAATATAATTCTAAGAGTATACATTTAATGTGGTGGTTTGTGGGTAAGGGGATAATCTGAGACCAGCAAGACTCCTTGGGGTACATATACTAAAGTGTTGCGCATGTCATAAACAAGTCGGAAGTCTAGGGTGAAATGTACTAAACATGCAGAGTGCTGTTAGCGACTTTTTAAGGAACTTTTTTTTGCGGTTCAACCTTAGATGAATATGTAGTTCTGGGTGTTCCTGCATAAATTCACAAATAAGGGGTGGAGATAGTACAAATAGTACACCTCCTTATGTCAGACAAACATGTTTGGTTTAGTACAGTAGCCTGCTGTATGATTAGGAAAAGCTTTTGGGGGGTGAAGGTGGGGGCCCCACTATAGAATCTGATGGGATTAAACTGCCTTTCGTTTTTCTTTATATATAACAGTATTAAAATAGGTCAAATGAAGAGAGAACAGAATGCATCTTGCACCCTTGCATGTACAGACGTTATCCTGCAGGCACCCTCTGCTGCAGCCAATCACAACTCAACTCAACGTTGCACGACTCTCGCATTAGAACTCGCTAAGAATACGCAGCAAATATTAAAATTAGTATATTGCAGCTCTTTTCATTAATATATTTCTTTTAGTACATACGGCAAAATGTATACTTTGCGAATTGTCGCAATGAAAATGCAAATTGCGGTATGTTTGTGCTGCGGCTGGCCCGTCTTAGCACATCTTCCCCTGTGTGGTTATTTGACCTAGCAGAATACACTAGACTGGTATACTGGTCAGGCCGTGGCAGACTTGCCTCTTTTATCTTAAACCCTGAGTGAATAAGACTAGTTAACACTGCTTTATAAATGAGACGGTTATTATGCAATTATCTAACTTGTTTTGCAAAATAGTTTCTTTCAGGGCAGGAAATAGCAGACCATGTTCCACATATCACATCAGTAGCAATATTTGCTGGAGAGTGGCACTAAAATAGTTTTTGGGTTATCCATTTTAAAAAGATTTATGCAGTCCCAGTTTATCTCCCCTAGAGGGAATCAGTGAGCAACAACCAAGATACTTAGCATTAGGATTTCACGACAGACTTGTGGCTATCAACGGTATTGTCATTATTTGGAGAAATAACAAATTAAACTAGTTTGAGCTCACATTCATGGGACTGTATTCCATGCCCTGATTTACTAATACTGGTACAATAATACTGAATAGTGGTTTCTTCAATAGAAAAAACAAAATATACAGCTTGTTTAAATAAACATGATTGTCAAAAGTTTTTTTACGCCTCCATAAACTATATATACCGGTATATAAAAAGAAAAAGTGGAATATTAATAGTTTTGTTGCCAACATTTGACCATTTTACAGTGATCCTCTGGGTGAAATCTAGTGATGCTCATGGTATATGGTGGAGATGGCATAGGATGCTTTAGTTAATTTAAGGTACTTTAGTTAATTTAGGGTAATCAGCCTTTCAAGGGTATATACTATCCAATAGTTAAGTTTCCCAGATTCCAATACCGTCCTTGGTTATGCCATATGGATATATGATTAAAAGAAGCAGAGAAATCAACAAATCTACTGGACAAGTTGTTTTGTTTGTTTTATATACATCTGACTTTGGAGAGAGACCACATGCAAACTGTTGTGTTACCATAGTGCCTAATCCTTTAGTAAAGCAGTCTTGCATAATTTAGTGAGCCACCTATTGATGGGAATGTGATTACTTAGATATTATATAATACTACCTCTTTACATGAGAATCATTATGGTTTGAGTCTTTCCCAAATCTTAGTAAGGGTTTGGTGACAGTCTTCAAATGGTTCAATATTAAATTTGCTTATGAAACAAGGTACAATATACTATAGAATGTTTTTAGGAACAAAGTAAACTTTATTATTCACAAAACTGTTCTAGACTGTTGCTGCCTTACTTAACAACATTGTAGAACAGTTTTGTGAATAGCAAACTTAAAGCTTTGTGAATTGAACTCTATATTATATTACATTGGGATCAACTGGTACAAATACTGTAATCAGCCTTAATTCATAATGAGGAAGCACACAGATACTAGCATATGTATTGCAGCATTTTATGTAAAACAAATGCCCTGTGAGTTATCATTGATGCCCACTGGATTTCACTCTGAGAGCTGAAGGAATGCCATAAGCAGAGTAAGCACCTACATTCAGCAAATACTCCCTACAAATGGGCTGCTTTTCTTTCTAGCCAGTGGTCTGACCACAACAGCAAACAGTGTTTTTACACTATAGTATTTTATCTATACACCCCCTTCATTGACATTGCAGAATATATACACACACACACACACACACACACCACACACACACACACACACACACACACACACACACACACACACACACACACACACACACACACACACACACACTCTAATAAGTCTTCAGGTCTCTTATGTTTTCCTCATCATAATATGGAATTCATACCAAAAGGCCTTAACTTAATTACATACTCCTTGCAGGGCTACCTAGTTCTATTAATGGCAATTCCTTCATGTAAACCTCATTGTGAATAATTCTGAAACTATGTTTACCTTTTTTTTATTACAAAGTGCAACCCTACATGTTGGAAATAGTAAAAAAAAAAAATAATTAACAGGCCTAATGAAAATGCTATATAAAAAGATTCTCCTTCTTGATGAACATTAGTCCAAACCTTTAGTTACAAATCCAAACAGGTGGACCCTGGCGGCTGATTGCCACAGACAGCTGTCATTTCTATGGAGAAGCCTCTCTAAGGATGAAAGGGTTACACCTATTTTTAGAAGAAGGCCGGGTTGGTGTGCTCTATTACACACCGTTTGCAATGGCGCTTGACAAACCGAAGAGCCTCCACCGAGATGTCACAATCCTGCACGTTCATCATCTGCAGGTCAAAACAGTTGGCCGCCACAATCTGCAGGCCCCTGCCTGTGATGCTCTCGCACGACTTGAGGCTCAGCCGTTTGAGGTTGAAGCAATTCAAAGCCAGGAACTCCAGGCCGGCGTCAGATACCAGAGGGCACTTGCCAATGTCCAAGGACTTTAGCTTGGCACAGTTTTTGGCGAGATACTCCAGGCCGTGGTCCGTGATGCCCTCACAGCCCCTGGCATTGAGATAACGCAGCTTGCTGCAGTACTTGGCCACGTAGCGGATGCCCACATCAGTTATGCGTCCACAGTGAGCGATGCTGAGGTATCTCAGGCGTGACTCCAGCTTGGCAATTTCACGCAGGCCGAAGTCACTGACGAAGCGGCAGTCGCTGACACTCAGTTCCTTCACAGAGCTGCAATAGATGACCAGGTAGCGCAGCCCCTCATCAGTGATGCGCACACAGCGACGCAGGTAGAGGTGGGTGAGTTGAGTGCAGTGCGCCGCGATGGTGTGCAGCCCCTCGTCCTCTAGAACAAAGCAGTCTGTCATGTCCAGGTAGCGGATTGAGATCTGCTTCCCGTGCATCGTGGACAGCTTGACTGAGGCTTCCCGTGTCAGGCTGATGCAGGTCACATTGTAGCAGCCTGACAGAGATACGTACAGAAAGAGAAAAAGAATAATGAATTTAGAAAATTACATCTCAAAACTGTCCAGCAACAAATCTACTAGTGTTTCGCTTGTGTTTAATATATTTTTAAATAACACATGTTGTGCTTAACTGTTTATGCCAGTTGAATAACATAATGGTAAGCTAGTATGGGGCATTTCGTACACTGAGTTAATCAGTGTTTATATTTACTGTAGTTACAATAGTGCGACTGTGGGTGGTGATGTTGTACCGAACGAATCAATCAAATCCCACTAGCAACGTTTTCAAATCTACTGTGTTGGATACCTACTAAAAGACTGTTCTTATTTTGAATGGTCTTATATTATGCCAAATAATTTTATCACTGTACAGTATGGGGCACAAAAAGAAGAAAAGTCCACCAGTTTCTTTTCAAAAGCCAAAAGATTTCCTTTGGGATGACCAATATGCTGGTGCTGAAAACTGAAAAAAGTACAGAATTGTGACTGTATTTAGTCCTTTAAAAAACAAAAACGTCACTGTCCTGAACTCCAGCACTGTAACATTCTTCATGCTCTAGATCTAAGGATTCAGTCTGCTCTGGTATATCATTTAGTCGCTGTTGTTTATATACTGGTTTCGAAGTGAATGTCTCAAAGCCTGCAGAAATTGTTCAATTAATTGGTCTACTAGGCACCCCTTCAGGAAATGATCCAAGTACATCATCCTAGGGCACTGCCAAAATTAATTATATTGAGTTTATATGTTACGTCTTCATTCGTGCAGAAGCTAAGTCTTTTCAGTGATTTATTTTTAAACAAACGCTGACTGAGTTGTTGCAAATTCCAGAAATGGCCAGGACTGGTTCTGAAGAAAGTCATGTGGATTTTCTGCTGGTTGGCATGGGTGTAAACAAGTAGCTGCCTCCAATAAACGTCACAGAATAAGACTAGCTTTAATCCACTCACATGCTATTTAATTGTTTGACCGTAAGAATATAGAAAAAACTGGCATTTTATTAAACTCTTGTTGCCAAATGGGCAATAAAGTCTAGAACAGTTATTAAACCATATTTTTTTTTTGTAATATATAATAAATAAAAGTTTTGTCAAAAGGGCCACAAAACAATACATTGTATATGATCTCATATTTAAAAAGTTGTTTGTGCATATTTAGGAATAAATACTGTATATACTCTACACAATTTTTAATTTTAATTTTAATTTTTTTACATTTTTATTGTTATCACCTCGTTAACTACTAAAGTACATTTTTTAATCCAAGTGAATTTTAATTCAACTGGTTTCTCCTTTCCTAAATAAAGAGGCCTAGCTACACATTGCTGAGAAAGCTTGTATACAATTGCTAAGAGCCGCTGGGAATTGAAAGGAATACCTCAAGGCTCCAAGTATTCACATGCCAGTTAACCCTGAGATTGCACAGAATCCAGAGCACTGCTTTCATGTTTCAAGAACCAAGCCTATGGTAATTACTCTGTTTTTTCTTCAATCTTTCCTTTTAAAGAATTGTATTGATACAGCATATTAAATATGCCAATGGCCTCAGACTTGAAATCTGGTCTGTGACCTGTGTGAGACCCCATAAGAAGCTTATACTTACGAAACATGTGGAAAACAATGGAAGAAACTAAACTGATTCTTCCCCAATTAAAATATTTAACACTGAATTGACTAGGCATACAGTTGTATGCATCATAAATTACCAGAAAGATAGTTTACTTGACATCATTATGTTAAAGTAACCCATACCAAGTCTACTAAATAACCATGTACCTGTGTTGTTATGTAACCGGAAGAAGTCAACCGAATGAAAAGCTAACATAAACAAAGCAGATACCAATTTAGTATTTTCACAATTGTTGAATTACTCAACATAAAACCCTGAATTACTCAACATAAAACCCACTTACCAAATTATGAAAATACCCCCCTGTCTGGCTCAGACCAGTCCATCCTTGCAAATGAATGAAGACCAGGACCAGGTACTGGCTCTCTGCATTGATATCTTGGATCAGGTTCAGTCTGAACTTCAATAAAACTGAGTTGCTCCTACAGCCTTTTGGCGGAGGATGCACTCTCTGTCATTCCATTTTGTGACACATTTACCCGCTCCGCCATTACATTAAGCTCACTGCTGCAGCGAACGCCAAGTGTTTGGTAGTCCTATGGACTTTTGTCCCCCATCTGTCTTTCCAAAGGTACAAAATAAATAAATAAATAAATAACTACTACTACTACTACTAATAATAATAATAATAATAACAAGGTGTTAATTTGTAAACAAACAAGTACCAGACCTTATAATTTAGGAGAGCATTTTTGTTTATTGACGTAATGTACTGATTGATTTCTCACTTGCATTTGGATTGGGGTTTCGTTTGTACCTTACATTCTGAAAGAATTGCCTGGAAACTGATATTTCTTTAGCATACTGTAGTGTAGTAAGTACCAGGTATTATGTTTTAAAAAATAAATATAAGTACAACACGTGTTTACTGTAACATGCATTTCTTTCAAAACTGAAAATATGAGACATACTCAAGTAAGGCCCTGTGTAAACTGCGATTTCACGGGCTGCATAGAAATCAGGAAATTAGCCCTATTAGTGATTTTTACAATACTCTTAAATAAAAATAAATGATTTCATAATTATTTGTATTTCATCAATCACATTAGCAAAACTGTGCAGTGATTATCTCAAGTGACTATATGCAATCTAGGCAGGAAATTAAGGTACTGCACACCGTAAACGAAAATGGATGTCTCTAAAAAGGCTAAAAATGTGTCTGCAGCAGATCACGTAAAGCAGTATCCAGAAGGAGTTTACACAGCGATGGAGGGAAGCTCTTCTGTATGTCCTGCGACGTTACTGTAAATCACTACCGAGAATCGGCTGTTGACAGGCATTTAGATTCAAGTATTCACTGAAAGAGAAAGGTGGAAATCCAGAGCAGTACCAAAAGTTACGCACATTCTGCAGACTGAGTGTAGCAAATGGTGGAGTGATTCCTTCATCAGCCCAGCTGAGACATGAATACTTACCTAAAGTTGCCAAGGATCACAAGCAGGAGATTATAGAATTGGTAAAACAGACGGTTGCTTGTCAATGGTCACTGATGTGTCAACTCATGCCTAAAATCAGTATGGGTTAAACATTGTACTTGTTTTGCAAGACCTAAATGGATAACATGCATCTGACATACTAGAACTGAAAGCTGTCTTTGCAGATACACTTTACCTACAGGCTGTTATTACAACACTGTTTCACAAGCTATTGTAAAGTGCTTAAGTAACTTTGACGTTGATGTTGATGATGTCAATGCATTTCTCTCTATATTTGATGTTTAAAACACATTCCGTGAAATATGACACTTTACCTGTGACACTGACGTGAATTTTAAAGAAAATTTCCATGATTTTCACAGGGCCTTATACATAACAAATGGAAGTGCCCAACAGGCAAGTCTCATAACATTTTGTTAACTGCTACTGAGGTGGAATTTAGAAGCCCTAAACCCTTCCTTTGTTAAATCCAACCAAAGACTCCACAATGCACAAAAATCCCCCAAAAACATTAAAACATTTTGGAACATTTTAAAACACAAAAATAAATACCTGAAACATCCAGATACTCCAAGTTAGGGCATCGCGAAACAATATTAAAGACTGCCTCATTGGATATGTTATGACAGCCAGACACCTCCAGCCTCCTCAGTTCAGGACAGCACTGTGCAATGGTGTAGAGTCCTCTATCAGTGAGCCGCCGGCAGCCAGTAACAATAACAGTCTCCAACATAAGGCACACGTTTGGTGTGTCTTGACACAGTCTTCGAGTTAGCACCCTCAGGGCCCGGTCCACATGGACTGTGTCCCCTGTCAGGCGAATAGTCCTCCACAGCCTGGGGTCCCATGTCAGGTTGTACCAGCGGCAGCATACCCGAGCGCAACGGCAGAGCTGATTGGTGGGCAGATGGGAGAAGATCTGGAGGAAAGCTTGATCTGGAAGAATGTCAATTGGGGCCTGCTCCTTCTGCATCCTAGCGGTTGGCTTGAGGTGGGGGCGGGACAGGCATGTGATGGGCGGAGCATGGACCATGGCGACCGTCTCCCCGGTGACAGAGGATGAGGAAGTAGAGGAGGCTTTTCCATTTATGAAGGCCTGTGAGCTTGGCGGACATATCAGTGCAGGGCTGGGAGTGCTCAGGGTCCGTATGCTCAAGTCGGAGTCTACAAAACACAAATCAGGGCAAACAGCTGATTAAATAATTCAGTAAAAACAAAAGTTTCACAAGCACTTTTCACTTGAGCAGCTGTTCCCCATTTTGGGTGCTGTCTGTGTAAAAGGCATTGCTTTGTAAAGGCTCTCAGAATAGGCCTGTGTTCAAGAAGGTCTAAGGTTGGATTGTCTGAAGACTGAACTGTTCCCTGTTCCCAAAAGGACGATCCCTCCAAAAGTATCCTGAGGAATGATTGCTGGAAAATGTCAGGAAATATCACCTTGTTAATCACAACATTTAAAAAAAAACCAAAAAACAAAACAGAACTTTTTTTTTAATGGAAAATCTAAGTGATAACATTTTTAAAATGTTTTTTTTTAATTGGAACACATAGCGGGTAGCAAGATGGGTGAACTTCTGAGCTAACAAACTGAAAAGTTCTGGGCAAGGAGCCTATAAGACCTTGGAAGATGTTCTGACATATATTGCACCAGTCATATTTCAAACTGTCACACGGATTGTACAGAGCTCTGGTTTGACTTTGTCTTGCCGAGAGGCTTTGGTCTTCTTATCTTTGGGCCTCAACTGGATGAAGATCAGTCATATCTGAGTAACACAAAGGATGTAGTCTGCAGTGTATCATTTATATTCTGAATGGGAATGTTACCTACAAGAACTAGGCCTTTAAATATCTCCACATATGGTAGGAAACATAAAGAACAGCAGAATGAACAAAAAAAAAAAAGACAATTTGAAGGAACTTCTTAAAAAAAATAGCTATTTGTAATTCTATCCAGAATTAGTCTGCAGAGTGAAAGTCCTCCCTTGAGGAAATAAGCAACTGTTTTTGGTTACACCTCCGAAAGCTGGCAGCTTTTAGTTGCCTTATTTGTGCCCTCTCTATTCAAATAATAATGCAGTGTTTTTTGTGTGTTTGTTTTATAAAACACTGCCATTTTAATTTAGTCTACCAGCTGATTTTCTATTTAACAGTTGCCTAGTTCCACCCTCACCTCTGTGTAATATAGAATAAACAATTTGACAAACAAATACATTGCCAGACCATTTTCTTTAATACTAACTATGTGTAGCCATTGGAAATTAATCAACTAGCAGTACATTCTGACATCTAAATGATTGATTGAGTATCTAAAACAAGGTGCCACTGTATCCTGTAGTGACAGTTACTTATAATATCAATGTTAAAAGATGCTGTAGCAGTGATGCAACTGAAACATCATATTAATTGAGGAGTTGGTTCATTTTCACGGCTGCTTATAAAATAGAAAGCAGAATAGAAATGTATTTATAATTTTGAGTCACAAACATTTTACTTTACTGAGCCATGTTAATTCTTGTGGTTGCTTTTATTATAGCATGGAAACACATAAAGAAATCATATGATATTTTATTTCATTCAAGATTCCTTTTTATATTGCAGAAATATGAATGCTATATGCATTCTATTTTGTTATAATTTAAAGATGTTTGGTATTGAATTGTGTTATTGTAACACCATATTAAAATACACATAAAAATATGATTAATACAAATCTTCATAGGCAGACCAAGTATGTTCAAAAATACATTTCCCACCTTTGCAGTGCAAAACTTAGGGCAATGTCTTTCATAAAAAGGTAATAGATATGACATACATCATACATGATCTACAAACACTTTCCCAGAATAACACATTTAATTATCAAAATACAGCATGTTGGAAAAATTATTCATAAACAGGCCTTATTTAATTCTAATTGCTCAATGTATTATATTGAATTTACAATCAATTACTTTCTCTCTCCATATACGATACCTGCTCCTCAGACCTGACATTCAGCATACTCTTAGGTCTATAAACTAGACATCTGCCAAATATTTACATGCTTTACCTGAGCCCTGAGAACAAAGTAACCTCTAGGCTTTGAAACAGACTGGAGAATGGGATGGCAGGCTTCAGCAATATCACCCTACCATACCTTCTTTTAGGCACCGTCTGCTGTACTGGTAGGATGTTTTTTCCCCTCCACATTCTGTGTGTCAGAGGTCAGTATAACCCCAATGGTGCGTTAACCTCTTTCTAGTGTGGCATATGGGGATAGTTTTGTGATGTGTGCTGAGAAGGCAGAGTTTTAGTTTTAAGAATACAGATTGGCCACCTAAGCCACAATCTCCAGCATCTATGCAGCTTAATTCAAAACACAAAATAGATGACTTTGCCAGCACTGTGTTAATGTTAAGATAACTACATGCTATTGCATTTACAGAATGGGGAACTACTGGCATGGGCTTGATTAAATGCTGGAACAAAAGGCTAACTGCCAGACTGTCTAACGTGAGTGAGATGTTAATCAGATTTTAGGATTGCTTTGCTTTGGAAAACCGAAATACAGACCACAATAGTTATGTATTTAATAATTTTATTTACTAACATAGAAATGTCTGGAAAATGACATGGCCTGCTCTAAAGTTTGATTAGTTGGGATTGTGTGTTTACCAAAATAGGTTCCTTGGTTAATGAGTAAGGAGTTTTTGTTGTTTTTTGCTGTGTTTTTGCACATAACTAGTGGTTTGTCTTTTGCATTGGCATAAGGGTTAAAATATTCAATATTGTATTTAATCAATTATCATGTCATTGTTGCCATTGACTCGGGTTTATGATAACAGCTAACAGAGTGACAAACCTATTCAGAAAAAAAATTCCAAATATAGTTACATCATTTCTTAAAACAAAAATACTACATAAATTGATTATGGAATCAAGTTCATCAGTAGCAGTGTTTTTGAGCTCTCCTGTGTCGGATCTTTTTCCTTCTTTAATGTTGCTTCACTCTGACCTACAGTATTAATATGCTGTTGCCATGTTGACATTAGTATAGGGGCGTTGTGACCCCAAATCAATGATCTGTCTAAGTAGTACAAATAACCTTGCTAAGTGTTTTTTTGATGGCACCTTCTGAAAACTCTAAATTCATACAATTAATTCAGCCATTTACTACCGCATTTTAAACTGATGCGATTTTGGATGGTCTTCTTGTTTATGACATTGGACAGGAGCTACTGGAAACTTGACCCTGACACTTTTATCCCCAACTCCTACTGGCCTCTAGATAGCCTTTACTTGTGTGCTGGTCAAGTGGAATCATTATCCTTAGATACGAAGTGCACAGGAAAGGAACACTCCCATTTTCAGCATGAGCACATGTTCTTCCAGTAAAAGGACACACGCAAGAATCTACAGTCAGACCAAATCCATTTCCTGTTTCCAGGGTTAAAACGAAAATCATACGTCAACCAGTCTTTTTCTGTGCCTCTTTGTGACCTGAATTCCTTGACAGTGATGCTGCAGCATGACATCAATATTATATGAATGTCAGGTTATCTGCATACTGCATGTAAAGATCTGGTAATTGGATTGAGCTGCTCAGTGCACAATCAAGAGTAAGTCTGTCTGCTAGAACAGGAGACTTGTCTTGACCTTCTTGATATAAGATGCTGTTCGTGCAAACTTTATTCCAAAACTATGCTTCAGGCAGTTGATGAGCTAGAAATGGCTCACATCGTAACTTGTTACCTCTTTAACAGAGCCATCACATCATCAACCAACATCTGTTCCAACTGTCAGAAGCTTAAAAACAACTTTATCTCCCACTATTACCATGACAGCAAATAAAACAGCCCTCTCACACCTCATTACACTTAAAGCTTGAGTTATCCTTGAACAATTCTAAAAACGATCAAAGCTACATTTACAAGTGTTTGTAGTAGAGAGTTTTACAGCACAACCAGGGGCGTAACTAGTCTACATCAACACAGATACAAAATGTTCTACCATCAGTATTTTATCATTAGTCTCTAATTACAGTTGTATGCCAGCAATTCATAAAAGATAAAAAAAAGATACAAATACATATATTGTCAAGTGTTAGTCTTGTTAAATATTGTTTTGCTGTTGTAATAATACAGTGTTTCAACTTTAAACATCCCTCCCTCCTTCTCTTTATCCTACCCTTGGAGCTTATTTAAACTAGTAAACAACTGACACTCATGCATGCAGCTCCCTGACCTTAAAACACAAATTCAGTAAACTTTTAAAAATGAGCCACAAAACAATCCAAAACTACTTTATCTAACCAGTTTTACAGCCAAACTCTATACCTGATACTTGTAGAGACTTGCCAAAAAAAATCAATATATTTCAATCTCACTGGAATTCATAAAAGTGACATTTTAAGTGTAAATGTCCAACAGCAACTTAGGCAAATACCCATAATAAAACTTGGCGTAGATCATAGAAAGCAGCTTAAAACCAAACGTGAAGTCTATGCTGCAAAGCATTTCCCTTGAGATCAAAATATCACCACAATATCAGAGGTAAGCTCACCACCAGTTTTTGTCCTAGGTGTTGCAGCAAATGCTGGAAATAAAAAGTATGTCTCACAAATGGTTTCTGATATATAAGCAGAAACTTGTGGAAAACAGCTGTACCATATATGAAACCAATGTTAAAGTCTTTTCAAGTAGCACAAAATCACATCACGTGGTGACAGGTGAATTTCAGCCCAGGTGAGATATGTAAAACCTGCTGTGCAAACAGACCTTGTGCTTAAGAGTTTTGACTTGAAATGGATTTATTTAATTGCAGTCGATATACATTCTGATGTACAGAATATACCTCTTCCAAATTAAGCATTTTAAAGAGGATTAAGATAGTGTATAAAAGGTCACTATAAGGGTAAGTATTAGATGGAAAAAATAATAATAATGTACTACTTTTTTGCATTCACTTTATCTCCTGGTACTCATTTAAAATAAAATAAAATTAACTGTTTTGTGTGTGAACAACACACTAGTACCCTGCAGTGTATAAATCTGTTTCATTCTTTGCCTCAGCAATTTACAAAACATATTAATTCCCTTAGTGTTAGAACTGTTGATCAGTGTGGTATAACAAATACGGTAAGCTTCACAAAAAACAATTTCAATAACCATACAAAAATAATCCTGTTTATTTCTCATATTCCTGGGCATTTATTCCAACTCACTGTGCCAAAGTTATGTTACTACTTTTATTATAACTCTCCCATTTAATTCAGGACATTGTGGTGGTTCTGCCTAATTCATTTGAAACCACAGGCAGTGTTTTGCATTTCTTTCCCTCTGATTAAACTTTTCCATCTCCCCTTCACCATACTTGGTAGAGTAGGTGTCCCAAAGAGACAAATACTTTTGATGGTGACTATTTTTATATCTATTCTTTTGTAGAGCAACTCCCACTCCCAATGTTTTAGTCCTCTGCACTGTACATGCTAAAAGATAGTCTTGCATTTCTGTCATTTGTGGCACCCATCACATCTCCAAAAGCATAATCGGGGCTGGGCATAAAATATTTGTAGACACACATGTAAAAAAAACAAAAAACAAAAAAAAAAGCAAACAACTTCCAAATCATGACAGCTTTGGTTACCTGATATGTCTGATGTAAATTAACTTGAAAATGATGTGCAGGTAGGAGGCTGTCCTCGTTCCTTATTTATTTATCTGGATCGCCTCTGGATTTATATCCATGTACTGTATGATTTTACCCCATTTTAACTAAGAAAATCTAAACCTACAGAATAGCATACAATCTCTGCCCACCCAGTCCAGAAATGCATGTGTTACAACCAGACAGGGATGGAACCAGCAACAGCTAGACCAATAGAACCTGTGCATACTACACAATTGCTAGGGGTGGGGGGTCTTGTAATAAAACGTTTTCACCCTGAAATGAGTTAAAGCCAGGACCTCAAACACATGCAATGTACACATCCCATGCAGCAAACTGGCAGAAGACTCCCTGACTCAACAGACAGTGATCCCCCTGTCCCAGCAATGTAATGTCATATGTCTCACGTTGGCAACCAAAGCCTAATGAAAACTGTCCAGTTCCGAGAAAAGAGCTCAGAAAACCAAGAGACACTTGAGTCTGCCTCAGGCACAGTAATTGTGAGATGTCAAGTTAGGGTTCTCCAAATTAGTAAGCAAAGCAATACAAACCATACTTGTCGCCATTCCAAACATGGACTTGGAATGCTGTCAAAAGTATTGCATGGTTCTGCATGTGGGAACTTTAAGGAATCTTCAGATCAGCAGCTTGGCTCAATATAAATTGGAGATTACTCTCCATTGTCTTTGGGACTCCAGGGGTTGGGGAGGTGGGATCTGGCTTAGACTGTTTCTCTTCACCGCTCTGCGGCGACCCCTACAGGCCAGGTGCCGAGTGAGCTTGGGGGCATTGATTTGCTAGTCTTTGTCCTCCAGAGGCTGATAGCCTGCGGACACCTGCTCTCGAGTTCCTGGGTGTAAAAAGACGCCAATTGGCCCAAGAAATAATAATAACACTGTGTAACAATTTTTTTTTTTTTTTTGTTCCTGGGTAGTAAGTGTTATTTCCTAATTGCTTATGCCTCAAAAGTATAGAAAATGGCTATTATTCCCCACAGACTTTGCTTTTGTGACCAGGACAGTGATATTTCAAAATATCACTATTTCCAATGGGAAAACGGGTAAATGTGTGTCTTCGTAGAAAAATGTGGGTCCCCCACAGACTCTCGTTTTGTTGAACCAGGATAGTCGGAGATCAAAATATCTCGGTTTTCCACTACCGAAAGAATTAAAAGGGGGTACGTCTTGGTACGTTTTAAAACTGATCTGTAAGGTTCAGGTGTCCAAGCTATCTTTACCGCTGTTCAATACCAACATAACGAAACGAATGATTAAGCCCCTGGGATTGAACTGTAGAGTTGTTAATGACACGGACTCCCGCCGTCCCCCGCCTTAGTCCCACAGAGAACCCAAAAGACTCGAGAAAAGAGTCTTGACCTTTGTAAAATTAATCTGAAACCACGGTTGTCACTCTGTATACCGTAATGTAACGACACTGTCCCCCTAGTCCCCCTGTACAGACGAACTGGACTGCTCCTCTTAATCGACTTATCTGACTCCCTGTGCTAGAGCGTTGAAGACCCAACATTTTTCTTCGTTTCTGTGGGTAATGCAAACTGTCTGAGGACACCTGCTCTCGAGTTCCTGGGTGTAAAAAGACGCAAAGACACACATTTACCCGTTTTCGCATTGGAAATAGTGATATTTTGAAATATCACTGTCCTGGTCACAAAAGCAAAGTTTGTGGGGAATAATAGCCGTTTTCTATACTTTTGAGGCATAAGCAATTAGGAAATAACACTTACTACCCAGGAACAAAAATTGTGTTACATAGTGTAATAATAATAATAATAATAATAATAATAATAATAATAATTGGGCATTCCAAATTGGGAAAAAATCGGGGATAAAATAATTGGAGATTCTAAATTAAAAAAAAAAAAAAAAAAAAAAAAAAAAGTTATAAAATGTTTAATTTTCAACAACAGGCCTCAAACTTCCAAAAGCTTGGACAATGGTTCACCTTTGAGTACCAGCCTCTGGAAGTTAACCATTAAAAAAATCTAATTCATGTTTACTATAATGTGGGCTTGTTTCATATATGAAAATGTGAGGACTAAGAAATTAGGGCTCTAGATATTAGATAAGATTTGCTGGAATTGTTTTATCAGCACCATGCATTGTGCTCAGACACCTACTGTAAAAAATAAGACCAGAATATACTGGATAGCAACAGACTACTACATACACTGATAAAGAAGAAAGGCCTGTATTAAGCCTGTTTAATACCACTCTAAATCAGAAAGAGACTGTAAGCTGCTGCCAGTCCACAGGATTGAACTGAAAACTGTGCTATCTTACAAACACAGCTGCATAAGGATAGTTTATCCTTGGTTTGTAGGATAGTGTTAATAGGGAACCATAGGCAAATTAAGTATGTTCACATAACACTTACCTATGTGCCTACCATTACCACAAAGAGTTGATTAGTACCATTCCAAATATATTGCTTTAGGTATTGCTATTAAATTCCTCCATAAATTTTTGCCAGGATTCAACAAATATTTATTACAGTTTTATCAGATATTTTGGCTTGCATTTAGGTTTAATCCATAACCACTTTTTCTAGATCTTTGCTTTGTGATAAACATAAGTTTCATGAGTAGGGGAACAGCTTGAAGCCAGGATGGCCATCCTTTGCGCAGCCACATGTTTTTTTAATAAAGTAATTGGTTTGGTGTGGTGTCTTTCTAGAGAGGCTCATTGTCTGCACAATCAGCAGAGAATGCTAGGCATGCAGCTCCTGGTTGGCTGATCAACCAGTCAATTAGCCATCCTGACACAAGTAAGTAGAATCCAAAAAAAGTAGAACTAAACTCCTCAATACCCTGCATGCTAAGCTAGCTGACTGCATGCTAAGCTAGCTCTGTAATTTGCCATTTACACTTACACTTACAAAATGACAGAGTATACAGTAGCAAGTGAAAACAGATCTGTTTTACAGCTGTCAGTAGTGGCGCCTTGAATAGAAGTACTGTTGGTTTCTTTACTGTCTGTCGTCAATATAACACAACAAACTGTACAATTAATGGACTCTGATGTGGGCAATGTGAGAAGAGGAGGAGAGACTGGTTAGACAGTTGTTTCTAAAACAACAAGATTCGCAGATATTTCATTCTCTGAAATAACACAAAAAGTATGCCTGCGAATCATTTTATATTGCCGCTAGTTTGGAATTTTGATGTAAGGACAAACTTGTTTTGTTGCTTGTACAGCATGACGATAACGATTCCACACATAGGGAAAGCCCTGTAATAATTAAATACTAAACATAATTTATACCCTGTCAAGTACTGTAAATACATTTTAACTTTCAGCCTTAAAATTAAAAATGTAGCAATTACAAACCACTAAAAATACCTTATTTGAAGTGACAAAGTTAGCGTGAGTTTGTATAAATTTGATTTTTTTCTGTTGGCTACCGGTACTTTAAATTCTGTGAGGGAGCGCAGTGATTCTGAATATGTGACAAGGCCATCCAATATACGGACAGCTGGAACCTTGCTCGACCAATCACATTGCTTGTTTCACGTTCCATTGCCAGCCTTGGATTTTGGCATATATACATATTAGGGGTGGGCAACGATATGAAAATTGTATATCAATATCAATAATATCCAAAACATAAAAAGCAATAATTTACTTTAACATGGTGGTACTTTGCTTCACAATATCCATGGAGAAAAACAAGGTCTTGTTACATTGTTTTACTATTCCATCATCAGCCACCTCAAAAGTGAAATATTTCTATTCCTCACTGCACACAGACTTTCTAGCCAATCTGGAATTAATTGAATCTTCAGCTGCTGCGTGTAAATGCTGCCGCCTTCACGACAACTCTAAAGTACTGTAGTAAGCACAGTGTTATTTTGAGATGTGTTTTGATGTTTTAAAAATGCACCTCATTTATAACACCAAAAGTTTACATTTTAAAAATACATTAATAATAGTGTAAGTAATCACACAGAGAAAATGCAATGAACATAATATTATGTAGTTATATTAAACCAGTAGTCAAAAATCAATAGAATGTTCAGAATGTAAAAGAGCCCTGTCACAAAGATGGCTGGAGTGGGGGACGTCAGACCAGAAACAGGAACCAGGAAATAAACAAAGAGAGGCAGAGTTTGGTGAAGCTGAGCGAATGGTCTCGCTCAGCATTTAATAATGAACAGATGGACAGAAAATAAAAGGTTGCAAGACAAACAAAAACACAGGACACGGCACATTCGCCAATTTAAAGAGACAAACAAAACAGACTAACACTAAGCAAACACGGTGAGCTGATATTTTTAACTACTATTAGTATTATTACTATTATTACCTCCGTCTCCAATCCTGTTCTCCACTCCCGAACACACAACCCCGAGTGAGTGAAAACATGCTGCTTTTATGCAGCTGTACCGAGACTCGATTGCTAATCAATCATTCAACTGGAGTCGCGGTACAACGCACGTGAATTAATAAAGTGCAATTCCCCGTGCTCACATATTATTACATTTTACTTGCATGTGAAGTGCTGTGCAATCCTCGTGCCTAAATACAAATATACATTTTAAACACTCGTGTTACACAGACCCGTTTATATCCCGTGTACCAATGACTAAACACCAACATTAACACACAACAAAATACACACAGGGCCGGGCACTTTGCCACAAGCCCTTATAATTGTTTCCCACAGTAAAAGCATGGCAACGTGTATTATGCACACGATAAAGCATATGCAATGTTATAAAGCCCAGAGCTAAGTTATAGTACATTGAAAAGCATGACAAACCATGTTATAGGCATGGTATAAGAATGGGAAAACTGCAAAATCACTGCGGTAAACATTTAAAAGGGAGCGCATGATTTTCAGGCATTCATCCAATCTGACAAAAATATGAAGAGGTACTTTAATCTACATAAAAGGATGAAGACAATAACCATCCCACCAAGTGGCAAAACTAATGGTTGAATAAATCTGGTTAATTGAAAGGGATTGGATCAACAAAGAAGCAAGTATTTCATCAAGATGTCCTTAAGAAGTAAGAATTACCAGGAAAAGGGGCTTTCACAAGAAAATGAATGATCATGCAAGGATGGGGTTCAGATTTCATATTTAGACCAGCAAAATGTAAATCTTCCACTACATACTTAACTAATTATTTATTTAATCTATTGCCTAAATACAATCAAGATAAAGATTTGTAAAGTCCACAGATGTACAAAAGTGTATTTGTTTATAGGATCTGCATTATACTATAAATGCAATTCCAACATACACTTATTCTATCATCTGATTCATATAAGTTCCTCTCAGAGGAATGCTTAAATATACTAAAATAAACCAGTACTGCTTAAATATACTAAAATATAAACTGTACTAGAACACATTTTGTACAAGGGGAATAAGTCTTTAGGGTTCTCCTGTTCGTTCACCACTTACAGTAATGGCTGAGGAGATTCAAATTCAAATCAAAGCCTAACTCAGTTAAAGTTGGTTACAAACCTAGGTCATTTTTTTGACCACTCAAAGCTTGGGATTATTCATCAGGGCTTGAAACGTTTCTGACTTCAGTGCACCCCTGGCAGCAGTGCTGAATTTTCATAAATTTATTCGATTGATGTCTCTCAGCAAGAACCAGACTGCAGAACAGACTCTTGTTCCTGGTCTAACCAAGTTGGATTCACATTCTTACTGAAGAGGTGGCCAGCCAGCCTGCCACATAATACTTATTCCAGACTTGTGTCCAGTCTGATTCAACCTCAGCCAATGATCAGACCCACAACCCCCAATCAACAGTGTTTCCCAGCTAATTAAAATCCCAGCACACAGAGGGCTGTGTGTGTGTGTGTGTGTGCATGCATGTGCAAGTAACTAGGTAGGGTATAAATATGCTTTGCAATCCATAATGTAAATCTGAAGAATTGTTCCTCAAGAAAGAAAAGAAGGAAATACTTTTCTTTTGTGGCATTCACTTGGTAGTTGGACACACATTTTGCCAACACAAAAAGTTTAAATTAGACCACAATTAACTAAATTAACAAGAATTATAATTATCATAAAACATGTTGCTTGGTACCAGCAATTTTGTATTGCTTTATTAACTGTCAGCAGCTTTTTTTTTTATTAATTTTTTTTACTTTGTGTGCCCAATTATTTAACCCCAGATTTTCTCCCCAATTTGGAATGTCCAATCATTTTTCCCCCTGCAATTCTCCACACAGCTCAGCTTCCTCTTTTACATTTGAGAGTGAATGTCATTGAGGAGAAACAGTCCCTGCTAGTTTTACCTCCCTAACCCACAGGAGTGCCAGTGCCAATGTGATGCTCCCTTTAGAATCCCCAGTGAAGACCGGCGATTCGGCACAGCCAGGATGTGAACCTGCTCATAACGCAGCTGTGCTTTTACCAAGTGAGCCAGTCAGAGTCAGCAGTTTTTTTTTGAAAAGCAAAATGAGAGACTTTGCATGTAGAAATGGCTTCACCTTCAATGTTTTAGTGCCCAGTTTTCTGTAATAAAGCCTTTATTTGGTTATGCATTCAAAGCACAATTTACACCAAAGCATGCACAAATAAAAGCAGGGCAGGTCTGTCCTTTCATTTTAAATGAGACTTTATTCACCGACCATTAAATCTGCTGTGTTTATAAGAACGTGCAGTACGGTATCCCCAAATGTAATTGACACAACAAAGCATTAGCTCCCCTCTGAAGTATGTGTTGACCATTTATCTATTTTTTTTTTAATTAATTTTGTGTTCCTGGCACTGTCAACAATGAGCCAAGGTGCCAGTAGGTGCAATGTGTGTGTTTCCCTCACACCTCTGCAAGCACACCTCAACCCTGACCCCTAACACCAACAAACTGACAAATTCTGAGGTGGTTTCATGACGTGGACTTTTTCTGATGTGGACTAATGTGATGTGGCTAGGTTCAAATCACCAAACTCATTTAATTTGTGACATTACCCAGAAAAATACCAACTGGGGTGTTAACACTGTACTTACAGAGGGTTTGAGCACAGAATGGGGTCTGACAGTGAGTTAGTGGCTTTAGTATACACTTTCAGTTTCAAACCACTGTGCCGACAACACAGTTAAAGTCTTTGTAAATGTTAAAACTGTTTTTTTTTTTTTTTTTTTTTTAAATGGGGATTTAGTTTTTTTAATAGCCAAGATAACCAACTGGACTGCTGTTCAGTAATTGGTCCAGCAGAGAATTATATATACTTAGTTTAGTAATGCCAAGTAATCTGGTTTTGTGATTACCTACTTTACTGCCAAAGCAGTCCATCTGCTCCATTATGAAAGACAGTTCTGGAATACCAAACCAGCTCCACTTAAAAGTGTGCATTCAAAGCCAGCTTAGGCAGCAAAGGTGGTAAACTAACCCACTGCTGTAAAACAGATGAGCCCCAATCAGGCTTAGGACCAGACATTATTTAGAAGCACTTCAAAAGGTCTTTTTTCAAGGCTACATCTTCTATGAACATATATATGTTACATTTTGGCCCCCTTATAAGCTTAAATCACATACAAAATAGAAAAGAGCTGCTGTGGAAAGCTTTTGGAATGATGTAAGACTAGCTAGGAGCTACAGTACATTGCAAACACCAACCCCAAAAGATTGATCTATCTATCATGAAAAATGTTCTGTTTAAGTGCCCAGTATGTTAAAAACCACTGGTTGCTAGTGGTTAACTCATTGTTACCATCTGCAAAACACAGACCTTTTTTCATTTTTGATTAAATAAAGTTAAACCAAGATGTTAACAGAATGATGGGATGTGTGAGCCACTGAGGGATATTTGCCAATTCTTAATTTAGCTTACAGAATAAAAGACGAGGACTGAATGACTTGTCACTTTGATAAAGCAACTCTGTGTTCACCCCATTCTAATTCATAATGGAAAATTATGTTTTCAAAACAAAAGCAGCAGCCACTAGGTTAGTGCCATGTTGCATTACGAGTACATTCAATTCATGAGGTCCAATCAACTTTCATGACAGATTGCAACCTTTGCCTACTTTATAATACTGTTTAAAAGGTACAGCAGTAATGGTATAATACAGTGGTTAAATAGGTGTTCTATCAAATTCTGTTTTCATATTAGTCTTGGTCTTTCTGATAGTTTGCTACAACTTTTAAATGGAGGCTACCTTATAAGGAAAAGTGTAGGTCTTAAGCACCATGTCAGAACATCTGTGGTACAGATACAATTCTTGCTATACAACAGGCTATATGCATTCCATATGTGAAACAAAACATGTTGAGCAAATAAGCTTCCAACCATCAAAGTACAACCCCCCCCCCCCTATGTATCTATATTTAGAATCTGAGCTTGTCACACTGGCAATGCTAGTATGTGTTTTGGTTCCTTTGCTTTGACAGAACTTGCTCATCTTACAGATTCCATTAAAACATGTTTGACTTGGTTTAAACAGCAGAAGCAGCAAGAAAACAGACAGCAGGAGATGCCACATGGAAGGTAAATGTAATGTGAGGGCACATTTAACAAAAAAGCACAGTGAAGTAAACTAATGCATAGGGAAAAGAATGGTAAAGCATGCACTGTTTAAAACAGTTTTTCATATAGAAGAGCTGCTTGTTTAATTTGGTACCAATTTTGGCTGTATATCATAAAATAAAATAAAATGCAATATGCCACATGGTATATAGGGCTGCCTCTACTCTAAACATGAGTGATATACAACAATGTAAGGACCTGTCACTGTTTGTTTGTTATGTTAACACCATGTAATCCCCAATTTTGAAAATACAATCCAGTTCACTCACTGTCCCAGTTCCCAACAGAGCTCAGAACTGAAGGTAAGTGGAAGTCCTTCGATGCCACAAACAAGTCAGTTGCCTCTTTACAGCCAGGAAGTCGAGAATGGATGTCAGTGAGCACCCAACCTCAGGAGAACAAAGTTCAGCCCTGCAGGTGTCCTCTTCAGCTCACCAGGCTCTTCATTGCACTACAGCAGACCCCAGTAGGATCCACTGAAGCACGACGGAGAGATACAGTCCTTGCTGGTTTTGCCTCCCTAACATGTGGAAGCATCGGAGCCAATGTGATGCTCCCTCCACAGTCCCCAGCGAAGGCAGGCTATGTGTATTTAGAGGTGTGAAGAGATTATTATGATGCAGGTTAAAGAAATTATGAAGACAAAGGCATCACCAAAGACTGCGCTCCAGCTGGATTTGATCGGATGTTTGCTGTAATTCTAGAGGCGAGGTTCAGTCCGCTATGCAAAACCTATATATGCTCCCCAAGCCCACTTTTCACTAAATGTTCTGCAAGTCTTTCTCCCCCGCCTCCTTAGCAACCAAATTTCCCTTTAGAGGGGTTGGTGGTCCATCATCACGTCACTTTGGTTGACTTCTGACCTCAATGGAGGGAGGGGCTCCTGCTGGACAAGAAGGCGACAGCCTGGGCCAAACAGTTGCAAAACAAAACAAAAGATAATGTCATTACTAGGGGTGCCCAGGACACATATTTGTAAATGGACAGGGCCCCATCCTTTTTCAGTGTGACCACATCCACTTCCAGCTGGTTTGGCCATGCCTTGTTGCCTGAGTTTATATTATATTGATATAGTATAACTCTAGTTGTCTCTTTTGGATAAAAGGGGGTTAATTCATCTTGAGCTTTTAGTCACATGCAATACCAGCAAAGGCTATTAGTTAAATAGCATACTAGTTGAGTAATATATTTATATATTCAAAACATCTGTCGCTAAACACAAACCACCCCATATTAAAAACAAAAATAAACAAAATGTTTAATTATGTGTGATCATCACAAAACTAATAGGAATCTAGGTAAACTATGTTGTCACTGCTTAGAAGTTTTCCGAAGCATCCCTGTCAAAAATTTGTCTGGATTGGACATCATCCATGCCCTTGAATAGACTCCCTCCCTCCCAGAACAGCTGTACTTTCTCATGTTTCCCAATTTTAAGCTTTCAATAAAATGCCAGTTCCACAATCTTCCCTGGCAAAGCAGTAAATCCCTTTGATTATGGTTGAATATTATTATAGATGTATACAAATACACAGCATTGTAAAAGCACAAGCAAACAAAAGCAAAACACTAAAATACCTGCTGGGCAGCCATGTATCCACTACACCATAATACACCCCAACAAGAAAATCTGCTCTAGTGCAGTACTGACAATTGTTTTGTTTGCTTTTTTATTCCTAGAGGGTTGATAAACAGTGGGATAGAGAAAAGGGTCTGTGGAAGGGACTGTAGTTCACCACAGGGTTTGTTTTGGCTTGTGTTATTTTGCTTTTGTTTTTGTATAACTGGCAGGAAGTATGGGACACGCTCCAGGACTTGCTCCCATTGGTGTTCTGAGCGGCTGGTTGCTGTGCCTCGGCAGAGCGTCTGCTTTGAAAAGGAAGATCCTGACAAATCGTTGCTCTTCTCAGCCAGGAGTAGGGGGTTAGTTAAACCAAGCGTTTGCGTAATACTTTACCCCCAAAAGGTGAAACCACAGAATAAAATGGCTAAGAAAAAAAAAGAAAATAATGGAAAAACAAATTACCCACACCCACACTATTTATTTGACAGTGTAATTCATATTTTCCAAATTGTTATGACGAATCATGGATCAGCATGGATCTAGTTGTTGCTTTGTGTGCAGTACAAATGGGAATTTTCCACTCTTCTGTAGATCTAAATGGGATATCCCACAGAAACCTTATATTTCACAAATCTCAACATGCAGAATATTTGCGTATCAGTCCTGGGCCATGTAAATTAAAAACACTAACAAGCAGGCAGGACCCCCTAATTAATCCCCTGGGTATGATAGATCAGTGTTTACACAAGTTCTGCCCTTAATCCGAGCTGAGGATTTATATCCCTGGGTTACGATGCTAACTTCACTGTCCTGGGTCACAAACCATGGCACAGCTAGGCTCAAATAACCCCTTGTCATCCAGACACCATCAATCTTCCTGGCTAAGGGTTCCACACTACCTTTGTTTAGACACTGGTGATATTGAAATTGGAGAAGGAATCTATGAAAAAGACCTAGGAGTTTTTGTTGACTCAGAAATGTCTTCATCTAGGCAATGTGGGGAAGCTATAAAAAAGGCTAACAAGATGCTCGGATACATTATGAAAAGTGTTGAATTTAGATCAAGGGAAGTAATGTTAAAACTGTACAATGCACTTGTAAGACCTCATCTTGAATATTGTGTGCAGTTCTGGTCACCTCGCTATAAAAAAGATATTGCTGCTCTAGAAAGAGAGCAAAGAAGAGCGACCAGAATTATTCCGGGCTTAAAAGGCATGTCATATGCAGACAGGCTAAAAGAATTGAATCTGTTCAGTCTTGAACAAAGAAGACTACGTGGCGACCTAATTCAAGCATTCAAAATTCTAAAAGGTATTGACAGTGTCGACGCAAGGGACTTTTTCAGCCTGAAAAAAGAAACAAGGACCAGGGGTCACAAATGGAGTTTAGAAAAAGGGGCATTCAGAACAGAAAATAGGAGACACTTTTTTACACAGAGAATTGTGAGGGTCTGGAATCAACTCCCCAGTAATGTTGTTGAAGCTGACACCCTGGGATCCTTCAAGAAGCTGCTTGATGAGATTTTGGGATCAATAAGCTACTAACAACCAAACGAGCAAGATGGGCCGAATGGCCTCCTATCGTTTGTAAACTTTCTTATGTTCTTATGACCCCTGACCAGTGTAGAAACAGAATTCATGATAAAAAAAAAGGAACTGTAAAAATGGCACACTTCAATTGGTTTGCGTCAGTACAGCAGGTGACAAATTCAGGCAGTAATATCAGTCACAATGTGTATGTGCTAATTAGTTTATGGTGCAGCTAACTCACATACCTTAAAAAAAAAAAAAAGATTTAGCATTGTTTAGCGCTACTATCTTTAACATAATTACTTCCAAATACTATCAATTTAACTACCACACAGAGAATGGTCAACAGCTTGTCAATTTTATTTTATTTTATTTTTGCTACCATTTGAGTTGTTTATTTCTTTGTAAACGTTAAGACAGCCCATTGAGCTGCATCGTCTCATTACAGGGGCATCCTGTTGACACCAGAAGCAGGATTACAGCAACCAGTCACCTTGACAACCACACAGTGCCACGTCAGTAAATGTTTTGTAGATTCCTGAAAAGCTTGAAAGGAGCTAACAGTTTTATATGATGTGAAAGGGTAGTCCAAAACTGCAATACTTTAAAGGCAAAAAGCATAATTTGATCCAGTTTTGAAATGTGTGGTGACCTCTCACAGAGAGGGTGAATCACTGCTTGGAATTTAAAGGCCAGACAAACACAGGACTGTTAACCCCTTCATGTAAAGAACTTTCTTCTGGAACCCCTTCTGGAGCTTTCCATATGGTTCTGTTCAAGTGTAAATGTGGAATGCTTACAAATTTGATATATCCAACATATTTATCCAGAATCAGAAAACAATCCAGTATCATCAGCCAGTCAGCTTCCAGCTCTAGCAGGCTTCTGATAGACAGTAGATGCCCGCTGGAATGTCACTGCATCAACTGTGAATCATCAATCCACGCAAGTACAGGCTTTTTCATTTAGACTTGCGCTGTAATGAAAGCCCAGCAAATACCAAACAAAGACACAATTGGTCCAAAATTAATAAATTAAATCAACCAAAACCTGCCAATTAATACTTTTCACAGACGAAAGCAACCAATCCTGTACCTGCAACTGACGAATCAGCCAATCACAGCCTGTCAGCTCAACCGAAGAGTTCAACAACAACAATCCGAGACATTAATAATTCAGTAATATTGCTTCATTCAGTTATCGGGCACTATTCAGGTAAAATAAAAACTGTTCTGACAATATATGTGATCCTTTATGAACATTTTTGGGACTATTCTCCTAAAACTTCTCAGCGGAAGGGCACCAGATGAATCATTACAAGTTCAATGTAAATTTAGGGTTTGGTGTTTTTTTAAATAAAATAATGAGAAAAAGTGTTGTCTAATAGTACTAGTGCCCAATCTATGAAGGCTCTACCATTTGGTAGTTGACCTTGTCTTTCGGTAGCACCCTCGCCTTTGGTTCAGTTCACAATAACCAGCCATGGTTAATTAACACATGGTAGAGCCTTCATAGATGGGCACCCTCCCTTAACATGTACAGTACCATTATACATGCAGAGCCTTTATAGACTTACATCACCTCCAGCATGTTTGTGTTTATATGTGTGTAAATTACAAACACTTTGAGGTTAGTGTTTAAAATGTGCTGTACCCTTTGAAGGTATGGTATAATTCAGGACTTTGCTCTCCAGTCATGAGGCTTACGAGGGACTGTCAGTTCATTAGCATTGAGCTTTCTGACAGTATTCCAGCAGTGCTGGGATTGAAAACACTTCTTATGCAATGACGTAATAGTTCACTTTTACCAAAGTCAACCGTGCTAATTATATATGAATGGTACAATTATTAGTTCAAAAGCAGCCCCAGTTCTTTACCGGAAATGCCTTCTTAATGATAGCATGGAAGCCTGACCCCAACTCACCCCTCCGTAACTCAAGCTCCATATTTAAATCAAAGAAAGGACTCCTTTTTTTAATCAAGACGATGAACAAAGAAGGAAGCTTCCTGTCATTGCAAATCATGAAAATAAAAACCTGATCCAAGTTCAAAAACGCAGACTCTTATTTCATTATTTCATGCACCAGAATGTTATTGATTATAAATATGTATTATATTAAACCAATTGCTCCTTATCAAATTATATTATGGAATCACAAACAACTATAAAACATATCCATAACTTTCAAATATGCAATAGTGCTGGATTTATGAATACTAAAAGAAACGTAATAAATTCAATGACAAACGTTTTGACAAGAAGTCTTTCTCAATGCCTTCAATGGTGAGTAATATACAGTATATTGGCAACGTGCAGGGCGTTTACCAATATTTAGTGCTGTTGTGTCTCTTGATGATGTTGAGAAAGACTTCTAATCAAAATATTAGTGTAGCAGGGTGCCCTGCTGTTTAAATGTGTTTGTCTCCCCCTCCATCCCTGTGTTATTTTGTATTGATATATTATGATTTATTTATTGTATTTGTTATTGTTTTGATGGCATAGCTGTGTTATGATATTTATTTATGTATTTAAATATGATGGCGTAGCTGTGCATTTGTTTTGTTTTTATTTTGAAACATGTTCTGGCGAAGTTAGTAAACTCATCCTCTGCCAGGAGTGATTAAAAAGCTTGTGCAGAAGGTTGCCATCTCCCAAATTAATTGTGTAATTTTTACTTATTGGGAGATGGCCACCTGTATATAAACCTACAGCTCTCTGCACTCCGGGTGGGGTGTTCAGAGGAGGAACGAGAGTGAGCAAGCAAGCGAGCGATTGTTTCATTTAAAACTAAAAAAAAAAAAAACATACAGGAACAGTGAAGGCGATTTGCCCAGCCTGACCTGGAGTGTATTATTTTGTTTTGTATTCAGGATTTGTTTTTGTTTAGCCCTTTTATTTGCTGTGCTCTGTGAGCAGTGTTTCTTTGTTAAAACATTTTATTTATTTTTGTTGTTTAATAAATGGCGCACGCCGCGTCTTTGAACTGCAGTTACCTTGCCTTTGTTTTCTTCCTGCATTCCGGCCTGACCTCACTGCTTAGCCATTTCCTGTCACAGTCAGTCACTGAATTTATTAAGTTTCTTTGAGTATTTCTAAAAATATAAAACATACAAAACTGAAGGAGACAACTGTAGCAGGATAGTGTCAGAAAGGAGATTTAAGAGTCGGGAAAGCTGCAGTTTAAGCGCTGGTTGCGAACGTTTATTAAAGTAACACAAATAAAACTGGAGCAAACAAGCAGGGCACAAGGGCCAAAATAAAGAGTTTCAACACAAAACACCACAATAAGGACTATACAGTCAGCACTTACATGGGCCAGGCTGGGCAAAGTCTTCACCAGTGTGACTACTTACACCACCTCTCAAACATTTTCTCTCCTATAGCATGTGGCTGGAACCTAATTAGTCATCAATCACTTAATTAAGGCTCCAGCCACATTCCCACATGTGGTTTAGGTTGAAGTACCTAAATTTGCATCTCAGATATATTTAGGGCTTCTATTTTTCAGTGTTCATTTTTACAACTGTTCAGCCTTTTTGTAAATGTACACACGTCTGAAAACCTGAACTGTTTCAAGTTCTGGTTTCCACATGGTTAAAGTACTGTATTTCCTTGACCTGGAGATGCAATCTTACTGGAGTGTACTGCAGAAGCATCAGATAGCCTGAAGTAAACTGGACAATGGTTATGCCTACACGTACACATTAGTGAGGTATGACAGATGATAGCCTTTTTCTACAGGTGACAACCAGTTCAATCTGTGAAAATAACACAATTATTAGTTTGATAGTTTCATCTTAAACGTTCAGTAAAATAAGTGAAAAGCTGTCATTTGTTAGGTGTATGGCCTTCTAAAATGTGTGTTACAGCATACCTACAATGACTGACACTAAAGAGAACCACTTGGTATGGGTAAGAGTTATCTTAACTAATGCATTCTGCTTGTTGTTTAGATTAATATATCACTTTCTGCTGCAGTCAAAATCCTGAATATTTGAAACGCAGAAGTTAAAAGCAAATTTGCAGCATCTAAAGAGCTCTCAAGCACGTCTTCTCTCTAATCATAGCAAACTAGTGCTGCAGGGGGGCAGGTAGCACTGATATTTCATACCCATACCCCCCTGCTCTTTAACATAATAATCATATCAAATACCCTATACTGCATTTCCATGTCACTGTTTAATTTATTAGCCTTTATTTATCCCATTGAGAAAAAAATACATGTATTTTACAAGGAATCCCTGGACAAGACGGCAGAAATAAAAGAAAAGTAAGGAAATTATACAGAAACTTAGGACAGACTTAGGAGACACTTGTTTACACAAAGGGTTTAGAATGGGCTACCTAGTCATGTTACTGATGCTGAATCACTAGGATCCTTTCAAACCTGATTTGACTAGGCTTGGAGATCAATCGGCTACTAGAAACCCTAAGAGCATAGGTGGGCCAAATGGCTTCCTCCTAAATTGTGTTCTTATGTTGTTTTTTGGCATCTGTGATTTTATATGATCTTACTCTGCTCTACTATACTTTAGCTACACTAATATACTGTACCTCCACTGCTGTTTTTCTTCAGATACAGTATCGTTGCCCAGATCCAGACTGATCAATAGATACTGCCAGCAATTTACTGTAAGCTTCCAGAAACTCAGCATGTTAGTGGTGTCTAACATATAAACTTCACTTTCCCAGAGAGTTATAAGGGATGTGATATAGGTGTTGAAATGCTATTTGCATCATTTTAAAGTGGCTTTGAAAAAAAAAAAAAAAAAAAAAAACAGTTCTGGAATGTAGCACTAAAGAGTTCCAACAATGCTCTGGAAAGTTGTTTTTGTTGTTTTTACAATTAAACATTGTCTGTTTGTTTGGGCCAGACTTACACAGCTGATTTTGTAGAACACTCTGCTTAGCATGACGACTTCACAAACAGGACCTGGCAGAGTTGAGAGCTACAGGAGAGGGCAACTCCTTTCAGCAAGTTATAAACACTGCCAAGCTTTAGTGAAGTCCTGAGTCTACTATTTGGTTTGTATATAATGCTAAATAGAGCTTTTTACTTTTGGAACAAAGGTATTGATTCCACAGATGACACACTGGGTCTCCATTTGTGCTTTGAAAGTTCTCTCATGCAGGACTATCTATTATCCAACATTTTTCTTTGGATCAGTCACAGACTGTGGTTGTTCCAAGTTAGGCTTGAATCTTTGCAGAGCTTCCAAAAGTGCACCTTGCAATAATTAAAATGTACTTTCCTGTTTCTCAGGCAAGCACAGGGCTCTACTGAACCCTTTATACCAAGAAGAACAGTACAGTAGTCTCATTTGACAGGTGATCAATATATTATTTATTTACTGTAAAAAGTTGTTTAGGGCCCTACTGTGAATACAACTGTGTACCAGCCATAAAGACCCTATTTTGTAACGTGGTCTATATTATTAATAAGGCCAGAGTTTAAAGCAATGCATCAGTAAAGGGTTCTTTTTTTTTTTACTTGACAACACTGATTAAAGCATACAGCTGAATACGAAACATTAAGACAATGGACCCAATTCTGACAACAGAATAGAATTGATTTTAAGATTTTGCTGTTAACTTACAAGGCCCTGACTGGATTAGCACCTAGATATTTGCTGGAGTTACTGACCTCATATCTTTCAAACTTCACTCTGAGACTGCAAGGTTATTCCTTGGGTCAACAAAAACAAAACAGGAGGTAGGGCTTTTTCTTGCAGAGCTCTGAAATTATGGAAGGCTCTGCAAATGTTTGTCAAAAAAGCTAGGAAGTCAAGACAAAAAATGCACTTTTATAAAATGGCTTTCTTATCTTAGTGGGTTTTAATGTAACTTTAAAATTGCTGTTTTTGTATTATTATGTGTATACTTTTATTCAAATGTTGTTTAAATGGTCTGACTGTGGCATGCGTATGTGTGATATGCTGTACAAATGTATTGTGGTTTGTTCTTTTTTCCGCTATGTACTTGTGGCAAAGTGCCCCGCCCCTGTGCGTATTTTTGTGTTATATGTTGCGTGTGGTGTGTTAATGTTGGTGTATAGATATTGGTGCAGGAGATATGAATGGGTCTATGTAGCACAAGTGATTTAAACTATATAATCGTATTTCACTTGCAGATAAAGTATGTAATAGTATGTGAGCACAGGGAATGCACAAATTAGTTCATGTGCTGGGGCTGAAGTGCATAATCAATTAGTAATTGAATCCCAGCACAGCTGTATAAATAGATGCACAATTCACTCATTCAGGGTTGTGTGTTCAGGAAGAAAGAACGGGACTAAGAAGGAGAAAATAACTAAAATAACAAATACTACTCGTGTGAGAGGACTCGCACAACACTTGTTTAGTGTTTAGTTGGTGTCAGTTTTGTGTTTAACCTTTTATTTTGCTCTGTGAGCATTGTTTTGTGTCAAACCTTTTTATTTTACTTGTAATAAACTGGTGCAAGCAAGCGCCTTCACCATTTCACCTTGCAGTACTGTGTGTTTCTTCCAGGTCTGACGTCACCGCTACAAGCCATCTGTGACAGTACTGTACAGTGCTTTTTATACTTTTGTATAAAACGCACTATATAAATGCAATAAATAAAAAAAAAAAATAAACAGGACAAGGGAATAACAATAAGGCAAAGTTCCGTTAGTGCCTAATTATGGGTTCTAATTGGGCGTGATCAGGCTTTCCCCTGTGAAGTTATTTGGGTATTATGTTTTTGCCCTGAGTTTTCACACCTGCGGACAAAAAATTGGTGAGTGGCCACATTATCATTTTCACCGAAGCAGTTTTGAGGAAGTAAAATATGTCATTTGTAATGTTACTAGGAGCTCTTAAAATAAACAAATCCCCTGGGCCTGATGAGATCCTCCCAGTAGTACTCAAAGAAATGAAAGAAGTAATTTACAAACCTCTAACCAAGATCATGCAGCAGTCTCTTGACACAGGGGTGGTACCGACAGACTGAAAAATTGCAAACGTAATACCGATCCACAAAAAGGGAAACAAATCTGAACCAGGTAACTACAGACCAGTAAGCCTGACTTCTATTATATGCAAACTTATGGAAACTATAATAAGATCCAAAATGGAAAATTACCTATATGGTAACAGGGTCCTGGGAGATAGTCAACATGGTTTTATGAAAGGGAGATCGTGTCTAACTAACTTGCTTGATTTTTTTGAGGATGCAACATCGATAATGGATAATTGCAAAGCATATGACATGGTTTATTTAGATTTCCAGAAAGCTTTTGACACAGTCCCACACAAAAGATTAATTCCCAAACTGAACGCAGTTGGGATTCAAGGAAACACATGTACATGGATTAGGGAATGGTTAACATGTAGAAAACAGAAAGTACTTATTAGAGGAAAAACCTCAGAATGGAGTGTGGTAACCAGTGGTGTACCACAGGGATCAGTATTAGGTCCTCTGCTATTCCTAATCTACATTAATGATTTAGATTCTGGTATAGTAAGCAAACTTGTTAAATCTGCAGATGACACAAAAGTAGGAGGAGTGGCAAACACTGTTGCAGCAGCAAAGGTCATTCAAAATGATCTAGACAAGATTCAGAACTGGGCAGACACATGGCAAATGACATTTAATAGAGAAAAGTGTAAGGTACTGCACACAGGAAATAAAATTGTACATTATAAATATCATATGGGAGATACTGAAATTGGAGAAGGAATCTATGAAAAAGACCTAGGAGTTTTTGTTGAAATGTCTTCATCTAGACAATGTGAGGAAGCTATAAAAAAGGCTAACAAGATGCTTGGATACATTATGAAAAGTGTTGAATTTAAATCAAGTGAAGTAATGTTAAAATTGTACAATGCACTAGTAAGACCTCATCTTGAATATCGTGTGCAGTTCTGGTCACCTCGCTATAAAAAAGATATTGCTGCTCTAGAAAGAGTGCAAAGAAGAGCGACCAGAATTATTCCGGGCTTAAAAGGCATGTCATATGCAGACAGGCTAAAATAATTGAATCTGTTCAGTCTTGAAGAAAGAAGCCTACGTGGCGACCTAATTCAAGCATTCAAAATTCTAAAAGGTATTGACAGTGTCGACCCAAGAGACTTTTTCAGCCTGACTAGGGGTCACAAATGGAGATTAGACAAAGGGGCATTCAGAACAGGAAATAGGAGGGACTTTTTTACACAGAGAATTGTGAGGGTCTGGAATCAACTCCCCAGTAGTGTTGTTGAAGCTGACACCCTGGGATCCTTCAAGAAGTTGCTTGATGAGATTTTGGGATCAATAAGCTACTAACAACCAAACGAGCAAGATGGGCCGAATGGCCTCCTCTCATTTGGAAACTTTCTTATGTTCTTATGTTCATTAAAATTACGACACCCACATGCTCTTTGATGGTTTTCTGCAAATGTTGCTGCTAAGTATAAATATATTTCTACATACAACACAATACAATTTGCTTTTATACTGCGCTCTTCATGTGGAAAATCCCAGGGCGCTTTGCAATAAAAACTCTATAAAATAAAAAATAAAAAGGCCACTGGCCAATCAATCTAGCTATATGTGTAAGCTAATGCAAACAAATATGTTTTTAAATTTGATTTAAAAGATTTGACTGTACCAAAGTTCCAAAAGCAGGAAGCATACTGTAGCAACTAAAGGCCCTGGCCCCTCCAACAACATCTCAGCATCTTTATCAGATAGATTGGGTCTCAAAATACATGTTCAACTATCTCGCAACTCACCTGGTGAAGAGAAAATAAACATAACTAAAACTGTACAAGCCTACTGAGTGGCAGCTACTGAGTTATGAAAACCTAAAACCTGGCCACGGTGCTGCTCATTTACAGAATGTTCCCAGCCTGGAAATTCCAACAGATAAATGTGAACCACTAAGCTGCAGAGAATCCGTCCAAGACGCTATGTTTCCTTTTTCCTTCTTCAGTCTAAGCTTTATTTACCAGTGTTCAATGTGTTGTTGAAGCTGGTATCCATTATGATGTTT
Organism: Polyodon spathula; assembly: GCF_017654505.1. NCBI lineage: Eukaryota > Metazoa > Chordata > Actinopteri > Acipenseriformes > Polyodontidae > Polyodon > Polyodon spathula. The sequence goes on along the minus strand of NC_054537.1, from coordinate 16,221,520 downwards.
ATGAATAAAAAATATAATCACTATAATCCTATATAGTCAGTGGAACTTTAAAATCTCAGGTAGCATTTTTCACCAATTACAAATAATTCAGTTGGGCTATACCAGCGCTGTCATTTCTTGTTATAAAGTCAGACAATCCCAATTTAAAAAGCTGTATTCAAACATAAATAAATGCTTCACTGTGACATCAGCCTTTGCTGATAGCTGCAAGAATAAAAGGATTCAAGTCATGTAGGTTGTGATTATTATGATACCTATGTAACTTGCACTCATGAATACCGAGTGCATGGTTTATAACATGTATCATGTGAATAGCCAGCCGCAACACTCCTAAAATCTGTAAAAGGGTATGCATTATCTTATGAAAATTGCAGTACATGTAATCTCAAGGCAGAAGTTGACAACAAATCCAGAAGTACCTGTAAAACAATGTTACGGTAAAACAACTACTTTTTAGAATTTTCTCAAAAGAAACTAGTATTTCTCACTTCAAAGCGGATTCCAACTTTGAATGGCAAGAAGGAAAATCATATCTTGCTTATTTTCTGCATTCTTAAGGACATGAAGCACACTCTTGAAAACTACAAATCACAGTCCTGTGCCAAATGTCTAGACAAATGAGGAGACATTAACTCCTGTTGAATACTAATTTAATCCAGCTGAATTCCCTTCTTTGATGTAATGTGGCTTGTTTCAAGATGGTAAAAACAGCATTATGATAAGTACTAGAATCACAATTCAATGCAAATCAAGCATACCATAATATCCCTCATTTGTCCAGGTGAATTGAGTCTTGGTTACCTGTTTTGCAAACAAACTTTTTCTTTTTTTTCAATACTGCAGTTAACCAGATGCAACAACCTTGTTTTTTCTTTATATTAAGTATTGTATATACTGTAGTTTGCTTGTAGCAACTGAAGATTCAGAAATATAGTAGTGACTGTTCAACTGCTAGAAACATGTGACTACTATTCATTTCATTGCAGATCAGAAATCACTGCTCATATTTACAAACGGATTTGGCAGAAATGTACTATTCATACCAGCACTACTACTAATCCCATTTGAGGACCTGGAGCCCAGGAATCTGCAGCATTGGCCACAGCTTTTCCCCTGGTTCCCTGCTCCGCTCTTCCCGAGCACCCAGACGTCGCTGGGCTGCTGCCAGACGTCGCTGGTGCTCCCCCTGTCCGCTGCTTCGCTTCCCCTGGGTGATTGGACATCGCTGCGCTGGTCCCCAGTGGAAGATCTCTGTCCACTGCTGCATCCTCCTGTTCCCGGGTCATCGCTTTGGTCGGCCATGTCATCCCGGTGGGGTCCCTTGTCGTCGGTTCAAGCTCCCTTCCCGGAGGTGCCGGAAGGTTCGACCCACCCTCAAGCCCGCCCGTGGAAGAGGGCGGAAATGGACATTTCTGGACTTGAGGGTGGGTGGTTGTGTTTTAGGGGAGGGGGTGGCCTTGGTATGGCCTATCAGTGTTTCACACTTGGGGGGAGGATGTGTGAGATAGCAGGGAGGGGGTTAAAATCCTTCCCTGCTAAAAACCTTGTGAGAATGCACATTTGGGTGTTATGGGGTTTAATTGTGTAATTGTTTTATTGTTTAGTAATCCCCTGCACCTGGTGGTAATTGTAAATTAGAGCCAGGTGCAGGGTATTTAAGAGAGGCAGCCAGTCTGTACCAGGCTGCTGCTGAGAGAAGAGCCCGACTGTGTGAGTGAGCAGTCATATCGAGATATTGTGTGCGGGTGTGGTTTTTGAATGTTTAGGTAAACGGTTTAGCCGTCCTGCGTGATAGTTAGGTTCCTGTTTATGTTTAGTGAGTGCTCCAAATAGGAGCTAGGTGTTTGTTTTGTGTTTATTTCATTTTGTGTTTATTAAAAGTGCGCGTGAGCGCTGTTTCAGTAGAAAAAAAAAAATAAAAATAAATAATCCCATTTGGACAAATTCAAAGGATTTGCAGTTTAAATATGTGTAATTGTAGTTCCTTAAACTTAAGAGCATAGCAGATACACTCCTGAGTATATGTTTGTTGTAATGTGTTTTTTGTTTTTCCTGCATTCTTTTTTATACTTTATGCTTGGGTACTTTGAACACGCTGTCTTGATTTGAGTTTAAAACCAGACACCATGATATTAATGACATTTTGTTATCAAATCGCCAATATGCTTAAGTTTATTTAATGATGTACAACAAAAAAGCAATTATGAAAAACATAATTTGTGAATAATGAGGTTATGCATGCACAAAAACCTCAACAAAATCACAGGAAATCTGCTTAAACTGGAGCAGGCCTTGACTTGTGTCTTTATGACTGGGACTTGTGAACGCTAAGCAATTTAGGTAATGCCATACAGCTTAGAAACACAGTTTAACTTACAAAACAAGAGCTGCAGGCTGCTGATAAACAGTTTGAAAACTGTTGTACACAAACATACTCCTCCTGAAAATGGATTACGGTTGATTTATGGAGGGGCTCAATGGGACATTACATTAAACCATTCAGCCTACATTTTTCTCTGATGTTGCAATGATAAGTTCCTTTGGAATCTTGGAATTTCAAAGGAATCTTTTGTAGGATTTATGTTCAGAAAGAGGGCAGAATTCCACACAGATCCCCTGACTGAAAAAGGAGCTGGTGGACTGGGAGTATCTTCATTATCAAACATTCTGTAACTTTGTAAATAAACCTAATAATAAGGATCCAATTGCTTGATTACGAGTCATCAATTTTGCAGTCTGACCCAGGCTAGAAGGGACCAAAAAGTAGAGATGCATTAGATTTTTACATTAACTAGTCTTAATCACTGCTAAACATTGTTGGTCACCCTGCTGAAAACTGTAGCAACTGCAGATGAACTATAAGTAACCACATGTGCTTTGTTGACAACAATCACTTGATTTAATTGCACTGGAGTCTGTTGAATGAGCATGACCAGCTGTAGTTTCCGATACACATCTGAGACACCATTTTGTAGTTTCTTAGATTGCATGATGGTAAATAAAATATCAAAATTATGTTCATATAGGTTTGTTTTTTTTAAATGATGTCTGCATCCTAATATTCTACTACATGATGCACCATTTTTGGCCATATATGTAAATTTACATTCGAATACATAGCCTACAGTGACAACTACTGTACCGTGTAGTGCATACCGCTCCTGTGTGTCCAGGTGCAGACTAGCGGTACCGCACTGTGAAAATGCCCAGCGGTGGGAGCTCAACAGTGGTTTAAACGTTGGACCTGACAACTACTTGATATAAAGTTGCATTATTGGGTGCACAGCTGCAACAAACTTGGAAGGTAATGAAGCCATGCAGAACTTTTGGACCACAGTAAATACTGCAATCTCTTGACCAGACCCAGTAAATATTGTGATCGCGTGACGAAACTTAGGCAAGAACTTAACAACAGATTTCATGATTTTCAGCAGCTTTATGGATGTGGATGTAGGTGACATTTCTGAACAAGTGGGGTCATTGTTTAATCTGGATTGTGTTGAACTGGAAATGGAGATTCTTTATCTTCAAAACGACATTCAGTTGAAAGCAAGATACCTAGTGTCTGACTTCTGGACTTTAGTGGACAAGTACAGAATTCTCTGCACAGCAGCAATAAAGTGCCATCCTTATTTGGTTCCATTTATCTATTTGAATCTGCCTTTTCGGAAAAAAAATAAAATAAAAAAACTTTATCAAATCAAAATTTCGAACCCGCCTGAGTGACGAGCATCTGAATGACTCCATCAGGGTTGCGCTTTCTGATTACAAGCCACATATAAATCTAGGTAAGAATACAAGGGTGTACTGCAGTCAGCTTTGTGCATCAGACGGGTGGGGTGTATTTGTTTTAACAAGGTCAGCAGACTGCTTGACAGGGCCTAGTTAATAGAAGGGCTGTGAAACACTGTGCTAAGAAAACAAGAGCCTCCTAGTATTAGATCAGCTGTTCTCCAAATGTAGTCAGTGAACTCTGACGTGGTCAGTACCCCTTGCGGTACCAAGCAGGGCTTCATAGCAAATTCCCGACTGGCAGCAAGGGCCAAATTAAAAGTGCACCCAAAGAATCTTTCAAGCACTGTTGGCACGCTTCCTCTTTCAGGTGTTGATTTTAATAGACCCTGCAAAATGCTGGCTAATTCCAGTATATGCTCAAGGTGGGTACTATAAAGTCACATTACAATGTTCAGGATAACTCTGGTACATGCATAGTATAACAATGGGAAAATAATAGGAACACTGCAAAATACCATTATAAACTTTTATAAGGGATGCGTATAGCTGTGATGGAGAAGTTACTTAGTCACGGGCTACAAATCATTAGAGGTCCTATGCTGCGACGGCAGGCAAAAGCCTCCCACTCGCAGGATCAGTTACATTTTTAACATACCACCCTTAGCCTTAGTCTAATGAGAAAGCATTTTCATTGCTAAACACATGAATTAAAAACAAATTCACAGTCATGTGGTACAATCTGTGAACAAACAGAAGGCATTATGCTGTGCCGATCTGTTGTTACATACTTTAACAGCATGGCGGTTTGTGTGTTCACCTTCTCATCAGCAAGATACTGGATGTTTTAAGGATGTGCTTTGGTGAACAGTGTAGTATACTAGTTATTCTTTCTTGTGTGAGAAAAACAGACACAAAATACTGGACTGCGTTCAGCAACAGAACTGTTTTGATTAGTTTACTTTTTTCCTCACTCGGCAATGCAAGTGCCTGTGGCCAGGTATAAAAGCGGTGACAGGTTTATCTAGACTCCATATCTGCATGTCAAGATTGTGAGAAATCTGCTGCCCAGAACAACGACTGAGGGAAGTTCCAGAGAGTAGTTTGTTAACATTTGCTACGTAAATAAACAAAAGGGTTTACAATATGTTTCTCGCTCCTTGTTGGGTTAAGAAATAGGCAAAGCTTATGGTTAAACATTATTAACATATTTTACAGCCTTGCTGTAGTTTTTGTTTAAAGCACCCTCTCAAAAGGAAACATATTCCCATGGCAGAATTGCAGCTATTTGTTAACTTGAGTCCCCCCTCTTCTCTTTCTGTTAATTAATGTTCTTTGCCTGTTCTGTACCATGAGATACCTATTAGTAGGGATTTGACTGCATGCCAGCCTGGAACAAGGAGCGGCTGAGAATCTATCACTAACAACACAGCTAAGAAGAGACAGCAGAAGGAATAAGGCTCATACTGAAGAAAGATGAAGGGAGTCTGGGAACTGCTGTAAGTGGCTGGAAGAGGTTGTCTGAAGGAGCTTTAATCTTGAGCTATTCATTTAACCCTGTGAGAGCCAACATTAAATCCAGTTTGTAAACTAACAGTATATGTTTAGAAGTGTTCTGTGGCTACCTCTAAATAAGAATTAGGGGGGACATGATTGAAGTCTTTAAAACTTCAAAAAGCTGACATAGTTACCATAACCAATACTTTAAATGCAGTACAGAAATCAGGACCAGAAAACACAGTTGGAAGTTAAGTGGAGATTTATTTAGGGCAGAGGGAAGAAGGCACATCTTCACAAAAACAGTGGTGAGGGTATGGAATGGGCTACAGTCATGCGGTTGAGGCAGAATCACTTCAATCCTTTAAGACCCAATTTGACAAAGTTTTGAGATCAATCAGCTACTGGGAACAGGACAGGCTGAAATTGGCTGAACAGAATCTTTTCATTCATAAATGTTCTTATGTTCTTATGTTGAAAGCGTACCTCTCTTTGTTGTATGAGGCCTGAGACAGAATCTAGTAGGGTCTATCGTATAAACAGTGCAAGAGAAAATAGACTCTCCACATGATTAGAGGTAGCCACCAAACACTTATGAACATATTACAAGTTATGAAATCCAAATACAAAACAGACGAAAAGCTGACATTAGCATATTTAATCTGTTTTTATAGAATGTGTGGTGGTTTAAATGTTTTGTCATTGACATTCAGAGTGCTAGATCTATTGTACACTCTCTGCAAAATAATAACAGTGGTTGCTATTAATGGGAACATGATTTATAATGCCAGTAATGAGAATGAAAATGTCATTTGGAAATTAACTCTTTGGAACTGCTAAAAGCATTTGAAGTTTCACACGAAAAAAAAAAACCTAAAAAAAACAACAAAAAAACCCCAAAACTTTTTTACTCTCAGCCTTCTTAAATCTGCAGTGTCATCAAGATTCATTGTGCTTTGTAGATTAGAAAAAAAATCTATATGGTAGCACCACAACTAAAAAAAAAAATCAAGACTATTTCTTCCTTGATAATTTTTCTCCGCCTATATTTGTCAAATTGCTTTTGCCCACAAAGTAATTTCTCAGCATTTGCACAGCATGGTTCCCTGCTGAGCGTGATTGTATAATCAGATTAAGGTGGACTGACTGTGCTTGCATTGTTTGAAATATGCTTCAGAACTGTGTGTGGGAGAAGGACTTCTGCTATTGAATTGCATCTACAATGCTGCATATTGTGTTGCGGGTGAGTGATGGGGGTTGCTTACATCTAACAAATACCTTCAAAACCATGTTTCTGTATAAAGTTGATTAATCGAAGACTGCAACCCACCAAACTGGACTGCAAACGAGACACTTTCCATTTCAAATCAACCCACATTTAGCTTTCACTGACTAGGAAGGGAACAAATCAACCTTTTAAAGATGTACAGAACTCTGAGATTGTTGCTGACCTCCAGATCTGCTATATGTTAGTTAGAATAGAGCCAGACACACTAACGTGGATACTAAATGAAATGTCAATGAGCATGTGGCGTAAGCGTAAGCGTAAGCATTGCACATGGAAATACGTAGTTTATTGTATGTTTTTGTGTTAATTGTTAATATTGATTTAATTGTTTAGCGGCTGTGGCGCTCCGCTGGGGACGATTACCTGTCTGCATGGAGCAGCAGCTGAAAGCAATCAGCGGTTCCAGCAGGCGGGTGGGCGTGTCTCAGCGGAGTGTCAGTATAAAAGCATGGCGATCACTGTGATCAGGGCTGCTGCAAGGCCTGCCGTTTTCACGGCACCTTTGATTTATAGTTTGTGGTATTGTTTTAGTTTGCACTTTTTGTGCAGCTTGATGTACTAGTACCATCGCTGGTAACGCCACATGACCACCTTTTATTTTACTTTCGTTTTCTATTTTTGTTAATAAAACCTGCGCGCCTGTGCTGTTGTTTTCAACATCAACACCACGTCTGTCTCTCTGTGTGCTTGAACAGCGGCGACCCACACGCATTACAAGAGGAAGACCCCTGTCACAGAGCAACATAGACTTTGCAAGAATGTGAAGGTTAAAGGTTATTGCAGTTCAACTGTGAAATTACACAGAACTGTGAAATACATAGTTTAGGACCATTCTGAACTCTAAAAGTGTACACTAGGTCATAGAACATGTTTGAATAAATAAAACAATTACACTGTTGAGTAAGTTTAGTATCGGTTCTAGCATTAGACATTGCAGGGCACTCTTACATGCTTAAATCACCTACAGTTGCCAAAACAATATGATACAAAACATTCCGACCTAATTAAAAGATGCATGTATATAGTTGTACTGTTATTACAGGAAAAAGTTAACTGTAACTAGCATCTCAACTGTTGTTCTGTAGAATCCTACTCCTCAAATTATGTTCTTGGGTCATGGAAAGAAAGTTAGTGTCATTCGTTGCTGGTAGAAGGTTAAGTTCAATATCACAACATATATGTGAGTAGTATGTTTACTATATAGGTACAGTACTAAAGATTGTGTTATCACCCTGTATAGACATTTATACTGAAAATTTGCTATGGTAGTAAAAATGTTTCTTGCAGTTAAAATTAGATTACAGAAAAGGCTAAACCATGCATTTAAGCCAAATAACTCTTGGACACGTTTTGATTTCTTTTTTTTTTTGGAATTAGAAGGTCACGTCATGGAAAAAATGCACAATTAAACATCTGTTTTTTTAACTTGGACATGTCATAATACAAAATAAAGCATGTAGAGCTGTTTTAATGACAGAACACTGCCAGTGATTTACAAAACAGGAGGGCACCATGTTGAAGTTCTGTGGGTTTGGTGAGCTGCCTTTATTCAACACCCATGTTTCCACTTATGCCAATAAGAGCAGGTGCAACTCAAAAGTTATGTAGGACGGTCTCTGCTATATCCCTTGTGCAGGGGATTTCATCATTATCAAATAAAACATACACCTCATGTACTGTTTGGAAAATACAGTTTCCATAGATCACACACATAACACAAATGCCAAATGTTCATTTGTAGAAGTAAATGCAAAAGTTTAATCTGGGTCTGCCTGAATTAGAAATGCAGAACTTTGGCCCTGGTCTATTTTAAAATTCAAGTATGGTAGCCAAGACCAGTATTGACAGGTTTGTAATAAATCTACAAACCACACAAAAATCCATTGGTTAGCAACCTACAGCCACATTATTTATTTGGAAGACAAACTAAAACAATTATTTTTATTGGGCCATCAGTCAAAAGTATTTAATGCAGTATTATAACTAACTATCTAGAGTCCAATTCATTATCATTTTAGCTGGCGGTAAACACTGAGGAAATGTGTTCATTGGATCCAATTAAACATGTCTTCACAATCAATTAATTACACAAACTTCTCTCAATGCCCCCCTGCAGCTACCTGATAACTGTACTTAAATATGACCACCAGTGTAGTGTGTATACATCTATCTATTTGGCAATACAATACCGTACATACCTACTCCACACATCTCAAACAGAAGACTCTGACAGTCAAGTTAGTCGAATGAAATCCAGCGACAGGAAGCAAACCACAGTTCACAGGATATCAGCACTCCTGTCATAGACATGATGAGGATATAAGTAGTGACCTAATGATCATTGCGAACCCGGTCAAATGAACCAGCGTAAGAGAGAAAAGAACCTCAATGGGCACAAGCCTGGAGGACACAGTAATGACTGTTTTACTTTGGAAAGGTTACGTGGAACAGTTGAAAAGAAGCTGGATAAAGTTGGGGACATCATCTAAGCATATGGAAGCGAGAGGTTGGGAGTTGAAAAAAGGAAGGAAAAAGTACAAACTATTCCTGGAAAGTATAGATGGCAGCAGGAGATTGAACTTTTAGTTAGAGAAAGGAGGCAGTTGAAGAAGCAATGGAGAAGAGCAGAACAAAGTCAGAAGGAGGTACTCAATCTGTTACAAAGGGTAATAAAAGACCAGCTTGCAACATTGCGCAGAGCTGAGTGCCTACGGAAACAGAGCACGAGAGAAATAACTTTTATAAAGATCCATTCAAATGTGTAAAGAAAATATTCACCAGTGAGAAAAATGTCACACTAAAATCATCTAAGTTTGAGCTGGAGAGATATTTGGAGGAAACACATACAGATTAAAAAATACAGGAGCCTATGTCAATTCCTTCAGACATCCCACCTATCAATCCACCTGAATAGCAAACGGAGGACTGTGTACCTAAGTGGAAAGAAGTAGAGCAAGCTGTGAAAAAGGCAAGGGCGTCATCATCTCCAGGGCCTAGTAGAGTTCCATACAGAGTGTACAAGAGTGTTTCTGGAGTTCTACGAATCCTGTGGAAATTGATGAAAGTGGCATGGGAAAAACAGGTTGTACCAAGAGCATGGCGCTGAGCAGGTGGTGTCTTTATACCAAAAGAAAAAGATTCTACATCAGTCAGTTTCGTCCTATTTCCCGATTAAACGTAGAAGGCAAGATTTTCTTCAGCATTATTGCTCAGAGATTGTAAACCTACCTATTAAAAAACTGATTCATTGACACTTCAGTACAAAAAGCAGGCATTCCAGGTTTCCTAGGATGCTTAGAACACATCAGCGTAATCTGGCAACAAATTCAATAAGCAAAAAAGGAGAGGAAGGAGCTCCACGTGACATTCCTGGATTTGGCTAATGCATATGGTTCAGTGCCACATGAACTTCTTTGGGCAGCTTTTAATTTTTTCAACGTACCAATGACAATAACAAATTCAGTGAAAGCCTACTTTGGAGATTTGCAATTTAGTTTATCAACTTCAGAATTTAGCACTACATGGCAATGCCTAGAAGTTGGAATAATGGCAGGATGTACAATTTCTCCACTGGCTTTTACCATGGCAATGGAAGTAATTATTAGGGAATCAAAGTGGGTAGTGGGAGGAGAGCGCTTGGCTTCTGGAATGCGACTACCACCAATTTGAGCGTACATGGATGACATGACAACCATGACTACAACATTAGGCTGCACTAATTGATTATTGGGCAAATTAACCAATAACATTGAAAGGGCATGAATGCAATTCAAGCCCACGAAATCAAGGAGCATCTCTATAATTAAAGGTAAAGTAGTAGATAAAAGGTTCTACATTAACGGTGAAGCAATACCAACAGTGTCTGAGAAGCCAGTGAAAAGTCTTGGAAGATGGTACGACGGGGATCTAAAGGACATAGTTCGTGTGGGAAAAGTTCACAACAAGCAGTGAAAGGGTTGAAGAGCATAGACAGCAGCACTTTACCAGGCAAACTAAAACTCTGGTGGTTACAGTTTGGTCTACTGCCAGACTGCTGTGGCTACTGACTGTGTATGAGTTTTCCTTGATAACAGTTGAGAAGTTGGAAGCTTTAATCAGTTCATACGTCAGGAAATGGTTGAGAATTCCACGCTGACTCAGCAGAGTGGGACTTTATGGTAAAGGAATACTGGCAACCCCAGTTCAACGGAGGAAGCTGGTAGTCAACGAGGTGCAAAAGCAGGAGGAGAGGATCAGGTGTGTAAAGGCCATTTCCCAGGCCAAGCAGGGAGAATGGATGAGATGGGAGAGTGTGGAACAATGGAAGATCGGCTGGCAAGACCTATGGACAATGGAACAGAGCAGGATCAGTTTCCTCATAAGAACATATACACAACATATAATGTTCTGCCATCACCACAGAACCTAAACCTTTGGGTGGGTGAGTATCCCTCATGTCTTTTGTGTTCATTACCTCCAACATTAAGGTACATTTTGACAGGATGTAAGGTGGGTGTTAGCCAAGGGCAGTTTACTTGGTGCCATGACCAGGTGTTGCGATGTCTGGCCTTAGCATTGGAAGACAAGCGTAACCTGATCCATAAGTTGACACCAGTTCTATCAAAGCATTACACACAAAAGACAATATTCCTCTGTCCAAGAAAGCAACCACCAAGAAAAGGTATTAAAAGCAAGCCTCGCTCAGGACAACTGGAAGCTGCTAGAGACTGGAAAATGGCGGCAGATGTTGGTCAACGGCTTATTTTTCCACTTAAAATTGCCACCACTAACCTTTGACCAGATATTTTCTTGTGGTCTGGATCAGCACGCCTTGTTCATATGGTAGAGTTAACAGTGCCATGGGAGGATGCTGTGGATGAGGCGTATGAGAGGAAGAAACTTCGGTATGCTCAACTAGCTGCTGAAGCGGAAAAGCAAGGATGGAGAGTCCAGGTTTACTCAGTGGAGGTGGGTTGCCATGGATTCGTGGCACACTCTACAACCAAGTTTCTCAGAGATGTCGGGTTCAGTGGCCAAGAGTTGCGTCGCACAGTAAAGATCTTATCTGAAGCAGCAGAAAGGAGCTGTAACTGGCTGTGGTTGAGACGGAAAGATTATGGCTGGGGATCTCAAGCACAATAGGAAGAAAGCAACGCTGATGTACAGGTAAGTAAGCTGGGCTGAGTTGAGTGGGGGATGGAGGGGGGTGATGCTGGGATGCAAAAATCACTGTCGAGCCCTCTTGAGGTGTCGTGGGCTAGTCGACGAAACACAGAAGATGGAAGGTGCCCACTTGAAGACCCCAGAGATATACCCTACTTAACTTAATCCAGACACTTGTCATGCTGATGTGCTGGGTTTGATCCCCTCAGCCAGCATCGCAGCCGTCGTGTGTGCTGATGCGCTGGGGAGGCAAAATAAGCTGATCCCTGGAGCCATCATTACACTTCAGCCAGCAACACCAGACAGAAGGATATCTACATCAGATGGAAAGCAACACAAATGGATGGAGATGCAGATGGATCACATTAGTTTACTGCAAAGCTGGCTTTGTTTATAATTAAATGAAAGTCAGTTATGTTGGACTTGTTAATGGTAACAGGTGAGGTTTCTGAATGAGGTCTGTCATTTTTTTTTGTGTGCATACGAAGAAAATTTAAATAAGCATAAAAAATAAGGGTAGTGGAAAATGCAAAAAATGCAAAAACAATATCATTGTTTCATATATCACTGTTGATTCCAAATTTATTCCCACAATATAATACACTGCTTTGACCACAATATAAACCAGATGCAGGGTGGCTCACATGTGGCCTGACCAGATTAAGTTTGAGAAGACAGCAGTTTCTGCATTATCAAAGTTATGTCAGAGTGCTTGTGTATTCTTCCCTGTGATCCTATACCTCAGCTGATGCCAGTCTTACATCCCTGTAAGACAAAAAACAGCTGTGGTCCTGACGGTAAAGGAACTCCTTTGATTTGAGGAAAGGCTTGGCCTCTGGATACCACTATGGTCCTTTAGCTTTGATCCCCCATTGCTGCCACCACTTGTTGCCACATGTAATGTACCCTCACTTTCAGCACCAAATTACACAGCGCGAAAAGATAGCACATATTTTTGCCATTAAAAACATGGCTAAATGAATGAAATGAGACGTATGGATGACTGATTCAGGTTTATTAGGCAATGCTGGTGAAACTACAGGTGGTGACGCAGCACACCTCGTTAAATTAAAATAAGGGAGCACGCTGCAGTGCTGGTAGAGTTGCTCTTGGATACTGTATGGGGTCTCAGGAGTGAGTGGGTGTCGGTCATTTATTTATTTATTTTAGTCAGCTGGTTAGCTGGCATTGTGGAATGTCCTCTTTTTTCAGCCTGTGTTAAAGCATCGCTCTGCCTAAAACGTCTCCTGCTGTGTTACTGCACCCCCAACATGCTACAGTATAAAAAATAGTAATGGTAGGGTGCACTGAGGGGAAAAAACTAAACAGTAACACAAAATGTACAATACTGCAGGACCATGAGCATCTACACACAAACTGAACCCATACCAAAATATATTTAACCTGGGTAAAATCTATGTTATATATTTTGTCTTCAAAGCTTTTATTTTTATTTTTCAGTACACAATATTATATCATACGATACTATAATGCCATAACATATGTATGTGCACAGTTAATGAGAATGAGCTTGTAAACTGTGAACTAAATAAAACTGCTGGACTGCAGTATATGCTTCTCGTCAACATACTGATTTGCTTGGCTGCCAGTGCCCACAAGGACAGTGGTGGCTCTGAGTTGGCACATTTTACTAGTATTTCTTTCTTTTTTAATTTGGTCATCTCCTATTTCTTTTTTACCCTGGTTTTCTCCCCAATTTAGTTCGCCCAATTATTATCTGTATCCTCAGCTCTCCGCTCGCAACCCCCCCTGCCAACTCCAGCTGTGGATTCCCCTGCTGACCTAAGCCCTCCCTACCCGGGCAGTGCTTGGCCAATTGTGTGCTGCCCCCTAGGAACTCCTGGTCACGGTTGGCTGTGACATAATCTGGACTTGAACCTGCGATGCCCAGGCTATAGGGCACATCAATGTGGAGTGCCTTTGCTGGATGCGCCACTTGGGATCCTCATTACTAGTATTTCTTGTCAGACCTGGGCAGCATTACAAACTTACATCTAGACTGTGATTACTCATCGGAATGAATTTCAGTGTTTAATGATCTGGTTTTAACTGGCACTCCCTTTATGTTATGCAAAAATTAGGCATTTTAATACAATTTAATAGTTTCTGCCAACTTTCCGGGATTAAACAGAAGGCTGGTAAATCATTTTACACCGTCAGCAGCAAAATGGCAGCTGATCCATGACTCATGTCCCTCGTGCTGTGTAATTATCTGCACAGCGCAAGCTGCTTTCTACTCAATTCTTTTAATTACCCATCTGTATTACCCACGAAGTGATGGTGTTGTGTTTGTAAAGATACTGACTCCTGTACTATCAGCTCATACAGCCAAACCACATAGGCACTGAGACCAGACCAGAAAATATGTAGCTGCCCCAAGCTTTGCCATTCTTTTAACAGCACTGGTCTATGAGTCCCGAAATATCAAAGTAGACGAACAAGAAAACATGACCCAATGCAAAGATAAAAAACATGAGAGTGTAAACTGATTGTCAGTAATAATATCTAGTTTTTTTATTTGCTGTGTGTTAAAAACTCTATGCCTACAGGAAAAGCAAAACATATGTATATATAACTTTACTCAGTTTTCTTTCAGCTGTGTTGCATTGTGCTCCCCATCCTTCAGCTGGTCTGACATGAAGTTTCCAGATTTGTTCCTATAGATTTCCTTATTTTTGTTCTCAAGAGTTTTCTTTTTTTTTTTTTTTTGGCCTGCTTCACTTTCTGTACATCCATTGCCTTTACCTCTCTCCTAGTGAAATTGTGAATATAAGAAAAACAATTATTTTTTCAGAACTCCCAAAGTAATTCTAGTAGACCTACATCCATGATTTCCAAAGAGATAATATCTAAATTATGAGCTTTAATCTTGAACAGTCTTTCCCTTTGTTTGCTGCTCATTTTATTCCAATTAACAGTGATATTGCACAGGTGACAAAAAGCACTACCCATCATGCAGACAATTATCAGTTTTCTGAAGTAGCATGTGTTGAACATCAGAGAGGTCCCCTTATTTATACAAAGCTGATAATGCTTCTCTAAGGGAGAATACAATCCAGGCTATTAATCAAAAGTTAATAGACTAGCCATGTCCCTTGAACAAGTATAATGGCAATGTGTTTGAACCAGGGAAATGAGCTGTAGTCATGTCACCTCTGTTCCGAAATTTTAATTCCTTTATCTCCTTGGCCAAGAGTGTGACAGAATTTGGTGGAAAGACGAGGGGAGTCACGCTGCCTTGGTCATACTTAGCCTTGCTTCTAATAGCTGCGTGTGACGGCAGGATATTATTTTAAGACATTTGGAAGTTTAAAGGGTGGAATCCTGATCAGTGAGGAGAACTCCGAGAGTAAGGTGGATTATCCAGGTTGTTTTTGGCGATAGTAATATTATTAGACAGTACTGACACCCAGATTGACTGGTGAAGGCAACATAAACACAATTTACAGAGAGATATTCTCTCTGGGAGCAAGAAAGAGGGGTAGTATAATTGTCTTTTGCTCAAATCTTGTATTGTCTCCCAAAAGTATACTATTGCTACAACCATTTTGATGACCATTTAGTATCATTTTCTCTCTTATTATGTATAGCCTATATCATATAGATCTCAAAATACTTTATTTAGACCACACCACAATAATTTTAGCTAACTACATTTAGGCATTATACAAATACGCTTACATGCATTACTTTGCACAACATTAGTTAATCATACATAAACTCAATGTTATTATCTAATTACAGCAATATGATCATATATTAAGAACAAAAAAAAAACATTTACATTCACGTGGTCTTTAATTTTTGGGATGTATGATCATTTTTCGTGAAATACAATAATTTTGAGGCTCCAATATGATATTTTCATTTTTCCGATCTAGCAACACTGCTTCCAGTAGACTTTTGCAACGTAATTTTGTACTTTCTTTGATTACATGATGTTAAATAAAATATCTAAATTATCTTAATATATATGTTAATCCTAAAATTCTAGGTGATCCAAAACGTTTAACCACAGCTCTATGTTGAATACTTTTTTTACTCAGCACTTGTGTTTTCCATTATTTTGTTGCAGAAATTCTTATTTTCTCCTGTAATTTTTCTCCTTCTACAGTCAAACACATACAGGGACACAAAACCTACATTACCTCAACTTTATATTTTGAACAGTTTCTGTCTCCAAGTATATTTTAAAAAGTACTATACCTTAAATCAGACAAATATAGCGATTATATGCTAAGCATTTTTTTTTAAAGATAATGATTTCTCAGAGGCAGCTGCTGTAACTATTGCACATTCTTAGTGCACTCGCATTATAAAGTGTTCCACCAAAGAAAGATGGAAACCTGGATAGTGGTAAAGCAATAAAGCAAGACTGCAGGACTCCTCTAGAACTGTATGCCAAGCCACAAGTATGACACAGGGGAAAACTGAACTGCTTCAGAATGGAAGTTTATTTGCTCTGTAAACGATTACTATTTAACAAAAACCTTTTGATAGCACACTGGAATTTTATTTTACAATTATGACTCGTTTCACTTTTTTTTGTGCGTGTGGAATTGACTGCGCAGGGTTCTCTCAACGTCTTTAGCAGCACATAGGTTGAACTGAAATGGACCCATTAAATATTTGCCCCTCCTTGTGACAGAATGACATCTTCCAGAATCTTTCTGTTTCTGTGGTTTATGGATGTGCAGAGGCTCCTAGGCTAGGCCTATTCAGCCTAGAAAAATTGAGGAAACTACTGAAATACACAGAGGTTTGCTGATCTACATAAAACAATTAAAAAATATCTACTTTTCAATATTTAGCTTATCTACAAATGAAATAACCCTAATTGATATTTACAAACTCAGAACCAACAAAAGATGCTCTTGCTTACATGGCATTTGCTATCTCACAGGTTCTGTAAAGTGTCTGAGAGGCTCAAATAGGTTCACATAAGATGTCTTGCTGTGTATCTATTTAGTTCTAGACAAACTGCAGCATTGAATGTTGTATGTGCAATACACTGTCTCAGCTACAGCTCCTGCAAAAAGACTATACCCAGCAGGAGGAATACCAAACGTTAGTGTAAAACTTCGTTCCAAGCTCAGAAAATGTCTGCCAATTCAACTGTTTACCTGTTTCCGATCTAAAGAGTCTAAGGAAACCTGGAGTGATACAAACCATGCCTTATACACATTACCCCGCTTAGTTTTTGGTAGATTTATGGATCTTTGATATGTGACAAAACGCCATCCTTGCGTACCACTGGATTATCTTTATCAGCCGATCTGCTGAGGACAATTCCATTTGAAAAATGTGGGAAGCTACCTGCTCCCAACATTTAACTGCTACTGTTCCTAAATGGAAAGCAGATCTATAGAAGAGGAACTTGAGCGAGCTGGTCTCTTCCAACATAACAACCCCACTCACATGTGTGTGTGTGCTGGGGGGGGGGCTGCTGTAATCACCAGACACAAAGAACAATACAGACTGCCTGAGGTGGTTACTGTCTGGAAGAAGGATATACGAGCCTTCCTTTCTCATTTTTTTCCCTGTTTTAATGCACAGGCACAGCTGGCTGCTTTAAGGATAGCCTTGGAAATGGCTGGTCATCTTGGGAAAAGGAACATACCTCAGTCAGCAATCATGAGCTAATTACTTACAGTGCCATGAAAAAAGTATTTGCCCCTGTCTGATTTTCTGCATTTTTGCACATTTTTCACATTAAATTTGGTCAGATCCTTTTGTGGGTTGTAGTAGTATATAGAGGGAGTCTGAGAGAAAAAATGACACCAAAGTTTGGTGCTTCTTTCATTTGTTTGGTGTGCAAGGTAATCAAACATGCAACCTTCAGGTGTGAAAAAGTTATTGCCACCCCTAGTTAACTCAACCCAATTAAAGGGATAATTAGGGTCAGCTGTTTGAATACTTTGGTTAACAATCAGGCCTGATTTGGGCCCAATATAAATCTGACTAACTTTGGTCCTTACCATCAGAGTGAAGCTGTCAGCACACAGGTTCTAGAGGCACATCATGCCACAATTAAAATAAATTCCTGAAGACCTGCAGAAATAAGTTGTTGATGTTAAGGGTTACAAAGCCATTTCTAAGGCTCTGGGGCTCCACCAGTCCACAGTCAGAGCCATATTGTCCAAAAAGAGAAAGTTTGGGACAGTACTGAATCTTCCCAGGAGTGGCCGTCCTGCCAAAATCTCTCCAAGAGCAAGGCGTAAAATCATCCAGGAAGTTACAAAGAATCCTAGAACAACATCCAGGGATCTGCAGGCCTCTCTCGTCTAGGCTAAGGTCAGTGTTCATGATTCCACTATCAGAAAGACACTGGGCAAAAATGGGATTCATGGCAGAGTAGCAAGGTGGAAACCACTGCTCACTATGAAGAACAAGCACCTAGATGATCCTCAAGAGTTCTGGAACAATGGTCTATGGACAGGTGTCACAAAGATGGCTGTAGTGGGGACGTCAGACCAGAAGAAACACATAGTACAGAGAGGAAATGATAAATGGATGCGCTGCTGCGCAGTTGATTATTACAAAATAAAACAGGACAAAAATAGGACACGGCACTGGCAGCCAAAACAAAGAGACAAACAAAACAGACTAATACTAAACAAAAACACAGTGAGCAGATATTTTACTGCTATTATAATGATCACAATTGTTACCTCCGTCTCCTATCCCGTTCTCCACTCACTGAACACCCAACCCCGAGTATGTGAAAACATGCAGCTTTTATGCAGTTGTACCGAGACTCTACTGGTAATCAATCATTCAATTGGAGTCTCAGTACAACTTCATGTGAATTAATAAAGTGCAATTCCCCGTGCTCACATATTTTACTTGCACGTGAAGCGCTGTGCAATCCTCGTGCCTAAATACAAATATACATTTTAAACACTCGTGTTACACAGACCTGTTTATAATCCGTGTACCAATGACTATACAACAACACTTAACACACCACACCAACATATAACAGAAAATACACACAGGGGCGGGCACTTTGTCACAGGTGAGTCAAAAGTCAAAAGTCCTGTAAATACACTATAATTGTAAATCTCGAAAAACTACTCACTTCTAAATCTTTTGTAGTCATTTTTGTATTACTTTAGTATAAATACATGTTAATTTGGATTCATATGTTGTTTTTTACTGACTTTATGTGAACGAAAAAACACACATTTGCCCGTTTTCCCATTGGAAATAGTGATATTTTGAAATGTCACTGTCCTGGTCACAAAAGCAAAGTTTGTGGAGAATAATAGCCATTATCTATACTTTTGAGGCATAAGCAATTAGGAAATAACACTTACTACCCAGGAAAAAAAAAAAAAAAAAAAAGTTGTTACACAGTGTTATTTTACTTATGTAAAATGTATTGATCCAAAAATTACCAAGGAGGCAAAACAGATCACTTTTGTTTTACTGGTCTACGGAATTTTCCAGGTATAAATCATCTCAGAAGTTTAGCTCTTTCGAAGCAATAAGGCAGTCTTTAATGAGTTTGCCCATGATGGCCCCACCTTGATCGAATTACATTGTGTGATATTTAAGGACAACCATGACCTTGTTCTAGCAACATTACCATGACCTTATTCTAGCAACATTACCATGGCCTTGTTCTAGCAACATTACCATGGCCTTGCTCCTAGCAACATTATGATGGCCTTGTACTTCGCATCACCACTTTCCCACCAACATGTTTTGTTAACTAACTGGAGAACTGAAATAACCAGGGTGTTGATTTACACTTTCCTGGAATATACATATAATGACTCAATTATTTCAGGAACAACTGCATATAAACCAGTCAGCAGGATCATGTCGTTATAACCAGTAAGCATTTGCTATACTCAGGAAGAACAATGGACTAGTTTGAATTACTGGCCATGTGCACATACCAGCATAGCTACTTTACTTATTCATAGCTACATATAGTGTAATTGCTTTAGTGAGGAAAACATTATGACCACATGAAAAAGGACATTTCATTTATTTAAGTCTATGAATCAGCCCTGCACAACACTTGCAGATCAGCATACTTTACTCTGGCAAACCAGAATGCATTGTGGTTGCTGTAATCAGTATTGCACGTGAAATGACCTCAACTCACAAAATTCCTTCATATCAGCCTCATGGATACCATACCCACCCCCTGTTGCCCCCAATAAAACCCACACATTCCATCCATTTCAAGCCTAAACATAAATGGAATAGCAATTTAAAAAGAGGGTTACATCTGAGGCAGAGAGCAATGCAACTTTACCAGCCAAGAGAAAATAACACCATATTGATGGAAAGACATATACTGAATTGAAATGAACAAAGGAACAAATTGGATTGTAAACCACAACATATGCTAATCATACTGTCAGCACTCTAACGAGGTTACCAGTGGTTACAGGGACCAATGCTGATTGGATAGTCATGAGTCCTAAGACGTTACATGTGTACTGACCATATAGATAAAATGTGCCTTTCCCTTGTCAGAACAGTAATTAGTCCCAAAGACATTTGAAGAAAAATGGCAGGTTACATGTATGCTTTGCATTTGCTGCACAAACTGAAGGAACAAAAATAAACCGAGTGTCAAACAGAAACTAAACATATTCTTTGTCATTTTCATTTGATAATAATTTGCCAACCTCGCCAGCCTACAAGTCTTTAGGTTGGGTTTTTAAAACAGTTTTCAGTGATAAACAAGCTATTGCTGTGCCTTCAGACACCCAGTTTATCCACAGTAATCACTCCAGCCAAGTTAGAACAGCTGGGGTAACTCATTAATAATGTGTTTCTGTAGCAATATTACTTTTGTCAATAACAAGGTAATATAATGCGTTGATTTTTAATGGGAGTAATAATATTACAGTTACTTTGCGTAAAATATAAATAAGCTCTTGTGGTAGTATTTTCTTTTTTTAAAGCCAAAGTACATTTAATTTCAGTAACTGTAAATGTGAACTGCACTCTGTTGTATTTACATGCCGTTGAACCGGAAACACTAACAGCTTGGCTAAGGGCAGTCCCTAAAGACATAACTGCTATTTTCCTTGAACACAAGGAAACCTGCACACAGCGTTCATTGCATGTGTGCGCACAATCAGGATTAACTGGAGGAGTACAGAGCTTAATAAAGACATAACAGAGATCCCGACAGGTACATAAACAGCTGCTTCTTCAGTAACCTAAGCACCTTTCAGTGCAATGCAACAAGGACTATTTAAACTTATAAACAAACATTTAAAATAGTTTGACAATGTATGCCTTGAAGAACTCAAATTGTATTTATATGAAAAATACTACAGTATAATTGATGCATAGCATGTACCTACAAAATACATGTGTATCTATTAAGTTAAGTAATTTATCTAACACAATGTTTTATATACATTATCTGCAATATTTTGAACTAACACTCGCTATTCTCTATAATAAGCCTTTATGTAAATTAAGTTTCTTTTTTTACAATGATTACAATTTAGTACCGTATTTGCTATATCCAGTCAAGTATTAAAGTTGTTTATTTTTTATACTACAAACATAAAAAAAAAAACAGTTTGACACTTTTAATACATGAATTACCAGACACACAGTTAAACAGTAAACAATAGTCACAACAAGTGGTTCGCAGGACAAGACAAGAGAAAGCAATATAACGAGTAATATAATCCAGGGCTGGCAAGGGAACATGAAACAAACAATGGGATTGGTTGAGCAAGGTTCCAGCTGTCTGTATATTGGATAGATACATAATAATAATAATCTTTATAGCACCTTTCATAGTGGACCACCATCACAAAGCTCTTTACAAGATACGAGATTGGGGCGTGTGAACTATGCATCAGCTGCAGAGTCACTTACAACTACTTCTCACCTGAAAGATGGCGCACAAGGAGGTTAAGTGACTTGCTCAGGGTCACACAATGAGTCAGTGACTGAGCTGGGATTTAAACAAGGTACCTCCTGGTTATAAGCCTGTTTCTTTAACCACTGGACCACACATGATACAGACAGTTGGAGCCTTGTCACATATTTAAAATCACTGTGCTGATTTACAGAGCAAAAAGGACAGAAGTACAGTAACTATAAAAATGAGTGACCAATTACCAGCAAAAAAAAAAAAAAAAAAAAAATCCCAAAGTAGTAAGTAGACATGCCAATCTGGATGAAGAACAATTAAATGAACTGGAAAATAGGAAAACAGAAGAAAATACCAAAAATAAATAAATAAATCACTGGCTTTATACTCACTCACCCTGACTTTGTCACTTCAAATAATCTTTTTAGCGGTTTGTAAACACTACAGAAAAACACAAAAATACACTTCTGCACATTATCCACCCCTCTCAGACACAGACCTTGAAAAATCACTGCAATCTGAGGAGTCATTATTTTTTTATTTTGTTACTCCTGTTGCTGAAACAACAGCGTCTTGCATTCACAGAAAAAAAAAAAGCATTCAGTGCCGTCTCAGCTCCACCTCCTGATGGATCTTTTCAATGGCAATGTGCAATTCAACACATCGAAAATAAATACTTTTGCATGTTTCAATTAAATTAATTTACTCAGCTTAACTTAGTGTGTAGTTCAAATTTATAAATGGGACTACTATGGTTGGAATAAGGATATTTAATAAAAAACAACATTTTGTGTCCTAAAAATTACTTTTGCCTTTTTTTTCAAATCCATTGTTTGACCTGGATTATAAATGCAATAAGGCCCTTCAGGGTGCCTGTATACGTCGAATATATTGACACAGCGGTGGTTGGTGTCACTCTTCTTTGTCTCACGCCACACAATGCCCAGAGGCGTCCGTATATTCAGCGTATACAGACACATTGTTGGACCTTATTGCATACATATAACGTGCTACTTTTTTTAACTTGCACAACACTCTAACTCTATGGTCGGATTTCCATTTTTCTTAGGTTTCTGTAAAAATATAGAAACTACATCACAAGCTGTCCCCAATCTCATCTTTATAGTGCTTTGGTACGTGGCCTTTCTTTAAACTCTTCAAGATTTTTATTTTTTTTCCAAACATGCGAAATGTTTTGTTCAGATCTACAAGGGCTTTACCGTATATGTTTTGCTTTCTGCTTCACAACCTTATACAGTACATATGTTTTTGATTAGCAATGGTGGACATCTAAGTCACTGTGCTTTTCCAACCAGAAAGCCAGAGCAGAAAAGCCAAAACTCACATTTTAGAATTTTGTGGTTTTGGTCACTCAGTGTAGTAAAAATAATTGCTGACAAGTCCCAGAAAGTGGGAATTAGGACATAACTGCACTGCTGGTAACAAAAGCCCATACCCCAAGGTTTTTACATCAGGTTGAATTGCATGTAAAAGGTATCTGCTGGGACTAGCTGCTTATGTTAATATAGGTTAATTTGGGCTATTTTCATACATGGTACTTACATACTAAATTGCTTGTCAAGTGTAATAACACCTCAAGGGCATAATGAAGCAAAGCATGAGCCTGGGATATTAGCCAGTCATTTTACTACCAGTACAAAGCCAGTACAACACTAGTAGGCTAATGAGTTATTGTTGGTCCCATGTAAGAGGAAGCAGTGCCATCTTGGACAAAGGCAGCTACTATATGTCAGTCAATGTAATTTGTTTTTAGTTAGTATTTGCACTCAAGTACAGCAGAGACCATCAAGTGGTCCATGTATACATTTTTTGTAGGCCTGTCACTCGATTAAAATTTTTGATCAGTTAATTTATGGGCATTAGTTAATTAACTGGTAACAGTGCCAGTCCTGCAAAGTAATACTTAAAGCAAAAACTAAATAATCATTTTATTATGTTATTCGAGATAACTGTACCATGCTGGATTTTACCACAGGGTTCACCACACCTTTGGTTACAATGCATATGAGTAACTTTGCAGACACATGTCTGGCAATCATTTAAATCAACACAGATAAACATGCCAGTTCCAAATACATATATAGATCCATAGCACACTATCAGCAATCCTTGTACAAACCAAGACAGCAATTATGATTTGTACATAACTTGAACCCCTTTTTATACAATCTTAAAACCACAGTGTCCTAGAGAGAGCATGCTTCAAATCAGCACTTAAATCAGCACCTAAATACTAGGTGACCAGTTAGCAAGCGTTTAAAATTGGGACACTTTCAGTTGGCGGGGTGTGTGTGTGTGTGTGTGTGTGTGTGTGTGTGTGTGTGTGTGTGTGTATGGTTATAATGCGGTTATAATACAAGTTTGTATATAAAATAAAATTGTCGGCACCAGCGGTCTCATACTTCTTGGATGTCTTGACCATGCACATAACATCCTTTGTGCCGATAACGTAACTGTAGAACTCCTTGCAGCTCATGCTGAAATTCATTTTTACTTGCGTACACATCTCACCATCTCAATACTGCTTCGATTCCTTGTGCAAGCTTCAATTCACAGTCACAATGACATTGGTGCATTACTGTATGAAATACTTGGGAAAGCTCTGTAGCAACAGCTTGGGTGTCCAACGTTTCATTGGGCTTGCTGCAGAAGTTTGAGACAAGGGTATTCTGTTTGGCAGTTTTGCACATGTTGCTCAGTCCCTGACCACCTTCCGGCACCTCCTCAAGACACACCTGTTCAGACAGCATCTGTAAATCTCACAACCCTCCACTTAACGGCTCCACACTTTACTGTATTCTACTGCTGCGCTCAATTATAACTATTTTCTGTATCTTGTACTTGATTTTACTCTTAAAGGTAACCACATTTACATTGTTTTTTTTAAATAATTGCTCTTATTTGAAATTGCTCTTATCTATTTATTGTATTTGCTACTTGCTCAGTGGAACTTACCCTTATAAGCACACATTTACTATAATTGTAACTGCTCTTAGTCAAAATCACTCTCAAATGTAGTTATTTACTATATTTTTCATTCCCTTATTGGAATTTGCTCATTTGTACTACTGACTATTGTCTTTTACAACTGCTCTTATCTGTACTGTAATTTGTAATGTGACATTTTGTAACAACTGTAAGTTGCCCTGTATAAGGGCATCTGCTAAAAAATAATAATAATAATAATAATAATAATAAATAATAATAATAATAATAATAATGTTGTATCCCACCAGAATGATGCTTCACATACGACTTGCCGTCTGACTGATGCCATATTCTTTTTTTTACACAATTTACAAAATGCCTTTGTACCACAGTCATATATGACTGTTTAATTTTTTTACTCCAGGTGTAATTTTTTTCCCACTCCATTCAATACTTGCCCTGTATTTTTGCTTTTTAGTGACAGGAGCGTCAACAACACCAGCCATCAAGACACAGTAAAACCGCGCAGAAGCATATGTATATCAATATCAAAGAACAGCTCACTTGGGGAATACAGACTGATAATCAAACTTCAACATGGTTGCAGGTCCCAACTGATAAACACAAACAATAAATCAACATTTAATTGTTATAACATATTTTATATGTATCGGTCAATTTGACCATGCCTGGTCGGAATAGGTATGACACTATTTTATCTCGCTAATTTTTGCAGCTATGTGATTCTTTCTTTGTCAGGGGAATTAGTACACATATTTAGGGAAAATCAGGAAAGCACAGCTCCTTATCTTAAACACACACATAGCAATTAAAATTTAAATTCCAAAAACGGTCAGATGACTGCCTTGGTTGTTCTAGTGTTAATATGACTGGATAGCGTTATAGATGCAAACAACTCACTCAATCAACACGGCCTGAACTAGTAGAATATGCTGTTGCACCGCGAGACACTACAGCAGCTACATATATGGAACTTCCAAATCAGAAAATCAAAATTTCACACTTTACACCTGGGTTTTTAACATTTACTCAAAAAAATCGGGACAAATGGCGACCTGACAGTACCTCCATCGGGACGTGGGAGAAAACCCCCAATATCAAGATGATTCTTATTTTATTGGTAAGCCTGGTCACCCTACTAAACACTGTAGCAGCACGCATTTCTCTCTCTACCCAGAATGCACTTTTGATACACAATTAAAAGTAAGTTTAAGATGTTAAAGAAAAACTAGAACAATAAAACAACAGCAATTTCCTGAATACACTAAGGATTTGTTCATATATCAGCTTGATGCTGAAATAAAGCACATCGCCATGGAAAACAAAACAAAAGAATGCCTGCACATTATAGCTTGGCAGCACATACCCTCTGCACATAAGAGCCTTCAGGACAGGGAGCAGACCACCTAAAAAGCACACTGATTGCAGCATTACAGTAAAGTGTGTTCTGCTCATTATAGAGCAAATGGATTTTGTGCTTTTGGGCTCTGGGCTGTTGAGTAAGTTTCAAAACAATGTAGTGGTTTGCATGAATGCTTATGGATGGAGATGTGTTGCAGGTGTGTGTCCTGCCTGCTGCTGACTCAGTTTCACTAAAAAATACCTGGGGTAGGTTACCTTATAATAACTATGTATATAAATGTTTGCACATGTTACCAAAAACTGTCCCCAGGTAACATTCAACTCGGATTGACCCTATACACATTTCAAAGTACAGTCTTCAATTTCTAGCACCACAAAGCTGACAAAATGTTGCTGAAACAAAGGATACCAACAGTGCTCGCCCTAAGAAGCTCACATTGGCTCTGTGAATAGGCAGCTTTCAATGGAAAATAAAAGAAAGATTACAAGTGCTATTTTAATTCACTGTTCCCATAGACCTCCTTCAAAGAAAATATACTACATTATATTACCAATCCTTTACCCCTCACAGATGTAAAGACTCAATCACAAGGGCCTTCAATTCCTGAAAGCCTTGCAGTCCAGCATTATAACCAATAGCATGCATGAATCACATATTTTGTAAATCTTGATAACCTTTAAAACTACAAGAAGAGGAATGAACTTGAATTGTTCAGTTTTCCAGCATGTCAGCCCATCGTCAATGAAAGTAAAAGAATGACCAAGATTTCCCTTCAGATTCAGGACAGAAGACAAAAGATACAAGGCAGTCTTAAGAGTCCTTGGATGGAACAACATATGTATTATACCCTTCTCACATTTAAAACCTAAGAGTACATTGTTTCTTCTGAAAAGAACTTCAATCCTGTAATAAGGAGCCTGTCTGATGCAGAACGCTCACTTAACTACCATAGTTACAGGTACAAAACAGTCCCCTGGTAACTAACAAAATCCATTAAAAAAAAAAAAAGACCCACTTGGAAATACAAATCTTTTCCTGGTGTTATTTTCAGATATCAGTCACTCTGTTTAAAATGAAGTCCAGAAAGATGTTGTTGAATTTGAGTCAAAGTTAATACATGCTTCTTATTTTCACTACAAAGATCTCTGTAGAGAGTGCCAGTGAACAACCATTTACACTGATTAATAATGACCCGTATTGTGAGAGAGACACCCTGGTACTTTGGTGTAGACTCAAGCCAGGCAGACTTGCTATTTACTCTTAAGTAATACAGATTAACTGTAATTACCTTCTCACCTACAGCAAAGTGCAATAAAGTGAATGTACAAAACAGGACAATCAAGTTCATAAGTGCTATCCTGATTTCTGCAGTCTGTGTTGAAAAGATTAAAGGACATCTGTTTCTAGGAACAGACTTTAGAAATGCTGTACACAATTGCAGTTCATTAGACATGCAGAGGTGGAAACTGCATGAAATACTGCAGATATTTTTAGGATGGGCACCACTCCATTTACTGTAGTCTTTACATAAAACAAGTAAAATGTATGGAAAATAATGTTTAAACCTAAACAGCTGCATTCAGGGAATTAATGCCTTTAGAGCATTAAGCTCTGCATACAGTATGCTTAGCAATGCTACAGGATTTGGAACAATCAGGATTTGTATCAACACCAGAGGAACCCATTTCAAACTGTATGAAGAACTGATCTCCACAGACCAAGCCTATAGGCATTTTGATCTCCATCGGTCTCGTGTTCAGATGTGTGCCACTGATGTTACGCACATAATAACATTACTTCTATCTTCATTTCAGGGTGTAAAGAGTGCTTGAAATACTCAGATTTGAACGTTGTTAATTGCGTTTTGGAAAAGTTGGAAATGTAGTGTATTATTTTTCTTTTAACTTTTTTTGGTAAATCTAAAGTATCTTTGATTGTGTTTTACTCTCATTTGTATTATTACCTGTACCTTTTTTAATTACCTTTGCATTTTTTATACTACCTTTACTAAAACAGGTATGTGTGCTGCCTGAGGTTTCAGGATGGGGTGGTATGATAAAGAGAGACAGCATCGATGCTGCAAATCCTCCTCCCGATCGGAAAGGGCTCAGGATAAGGTTGGTAGTACACTTCCCCAAAGATGGGTTGACTTGTTGGTGGGGGGAACTGGAAGTTGACATTTTGGGGAAGTTGTGTATCTGCAAGTACAGTCAAATCTGTATTAAGAGACCACTCAAGGGACAGTCTAATAGGGGCCTCTTAACACAGGTTAAAAGACAGACCATAACTTATGAATTTTCTATTTGTCTCTGACATGCTTTCCAGTAATCATGTATGTCTTACATATACTGTAAAAGCCAGAAGATATAATATGAACAAAACTAAGTATGTAATGTAATAACATCCATTTAGTTAATGCATATACAAAACAAATTATTTTGTGAAAGTAATGAATGCTTGCCTGTCTCAGGTCACACACAATGTTTTAAATCCTTTGCAAATTTCAATGCCTGTGTCTGCCTTTCAGGTACGTGTTGATTCATTGCATCCTGAAACCAACGCCAGCAGAAGATCTTTTTCAATTAACCCACAAATTGTTTTCATACTCTTATAAGTATTGCTTGAATTTTTCAGTGTAAAAAGAAGCAACTTTGTTTAGTAATTAACAGTTTAATCAAGAGGCTCAAAACACGGTCACGTGAACAAAAATAAAACCCCAAAACTTTAATACCTACAGTAGTTCTTTCCATTTCAAATGTTTTCTATCTTTCTTTACAAGAGAGCACTGTTGTTTTATTGATTAAGGATAAAAGTCTGCTAAAATGGTTACCGTATTCCTTTGAATTTAGGATGTACCATTTAAAACCATATTTTTGTGTGTATGTAAGGGTGCTTAATACAGGTTTGAGTCCGTTGCTGGGTAAGAGAATTGTGGTCGCCGGTCGCATTAGACAGGTGGTCGCTTATTAGTTAAATAAAAGCATAAATATAATTGTAAGGAATTTAAAGTGGTCACTTAGACCAGGTGGTTGCTAAATAAAGGTGGTAGCATGAGCAGGTTTGACTGTACTCTACACAACTCCATTGATCAGATACAGGTCAAGCAGCGATTGGATAGGAGTTTGGTGGTACAAAGGGGATGCAGTTGCATGAGTACAGCCCCTTACGCTGAATGACTAACTAAGCAGCCGAAGCCTGCGTTTTGTTTGTTTTTGTTGTGGTCACAGTAGCTGAGGAGGACCGCGGAGGCCAGAGCTGCAGCCGCTGAGCCAGCGAATACCCGGAAGCACTGTACCAATACACAGCATCGAGAGCTACCTGATCCTCACAAACACGCATACCGAGAACACAGTTTCACGCACAGAGGAACTGTGGTCATCAGAGTGTTTTATTTTGATTTGTTTATTTTTGTTTGGGATTGAAACCCACCATGGTTTTGCTTCCCCTACACCATTGCGGGTACAGGGGCGGCCTGCTTTATTTTTGACAGTTTATTTTGTGTTTGTGAACATTTAATAAAACACAGACAGTTTTGGCAGTCTGGACATTGTATTATTGCACCCCTTAGCACATCCTTGTCACAGGTGATACATCTTTTTTTCCCGCACTGGTTTCATTACAAATTAAGACTGCTTCCTTACAAAGGAAGTATGCAATGTGCCTCACTCAGGCAAGCCGAAGAATCGCCCTTAGGGACAAATCCATTTTCTGGCATGATCACCTCAACTCATTAATGAAAGATCATTTTATTAAACTTTTGGCCATAGCTGTAGGTACTTTCTGAGATGTCTATAAAATCTCATTGTAAGAAAAGAGTTTGGGGAGAATTGGACCTCTCCCACAAAAAAACTAGAAAATCTGTGAATTTAACCCAAAAGCAGAGAAAGGGCTTAGATTTGATATTAAGATATTCAGCAGCACTATAAATCATTTAATTTGGTACTGATAATAGCCTACTGTGGTGTTAGATTTAATCCAGTCCTATATTTGATTTACTTTTCATTTGCTTTATTGTTTCTGGTACAGCTGGGTAAACAGGATAAAACAGAAAAATAGCCAGCTGTAACAGGGAGAGATCTGTGCTGACTCTGCTGGCGTGTTCACGGGCTGCAGGAAGAGGGCGGCAGTCGCCCAACAACCGCCTGTGAGTCATGGCAGTGACACGGGGAGGTGGGAAAGTGTGTGTGTGGACTTTCCCCCTCTCTGAATGGCCGAGAGGCGGGTCTTGGGTGATTGTCGGTCCTATAAAATAACGCTCTGTTGTTTCCTCAGGTCTGCCCACTTAGACGCGCTAAGGGTGCGGACACTTTGATTCAGGACCGGGAATCAGCGAGACAGAGAGAGAGAGCGGGGAACCCTTGGGCAGACCCCGGCGTATTGTGAAAGAGCAGGCGAGATAGCCGAGAGAGTAGGACGGTGATCCGGGTCGTGCGGGTAGCGGCGACCGGGATAACGCTGCCGAGTGCAGCACCTTTTATTTGTAGTTTTATTACTGTTTTATTTTCCCTTGTTCTTTTCGCCTTCTGTTTTCATTATTATTTCTTTGAGCACCTGCGAGTGCATTTGCAGGTCGTGTACCAGCTGTGGTATTTCCGTGGTGCTGTCTATCATCGTTGATAGGCAGCCCACGGTCAACAGTGCCCTCTACCGGAGAGAAAAAAAAGTTACAAGGAAAGGAAAAGAGCCGGCCTGAAATAAAACTGGGCACCTGTGTGGTGTTTCCCAAATACACCTGTCTGTCTCCTTGTCAGTGAATTACCCACACCCCTTCCACACGTGGTGTCAGAAGTGGGATTCACTGGCACTGCCCCAAGCAGTGCAGCTATAGAAGGAGCAGACGAGCCATGGATGCTACACAGTTTGCTGCGATGATGGACCTCCTGCGCCAGACGCTCACCGCAGCAGTGCAGGGGGCGGCAAGACCCGCAGCTCCAGACCCCCAGTTGCAACGCCCCACAAAAATGACGGCCGAGGATCGACCTGACGCCTATTTGGAGGTGTTTGAAGCTATGGCGACCTCGGCCGGGTGGGATCCAGCCCGGTGGGCTAGTTACCTGCTTCCTCAGCTCACGGGGGAGGCGCAAGCAGCAGCGAGAACGCTGTCCCCGGATCAGATGATGGATTACCCCACGCTGAAAACCGTCATCCTTAATCGCGTGGGGGCCACACCGGAGGGGTATCGGAAGAAATTCCGAGAGGAGCAGTTTGCGGTAGGGGAGCACCCACGAGCCATCGCCCACCGTCTGAAGGATTACGCACTGGGTTGGTTGAACCCGGAGCTGAACACCAAAGCCAGGGTGGTGGAGATGATCGTGGAGGAGCGCTTCCTGGAATGTCTAGCCCCGGAACCTCGGCTGTGGGTCCAGCGGCAGGCACCAGACACGCTGGACCGGGCGGTCGAGCTTGCCGAGCAGTATCAGGCAGCAGAACCAACGCCCGCGAAACTGCCCGGGAGGAGTGCGGCTACTGGATCGCCACCTCAACTGGCCCCAGAAAGGGCGAAGGGACTGGGGGGTAGGGGTAGTCCAGGATTTGGTCAGGGGGGGTGTCGGCGGGAGCTCCCGGCCCGGGAACTGGGGCAGGGTGGGGATACCCACGGGCTGCTGCAGTGTCGGACCGGGGTCTCGCGCGGACGCCTTATCGGCGGGCCCCTTTTATGGCTCCAGTGTTTTCCCCTCTTTCCAAAACTTCGGGGAGAGAAACCAGCCCACCGAGGTGTTGGACGTGCAGGGAGGTGGGCCACCTCTCCCGGGACTGCCCCGTGATGGAGTGTGACCTCAGCCGACCAGGTAAGCACGTTCAATTACCTCAGTCGCTTCAGCACACGGGTTTTGTTATTCCTGTGACAGTGGATGGTACAAAAACCCAGGCTCTCCTGGATTCAGGGTGTGGTCAGTCTCTAGTACAGGAGAGCCTAATCTCACCGGGGCATAAACGTATATTGGGACGGGTGCATATTAAATGTATTCATGGGGATGTCCGCTCCTATCCCAAGATAAATGTGTGTATGACTATTGGCCAGCAGGTGACGCAGGTGCAGGTAGGATTATGTCCTCGATTGCCGGTACCAGTAGTTCTGGGGCGGGACTGTGAGCAGTTTAAAGATTGGTTGGCTGCTCTGACAGCCCCGTCTTCTTTATTGGCTAAGAAAGAGGAAGTAATTGGAGAGATTTTTCCCTTTCGCGATCCAGAATGGTTTTGCCATAGATTTAAACCCCGTAAAACTAAACGGGAGCGTCGGATCGCTAAGAATGAGGGCTGGCAATGGAGGGAGTCGGAGAAGTTTCAGGTGGGGGCGGTTGGTGAAGAGTCCGGGGGGGAGGTCGCGGAGCCAGCGCAGGGGTCTGGCTCGGCTGCCTCTGCTCGGGACCGACCTGACCCCGAGTTGGAAGCCATGGGAGCTGATTTCTTAGCTCGCTCCCGTGACTTCCGACTCGAGCAAGGGCGTGACGACGTGCTGGGCAGGCTCTTTGACCAAGCAGCGGTGGTTAATGGTCGGGTGGTCGAGCCCAGACGCGCCGCCACGTACCCCCACTTTGAAATTGATCGAGACCTACTGTACCGTGTTGATAAATTACCCCAGACCGGTGAAGTGCGTCATCAGTTGCTCATTCCTCAGCCCTTTAAGGAGGATTTGTTGCAGCTGGCTCACGCTATTCCCCTGTC
The DNA here is from genome assembly GCF_017654505.1 of Polyodon spathula. Classification (NCBI taxonomy): domain Eukaryota; kingdom Metazoa; phylum Chordata; class Actinopteri; order Acipenseriformes; family Polyodontidae; genus Polyodon; species Polyodon spathula. The sequence goes on along the minus strand of NC_054537.1, from coordinate 16,188,976 downwards.
TGGTCATTTGGGAAGGGATAAAACTAAAGCAAGGCTTGTGTCACGGTTCTTCTGGCTGGGGCTGGATGGCGATGTTAAGCGGTTTTGTGAGCGTTGTGGGGAATGTCAGAAGGCCAGCCCTAGAGCCGTTCCACGAGCCCCTCTGGTGCCTTTGCCCCTAGTGGAAGCTCCGTTTGAGCGTATTGGGATGGACATAGTTGGGCCACTAGAAAGGAGTGCGGCAGGATACACCCACCTACTTGTCATTCTGGATTACGCTACGCGTTATCCAGAGGCAATTCCCCTCCGATCTATGTCCGCTAAGTCTGTTGCCAACGAGCTTGTGAAGGTTTTCTCCCGGGTGGGGATTCCCAAAGAGATACTAACCGATCAAGGCACCAATTTTATGTCCCGGCTAATCCGCGGAACATGTAAGCTTTTGGGAATTAAGACCATTAGGACCTCTGTGTTTCATCCTCAGACAGACGGTTTGGTGGAACGCTTTAATAAGACCCTTAAGAACATGTTGCGCAGATTTATTCGTAGTGATGTGCGTTACTGGGACCAGCTGATTCCTCCCCTTCTCTTTGCGATCAGAGAGGTTCCCCAGGCTTCCACGGGGTTTTCACCATTCGAGCTGTTGTATGGGCGGAGACCCCGGGGCGTGCTCGATCTGGTCAGAGAGATGTGGGAGGAGCAGCAGGACAATTCGACCAATACCGTCCGGTATGTGTTGGACCTGCGCAAACGTCTTGAGTCTGTTGGGAAATGGGCGCATGACAATTTGCAGCAGGCGCAGCACAGACAGGAGACACAATATAACCGAGGAGCCCGGTTGCGCACATTTCAGCCGGGGGATAAGGTACTTCTATTATTACCCAGTTCTGAGTCGAAACTCTTGGCTAAGTGGCAAGGACCCTTTGAGGTTACACGCCAGGTTGGGAAGGTGGACTATGAGATCTGCCAGCCGGAGCGACGGACAGAGAAACACATTTACCATATCAATCTTTTAAAGCCTTGGTTACAGCCAGAGGCGTTGTTAGTGGCGCATGCAGATGACGTCACGGACCTGGGACCTGATCTTTCTGTGTTGGCAAGAAAAGGATCGGTACAGATTGCTGAGAATCTGACACCAACGCAGAAATGTCAGGCTCGCGGTCTGGTGGCGGAGTTTCCTGACGTGTTCTCTTCAGTCCCGGGGCAGACTCGAGTAGCCCATCATCACATTGATATTGAGCCGGGGGCGCTAGTTCGCCAGAGGCCGTACCGTATACCTGAGCGTAAAAGACAGGTAATAAAAGCGGAAATTGACGAAATGCTGAGACTGGGGGTAATAGAAGAGTCCCAAAGTGACTGGAACAGTCCGATCGTTTTAGTCGATAAGCCAGACGGGTCAACTCGATTTTGCATTGATTTCAGACGAATCAATGAGAAATCGAAATTTGACGCTTATCCGATGCCCCGAGTAGATGAGTTGCTGGAGCGTCTAGGCACGGCTCATTTTATGACGACACTGGATTTAACGAAGGGGTACTGGCAGATACCCCTGACTCCGGAATCTAGAGAGAGGACGGCGTTTTCGACTCCCTTCGGGTTGTACCAATTCAGGACCATGCCCTTTGGGTTGCACGGAGCCCCCGCCACTTTCCAGCGGATGATGGATCGCATCTTGCGGCCCCATCAGCAGTACGCCGCTGCTTACATAGATGACGTGGTTATCCACAGTGAGGATTGGCCGAGTCATCTGTGTAAGGTAGCGGCGGTGCTGCAATCCTTGCGGGAGGCGGGGCTCACTGCTAACCCAAAGAAGTGTGCCATTGGGAAGAGTGAGTCGGAGTATTTGGGGTATCGAGTAGGGGGCGGCCAGATCAGACCGCTAGTTGCTAAGGTGAAAGCCTTGGCTGACTGGCCGGTTCCTACAACCAAAACCCAGGTGCGCTCTTTCTTGGGACTAGCGGGCTATTATAGAAAGTTCATCCCGAGTTTCGCTACGCTCGCTGCTCCCTTGACAGACCTCACCCGGAAGGCTGCCCCAAATACGGTTCAGTGGACGGAGTCGTGCCAGAGGGCCTTTCTCGCCTTGAAGCGGAGGCTGTGTAGTAAGCCAGTACTATGCAGCCCGGATTTTGGTAAGAGGTTCACCCTGCAGACGGATGCGTCAGAGACAGGTCTCGGGGCAGTGTTGTCGCAGGAGGTTCGGGGAAGCGAGCACCCAGTCCTGTATATCAGCAGGAAGCTCCTTCCCCGCGAGAAAAATTATAGCACCATCGAGAAGGAGTGTCTCGCGGTAAAATGGGCAGTCGAGTCACTCCGGTACTACCTCCTGGGGCGACACTTCACCCTGGTTACAGATCATGCCCCCTTAGCATGGCTTCACCGGATGAAAGATAGCAATGCCAGAATCACACGGTGGTACTTGGCCTTGCAGCCCTATGCCTTCAGGGTAGTCCACCGAGCAGGAAAGCTGCATCAAAACGCAGACTTTTTCTCTCGGGAAGGCATGGGGGTGTAAGATTTTCGAATGAACCGGTGGTGTCATTCTGAGGGGAAGGATATGTAACAGGGAGAGATCTGTGCTGACTCTGCTGGCGTGTTCACAGGGCTGCAGGAAGAGGGCGGCAGTCTTCCAACAACCGCCTGTGAGTCATGGCAGTGACACGGGGAGGTGGGAAAGTGTGAGTGTGGACTTTCCCCCTCTCTGAATGGCCGAGAGGCGGGTCTTGGGTGATTGTCGGTCCTATAAAATAACGCTCTGTTGTTTCCTCAGGTCTGCCCACTTAGACGCGCTAAGAGTGCGGAAGCTTTGATTCAGGACCGGGAATCAGCGAGACAGAGAGAGAGAGCGGGGAACCCTTGGGCAGACCCCGGCGTATTGTGAAAGAGCAGGCTAGATAGCCGACAGAGTAGGACGGTGATCCGGGTCGTGCGGGTAGCGGCGACCGGGATAACGCTGCCGAGTGCAGCACCTTTTATTTGTAGTTTTATTACTGTTTTATTTTCCATTGTTCTTTTCGCCTTCTGTTTTCATTATTATTTCTTTGAGCACCTGCGAGTGCACTTGCTGTTCGTGTACCAGCTGTGGTATTTCCGTGGTGCTGTCTATCATTGTTGATAGGCAGCCCACGGTCAACAGTGCCCTCTACCGGACTCCGGCGCGCTAATAAAATTCCTGGCACCTTTTCTCGCCGGTCGTTTTGACCCATAAACTGTCAAACCGTGTCCTGTCTCCCCGCACTGTCGTGATCTCCTTTCGTGTATCTTAATGGTCGTCGGGTCCAAATCACAGGCCAGCAAATAGGTAATCGGAAGGGCACTCATATTTACCTCTACAAAGGAACCAATTACATATTTTAATTTCTCACTTAGAAAGTACATTTTTGTTTTCACAGCTGGAATCGATATTATAAACTCTGCTTTAAGCTTTTTATGACCAAAGATACAAGGCTCATGTACTACTTTTTATTCTGAAATAACATTCTGTTATTTTTCAAATTACAGCACTGAAAAACAAAGACATTCTTTGTTCTGTTGTTTGATGTAATTGGGACTGACAAACCACTAACTATGATCAATTCTGACTTTGAGCGGCTATTGTAAAGGATGTGAAAAGGCTACTTCAGGCTCCTTGTCCATCTTTTCCAAGACAATACAACAATTAGTGCCAGTTGTGGAGGGCCAGCTTGGATACTGAATTTTAAATCTGAGCACTTTCTAGGACTACTGACCCGAACAGGAATTACACCCACAACCACATGTGAAAGGTTTTGTACACCTTTGGTATTTGTTCCGGTAAACCATTTACACTCTTTCCACGATGGGTTAGTTTGTATGTGCTTTTTGTGATTCTATATTTAAATACATTATGACACTGTGTGTGTTCTCTTTTCTCTAAATGAGAGCTATGGCATTCTGGGAGATTCCTCATTTAAACATCCAGAACTACATTGTTTTTTCCACCCACATTTTTGAATACCTACCTTACATTCCAGGTTGAAGACTGTAGCATTCTGGGTCCTATGTATCTCCTTTCTACATTTTTACCAAATATTCTACCACAAAATTAATTCCTGCATAAACACCCCCTCTAATTTGTATTTCACACATCTTCTGGACAGGTTCAGGAACAACAGCAATTTCACCATCACTTAGTAAAGCTCCATCAATTACACAGACGTTAGATTTAAACTCAGCTTTTGCATTTCTTTCCCGGCTTTGACTATTATTCAAACAAGCTTCCAGCCCACTTACATTTTGCCTGAGTACTTTGAAAACCAATCGCTGGCAATGATATTTAGGTCTTCATCTGTTTTAGGTTTGACAAAACAATCAATAACTAAATCATAAACACTTTTGTCTTTTTTTTGAAAGTGGAATTTCAAACTCAAACTCAGAGGAACTCATGATAACATTCCCACAATATGAGAGACAAACATGTAACTGTTTCAACTAAGGGTAACAAAACAGCAAAAAACAAATCCAATTACCAAATTAACAATCAATTGAATCTCATTATCGCAAAAGTATTAAGAAATGTTTTATGTAGCATAAACAACTCAAATCAAATTTAGGTAAGAACTTGACCCATATATGTATATATTATTATTATTATTATTATTATTATTATTATTATTATTATTATTATTATTATTAACAAGTAATGCAAAAATAATCTTTATAAAACTCCTGGGTCCACTCCCCTTTTATAATGTTATGCTTCAATATTTTGCTCAGTATACTCACAACTCACCTAAGTGTAAAACCCTACTAAAAAAAGTTTCTTTCTGTGCAATGTGATATGTGTATTGGTTTTAAATAAATCATACATACTCTCTATGACTGATACCTGGTTGTTTTTGTTAACACGGCTGTTAATGTTGGCCCTGGTATTGGGATCAACACCCACTGTTTCCTGAATAACACGATGTAACACAATTTTTGTTCCTGGGTAGTAAGTGTTATTTCCTAATTGCTTATGCCTCAAAAGTATAGAAAATGGCTATTTTTTTTTTAAAATTTACAGTATAATCGTAAATCTCGAAAAACTACTCACTTCTAAATCTTTTGTAGTCATTTTTGTATTACTTTAGTATAAATACATGTTAATTTGGATTCATATGTTGTTTTTTCTGACTTTATGTGAACGAAAAGACACAAAAGCTCCCGTTTTCTCATTGGAAATAGTGATATTTCAAATTATCACTGTCCTGGTCACAAAAGCAAAGTTTGTGGGGAATAATAGCCATTTTCTATACTTTTAAGCCATAAGAAATTAGGAAATAACACTTACTACCCAGGAACAAAAAAAAAAAAAAAAAAAATTGTTACACGGTGTAATTGGTTCACAACATAAACAGTCCTGTGGTTTAAGTATCATCTCAAGGGCAGCACATTGAGATGATACTTGTTTTGCAGTCAAGCAAAACAAAATTGGCCTGAAGACAGATCTGCAACTCTCCAAGCCAACAACATTCAACCCAACTGTTCAGAGTGGAAATCCAGGCATGATCTCATCCTAGGGTTAGCCTCTAATATGTTTGCTGTTGTTATAATCCTGGACAGTTAATGCCTTGAAACATAATTTGTTTAACACTACAGCATTTCTTTAACTCAAAAAACAGTATTAGAAGAACTGTTCTATTTTTTTCATTAAATATGTTTAACATCTCTTGGCTAATATCAATCCCTACATTTTGTTATTTTGTACAAGAAACCATACATGATGTGTTAACTTGCAATGCAAACACCTGTAACACATTTCCTTTGCAAAACAATGGCCTTCCTCCTCCAAACAAACTGTTCCTCTGAGAGCTTTCCGTATTACTAAGAGTGGCAGACAAATTAGAATGGCACAATACAAAACACCAGCATAAAGGTTAACTTTTTAAAAGGCTTTCAAAACGTCTGATTTATTAAGCCTGTTTAATGTTCCTGTGGCAGTGCTTTATTTTGTGTGCATAAATAAATATTGAGTTGATATGCAAAATGATATGAAAATGGCAAAATACTAGCCTTATTAGAAAACTTGTTGGAGCAGGAAACTACAAATTGAAGTCTAAATAACATTCTCAGTATATCTATTTAACATTCACGATAACATTGACAGTCTAATGGTGGATACACAGGAGCACCTCATACTGCATATTTATTAACTGTTTATTAACATGGAACAGAACTTCAATGAACAGGTAATTCCATATTAGTTTAGCCAGAATGTATGGCTGCACAATGAAGCCATTCAGACTTCTCTTTCAGGCTGCACAGAATGTATCTTTGAGTTTGTGCTGGGTGTTGTCTGTACCAGGCATCCCCTACAGATTGCATTCACCCTGCATGGTTGGGTTTGTTCCTAGTTACTGCGGCTTTCTGGTTTCAATTTGAGTTGCTTTGGGCATTCCTCAGGAGTAATAGCATGAGACCGGTGGCTGGTGGAGAGTATAGGGGAGAGTTAAAGACTGTTGCTGGAAGAGCTGGGATAGAGTAGGCAGCTGAGTGGAAGAAAGCTGGCATCCCAAATGGAGTTACGGATTAGACCACCTCACCTTCGGTAGTACAAAAATGACTAACGACAGGAGGTTCCTCGTGGCTGATTGATCGCAAAAACTTGTCAAGTTGGGTCTTAACGGATCCAAGTGATCCAGCATCAACAACATGACTAGGTAATTCCATACCCTTGTCACTCTCTAAACTTGTGGCTATATGCCAGAGTATTCTGTTTGCCTTTTGGATCGCTTCCCTACACTGTCTGGTTGCTTACAGTGAAGAGTATATTATAACACCAAGGTCTTTCTCTTGGTGAGCGTGTTCTAGTGCTATACCACCTCACTGTTATTGGATCCTGCATTTATGAGACCGGCATGTAACGCTTTATATTTGTTGACATTACGTTTCATTTGCCATGTTTCTGGACAGTTCTGTGTTCAGGCAACATCTTTTTAGATTTTAGTTAGATTTAGTGGCTAAAAGCTTTGGCTTGTCTGCTGATTTGGCAAGCTTGCTAACAATCTAAATCAATGATGTAGATAAAATACAACAGGTGTCAAAGCGCAGAGCCCTGTGGCACCCCACTGAGCACAAGGCCCCAGCTAGAGGTTGGTTCCCTCACAAGAACTCTGTTTCCTATGTTTTAAACAGCTATGCATCCACTTGCATGTACTTCCTTGTATTCCCACAGATTACAACTTTAGGATTAGTCTTTTGTGCAACACTTTTTCAGAGGCATTTTGTAATTCCAGGTACCATATATGATGTCAGAGGCTCTTTTTTGTATCCATCTTGCAGTAGCTTCTTCAAAGAAGTTTGAGGTTTGTCCTTTTCTGAATCCATGTTGGCTTTTAACTGTGTTATCTGCTGTTTTTAATAATTGTTTAGCGCCTTCAAAAACACATTTCAAACTGCCAAGATCATAAAATCAAGCACATCTGTTTAATATATTAATGTAATTATTAACCATTTGTAAGTATGTATAAAGTTGTTATTGGCTTTATTCCAATTAAAATAACCTGGGAATAAAAACTGGATATAATTCGGGCTTCTGGTTTTCTGTTTTAAATGATAAAAACTAATAAAACATCCATAATACAAAAAAAATGAAATCGGTGTATAGCCAATAAACACCGGAAAAATAATTGGAAATGGTTAATTCACGTTGACCACCACTTTCCCATTTAAAAAAAATATACCTTTCCCAGTTCTGTTGGGCCCTCCCTCCTTCCTGACTTGTATCTATCATTGACTAGTTCTGAATACTTTAAACCCACCCCAACTACTTAGTGGCAGTGCATTCCTACATTTCTATTAGAGACCCTGTTTGTGTTGATGTAAAACGTGATTACAATTAAGAACAGAGGCTTGTTTGTGGGATTAGCATTTCCAGACTCCACAGTACCAGTATGCATGTAATGAAACATTTAATCCAGTAAGACAGTAGTTCTAAGAGGATCATCACCACATTTCTACAGCCACACAGCTTTGCTTCAGTTATGAATACCTCATTTGAACAACATTTGTTTTATTTTTATCATTTATACTGTTACTAGGATGTTGCCTTGGGAAACCAGTGAACCATCAAACATCACATGGCTCACTGCTACACCATTCACAATCAATGGTTTTATAGCTTTGTCAGCAACCTTACAGTTTCAGGGCCCAAAAAAACAAAAAACACAGTATCTCTGTAGAATTTTTAATAATAACAAATATCTTCACTATACTTTGTATCTAGTAAAAGCTTATGAGGTCTGATATACTTACCGCCCTTCCTCTACCACACAGAAACCTGTTTTCAATGGATGGGTTCCAGAAAAAGCTCAAAAATCCAGAACACCCACATATTGTATTAACCTGGTTGAGAAGAGCAAGCTGGCTTTCTTCACTGTGCTTACCTTTTAGTCACACAATACAGAGTTCAAGGTTAGGATGAGGAATGTCACAACGATCAAAAAACCTGACTATGTGATAAAAGAAGAGAAAAGCATGCTGACCTCCTGAAAAAACAATACAAATAAAAATCTCCACAAGGTTTGGGAATGTTGTCATAGGTTACAGGAAAAAATATGTTGAAGTCATTGGGAGGAAGACTGCATTTCCAAAGAGTACTGAGCTGTTTAACTTCAGTTGAGCTGTGCAACAGACACACTGTACACATACTTAGAAAGCTTAAAAAATTCAATTGAGTGTTGCTCTATAAAGAAGCAATAAAACTGTGTGAAACCTAAGGCTTTACCCCCAGAATTGGCTGACATTAATAAACTCTCTACCTACAGTACATCAATGGGGCACAACATCCTGTTAACTTGTTTGTGAGCTACTGTGTACCAGTTAGAAGGAGAAGGCTGACAAAAATATTTTCTTGACTGAGTAGGCATAAATAATTTCAACTGGAAGGTGTGGCCTGCTTCTTGGTACACCGCATTGGTGTTCACTGACACCCCTGAAGAGCTCAACATTTATCAGTTCTGAAGTTCACCACATAACAGCTCTCACAATGACAGTTTGACAGACGATAAATTATGCTACACTTAACTCTTCAACAAATGTGGTTACGAGGTATTCTGAGGTGCATTTGGTTACACAACTGTAATAAGATATCTATATTGCCACTCAAATACACAAGCTAGTTGGATGAAAGAAATGTATTAAATCTGTTAACATGCCCTGATTGTAGAAATCAGTGGGGTTGCAGCAGTGGTCCCTTAACCCTTATTAATAATGAAGTGCCACTTAAAGTGTTTCTGAACAGGCTGTAGTGTTTAAAACACAATGCGTTACTTTCCCCAGATTTCTGCTTTGTTATACGTATTCTTGCAATAGCCTTTTCAACATTATCACGATTAATTTGATTTTAAGTAGGTTATGTATCTGGTCTTCCTGCCAAAATGGCTTCTGAATTCAAGTCAGCAGCTTCAATCCAACCTCTGTTCAATCAGAATATTTCATTGGTTCCTGACTCCTCACAAAGTTCAGCATTTTGATTGGTTCATCTGTCTGTCATCTTTGCCTTGATCCTACCTGCTCGCTTCAGCACAGGTTCAGAGGGGCAGAAATATGTTTATGAATATGCATGACAAGCACCATACAATGGCAATAAATAAATACAATACTTTAGTGGGTTAGGGTGCAAAAAGAACCAATAATAAAATCTTGAGTGAAAACTCTACACGCTAAGCAACACAGTAACGGTTAGACGGACATAAGATTTCATTACCTAAGCTATAAAATGTTCTGTGACAATGTCTTATGCACATTCTGAGTACAAACATAAATATTCATATGGTTGGAGCAACACCCCCTGTACATCTTGCTTCTTCTCTCTAACCAGGTGGGGGGTCTGTAAAGCGAACGTCGTGATTATATAAGGCTCGTCATGCATATTCATAAACCTGATCCCATCCCTCTGAACCTGTGCCACAGCGAGCAGGTAGGACAGATGATCCAATCAAAATGCTCAACTTTGTGAGAACAGTTGGGAACCAACGAAATGTTTCTGATTGAACAGGCTGGATTGAAGCTGTCGATATTGTGAATTCAGAAGACATTTTGACAGGAAGACCCAATACATAACTGATGTAAAATATAAATAAGCAGTCAAAACTAATTTAAAAAGAAAATGTGAAAACAATTGCAAATCACGTATACGTATAACAAAGCAGAAATCTAGGGAATGAAAGCATTGTGTTTTAAACTCTAAAGCCTGTTCAGTAACACTTTAAGTGGCGCTTCATCAAGGGACCACTGCTATAACCACGTTGATTTCTACATCAGAACATGTTATTTACGGTTAGTACATATGCCTCTTCCAACTTGGTTGCATATAATATATATATATATATATATATATATATATATATATATATATATATATATATATATATATATATATATGTGTGTGTGTGTTTTATCTTTTTAACTTAGCATCTCTTCGCGGCACTGCTTCTGACATGGTTGTTAACAGTGGACATGACATACTAACTTACAGATTTCAGCACACACCTGCTTTCTGGGATAACATAGCTGTCAGGACCTCTGCTGTCACTTTATTGGCTTTTTTTTCCCCAGTTACCCATAAACAAGCAAATCATTTGTAAGCCATGCCAACATGTGATACATCAGAAAATCTATTAGAAGCAGACTTCAGTTTTTAGCTTTTCTAGAATCCAGTTTACATGTCCTGTCCGAAATCATTACAGTCACGTTCCAGGAGTCCCTTCAAAAGCTTGGGCCAAAATTTCCGTGCAATCTAAAGTTGATCCACCATTGGGAGGTTTAAGATCTTACAGTATGATAATTCTTGACCCCAGTTGTAATAAAATGGATTTATGAACTAATAGCTATTATATGGCAGTTTACGAACTTGCAGTTGGAAAAAACTTGACCGGTTGCTACTAGTTTTAAAAAGCAGAAAAAAAAGCTCAGATTTAGTCTTTGTGTATAAAAAAAAGGTAACTATTGCCCCCCTTTCGTGAATAAATGTGAAAACCTTCCCACATTCTTTGTTTTATTACTCATATGAATTTATAGCAGGAATCAATCTTTGAACAAGGTCTTTGTATATATTATTACTGTAAATCAAAGCCTTACTCCCCACTGGCCCTTCTATAAGGTTGGTTTGACCATTTATGGGTATACAGCCTGTGCCAGAAGTTCAGGCTCTCTTCTCTTGGTGTTCAACTAGACTTGGCTGAAGACCTTATCAAAATGACACCTGCTAAACACCTACGGATTTCCCCACAGCTGGCTGGAAGGCACAACTTCATGACGTAGTTGTGCTGTCAAATAAATAATAACGTGTGGTTACTATAATGCCAGTTACCTTGGGTTTTCCCAACTACAATAATTGTGGCATTATTTGATATTTTAAAAGTAAAGGAATAGTAAGAGGGTGTGTTTTGGGATGTTTTTGAGTATACTAACAGTACAGGTACTGTGCATGTGTATGTTTAGAGTACTTACATTCACTATAAACTGTAAAACAAGCAAGTTGATTTACCGGTGTTCTATAAAAAGGCAGGAATCTCATACTACTTAATAGTCCTTTCACTCGGTTGATTTTCCTTTCACTCGGCTCGAATAAACATCAAGCACAAGACACAAATGACTGCACTCCCAGTACACTGCAGTCAACACAGTTGTGGCCTGGTAACAATTCCGTAAACTGTAAATTGCACTTTTCTTCACCTTTTTGTCTCTGCTGTGAACTGTGCCTGACCCCTGGAGCTACACTAAAACACAGTTTTTAGACAGGAGATCAGGTTTCCAGGCAGATAGTGTGGTGTCATCCTGCAGCAAGCAGAAGATTTTTTTTTTTTTTTTATAATTGTAAAGAGGTGTACTGTGGGCTGGCGGACCTGGAAAGGCTGTGGAAATGGATCCTAGCCAAAGAAAGATAAGGGAGTGAATCCCATCACAAGCAAATCGACCCAGTTATTTATTTTTATATATTGTTTTGTACCTGCTGAGTGTACTGCAGTGAATAGGTTGTGCAGAGCTATGTCGTGAAAGTTTTAAATGTTAAAACTGTGCATCCTTTTTTATACTGTGAGGGCATGTGAAATCATTCTGTCTATGTTGTTGCATTCTGAAATTCCATGATTAAAAATACAGGGTTTTTTGTTTAAAGTAATTTACGTGATTAATAGTGGTATCCAGACATGATTTATTACAGTGCAACAATGTAAAAGTTGTATTTTGATGCATTGTAATTGATGGTGTTTAAACTACTGTATTTACTGGTAAATGTGTAAAAATGAGTGCCTTACAAAACATTGGCCTTAATTCTCAGTAGCATAAGAACATTATGCATCCCTCAGTGTTTGTTTTACATACTTTAGTTTGACTCCTGTGAAGAGCTTATTTATCCAACCACAAATGTTAGGTAAAAACTGTTTTTCCTTCCTATTCACTTTCTGTGTTACAGATAAAAGAACTGCCCCTGACCCCACATACAGTAGTTTCCTAAGGGCAGCACACAATGCAAGTGTAAGCCTTATGTAGAGTACTATAAGTTAACTTATAACAGAACAGTGCTGTGTCTCAAAAGCTGAAAAACAAAAGAAGATTAATAGCAAAACAAGGACTTATGAGAAACATTAGATTTAAAATGTATTACTTCTTTAACACAACTTAATGGCCAATTTAAAACACCCCTTTTAGCTAAGATGTATTTGTGTTACTAGTAATGTAACTAATACCACTGCAATTGTAACATGGGGGAGCCAGGGCATGAACTAGTGACCTCGCACACCGCAAGCCAGCATCTAGTTTCATTATGTCTTGCTACGGGTTTGGATTTTCTTTCCACGCCATTTTGAGTTATAATGTCAACTCTGTTTTTAAATTACACACTGATTTTTTTGGCTGAAGATTACTGTAGAAGACAATTTTGTAGTTGTGAGGTAAAATGTAGTAGCTGGTGATTACTTCCAGGAGGTTAAGTAAGCCAATAAGTATAATTATATACAGCCAGGGACTGATACGATCACATCTTTCTGGATAGCTGACTAATAACCAACCAAAGGAGCAGCTGTGAGCACTGCACATTTTGATTGCACTCCATCATCAGTCAACATCCCACTGAAACTGTACTAAATGTGAAATGTCCCCTGTGTTACTGAGTCCAACAATAGATATGCATAGTGTTAAGGTGACCAGAAGTCCCGTTTTGGACGGGACAGTCCCACTTTTGGAACACTTCCCCGGAACCTTTCTTGGGATGCTCATTGAGTCCCATTTTTTCCCCAGAGCGTCGTCGCGTTGGTAACGGAAATAACAGAATATTGTATTTTCAAGCAGGCTGCTGTATCTCTACCATATCTAACTTATTACAGTTCAACACCTGATATGACTAAAGAAGGCTGAACGACCAGTTGCACTACAAAGCAGCTGTACCACACCGTGCAAACCTGAAGAATTATTGAATACTCAACATTCATGTTTGCCACCAATCAGAGAGAATTGTGGATGGGTTTATCCACTGGCTGCTGCTAAAATGAACTGGTGGCTATCCACGTCTAACTCATCAGTCTCGCTGTGTGAAGAGGTTAGACCAGCGGTTCTCAATCGTTTTTGGCCGAATCCCCCTTCCTCTTGTCTGTGGTATTTGACGCCACCCCTCCAAACACACACACATATGTACATATACTGGCAAAAAAAATCCAACACGCCTGCGGCTTCTCTGTATGTCACTGCTGTTTTGTTTTTTATTTGTGTTTTGCACGAACCAGCCACTGCTCCATCGTAATAAGACAAGCTTAACGCTGCAAATTACAGTTTACCGATTGTGACCAACGCTTACTACATAGCAAGCTGATAAACAATATACATTACCAGATGGCAGCAGATTTAATCTAAAAGCATGCAAGTTTAAAAGGCAATAGTCACATGCACAGCGCCATCTACAAACTTGACATGCCTGGAGGTGTCAGTCAGCATAAAGATGTGTTTTAAGTTAATATATACCATATAACGGGAAATTGTGGCTGGTATTCGGCGGATTTGCTACTTTGAGGGATTTTTTTCACAGCACGTTCACAAAAAAAGTCCCAGTTTTGCATTTATATTTTTAATTCCAAAATTACTTAATGTAATCTGTCTTCTAAAACAGTATCTCATTTACAGAAACTCGTTACAGCATCTACAGTGTCACTGCAGCAACTTGGAAAACAACAAAGAAGGCCTTCTAATCAATCACAGTATTTATCGCTCTTATATGGCCCTTAATTTTTATATAAAAATAAAAATTTTTAGACAGCAATTTATAAGCATTTGCTGTCTCTCAGTTCTAAAACTATTGTTCTCAACATAACACAGTGGAATGATCACAGTACCACCATGCAGCAATTGTAGGACAGTATTGCCACGTGTGAAATCTTTAACAATAAAGCCGAAACGAAAATGCTTTTCTTTGATTTAGAATCATTTCAAACTGGTTAATATACCAGCAAGCACTGGCGAAATCAGCTCAGTTTTATATAGAGCAAAACGTTTTTAACGTTTTTAACGTTAATGTTAACGTTTTGTTTCTGGACTTTGCGACACCTGCACGATGCCTGCGTTAATAGTCTATCTACAGTCCACAGCCAATACCCCACAATCCTTAGGTCTAGGGTTAGGTTATTGTTATGAAATAAACTTACTTTTAGTACCTAAATTCATCACCCTTATCATGTGATCAAGCTGTAGCACATAATGATGTCTATTATGAGTTGGGCACGCAGCACTACCTTGTGTGAGCTACCCTGTGAGAGCTACTCTGTGCGAGTCTGAGTTCTGCAGCAATACCATTCTCAAAAACAAATGCTGTCGTGTCGCATTACCTTGTCATGTTTAGAACGCTGTGCACTGAAGCCTTTCATGGTTTGAACACATCACAACAGCCCATCACCACAATAGGAGGGGCTGTACAATGCGACAAAAGTATTTGGAAACATGTTTTCAATTGATATATTCACTGTATATATTCAATATATTCACTGTCAATTCACCTCAGGTACCCTCTAAGAAATATATGTTTGTGAATAATGCAAAATAATTTATGAATTAGTTATTTGTGAGATTCATATTGTAAAAATATTTGACAAGTTGCAGAACATTTTGTTTATTTGTTTAAGTATACAGGCGATTCTCGACTTACGACGCTTCAATTTACCAGGCTTATGACTTTTTTGCATTATTACCCTGCTTCAACTTTACGATATCGATACAGCATTTACAACACGGCGAGACTGGAGCCATGCATCATGTGTGCATGCTCGGTGTCCGAACCGCAGCACCTGTCCTGGTCACCCTGAGATTTTTTTATTTTTTTTATTTTTATGCATGTAACTTTTTTTTTTTTAACGTATTTGCCCTTAACAATGTCTGATAACAGCAATGGAATCAAAACCTAAGCTGTGAACTCTGTCACATGATGAAGGGCTTAACTTCAGGCAATCATAGTTCCGGCTAGGAGTACCACAAACACACACTGAATACGTCATTGGAAAGCCACTAGTCTGTACGCATGATATCACTGATGTGAAGGGAACCCTTTGCATGTTCCACAGCTACCTTTGCCATCCACTTTCTTCCAGTTTTCAACACAGATGCTGTCTCCCTCACACATTCGTCGTATGACTCTACCAATGTAATTTCCAATCGAACCTTGGCGCACTTAAACTCCTCGGTTAGAGCTGAGACTGGTAGCTGCAGTGACCCTTTACCATACAGTCCCACTCTGCTGAGGCAGCATGGAAATCCTAACCATTTCCTGATGTATAACCTGACTAACACATCCAGCGTCTCTACTGTTGTCAAGGAAACCTCACACACAGTGAGCGACCACAGAAATCTTGGCAGTAGACCAAACTGAAAGCACCAGAGTTTCAGATTGCCCAGTTAAGCACTGCTGTCTATGCTCTTCAATCCTTGCACTGCTTGTTGTCTCACTTCTCCCACATGAACTGTGTCCTTTAGGTCCCCATGATAGCATCTCCCAAGACTTTTCACACGCTTCTCAGACACTGTTGGTATTGCCTCACCATTAATGTAGAACCTCTTATCCACTACTTTACCTTTAATTATACAGATGCTCCTTGACTTAGTGGGCTTGAATTGCATTTGTGCCCATTTAATGTTATTGATTAGTTTGCCCAATAACTGATTAGTGCAGGCTACTGTTGTACTCATGATTGTCAGGACATCCATGTATGCTCTAATTGGTGGAAGTCGCATTCCAGATGCCAAGCGTTCTCCTCCCACGACCCATTTTGATGTCCTAATAATTACTTCCATTTCCATGGTAAAAGCCAGTGGAGAAATTTAAGGACTTAAAAATCTGGTCACCTTACATAGTGCTGATAAGTGTTGCAAATGGACAGTCATTCACCACCACTGTTGTACTTTTATTCTGTTAAAATAATGAGTGAGATCTGTGTTTGTACAAACAGTATACAAGTTCTTACTGTTCCCCCTGCCCTGCCTCCAGCAATTAAAATCACAGTAAGTAATCCAGGGGTATTTTTCTCTGTGTACTAGTAGAAGAAAACATTCTAATGGTGTGTTAGAGTGACTAAACAAACCTGAGCACTTCAGAAAGCAATGCATTCCCCAATTTGGAAGCAAGTATATGTGTGAAAACTTATTTTTGCATGTGTTTGGCTGCCACAGCACACTTTGAAAGACAGCACGAGAAAGAAGAGAAGAATTGTGGATGACAGCAGCCAAGGACAGAAGCATCGAACTTTCTGGCTCTCATGCTATTGTGCTACAGCCAGGACCCACAGCCCAAGAACACATGACCCATTGTAATGAAATACCGGCACTGAAGGACATGTGTGGTATACAGTATATGTAAAACTGACACACATCATTTTTTTAGTGGAATTTGGCAAGCAATCTCACAAGGTAGTTGCACAGGCTGCAGTGTAGTTAGTTTTGAAGAACGGGAGTAACTGTGATTACTCCAGGGGACCTGATTTAGAGGAAGAAGAGCTTTTGGATTGGATTTTCGCTGTAGACACAGAAGGTAAGATGATTCATTATTTGATTTTGTACCTGTTCTTTTACTTATGTTCTTGTATTATATTTAGGATGTGTTATCATGTTTACCAGTTGGTTTATTTATGCTTTTATATATAAATGACCTGTCACATTGATCGCTTATTGATAATTATTTAGGTTGATTATTTACTTTATAAAGCAACATTTTAAGTCTTTTTTTCTTTTTCTTTTCATTGTCAGTTATTTTATGTCTGCACAGGTTTGTATTTGAATTTTCCATTTGAAGGGTTAATTTTTTTCACACTGCAGACTCATCATGCAGCCATCCAGGAGCTACATTTACTTATTTGACCTCAAAAGGTCAAAGCTCATTTCGTTTATGGTCTTATTATTGAAAAACTCTTACAACTTTTACATTAACACCACCCCTTGATGTTATTACATTGTGGTTCACAGAGGTCAATAGTTACTTAAAGTCATAGGTATACACTTCATGGTAAAGTGAATACATAAACAGTTACTGAAACATGTTTGTAATTTTACTTTGTAATTTCTTTGCCTTTTTATATTCCAGCATATAACTTAAATTATTTAAATATTTACTGGAAAATGTGGAGACAGATTACGACTGCATCTCCTGTGAGGACATTCCCTTATCTGTTTGATACTTGAAACACTGGAATAGTAGGAGGATCAATTACTACGGAGAAACATTTTTTTCCAAGAATTTTTTTTTTTTTACTTTTTTCTGCCAGTTTTGTCTCTTTTTCACATTTTACCATGTTCTGAATTCTGTAAACAGTTTGAACATAATATTCTTCAAGTTCTAAGCTTTTAAATGATATATGGTTATTAGATACAATTTGAATGACTTATGACTCTTAAAAACAAGTGTGTGCATTTTCTTAAAGAATTCCAAAGAAAAACCTGACTCAGAATTCCAGCATAAGAGTGAAAGGGTTAATCCTGACCAGAAATCCCTTTAAAAATATTTCCATGTTGTGTTGGGCCTCTACAGACAGCCTGTGCAAGGAAGGCATGTGTTTAAATTGTTGTGGAGGAACATGTGGCCAAGTCTCAATGATTACCACCTCTACTTCCTTCGGGATATTATGGATGGAAACCTGCATTGCAGAATGTTTTCCAGAATCACCCACAGGATCAACACTTTTGAGACGGTCAGTAATTTGTATATTCTTAGATTCAAAAACACTTGCCAACAAAGCACCTATAACTGCATACTAAAATAAGCTGTACTGTGAGTGACAACCTATTTACACTAAAGTATGTCCAACCACTCTGTTAAATTGTTATCTGCATCTGTTAGTTCTTTTAAAAAATGCACGCAAGAACGGTGATGAACAGGCACAGATTTCCACTGACTGCAGAGGGATTCACTCCAAAGCCAGTCCATGCAAGAATTATGGACCACCAACCGAGAGGGGATTTTGAGGAAATACAAGTGATAATACAGTTGAAAGGAAATTAAATTGGAAATAATATATGAAACTAGATCTAGGTTCAGCCTTACAGTCTCCAAAGCTCAGAACTAAAGAGGGTCTTCTCCAGGCAATGGAATCCAGACTGAAAACATTAAAGAAATACATAATGGATACAAGGGTGCAATTTATGACGATTCTGAGTTTAACATTCTATGATTTAAGCGTAGCATTCTAAAGAAAAAAAATCCAACCAGATTAAAATAACAAAAATAAAAAAGTCAAATATTATACTGTAAAAGTGTCTTGAAGTGCCTGTTGCTTTAGTTGAAGTTAGGGTTTTAAGTCTCTTACTCAATCAGTCAGAAAGGTTGTATTTTGCATAGGTTCTTAAGCGGATTAAAACCTGAATAGTTTAATCATGTTGTACATACCATAGGAGAGGACTAATTTTGACTGACTTTCTTTTTATTGTCTTCTTTCTTAATTGTCAGCCAATTTGAGGCTACAGCTCAGCTGGATGGTTTTATGACATCTATTGCTTCAAACTCATGCTTGAGAATTGGCTTAAATTAGCAAAGCACCCTGATGCTAGCCAGCTGGGCTATTGAATCCAGCAGCTTGTCAGCCAAGAGACCTGGAAAACCAAATGCTGCACATACACAAACAAAAAGGTCATCTGTGCTTTATCTTTAATCTTCAGCTTGTTTTAAATGAGAAGTTAGGCATTTCCCTTCAGTGGGATTAAGATTAACATAAAAAACCTAGGAGATGCAGGAATGGGAGAGCTGCAAGTTTACTCAAAGTTCTGCCTGCCAATACCTGCTTAATGTAGTGTTTGATTATCTGGGACAGGACATAATCACATTTTCCACTACCACTACTTCCATAGACAGTGACACACCACTAAAGAAGATGACCTGCAATATACATTCTCATAATACTGTATCGAGAAGCATGTTCTCAAGTGTTATTTAAAGTGTTATTTAAAGAGGGTTTCAGGTAGGACCGTGTAATACTGTTTTCCTTTAATAGTGACATTAAAGTTAATTTACTTTAAGAATATCAAAGATGTTAACATCTTCATATGAAAAGCCATTAACTACTCTAGGCATCTTTTTAAAATGTTGATTCTGACATGCAGGGAAAAGTGAAAATATTAAAAACAAATGAATTATTTTTTCCACTGTTTTCCTTGAAAAAAACAAAAAAACATATCCAAATAGAGTGGTGTGCCTAAATTGACTGGTGTGGAAGAGGTTTAAGTCTGGTCAGGTCCAGATTTTATTATCAGTACAATATCCAATATCTACTATTACTATTTTATTTAATAACAATGTAGTATTGCATTTACTGTACCACTAAAATTCAAAGCATTAACAAAACAAAGCTAAACCTTTCTAGGAGTTATTTTGTGTTGGCATCTGGTTTGAGTAACAAACACGCAAAGCTTGACGAGGAGCCCAGAATGCTAGCCAAAATGCCAGGAAAAATTGGAAAGATTAGTGAAAAATAAGCTCTCATTTGAAACCAGCGAGGTCTACAAAACCAATCCAGCCTCAGAAGGGTACACTGTAGCTTGGGTTAAAGACTTTCGCTGGAAGCCTTCTGAAACTAACAAGACATTACACTTTAAATATTATTACACTGTCTATCCAGATATGTTTAGGACGGGTATCTCTGCCCCTGTGAAAAAACTATTTTCAGGATTCGAACTCCAGTTGCACAGCCTGGTACAAACTGAAAACCTGGTTATTTTCAAAAAATTCACTTTACTCCAGTCTTAACCAATTAAATAAACACCCCCTCCTGTCCACACAGAGGTGGTGTATTCACTCTTTCTTCGGGAAAATGAATGAAAGCTGTAGCACATGGCAGGTGGCGTATGTATTGAAGTTGTCATCTTGCTATCATTGCTGAAAAACAGGGCTGATAAATTGAAAGCAGGCATTTGTATATTGCATTAAAAAATTTCACTGGTCTACAGCTTGCATTTCAAATCAATTTTTTTGCTTTCATTCTTGTGGGAACTTGTTTTGTGGGCCCTGAAAATTGCCCAAAAAATAACTATTCAGAGATGCATAAAACAGGTTGTTCTCAAAAACAAGGAGCAATACATTAAGCCATACTCATTTAGCCACAGTGTTCAGTCACTGGCATTCATGTTTGGAAACCACTGTTGGCTAGATATAAATAAAGTAAATGAGTCATTTAAAAAAAAAATACAAAGCCACTGTCTACACAAGGTTTGATGAAAGACAAATAATGAAATATACGATGGAAAAATGTGTCATGTACTGTACTACAAAAGCCTAGGGTATAAAATAAATGGTTATTGGTAGGCTCAGTGATGGTAACAGGGATTTGAAAAAGCCATACTGAAACTCTATAACCTCTTTGCCATCTGTTTAATCAAACCCTAGAGCCTGTAAACCAGATTACTCTTCAGATTCCACTTCTTTATTTCGCTTTTTTTTTTTTTTTATTACAGCAGAATGTATAGTCTTACCC
The DNA here is from genome assembly GCF_017654505.1 of Polyodon spathula. Taxonomy (NCBI): domain Eukaryota; kingdom Metazoa; phylum Chordata; class Actinopteri; order Acipenseriformes; family Polyodontidae; genus Polyodon; species Polyodon spathula. Next base: position 16,168,073 of record NC_054537.1, on the reverse strand, counting down.
AAAACAACAGTTATGATTGGTATGGAACTTTTCCATTTTCAGCTGAACAGGGCTTTCATTGTGATCATGTGGGGAGCTATAGTTAGATAAAAATGGAATAAATGTGGTCTAAATTATAGCACTGAAACCTGACTGTCTTCCAGTACAGGGCCCAGTGGGTTCAAGTTTATTTAGGCTGAATGTATGCCAAGTGTTTTCTTGTGGTCTAAAGGATACCCTAGCCCAACCACTGTCTGAGGCTGATGTATTATCTCTGGGTATAGACAGCCGACCCTTGTGTCTTCCAACTCTGCAAAAGGTCTGACAGCTGGCTACTGCACCTTAGTACTGTTGGTTTAGTGCAGCAATACCTTGGCCCAGTCCTACATTTTGCTGGCTGATAAATCTCTGACTTAAACACAGCTGGGTGACTTGAGGAGACATAAATGAAGTGGTGTTTGTGCCTCAGTCGAAAGGGCTAAAAAAAAAAGGGATTCGCCCTCCACATAATTAATCTAAAGACAATCTTTGTGCCCAGATCTGTATCGTCTTTAATTAAGCCAACAGTTGCCAACATTGTAGTCCAGCCAGAAACACCTAAAGTAAATTTAAAAAAAAGCATTGGATGAAAACAGTAGGCTGGGTGTTTAGGAGCAGGATATATTAGATTAGTTGGGACTTTGCATTTCAATCTCCCCTGCCAAGTTTGAGGTCTATAAATACGCATAGCTGAGATCCTGAAGCCAACCAGTTCTTGTACAAAGCATTTTGGTTCCTTCTCTTGGTGCCATTCAACCACAACATTGGATACAAGCAGAACACACCTGGCAAGGAAATCCAGCTATATTGTGTAGGTAACTCAAATGTTGACATTAATAATATCAATGTTCACTTTAATCTTCACCTTTGTTTTGAGTCGTTTTATACAGTAGACAGTTCCATTTACAACATGAAACTTAGATACCCTGTCGTTCTGGTGCAAATAGACTGCAAACCAAATGAAAAAGTAACTGAGTGAGTTTGCAGGCCTGCAGACCTCTGTGAATTGGGACTTAACTCTGAACTTCTCAACGTCACTGCTAAATGCCTACTGTCAGATGGAATAACAGAGACTTCTTTTCAGCATGTTGGCCAGTTGTCAGAGGGGTCAGTCATTCAGGAAATGGTCAGAGTGCAGGCTGTAGAAAAAAAACTATGCCGGCTGAAGTGTTGTAACATAGTTGTATAACAGTGTACCCTCTGATGTCAGAAAATTGGAACAGAGCCTCTATCTGGTCCAGATCCCACGCTTTTGCCATTAAATAGCATGCTTTTTCAAGTTTCTAGAGCTCTTTAGATGAGTCCATAGCCAGCTATTACATTTTAACCATCATTATGTTCAACCTTCATACATTTCTATTCAAATATTTTTACATTTAACTAAAATATCTTACATAAGCTAAGTGGAAAGTGCATCAAGAACTTCTTGAACTGAACTGGCAGGTGAACTATGTTATCCTTCTTGTATACATGAATAAATGGGCCAGAAAGATTATTAGTTTAAGCAAGACATTAACTGCATTAGCTAAGGCCAAGATGTAAGGGAATACCCCTAATTACTTAGAAAGGAATTAGATAGCAATGTTTTTTAATAATCAGCCCATGCTGTATGTTTGCAAATGTGTATAGAGTATCTTACCAACAGCCTTCAAACTTGGTATATGTATTTGATATCTAGAAGACCATGATAGTGATATAATAAAGCCATCTGACATGTCTTTGCGTCAGATGTATCACATGGCGTGTATCACATGGAAATTACATCACGTTAACATTGGCTATACTGTTACATTTTTCTCATTAACTATATATTACTGATTTTCACCGCGCTCAAGGTCAGAGCGGCCAGAAAACCCACAGATGGCTCAGACTCTCCTGGGCTGGGCACCAGTTTGTGTAATACAGCACTCTATATGACTTTTTGTATATGGCTAGAAAACTTAGGTCCGACATGTCATAACAAAAGTTTCACTTGCTGTTTTTAATCAAAAAAAGGTGGGGCCAGCAATTTAAAATCATGCACCGATGCCTCTGTAAAGATCCAGCAAACTTTCATTAATTACCATATGCACTGGAATCTGGTTGCAAAGTTGTAAGCCAATCCCTTTGAGCCTTTTACCTTTAATATATATTACATTGTGCCGTTCGGCCCATGTCAAGCAGGTTTAGATCATAACGAACTAGCAAGGATACTACTTACAAACTGGACCCTCAATACAACTGACAACCACATAATTGCAGCAGGCTCTCCGAGCAGCCTTTCAAAAGCAGTCATTCATTTATTTCAATAAGCAAGTGAAAGAGTTAAATTATACTGAATCAGGTAACATCTTATCCAACTAGGATTGCAATTTTATGCTACACATCCTTTTCTTACACTTGTACACTGTAAGCAAGCAGATTGTTAGCTCTCCACCGGGAAGCAGTAAAAAACTGACAGCTGCAGAGAAAAGTTTATTTTAATTTAAACGCCTTCACGAAGTTCAGTTTTTCCAAAAATAGTCAACGCTGTGCAAGAGGGCTGGCTACGCTAATGAAGACCAGATGCCTACCTTCACTGGTAGCTGCATTCTTTCGGGCTTTGGTGGGTGTGTGATCTGTACTTGAACTCACGTCGGATGAGATGCTTGAACTGCCTTTGCCTAAACAACAGAGCAGATCAGAAAACGGCATCAGAACAACTGGCATGGAAAGAAAAATCAATCACCAACATCAGACCTTTAATAATGATCTTGATCTCTGTGCATGTGAAAAAACAGGTACCCACAGACTTACTGTCACGCATTCTAACTGCAATCATTGTGCATTCTTTTACTTTGAACTTGTTGGAGTACCAGCAGGCATCCAGAAAGTTTAAGAGTAGATGCAGAATGACTGGAGGCGAAATGTTCTCAATTTTCTCAGCAGACAGAATGATGGGAGGGTTAATGCCCATTTTAATCACCAACATTCAATACAGTCACAATTACCAAAATAATTTTCTTTGGGGTAAATTAAAGAAGAAATATCAATAGGACTACATTATATACCAGACATGTTACACATATGGGTTAGAAGCCATGATGATGATTTACTGCCCTGTAGGCAATGCATATCCCTTCTGACATGTATGTTACTTCACTGGAGGTCACAAATTACACATTAATTTGAAGAGGTATCAAAATGACCATTGCAGTCATTAAAGACTGCAAAACACAGGCAGCCTAATTCAATCCAACTGATTAACCTTCCCATCCCAGCAGGGGGGGCAAAGCCTTTTTACTAATGATCAGATATCCTTTAAGAACTATTCTGTACAGAACAACTAGCTTTCCTACGGTTTCACCCCAACCTAAAACTTAACATACAGGCAGAAACTAAGATCTCATTATCCACATCAAGCTTGTCTTCCCAATTAGGCTAAAGCTGAAGTTTCAGCAAGAATGTATATACTGAGATATAGTACACACATACAGTTGGTAAGGGTTATACTAATGAATGCATGACAGTGATTTTAAACATAATATTTAGCTTGGGCAGAAATTTGTCAAAGCAAGGACAATCAAGAGCAAGCCCAACGTTCAGTTTTGTTAGAATGCAGCTCCTTCTCTAAGATCACAAACTCTATCCATGACTATCTAATGTAATATATACAGGAATCACCAATCCTATACAGTCTAATTATTTCACTAGTGTTTTAATAATTCATCTAATGTACATATCAATTAGAATTATGTATATTTAACCCACATGCTGTTTAATATCATATGCACAGTAACAGATAGTCTGATCTTACTACAGCAAATACTACTACAGTACTACATTTTAGTAACATCTGTACCAAGAACTAAGAAATAAAGTTAATTTACTGGTTGCTGGCAGCTGCAAATAAGATGGTAGAAAGAAGGGCAATATGATCACAGAAGAAGCTTGGTTGTCAAAAATAAAAGTATTTAGCCTGTATTGACTGAGCTACAGCTTTGGGAATTCTTACAATGAAATATTTTCACTATACTTTTCGTGGGAACCTTCCTAAATTAAGGCTGATACTTCCAAGAACATTTGCTAATGAATGTCCTCTTCAAGCTTCATTCCATAAACCTACAGTGCCTTAATTATATCCCTGTCACTGGGTTTTTACACTCTTTGTATCTGAGCTTCTACAGTTGGATTATTTTAACACTCAATATTTAAGTTCCAGGAACTTTTAAGATACAATAACAGTTGCAGTTTTCAACCATTATCCCCGAAGGACAACAAAATAAGAACAAGTGTATAAATTGAAAACTGGCAGGGATATCCCTTATAAAAGTTTACCACAGTATTTTTGCACTGTAATTTTGCATTTTCCCCATGGTTATACTATGCATTTACCACAGTTACTCCTGCTTACCATCATTTTTAATATGCTTTACCATCTCTCCTTGGGCTTTACAGTGATTACCTATGCTTTACCATGCTTTTACTATGGTTTATATACACTTTGTTATGCTTTTACTGTGGGAAACCTTTATAAGGGCAGCATCCCAGCAAGAACACTACAAAGCGTTTTATGACACAGATTCTTTTCAGAAAGGACCTACAGTAGTCTAATTTTATTTCCAGTAATCTGGGGTTGTAAATAGTAATGAGAATAGTAAATAGTATGAAATGACATGCTTACACAGTTCCCTTGACATTTTTTAGCTTGATAAAATGCTGCTAAAACTGTAACATGCATTTACTGTATCTCATTAATACTTTACTCAATTAGAATAGCTTCAAATAAACTCAAACTAACAGAATACATTTCTTGGCTGAAACCTAAAGGAAACAATAACAAAAAAAAAAGTTTCTCCATTAAACTGGGCCCTGCACAGCGTCTCTGGGATTCTACTCACTTACAAAAGAGTATTTTAAAAGCCAAGTAAATCTTCTGTCCCTTCTTTCTCCCAGCAGTGCACAGCTGACCCTTATCCCTTTCTGCTTTTCATTAGATTGGTTAGAAGTGTGGCAGAATCAATAAAGGATGGTGTGTGACTGGACCAATTATATAATAAATAACCACACACTCAATGGTAGAGTTGATAGGGCTGATTGAGACTTGGATTTGTCTGGTAGATATCCAGTTACACACCAACCAGAAACCTATTTAAATGAAAATTACAAGTGAAAAGATTTTGTTTCACTGGAAAGAAGAGATCTAAAGATAAAGTGAACATGGATGTTTTGAATGATAATTTATATAAGACATCAGGTTCCTAAAATTAAAATGTCTTTGAATAAGAGTTTAAAACTGACCAAGGAAATGTAAATAAAAATATTAAAACCATCACGGTTATGTGGAAAAGTATGTTGCAAGATTTCGACCATTGATAATAAGTAATGCGCTTTGTTGTAACTCCTACAGCCTGTTCAGTGACACACTAAATGAATAATGAATAGCAAGGGATTAGACATGGAGCCGCTTATTATGACAAATTAATTCTTACAGTCCTTCAGAAGTAATATATAATTGAATTGGACTCATAATATGAAAAGCATAGTCGTGGATGTGAATTCTGAACCTGCTGACAGTGCAAAATCTGGGAATCTTGCTTTCTTGGCTCCGATTTCTGAGAAATTTCCAATTCTGATTTTCTGTAGCCAGATGCTTTTTATACACAGTATCCAAGAAGCCATAATTAATTATTTTTTTTATTAAGATTAAATAATCATCATGTACACTTTTCGTTTGCTTTTTTCCTTTCCTCATCACAGGACTCCCTAAACTCCACTGCCTCTGGGGTTGGAACAGCTGTGGCTTTCCAGGTGCCTCTGCTTTCCTATGTCTGCGTATGGCTCTGTATCAGTTTAACCAGCATTCCTCCACGTTCTCATGAAACATTGCTTTCATTGAATGCACTAACGTATTTGCTTATTTTGTTATCTTCGCAACACATTGTTCATTCAGTCTAGTAGACTCTAAAAACACTGACGTCAAAACCCCACAGCACTAATGTCTCTGTATTTTAGTTTAGGGATGAAATACTACTGTAGAACCTGTAGTCATCTTCCACTCAGATGATCTCACAGAGTTTTGAGGAGACCTGTTTGGCCACACTTGAGCAGCAAACACGACACTTGTATCAAAAACACAACTCAAAAAACTGCAGGACCTAGCTGGAAAAGAAGAAAAAAAGACACCACCAGTACCAGACTTGCCTTTGTTTGATCTCTTCTGGGATGAAGTGGACAACAATGCAAAACCAAGGCTTCCAAACAGTGCCAATCCATAACATGTGGAAAGCAAGTTACTGCTAAAAGCAGGTTACTACAAAAGCCTAAAGTATTCTATACCTTTCACCTGCAAGATACTGAGGCCAAAAAACTCTTTCCATTAAAGTAAGATCTATAAATAAACAAAATGTTTCAAATGCTTATTTCTATTTGTCATCAAGTTCATGTATTTTTTATATAAGACTTTAAAACTGACCAATGACATAAAAAAAAAAATATATATAACAGTACTGTGCAAAAGTTTTAGGAAACCTCCACCATGCTTCACTGTTGCCTTCAGACACTCATTCGTGTACCACTCTCCAGCCCTTCGGCAAACAAACTGCCTTCTGCTACAGCCAAATATTTCAAATTTTGACTCATCAGTCTAGAGCAGCTGCTGCCATTTTTCTGCACCCCAGTTCATGTGTTAATAGATTATGTTTATCAATTAACAAAATGCAAAGTGAGTGAACAGAAGAAAATCTAAATCAAATCCATATTTGGTGTGACCACCCTTTGCCTTCAAAACAGCATCAATTCTTCTAGGTACACTTGCACCAAGTCAGGGATTTTGTAGGCATATAGTCAGGTGTATGATTAAACAATTAGACCAAACAGATGCTAGTGATCATTAATTCAAAATCTAGGTTGAAACACAATCATTAACTGAAACAGAAACAGCTGTGTAGGAGGAATAAAACTGGGTGAGGAACAGCCAAACTCAGCTAACAAGGTGAGGTTGCTGAAGACAGTTTACTGTCAAAAGTCATACACCATGGCAAGACTGAGCACAGCAACAAGACACAAGGTAGTTATACTGCATCAGCAAGGTCTCTCCCAGGCAGAAATTTTAAGGCAGACAGGGGTTTCCAGATGTGCTGTCCAAGCTCTTTTGAAGAAGCACAAAGAAACGGGCAACGTTGAGGACCGTAGACGCAGTGGTCGGCCAAGGAAACTTACTGCAGCAGATGAAAAAAACATCATGCTTACTTCCCTTTGCAATCGGAAGATGTCCAGCAATGCCATCAGCTCAGAATTGGCAGAAAACAGTGGGATCCTAGTACACCCATCTACTGTCCGGAGAAGTCTGGTCAGAAGTGGCCTTCATGGAAGACTTGCGGCCAAAAAGCCATACCTCCAACGTGGAAACAAGGCCAAGCGACTCAACTATGCACAAAAACACAGGAACTGGGGTGCAGAAAAATGGCAGCAGGTGCTCTGGACTGATGAGTCAAAATTTGAAATATTTGGCTGTAGCAGAAGGCAGTTTGTTCGCCGAAGGGCTGGAGAGTGGTACACGAATGAGTGTCTGCAGGCAACAGTGAAGCATGGTGGAGGTTCCTTGCAAGTCTGGGGCTGCATTTCTGCAAATGGAGTTGGGGATTTGGTCAGAATTAATGGTCTCCTCAATGCTAAGAAGTACAGGCAGATACTTATCCATCATGCAATAGCATCAGGGAGGCATCTAACTGGCCCCAAATCTATTTTTGAAAGCATTCTTGCTTTACAGCATTTTTTCACACCTGCCTAAAACTTTTGCACAGTAATCTATATATATATATATATATATATATATATATATATATATATATATATATATATATATATATATAAAATTGCCACGAATATGTGGAACGGGAGACGCAACAAGCAGGAACAGTAAGTAATGTGTTTTGTTGTAAACTCTACAGCCTATTCAGTAACACATCAAAATGAATAATGAAAGATGTGGAGTGGATCCACTCACGACTACAAATAATTCCTTCCAGAGTCCTTTAAAGTTAATCAATAATGAATTTGGAGTATTAATTTTAAACATATTTTATTAAACTAACACCATAGTCAACACTCATGAAACATTCCTAAGCAATGTCTTGTCACCCTCTTTTTATTTTCCAACCTATAATGAGTCAGAAGAACTATGAGTCGAGCTGCAAGTTTACCATTCATTGGCAACCCATTCCAAGACTGTTTAATTGCACACATGGGTCAGGGCTTTTCTCAATCCACATTTATTGATACTAAAAGTAATACCCCCTGGAAAGTACTCAGCAGTCTAGACTGGGTTCCTGGAGGTAGTGCACACACTGTGACATCACCTGTGTTTTATTCAAAGTAGGTTCCACTGATAGTCTGTTAATTGACTGTCCTGAACACCCCCTGTTGAGGCAGCTGAAAACTCTTGTTAAGGGCTCTTTAGTAAAAGTTTTTTCTCATTTTTCCAGACATTTTCCAAACGCTCTGCTCTAATCTTCTCACTTTCACACAACCTTCCAGTAATAAAGGTAAAGCTGTCTCTCAGGACCCCTTACAAAGATGAAGAAAGCCTTCCTGGTTAGGTGGTTTGCTACTTCATTAATTAATTGACCCTGCCTAACCTATATGCCTTCCCAAAGATGCCACTTAAGCACTTCCGCTGTGAAAATCCAGACGTCTCCGACATTTAATGACCTGTTCTTGTTTTTAACCAGACCACCACATTGTCTACTCCTTTTATAAAAAGGAACAAAGACACAATTGTACATTTTTTTGTTTTTATGGTTTTATTGATACACATTCACAGTGATATGTTTTCTATTTTTTACATTTTTTTAAGATTATTTTTTAACCAACTGACTTTCCATGTGAAGTAACAATGGCAATTTACAGGGGCGCTACACTACAGTCCAAAGGTTTAATAGCCCTAGAATTGCACAATAATAGTGTATATAAATCGGGTGAGATGATTTGTAAACCAAGTCTCCATAATAGGTGAAAATTGGAAGCAGGATTTGCAGAGCTTCTCCATCAGTGAAAGCTATAGCCATGACAATTCAGCTGAGACACACTTTGTAGTCCAGGCTATTCCACTGCCAGCCGTAGATGGGAGTTCCCAGGGGGCGGCGCATAATTGCCCGAGTGCCACCCAGGGTGGGGAGGGCTTAGGTTGACCAGGGTGTCGTCGGCTCACCACGCACCAGTGATCCCTTCAAGCGGCCCAGAGCTGTGTGGTCCTTTCAAGCTATAGCTCTTAGGTAGCTGCATGGCGGGCCTGCATGGTGAAAACAACTGGGCAGCTGACAACACAAGTTTCGGAGGACGCATGTTTTCATCTTCATTTCTCCCGAGTCAGCGCAGGGGTGGCAGTGGTGAGCCGGGTTGAATTAAAATAATTGGGCTTTCCAAATTGGGGAGAAAATGAGAAAAAATGATTGCCGATTCCAAATTTGAAAAAATAAAAAAAAAAAAAAATATATATATATATATATTAATATATATATATATATATATATATATATATATATATATATATTATATATATATGAATGTTGGGACGGTATTCTAACCACCTGCTATAATCTCTCCATCCTGTCATGTCCTCGGTTTCAGATGAGTGCGCTCCAGTTAACAAGTAGGCGGCTGAGTTACATTGACACTGGGGGCGTTGCTCAAAAGGTGTTGCTCAACTCAGGGACCGACGTGTTCATAGTAGAGCTAAAAAAAGACCAAAGCCATGGCAAATCCATCCCAGTTACGCTTTCAAGTTGATTCGGTACAATGGCTAAAAGTTCTAAAAGTTACTAGTTATAGATGGCTAATAGAAAAAGATTAACAATGTAATTGGAAAGCTTCCACAATGGTGGTAATCCTATTAACAGGATAATATCCTGTCATCAACCAGATTAACTTGACACATCAAAAAGATGATTAATAACTTGTTAAAATGGGGATGTAATGATGGGGTTAATATACAATCTGACATGTCAAGTGATACACTGTAGTGGCAGATGATTGGATGGGACAGAATATATTTTTGGTCTGCAGTTTTAAAACTGGGAAAGTCATGTTTTAATATTCCCTTCAGGGCAGTGGTTAATTTGTACAGAAAGGTGTGCTGGGGCACAAGCTCTTTACAGCACCATTCATCACTAGCCTCTGGGAAGTTGCAAACTTTCACCCAGAGCTCTACTACATTTTTGTCATACTACATTTTTGTTTTCCACTGCTGGAAGTTGATGGCTTGTTTGGTCTGTGAGAAAGTAACTGATGAACTAAACACTGACATGGATTTCCAGATTCATTTTTTCTGAAAGTCTTAATTGTACTTGTTTAGCTGCTTCTAGAAGACAGTCTCAGCATCTACTTTTCAGATTAGTTTCCTCTGCATTATCATGGTTTGCTTCTGCCAAAGCAGCACTAAAAGTTTCGAACATGCAGGATGCAATAACGTTGTTTATCAATGCCGCACACTGTGTACAATGCAGGCTGTTTCTCAAAACATGATCCAACAAGCTTCCCCAGGTGATCAACAAAACTAACTGCTATGTGGCAAGCACCGGAACAGGCTAGTTTAAGATCCAATATCTGGTAAGATCATGGATGAAAAAGGCTGTGCATTTTTCTTGTGTTTGACTGTGCTCATGTGTTGAACAAGGACAGCGTGGTGTCCACGTATTTAACATTTACAGTACCTGCTGGTGGCTTTGCTATCGTCTCCTACCATTGGATTAATCCAATATATTAGGTTCCTCTCTTGCGTCCACTCTTTACATTACTTTTTGCCGTACTTAGCCCACTTATTTGGAGGCATATTAGAACTTGAAATAGCCTTAGCTTCTGATATTTTACAACCAGCTACATGCCACGCACTCTACTAAGAAAAAAAGCAAACGCAGTGATTGGCTATTCACCAGTCTATCTTACCATGCATAAAGAGAAATGGAGGACCAAAGGGATATGATTTTGACCCAACCAGTATTTACTTTCTAGGGGTAATTTCAATTAAGTTATAAAAAAAAAGCACAAAAACAAGTGACTATGTTGAAAACAAACCCCCAAAAAACTTGTATCACACAAACTGGACAACACTGCTTTCCAGTAAGAAAACAAACACAAAAATTGGATTTCGAAACAGTAGAAAATTGAAGGCCACTCTGGAAGTGCTGACATGTGCACGACAGCCCGTGGCAGGAGCAGCAGCACAGCAGCACTCCGCCTCTGCTCCCACGCACTCAGCTGCCTAGTACCAAAAACAAATGTACCCGGTAGCAGACTATTTAGCGCACAAACCTTTAGCGCAACCAAGAACTTGCAGAATGGATAAAATTGTGTTGAGAATTTTAAGAAAACGTTGGTGCATTACATTATGCCTGACTAAAAATCTTAAAATCTTATACAGCATGCATTTCAGAGAAAAATAGTGTGACATTTTTAACTTTCATAACAGGGGAAGCATATTTCCATATTGCTTTTCATTTAGGAACGATACATATACGGTGCCGTGAAAAAGTATTTGCCCCGTCTGATTTTCTGACACTGAATGTTATCAGATCTTCAACCAAAATCTAATATTAGATAAAAGGGACCCTGAGTGAACAAGTAGCACAAAATTGTGAGACTTATTTCATGTATTTATTAAAGAAAGTTATGCAACACCCACTGCCGCCGTGTGAAAAAGTAATCGCCCCCTTAGACTCAATAACTCGTTGCGTCACCTTTAGCAGCGATAACTGCAACCAAACGCTTCCTGTAGTTATTGATCAGTTTCTTAGTGCCATGGAGGAATTTTGGCCCACTCCTTCATGCAGAACTGCTTCAACTCAGTGACATTTGTGGGTTTCCGAGCATAAACTGCTCGTTTCAGGTCCTGCCTCAACATCTCAATGGGGTTTAGGTCTGGACTTTGACTAGGCCATTCCAAAACTTTAAATTCCTTGTTCTTCAACCATTCTGATGTAGACTTGCTTGTTTGTTTCGGATCATTGTCTTGCTGCATGACTCAGCTGCACTTCAGCTTCAGCTCACGGACAGATGACCTGACATTCTCCTGTAGAATTCTCTGATACAGAGCAGAATTCATGGTTCCTTCAATGATGGCAAGTCGTCCAGGTCCTGATGAAGCAAAGCATCCCCAAATCATGACACTACCACCACCATGCTTGACCGTTGGTATGAGGTTCTTACTGTGGAATGTAGTGTTTGGTTTTCGCCAGACATAATGGGGCCCATGTTGGGCAAAAAAGTTACACTTTTGACTAATCTGTCCATAGAATGTTGTTCCAGAACTCTTGAGGATCATCCAGGTGCTTTTTGGCAAACTTGAGACGAGCATTCATGTTCCTCTTAGTGAGCAGTGGTTTCCACCTTGCTACTCTGCTATGAATCCCATTTTTGACAAGTGTCTTTCTGATGGTGGAGTCATGAACACTGACCACAGCCAAGGTGAGAGAGGCCTGCAGATCCCTGGATGTTGTTCTAGGTTTCTTTCTGACTTCCTGGGCGATTTTACACCTTGCTCTTGGAGAGATTTTGGCAGGACGGCCACTTCTGGGAAGATTCACTACTGTGCCAAACTTTCTCCATTTGGACAATATGGCTCTGACTGTGGTTTGGTGGCGCCTCAGAGCCTTAGAAATGGCTTTGTAACCCTTTCCAGACTGATAGGCATCAACAATTTTCTTCCGCAGGTCTTCAGGAATTTCTTTTAATCGTGGCATGATGTGCCTCTAGAATTTGTGTGCTGACAACTTCACTCTGATGGTAAGGGCCAAAGTTAGTCTGATTTATACTGGGCAGGGATGGCCCAAATCAAGCCTGATTGTAACCATTCAAACAGCTGACTCTAATTATCCCTTTAATTGGGTTGAGTTAACTAGGGGAGCAATAACTTTTTCACATCTGAAGATTGCACGTTTGATTACCTTGCACACCAAGAAAATGAACGAAGCACCACACTTTGGTGTCATTTTTTTCTCTCACACTCCCTCTATATGCTACTATAACCCACAAAAAGATCTGACCAAATTCAACATGAAAAATGTGCAAAAATGCAGAAAATCAGACAGGGGGCAAATACTTGTTCACGGCACGGCAGTTTGTATTCCTGTCTCTATCTTATGTTTTTTTTCCAGCTTGTGCCTATTAATCCCCCAATTTACCAACTCAAGCTTCCACCTATAGTGGCAGATAAAGGGTTGTGTGCTTACAAAGCATTCCTTCAGGACAGTAACAAGGAAGAACAACTGACAGTTGCTGCTACTGGTTTTTCTGTCATACTCCTCTTGTAACTTTTAAAAACGATATGTGCCATTAGCAAATTATTTTACACTAGCTACTTCTAAATGGATTTTCTGTACATGTTAAAATGTTAGGATTGGCGCAAGACACTGTTAATATTGTAAACTAACCATGGTATAATCAGGAACTGGACATCCTACTTTGTCCCTTTCATTTCTGCAGGCAGGTACCACGTAAGCCTTCGCATCTCAAAAAAGTCACCAGCTGCCAATGATATATTTTGTTAAAAATCGTAACCCATGTCTTCGCACACATTATGGTTGATGCAAACCAGTTGTAAAATGCTCTAAATATGCTGCAGTGGCACCTTGTATGCATGCACATATGACATTTCCGATGCTGAATTGCAAAACATTAAGACAATAATTCTTCCTAAATAACAGAAATTAAACTCTGCTCACTTACAAATATTTAACACAAGGGAGTAACTTCTACAAAATAGCTTTACTTCACTCCAAAACAAATACGTTGCCACATAATTGTGAAACATGCTCGTTTTCACATTCATCAGAACCAAACAAATCAAATTTATACTGTTTCTTAAACCATGGGACTACATTCTGCAGCCGTTTATCCCCGTCAGCCTCTCATTAATTACCCGCCACTCTCATTTTGCCGTTGGTCAGCGCTGCAACAGACTGATTTCAGTATAAACTGCTTCATAGAACCGCCACCCCTGTTTTTTTTCCGATTCCCATCTGTACTTTTTTTTTTGTTAAACCAACACTATGTTTAAGCAACAGAACCAAAGAGGACTTTATTGTCTGGCTAGGCCTGCCTTGTGCTGTTAAACATGACATTAGGAGAACAGACTTACTTGACAGTAAGCTCTCTTAAGAGGATTTTATTGCTATAACATGGCTGCGTGAATTTTATTTTTCTGTTTATTTCTGGATTTTTTGTTTATCTACTACTTACATGAAGTGGTTCTTACATAAAAGTACATGGTTTGTGAACTGTTTTTTTTTTATCTACCGCTTTAAAAGTAACTAACTTTTTATTTTTTAATTAGTATTTGAGTGCACGTTAGTGTATACGTTGCAAAAATATTTAGTTTATATATATATATATATATATATATATATATATATATATATATATATATATATATATAGTTGAAATTTTGTTTTTTTTTTTGCTAAATAAAGCATCGATAAAAAAAAAAAAAAAAAACTATAAGTATTATTATTTTCGCTAGTACTATTGTTATAATGCAGCCACCTATTGACAAAGGAATGTGAGTGCAAACACCAGGATTGACACATGTCATTTCCAAGATGCCCTTGTCATGATATGTTTAAAAACCCTACATACACGTTTCTATAAACCACTGTCAATGCAGCCACAATTTATAAAACAGTTATGGACATTCAGATAAGGCTGTGTGTTTTCAGAAATCCCGGTTTAAAGGTTTTTGACAACAGGAACAACATATGGAGGCAGTAAAGCTGTTACATCTTCAATAGCTTAGTAATGCACGAAATGTTTATGTTAATTTTTAAATGCATTTAACATAACTAGAGTACATGTCTTTAAGAATACCTCCTCCCACCAAAAAATGAAGAACGAACAAACAACACACGCACACGCGCGCGCGCACACACACACACACACACACAAGATTCCAATCTTAACTAAAAACAGACTCTCCAGAAGGAAGAGTACTCCTCACAAACCACTAGAGGCTGCCATCTATATGAAAAAAAAAGTTAAATTTCTTGAAAGGTAACAGTCACGTATACCATTATTATTATTATTATTATTATTATTACACTACTACTACGACTACTACTTAACAATTGATGTTTGTTAATAATATTATATAATATTAATAATAATAATAATAATAATATAATACTAATAATTCCCTTCTAGGGAGCTAACAATTGGTATGAATTACCATACTTAACGTCTTGACAGTTTAACTCTTCAAATTGAGGAATTGCAATACCTAATTATTTTATCTGACTCAATAACTGTTACGCAACGACAAGCTTAATCTCATTGAGACTATATATATATATATATATATATATATATATATATATATATATATATATATATATATATATATATATATATATAGTCATTATCATTCCTTGAACCAGAGGCCAATGACCTGGAAAAACAATGACACTGCTTAAGCTGAAAGTTGGATGATCGTCATCAGCTGGAAAATGCAAGGCTTAGTTAAGTTAAATGTAAATGTTGGGTAGGGTGGTCGCTCGCTACTTACCGTCACTACCATACTGTTTGCCATTATTCGCACCCATCCTGTTGAATTCATAGTCTATCTACAAAACCGCAACATCCCCAGACGTAGCCAAAGATTCATGGCTCTAAAATAACATTAAAATAATTCAGCAAAACCTCTCCGGGATCTGAACTGCCGCTTACTCAATCAATCCAGTCCGAGATAGGGAGACGGGAAAAAGAGAAGCCCCCGATATATTGTACAACCCACAAGCGAGTTGAGTAGTACAGCAATCCCATTGCACATATACATCAATCCCACGAGAGTGCACGTTCTTCAAGCCACAATTCCACTTTGATGCAATGATAATGCAACTTCGTGTATCTGTTTCAACAGCTTGTCACTTGCTTGAACACCGAATCCACCCCTCTCCACTCACTAATAACACTGCAGCTAGGCACTTTATTAGGATGAAGCAGATATTTGTTACAGAGTTGAACCTCCTACCAGTCAATCAGTGGCAGCAGGAAGAAAAGGGCTGGAACTGGATTTAAAGAGACATTGCCCATAAAATCGACCTACTTAAGCTTATTAAAATCCCTGGCGATAAAGGCTAAAACACATTGAATGAACTTAAATTTAAATTGCCCTTGACTCTAACTCAATCCCAAGTTCAACGGCCAAGAACAGGAAAAAATAAGACCTTAAATGGAAGTCACAATTAAGGCCAAAGGAAAAACAAAACTGTAATTAACAATGAAGTTGATTTTTTATTTTTATTTTCTGGAACCAGCAGGTAATTTATATAAACCTAATAAAAGACTTATCAGATACAAACAGTAAAAAAAAAAAAAAAAAGTAATTAAAAACACCTAGGAAAAAAGCCTGACGAAACGAAATTCACTGGAAATTGGGGTTTTGGCCAGCAACCGACTGACCTTGCTGTACTGTACACAGACTTCTTAAATTCAGATGGTATAAATAAAACGGTAACAAAAATAATTTTACTAAACACAGTATTAATACCAGACAGTGTAAGCAGCTGATTTGTGGTATTCAGTGGATAGCTGTTCATTCTGGGATATACCATTCCTTTAGGATTGTAAGTTCAGCAGCAGTTCTAGGCTTACTCTGGATAACCTTCTGCAGTTCTTATCAGTGACAGATTTCTGTTCGGTTCTTCTTACTGGAAGACTGGAGCATGTTCCCCTTTTTATATGTAGGGCTGAGCACCATCCACAGTGAACAGAGTGCCTGAAGTTACAACTGCTGGTTGGCAGAGTCAGCAAACACAGATGAAAGTCCTTCTTCGTACTATTGTTGTCTCTAATTTTGCTTTTTCATGTTACTGGCTTGCTTAGGATGAATTGACAGTTTTTGACTTACAGTAACAAAGAATATTGGCCTCCTTTGATTTGATTGTTAATCGTCCTCCATTTGTTATCCAAATCATTTTGTGTTGAATAGAGAGCCTCTGACAAAGTGGATTACGTTTCATAGTTACCTTCACAGCTTTTCCTTTTGTTTTCTGAGACTCCAAGAGTTTCCTGCAGGATGTTTTTTTCCTGATGTAATATTATAGTAAAACAATATTGCTATTAATAGTGTTAAGAACTCACCAACATTAGAACTCTCATGGTAGAGAAGACAATAGGACCATATCGGTAATGGCAGGGATTATTGAAGCACAAATAACAACTATTTCCTATTTTAATTTACCATAAAACCAAAACTGTACTGCTATACAGAAGTATTAGCAAGTTGTTGTTCCTTTCATTTCAAAACTGTTTATGATACATATTTTGTGGCCCACTATTACCAGCATTATTATTATTATTATTATTATTATTATTATTATTATTATTATTATTATTAGTAGTAGTAGTAGTAGTAATAGTAGTATCAAAACTCATTAGATTCAAAACGCATCCAATAAAAATATTTTCAGTTTTGAATTCAAACCATATTTGAAATGGAGGTCAATAGGATTTTTTTGACATTTAATGCATTATTGGGTAGCAAAACTTTCAAAATTAATTATTCTTAATTCAGTACTTACATTTCTAAATGAATGCTTCCTGTGAAATAATGCAGAAATCATTCCTAAATAGCTCACCAAAGACTTAAAAAGGAATGTATTACGCAACTTGCTAACTCTATTTTGCAATGAATATAGTCTGCTTTATTTTTTACATATATAGTAAAGGTTAAGGTAGTTCTAAACAAAGCAGCAATGCAGAATGGACAAACAGATTTGTATAAAATTGATTGAATATCTATGAGGTTGAATTCCTTATATATATAAAAAAAACATATTCAAAGCCATAATTGGGTTATGTTTTTGGTCTCTGGTAAATGCCACAGTCATGAACAGTCTGTTGGCCATCATTAAAGCTCTTTCTCCAAGCCCCAAGCTTCCTTGCTAAACCTACCTTGCTTCATTGTAAGACATTTTACGTGTCTGCTGAACTCTGGCAATACTTTATCAGAAAGCAGTTGTAAACCAATGGAAAACCAAAAGCACATTATTTGTCAAGTTTGTCATGCACACAACTTGCAAATATTAGATCCACACTGATAAAGAAAGGTTTTTCTAAACTGGATTGCAGCAATCTTGTTTTTGTGTTGCTTCATAAGATACATCTTTCAATGTTGCCAATGCCATAATTAAACTTATAATAACAGTGCAATGTCACTTGTATTGACAGCCTAAAGTTGAAACACCCTAATTCAATTTTTCTACAGGATTTTCCCTATGTTTTAACTTTATAAAACCACAGAGACAGGAAATCTGTTGTTCTAAAAAAAAAAAAAAAAAAAAAACAGTGCTTCGGCCTTTCGTGTGAAGAACCTGGGATAGAATCCAACCCGAATTCAAATCGGGCAATAACATTCAAATTATTTTAACACTAGGCCTTATGGGCAAGAACAGTAAACATACACCCACATTAAAATAGCAAATAGAGGAGAGTTGGCCAAACCATAGCCTTGTGTAGTTTAATAGAAATCCTCAGCCATATTAATGAGTCATTAGATATAACATGTAATGATATCAATCAAATAATATAGGGTGTTAACTGAAAAAAAAAAAAAAGTGAATGAATAAAAATATATTTCTAGCAGCGGGTAATCTTTTGTTGAAAAATAGAGATTTCAGTGAACTGCCTAAAAGGATACAGTACAGCACTAAGACAAGCACAACTGGGCTACCACCCCTCTAAAGTATACCGGAACAGTGACTCAGACCTCATAGATAGATCACTGAGGTGAAGGGGGAAGAGTGTAACGAGCAGTGTTTTTTCCATGATATGACTTAAAAACTCTCTTTTACAAATAGCCCTTCCAGCTATTTATATGGAACTGTAAGCATCACCAAAATGAAGTGCAGTTTTCAAAGTGTAAATGATAAAGCACCAAAACCAATCTAAAACATCCTAACTTTACTTAAAACGCCTTCAGTTAAATAACTGGGGTGTTTATTTCCAGTTTTATTTTTATGTTTCTCATTTACAAAATTAAGTAATTTACAACCCCATTATCTCAGAACTAAAGGCCTTGATCTTTAACATGACTTGCAGTAGCAATCCTGGATGCTATAGTTATAATTGTTCTGTCAAAAATAACTGTTGCTCAAGTGTGATACACAGTATCACTGTTTTTGTAGGCTAAGATTAAACAATACTCCCAGCTCTCTTGCTATACAGATGTCTTTTTGTATCACCCATCTGAAATGTTATAATCTTGGTGATCCTAGAACTTTGTGGAATTCTTCTTGACTAAGAATAATAAAATAATGAATACTAATGCAAACAATCTTTTCTATATTCCCATGGTATGTAAAGTGCTGTTCCACTTCCTGTACCTCAAGCAGTGTATCCAACGCTTGCTAAGCTGGGGCTCTGGTGGTCTTGCAAACTGAATTCCCACTGATCAAGTCAATTTCAGTATATATCGAGCCCTATCCACAATGATGTCTACTAGCAGTGTGCTGGTGGTGAGTAGCTTGGATGTTTTGTCACTGAAAGATCTGACTCAGCTGCACGGTGGTGGTTTTCATTTTCAAAGGACTTTAAAAGTAATTCCCTTGCATTGGTAACATGTGGCCTGAATTAAATTTTTATTTGACTCTATCAATCAGAGCACCTTACTTATTTGTTAGCAACAGCCATGTGTTATTCACATGTGAGAGACACCTGCTGGGTATTGGAAGAATTGCAAAAAAAAACCCTGAACTAAACAGTGAATGAGCAGACAATGTCCAGTCCAGTCGCAACAGGGCCTAGTTGAGTTATGTGGATCTAAACAGATAGGGTTACAATTACTATAATACTGGAGCCAGATCCAGAAACTACGGGCTTTAAGTGGTATGGTTTTCTATACATATGTGGTGGGAAAAAAAGCTTATCTCTGGTATGACAATTGATAACATCTAATCTTGGCAAATGTAGGCTTGGCTTTTATAAAAACAACAATAAAATTCTAAAACCATGTCACACAGAAACAAAAACTAGCCCCCTCACCCACTTATATATGATTTGGAAATACATTTTTAATTTAATTTTACTTGCACTCCTTGTAATTTATATATACACATACACATACATACAGTGCCTATAGAAGGTCTACAACCCCTTGAATTTTTTTCATATTTTGTTGTGTCAGTGCCTCAGAGTTTCAATTGAGGATTTTTTTCCCTCACTTTTTCATGTTTTTTACACACCGTACTCCACACTGTTAAGGGGATTTTTAATTTTTTTTTTATTGAGAAATAAATTATATACTAAAAATACAAAACTGAAAGACCATAATTGTATGTCTCCACCCCCAAGTTAATACTTGGTGGAAGCACCTTTGGCAGCAATTACAGCTGTGAGTTTGTTGGGATAGGTCTCTACTAACTTTGCCCACCTAGATTTGACAATATTTGACCATTCCTCTTTACAAAACTGTTCGAGCTCTGTCGTTCCTTAGGGAGCGTTGATGGACAGCAATCTTCAAGTCATGCCACAAATTTTCATAGGATTTAGGTTTGGGCTGTCTGTGACTGGGCTACTCAAGGACATTTACCTTTTTGTTCCTTAGCTACTCCAGTGTAGCTTTGGCTGTGTGCTTTGGGTCATTGTCATGCTGAAAGGTGAACTTCCGTCACAGTTTCAGCTTTCTTGCAGAGTGCAGCAGGTTTTCTTCAAGAGCTTATCTGTACTTTGCTCCATTTATTTTTCCTACTATCCTGACAAGTGTCTGTCACAAAGATGGCCGGAGTGGAGTACATCAGATCAGAAACAGGAACCTGGAAATAAACGACGAGAGGTGGAATTGGATGGAGCTGAGCGCTTGCTTGCGCTCAGCATTTAATGAATTAACAGAACAGTAAATAAAAAGGATGTAACAAACAAAAACACAGGACACGGCACATTCACCAAAAGAAACAAAACAGACTACACAGACAAACATGGTGAGCTTCTATTTTACTTTATGTTATTATTATTATAACCTCCGTCTCCAATCCCATTCTCCACTCACTGAACACACAACCCCGAGTGAGTGAAAACATGCTGCTTTTATGCAGCTGTACCAAGACTCAATTGGTACAACTGCACGTGAATTAATAAAGTGCAATTCCCCATGCTAACATATTATTACTTTTTACTTGCACGTGAAGTGCTGTGCAATCCTCGTGCCTAAATACAAATATACATTTTAAACACTTGTGTTACACAGACCTGTTTATATCCAGTGTGCCAATGACTATACACCAACATTAACAAACAACATATAACACCAAATACACACAGGGGCAGGCACTTTGCCACAGTGCCCCAGTCCGTACTGATGATAAACATCACCATAACATGATGTTGCCACCACCATGCTTCACAGTAGGGATGGTGTTCTTTGGGAGATGTGCTGTATTGGGTTTGTGCCAAACATAACGGTTTGCATTTAGGCCAGAAAGTTCCAATTTTGGTTTTGTCAGACCACAAAACTATTTGCCACATAGCTGCAGAATCTCCTGAGTGTTTTTTTGCATACTTCAACTGGGATTCAAGGTGAGCTTTCTTGAGTAATGGCTTCCTTCTTGCCACCCTACCATACAGGCCAGATTTGTGGAGTGCTTGGGATATTGTTGTCACATACACACTTTGACCAGTATTGGCCATAAAAGCCTGTAGCTCTTGCAATGTTGCTATTGGCCTCTTGGTAGCCTCTCTGATCAGTCTCCTTCTTGCTCGGTCATCCAGTTTGGAGGGACAGCCGAGGGAAGGATGTGTAGATAAATAAAAAAAAAAAACTATTTTATTTCCAGGCTATAAGGCAACAAAAGGTGAAAATTTTGAAAGGGGGTGTAGACTTTCTATAGGCAATGTACACTGCTGTGCAAAAGTCTTCGACATGTTGCATTTTTCTGTGAGCATCAGTAATTTACTCAAAGCCTCCATTATAGTTTTCTACTATTATAACGACCTGACTTACATAAAGAAGTAAAAACAAGCTTGCATCGCTCGGTTTTCAAAGTGTGGTATCCGAAGCATAATCAACAAGTACAGAGAAACATCATCTCTAATTGATAAACCAGGGACTGGAAGCCCCAATAAGCTGTATAACAAGGATGAGCAATACTTGAAGTTAAAACATTTCTGTGACGTCACCCTTTGATCTTTCAGTGGATTAAATCTACGAATCTACTACCTAAAAGTGGCTGTGTGGCTTTGAAGAGGAGGGGAGTGCAGGGCAGATGTAGTGTCGATTACGAATCCAGAGTTTGAGTGACGAATCCACAGAAAACTGTTGATTCGTAAGTGAAACCACAGGCACAACAATTCAACAAAAAAGCGAATTACATTTTATTAAACAGCAATTATTTAATCAGTTAGCCTATACTTTTACACAGTTTAAACACAGTTTGCAATTTCACCAAATTGAAGAACAATTATAATTACATAAATCATATATTATAGGCCTATTAACAATGCAGAAAAAAGAATTAACAAACTCACTTCCACACAAACATTCCCCTTTCAGTTCTTAATTTACACTTCTGGACAGGTTCACCATCACCAACAATTTCATTATCACACAACACTGGTAATCTCATCATGACAAACTAATCCACTGGTTTCTTTCTCTGGAGTATTTCAATAATCTCATGTTTTTGCTCTTCACTTATCCTCTTGTATGCACGTACAGCATTGGATCTATGGCCAGTTTTTTCACAAGTTAACTGTTCATCAACTCCTTTATTATACAAACGTGTAGCAGCTGTAGCTCTCAAGCTGTGATTTTTATAAAGCCTTCAAATCCTGCTTGTTTACACGTCTTTCCTATAATGTGACTCAATTGATTAACAGCAACTGTTTGGTTGCTGTAACATTGATTTAATTTGACAGTACACAAAGGCCTTAGGTAAAAGGCATCACACTTTCTGTCTTTCAATCTGTAAATTAAATAAATATATAAAGGTGATATTACAAATACATAAAGAAAAGCATCCTTAGTAATACTCCTTTATTAAACACGACTTGTGTGACAATGTAACAGGTTGCAGCGCAAGAGTAATTAAAGTAGTTTTATAATTTTTTATTATATATAATTTAAATAAAAGTATTTATTTAAGTTTTATAAGTACAAATTATAAACTAAAAAACAAACAAACATACCGTAGACCCATGTGTTTTTTTCATAAAGTTGCACCACACATCTGTTGGGGCTGGTACTGTTCTCATATGCAATAACTTCTTTGCTCTCCAGTTTTCTATGCTGTAGACCCCATTTGTCTTAGTTACATCTTCTTTGTATTTTAAAAACAATCAATGAGTCTTTGCCCTACTGAAATTGAGTACTAACTCCAACTCTTAGATTACGATGTTCTTGCCTGGCCCTCATAGCAAAATGCATGCCAAACAGATAAACTAGAGTATTCAGCAGGTGTTCAGGTGTATCAGATTCGAGAAGTCTCATTTTCCACAAAATGTATTCCCGGTCTTCGGAAATAACCTTTGCTTTTCTTTTATACAAACCCACTCCTGATTTGGCCAAAGCTTTAATTTTCCCATCAAGGACACTGGAAATGTTCAAATTCTGGATCATTTAACAATCTTAAAGTGCATCCCTTTAGTCTTAGGAAATGCTATATGGAAATTACAAGTTCATATAGTGAGTTGCCACAGAACTCCTCTCCGTTACATTTTCTTACTTCTGTCACAAAACAACTAAGGCTGTATGACAGAGTAACAATATCCATACTTAGTATATCTCCACCAATTACACGGACGTCAGATCTAAACTCAGCTTTTGAATTTCTTTCATGCTTCAAACAACTTAACAACCCATCTATTTCTTGCTTGAGTGCTTTCCGAAAACCAATCACTGGCAAGGATATTTAGGTCTTCATCCATTTTAGGTTCAGCAAAATGTTCACTTTTTCCTTTGTCTTTTTTAAATTATTTTTATTTTTCTAAAGCCACTTTCATATTCTAGCTCTAAAACAAAGTCCTCACTGCTATTTTCACTTACAACAGAAAAATGTTGTCTGTGTAAGTGGGATTTCAATCTTTGAGGAACTCATGACGGCACACCAGCAAAGTGATTCACAAACATTAAATCTAGCAAAGCCAATTACCAAATAACTAATCAACTGAATCTCATTATTGAACAATGATCAATTAGGAAGAAATGTTTTAAGTGGCACTCAAAACTGTGAATTACACCGTGTAACAATTTTTTTTTTTGGTTCCTGGGTAGTAAGTATTATTTCCTAATTGCTTATGCCTCAAAAGTATAGAAAATGGCTATTATTCCCCACAAACTTTGCTTTTGTGACCAGGACAGTGATATTTTGAAATGTACCTATTTTCCAGAACATTCCAGATAGATTCAGTGCTGAGTAAACTTGGAGTAACTTCTAGAGCTTTCTAGAACTTTCCAGTAATATAAATAGTAGTATAAATACAGGGGCCTTAAGCACACCAGTTCAGTTTAGTTCCAGCTGCCCAAGTGGATACATATCTGCATTTTTCTGAGATGGCATCAAGAGGCTGCAATGGTGGCATTCCTGATGGGTCTTCAAGGCGGTTTTACCAAGTTTCCCTGCTATCTTTGCCTTTGGGACAGCAGGGACACCAAGGCACACTACCACAGGTGGGACGAGTTCTCTGTGGGGAGGAATAACGTCAAGTGGGAGCCACTGGTGGACCCCCAGAAGGTGCTGATGCCACCACTGCACATCAAATTGGGCCTTATGAAACAATTTGTCAGAGCTCTAGATAAGGAGTCGGCAGCCTTCAAGTACCTTCAAGACTTCTTCCCTAAGCTGTCTGAGGCAAAGGTCAAAGCCGGTGTCTTCGTCGGACCACAGATAAAGAAGATCCTGGAGTGCAATGAATTCCCCAAGAAGCTCACTAGTAAGGAGAAAGCAGCTTGGAACAGCTTTATCACAGTGGTTTGGGGCTTCCTGGGCAATCACAAGGCTGAAAACTATGTGGAGCTGGTTGAGACTCTGGTGAACAACTACGGCACAATGGGCTGTAGGATGTCCCTCAAAGTCCATATCCTTGATGCTCATCTTGACAAATTCAAGGAGAACATGGGAGCGTACTCGGAGGAGCAAGGCCAGCACTTCCACCAGGATATACTGGACTTTGAACGCCGCTACCAAGGACAGTATAACGAGAACATGATGGGAGACTACATTTGGGGGCTGATTCGTGAAAGTGATTTACAGTATAATCGTAAATCCCGAAAAACTACTCACTTCTAAATCTTTTGTAGTCATTTTTGTATTACTTTAGTATAAATACATGTTAATTTGGATTCATATGTTGTTTTTTTATGACTTTATGTGAACAAAAAGACCGTTTTCTCATTGGAAATAGGTACATTTCAAAATATCACTGTCCTGGTCAGAAAAGCAAAGTTTGTGGGGAATAATAGCCATTTTCTATACTTTTGAGGCATAAGCAATTAAGAAATAACACTTACTACCCAGGAACAAAAATTGTGTTACATAGTGTTATTTTACTGATTCAACACTTGTCGTGGTTTATCCTTTACATAACATCCTTAAGGAATAGAAAGAAGATAAGCATTGCATTGATAACAGAACTGGCAGAAGGCACAGGTGTTGTCCATCAAATCAACAGCACGAAGGTCGCTCTTGAAATCAGGACTTAAAGGATGTGTTGCAGTAAGAATACCTCTGTGAAGAAAGGGGAACAAGACTAAAAGGCTAAAATATGCAAAATAACACAGAAATTGGAATATGGAACAATGGCCAAAGGTGCTTTGGACTGTTGATGGATGGACAACGACACCTGTGCCTTCTGCCAGTTCTGCGGAGAGAAGAAGAGTCATGGTGGCTGAGTCTGCTGAAAGCTGGGAGAATGAGTCAATAAGGGGAAGAAGAGAGAAAGCAGGGGAGCTAAAGGGGGTTGGAAATGGAGCAGAGATTGAGGCAAAAAGAGAGGGGTAGAGGTGGATAGGAGAGGGGGTAGAAGTGAAAAGGAGATGAAGAAGTGTCTTAGGAGAGGGGGTGATAGTAGATGAAGGAGGAGAGCAGTTTCTGCAGAAGGAGGAAAGAGCAGAGGGTATTGAGAAGTTCCAGGATGGAGATAGTAGGAATCCTGTTCCCCCATCTCATCCTGAGGAGCGGGGGAGAGTGAGACAGGACATAGAGAGAGGAGAGAGCAGCTGGAGTTGCAGTGTTCTCAGGGGTGATCCCTATATCTGTAAGGGCCAGAAAATCAAGAAAAGATAAGAGACTTAGGCAGAGATGAAGTCAGCCTTGTTGCAGGCTGACTGGCAGTTCCAGAAGCTTCCGGAGAGAGAGCGCCAGGAAGGAGTAGAGGATGGGGGGATGGGGTAGAGAGATCAGGTTGGAAGGGTTAGAGCACTGCTAGTGAGAGACTTCGTGAGCGCAGAGGAAAGGAGGATTGCGATAGCAGAGAAAGTCATAGTGGACAAACTGTCAGTTAGGAAGCAGCCGAGGCAGGGAGCAGTATAGACAGTGCACAAAGGCAGAGAGTATAGGTAGAGAAGTTTCTGCATTTTGGGACATGTAAATCAGCTCAGCTGTGTACTGAGGCAATATAAATAATTGATTACAGTTGCAATTAACACAGGTCTCAGTTGCACCTGGGACAATCTAAGACAGTTTAACAAACAATTAATGTGCTAATTAAGCCTAACAAGCACCATACATAAAGGATTAAACAACGTTAATAAAATCACACTAGTTACTTGAGTAGCACAGAGGTTCTAACTAGGCTAGATTTAAAAATAGTCAGCTAATTACAATTAAACAACAACAAGACTTACCTTGTGACCCCAGATGCTCTCAGCTGTATATATATACTATAAGCAGTGCTGTTCATATAGACTTCACTGGATACTAAAGACAAATTATTTATTTGGCAGAAGGATAATAAGAAAAGTCATCTCTGAACATGTATTATGTATAATGCTTCTGTAATTTTAGACTCTGACTAAAGGTCTTACATTTTTTCTTATTAGGCAATCCAAGATTATTGCTAATCAGGGTCTATGAAACTAGTCAATTGTCTTTCACTTTTTTTGTTTAACAGCTTTTTCTTTTAATTATGGATTTAATAATAAAATCAACCGGGTTTCATAAAGAATCTGGAACTATTTGACAGGTTCATGTCAAAGATTCCATTTGCAGGATGGATAAAAAAAATTGAAATGTAAATGCAGAATAACTTTAAGATCAAGTGAAAGGTTATATGGGGCCCTTTCTGAAGAAATAAACAGATGTGGCAGTACAATGCAATTCCACAGCCATAAGTTCTTGTTTCAGCAAAAATGAGTGCACTGTCTGGGGATTCTAATAACTGTACAGAGAACCACATCTGTGCAAATGAGCACATTTCCTGAAATGTGTTGAACTTGTTTCTTGGAACCTGCATAAGTGAATATGTTTTCATTGAGTGCAGTGCTTTTGGGGATCTGCTGAAGCAAAAGTAAGTTGGTTTCATGTGTGAGTGCATGCACCATTTTTATAATGTTTTTACACCACTTAACATTAAAACCACAATGACTGTAAAATGAGTATTTGAATGGAACTGAAATCTTGCTGTGTATTTTGTGGCCTGTTGCCCTGTCCATATTACTGATAACAGTAGTTAGTATCGTATGTGAGTGCAATTTTTCAGGGCATGGCCAGTTCAGCACATTTCCTGTAATTTTAAGTGCTTAATGACTGAGCTAAGACACGTGTACTAAGTGTAGGTTCCTGTTCTGTTTTCTCCTGCATAATAACTTTTTCATAGTGTACAACAAGTAGTGGGATAGTTTTGGGACCCTTGAAGTCCATGTACAATAGGACAGTTTGAGACAGCCCAGGCTTTTTAACTCACACCCCAATGTATTCTGGCAAGTGTCGTTCTGCTGTAAAAGGTGCCTGAGACAGGTAAAATGTACAGTACCAAAATGTATTGCGATACCAGTTGAAAAGCCTGAACTGTTCCAAAGTGTCTACATGGAGTTATATGGTAACCCTACCTGGGAGTCCTTCTACCCACGCAGGGAGTCCTATACAGATGCTCAGAATGATCTGGAGGGATTGGTGGCACGTTTGCAGTCTATTGCTCCCAACATGTTGGGGAAACCAGAAATGTGTTTTCAAGGCTTGTAAGTACACCCTGCCTTTAGTGAAAATTAGGTACTTGGGTGTTCACTTAAAAAATGCATTGAACTTGCAATGCAAGAGAAAAAGTGGGATGGGTAATGCCAGCAACAATTGCGACAATTTAAAACGTGCTTTCAAACGTTCTTAACAAATTGTAAGTGTTGCAAATGCTGGCAGCTTTAGTACATCTCATTAGAATATTTGACAACCCTGACTTGCACTATTCCCATCCCATTTTTGCAAATTTATGCAGGAAACTCCCATAATTGCAAATTCATCTAAGGTTGAACCGCAAAGAAAAACTGCTGTCAACAAAGCATTCCCTAAAAAGCTGCTAATAGCATTGCGCTTGTTTAGTGCACTTCACACTAAAATTTCGACTAGTTTGTAACTGGTTTGCGACTATTACGACGGGTAAAAAAAGGTGTATTTTGCAGTCCTGTAAAATGTTCAGAGCAGAAATATGGTAACACATGGTGTTTGATTCAGTGGTTTTCTACCCTGCTCTTCAAGTACCCCCAACAGTCCTGGTTTGTATTCTGAAGTCTTTTGATGAACATAAACTCTACAGCAATCACTGTCGCTACATGCTTTCAAGTCTCAGAGGCTGTTTGTAATACTGGGTCCACACTGGAAAACAAAATGTATTTAAAACACATTTTTAGTCCCCGGGTGAAACAAAAACACACCAATAGAACTACAACCCAACACTGATAGGAAGAAGTTCTCAGAAAGTAGGTTTAAGTCAAACTTATAAAAATAAAAACATATGGAAAGCATATACAGTTATTAAATTATGCTTTTAATGTGTTTTTTTTATTTGTAATGTATGCAGATAAGTTACATATCAAATGATTAATGGGTTACATTAGCAGAAATGTGAGCTTTTTGAATGCATTGCACTTGTTGGAATCGGCTGCCCTTGTTACCTCATGTCTGTATGTATGGTTCTGCAGCTGGACGGCACATTGCAGGGGGTTTGAAGAGGGAAAACAAGGTGAAAATCCAGGTCCAGGAAATACAAGAAATGTAGCTGTTTAAACCCTACATATCTTTACACTAATGCAGGGTGTGGAAGGGTAGCATTGTGTCCAATATGTATATATTACTGTAGAAAATGCAGATGCCGGCTCTACAAAAGTATTCAAGAACAGTTTATTAAATTCGGGGTGCCTCGTCCTGGGATACGGATAAATAGAAGTCTCCTCCAGTGAGAAATCCCATCGAAGGAGAAATGAAGACAGCAACTCCTGTTTCAATTAAGTCCACTACACCCCTGTGATTTGCTATAAAGTGCTGTGTGCTCTACTGTGTAGGTCAGCAAAAGGCTAAACACATCTGTGGGGGTGGAGCACCGACACTACAAATTTTTTGATCATCAGGGAAATACTTGTTCCGGGGCACAACGGCTGTGTTGGAATGTGAACTTTTATTCTCTGTGCAGCTGATCATGATCATGGCAATCCCATCAAAGGTTCCAAACAGCTTGCTAAACAACATGTAAAAACTTTTCCACTGCGCATCTGAGCCCTGGCTAAGCCACGCTGACCTGGCACAGCACCAGAGAAGCCTGGTATAGCTTCCACTGCAGGGCCATGCCCCGTGCAGGGGCGAGGTGAATCCCTAATAAACTGAGATCACACATATAGCACATTGAGGAATAGTGTATATTATACATAGAAAAAGTGGAGCATGTAATTATTTTATATAAAATTGATACTATATCAACCGATCACTGACCTGTGAAGTAACGTTGTTACTGATTCCTTTTACCGCTATACACAATCATTTTGTCTTTTAATGATAAATATTCTGTAAACCGCAGTGGTTTTGTATTTATTAACATTTGTTTCACAAGATCAGTAGCACAAGCACTGCAAACCGCCAAGTGTGTTCTCTGTGAAATATGGTTTGCTAGGTATGTCTGAAATAAAGATTGTAAGGGCTCTAAGGCAGTTACGAATTGACAGACAAATATTCGGTTCCGTCCCATAACACACTGCAGAGGCCTCAAAAGGGCTCGTTCGGCCTGGGGCCAAATTCAGATATTTTGAAAGACCAGAGGCCGAAGTACAGTGAAAATGCTATGTTGCCTGAGGGCCTGAGAAAACGTGTGTTCAGGAAGGATGGGGAGAGAATGGGTATTCTTGTCAATTGGAAGATAACTCAAATTCAGTTTAAACTAGAAATGCCAATGCACTTCAATATGAATCCCACCTTCACAATACCAGTGCAGTGGCGATAAGGAAATACTGAATTAAAATACTATAAAGAAGTTTATGACATCAGCACAGTACACAAAACTAAATAAAACCAGCACACTGCAGAACTAGGCTTAACTTCCTCAGGGTCCTAATTAAAAATAATAATAATAATAATAATCTATATTATTATATAGTGCCTTTCATAGTGGACCACCATCACAAAGCGCTTTACAAGATACAAGACTAGGGTATGTGGACTATGCATCAGCTGCAGAGTCACTCACAGGAATGTCTTACCCAAAAGATGGAGCACAGTGAGG
This sequence comes from Polyodon spathula, assembly GCF_017654505.1. Taxonomy (NCBI): domain Eukaryota; kingdom Metazoa; phylum Chordata; class Actinopteri; order Acipenseriformes; family Polyodontidae; genus Polyodon; species Polyodon spathula. The sequence continues at coordinate 16,137,419 of NC_054537.1, read as the reverse complement.
TTAAGTGACTTGCTCTGAGTCATACAATGTGAAAGTGGCAACCAACCAGGAGAACCGGATACCTCCTGGTTAGAAGCACATTTCTTTAACCACTGGACCACACAGCCTCCTAAATCTACCTATACTGTACCAACACATGGTTTTAAGTGTAGTCATGTTTTTTTTTCTTTAAGAGTAATAAAACGGGCCTGCAAGGTATTATAGGACTGACCCAAATCTCTGTCTCTTAATCCATTAAAAGCCTTAGCCCTTACCATCTTTGTTTCAGACACACCTAGGAATTCATATTTCACAGAGAAAATGTTGAAGTTCTTGACATGAAATTTCTCCTGATCAGACTTCATTTTGACAGGAAGAATAATACAGGCTAAATCTTGACGGTCTCCCCTTCCTGCCTAGCCCCCCTCAACACCCTGGAAACATAACAGTTCTGTGTTTACACATGTCACATCTTTAGGTTTTTCAACTTCAACTTTACTTGTCTTTTAATACCCGCAGCTAAAGTCAACTCAGTCAAGTAAAGAATATTTCAGTGTAACAGTGTGAGGTCTACTGCACCTTGAAAGGTCAATGTTTCAAAACTGACATTTGCAGTAATTCACTGGTATTTAGGTGGAAGGTCCATCTAGGTATATATATATGGATATTATATATATATATATTGATATATATATATATATATATATTACAAAAATCTCCAAATTAAAACCAGTGGCTGCTTGTACAGTATGCTTACATTTGCCAAAAACATGTTTATCTTATTTTGATTTAGAAATAAATAGATGCCTATATTGAGTATATTTTCATAAGATGGGAACTTAGCTGTTTTGAGGATTTAGACATGGAAGCTGTCGCATAACCGGCACCAGGTTTAATTTTAAGATGTTGGAAATTCAGTGTGGTAAGTGTTCGGTGAGACATATGATCAGAAGCTGCCTGGTCTGAATCTTGGTTGTGCTGATTTGATGATCTAAATTATATGGAAACATCCACCCTTATTTTCATAGCATATTTTGTGTAGTGTAAAAAAAAAAAGAAAATCAATCTTCCTGCTATGGCAGTGAACAGTAATAGTGCAATCTGATTGTGACTCTATGGCTCGGATTACATTAAAGCTTTGGTGTAACATTGTGCTTTCTAATGTTGCTGAATAGTTTGTGGCTAATACAACAAACACACCTTCTCTTTTTATTGTGGCTCCCTGTGGGATGGAAACCAGATATCAAAACAATTGTATGTTAGAAAAACTGCAGGAATATGTAAAGCACAGGAGGCTGAAGCAGTAATAATGTGTGCTGTGGTTATCGTACAGCCTGTTTAATATTATTACGCTCAAGTGGAGTCGCACCTGGAAGCCTGTTGGTTCCTGAACCATTTGGTTTCCTGAAGAGTCAGCAACATGCGGTTCAGTAGCTTTGTAACATCCGTTGCTTAGCTTGGGTGAATTAACAGGGGCAATTACCTTGACAACGGAAATGGAGGCTGCCCACTGACTTCCTGATTGTTAAGTGGGTTGTAAAGGTGAGATGACATTCAGCAGCAGTCATGTCAGCACCGGAAGACCATTTTAACAGCTTACTAACCTGTTAAGTGAGGAACCATCCATTTATACAAAAGAGTGTGAAACGTACATTTACAGGAAAGAACATACTACAACATACAATACCAAAGACATGCCTTAATTAAACATATCCAAACTAATACAGTATGGCACTGTCAAGATACAAGGTTTATGGCAACACTGGAAAACTGCATTATTTGTCTAAAAATTTCTGAGCTTATTTTCTGTTTGATTGCATTGAGAGCTCATCTCTTTTCTCTACAAAAGAACTGTTTTAATCGTTTGGCGCACTGTGGGAGCACTTTTGCTAATTAGTTATTTTAAGTCACCAAGCATGAACTGCCTCCCCCTGGGAGTGATAGACTTTATGTAACATTCCTATTAATTTATATTAGTGTGAAGGGTTGGCCTCTTGTCAGGGATCTGCACTGCACCTCATCATTTTTGAAGGACATTGTCAAGAACGAGACAAAAAGAGGGAAAACATTTTATGTTATGGTCAGGCAATGTAAATTAAATGTAGTCTGGACAACCCTTAAAAAAAATATTGCTGTAACAATTAATGCTGGGACAAACACAAGATTTTCACGTTCGGATATTCGCTCATAATTTAAATATTCGTTTATTTTCAAAATGTAATAAAAGTCATAGTCATCACTGAATGCAGGTAGAGACAGATAGCAGCAGGGACAGGGGAACATGGCCCCTATGTCTGTGCCTTTATTTTACAGCAAGATGTTACAGTATGTAACACGTTAAAGTAGAAAAATATCACATGAGTAAAGAACACGTTGTGTAGGCCTTACTTCACCCCAGTGAATTAACTACAAAACAAAAGATACCAAATAGCAGTTCAAACTAAACGTTGGTTTGTTTGTTTATTAATGAATAAATAAATAGTACATAAAATTGACACTGCATTTTATTTATTTTTTACTTTTTCTTGTCATTATCGTTTCTTCGCAGTAAACAGTGGCCATAGACAGGTTTTTATAAAGTAATAACTTGAGGTTTACTTGTGCCTTTTTGTAGCTGAACAAGCAAACGAGAACTGAAATTTAACTTTAAACACTTCAAATAAAACAAAAGGTGGAATTGTCATTAAAAAGTGAAGGGGAAAAAAAACTCACTGTTTTGGCTCTTGTTTATTACATTCCACTTAACAGAAAGTTGCAACAAAAAATATACAATATATACAATATATATATAAAAATCACTACACAACAAATCCAGCATTTTGGGCATTGTTTAAGCAAGGCATTTCTGAACAATGTGCTTTCCCTTTTTCTGTTCCATGAGATTCTGACTCACTCTCAATCAGCACAACACATTTTTGACCCAGATGGCCTTCTGTAGAGATCACTATGCATGTGCGTGCATAATCTGGTTGGTTTTATTCTGCTTTCTTTTAAAGCGACTCAAGAACTGCTGTGCTAATCCTGTTTTTTTTTTTTTTTGGTATATTAATCTCACATATCACACAGAGCTTTTTTTTAATTGTCATTTTTTATACTGTCATGCAACTTCTGGTGAGGTGGTAAATAAGTGCAAAGTATTTTTGTAATTTCTCGTGAATACGAACATGAGATTTTTGTATCCGAATACATGTCAAAAAATACTTGTTCAAATATTCGGATATTTGTCCTAGCACTAGTAACAATACAGGATTTTGGACACAGTGTCTACGCAGTAGAACTAGTTCAGTAAAATTCCAATAACATAGTTTAAGTCTATGTTATACTAGTTGATAAATCAGTCTCAAACAGCAATACAGTAGTGTTTTTAGTTTTTATAGGCTGATGTCAGCATTAATGACTTGAATGATTTGTCCTTCAATTTCTGAGTCAAAATGAGCAGGGCAGGAGCAGATCATGAAAATCCCTGATAAACAATCAGTAAAATTACTTTAGCCCAGGTGTTAAGTGGTTTGAAGAACTTATGTGTTGTCAGCACTCTGGTAGCAGCATTTTTAAACTAAAAGCAATTTCCTGAGAAATCATCCAAGGAGGCCATCAAGAGGGAGTTGCAGTCTTCAACCCAAGTGGTGAGGCCTGGATTAATATAATACCTCAAGGCTAGTCTGGGTGAGGAACATCCACAGAGTGTCAATGCTCCATACAGTAGGGGTGACAAAAGGAAGATTGGTGACCAGAGGAAAGGGGGAAAAGAAATGTGTCTATCATTAAAGTAATAGCTATGAGATGACCTCACCAAAATTGTGCTTCAGGATTATCATACGCATCTCAGTCTTGTTGGCCTGAACCAGGTCTGATATATCATCTCTTCTCAATTCATTTTTTTTATTATCTTACAACACACACACACATACTCCAAGCAACATCACGAAGGCTGAGCTTTCAGAAAGCCAGACTGTCAGTTGCACAGACTTGAGTTCAAATGGATTCCTTGAGGAAGCATTTGGTAACAAAGTTTTAATAAATTGACCTACCATTATTAAACAGCATAAGTGCTTTTGTAATTTAAAGTTACACCTCATTAGAGCTATCCTGAAATGATTATTTATTATTAAATTATGGGCTTTGTTTGGGGAATAAGACTTTTAAAATGCCATGGAGAACCGTTTTTCCATGTATAAATAGTAACGTAAACCATGCCTACACAAACATGGTTCCCCTTCCTATTGTATTAAATCATACCTGAAGTAGCTTAAGCATTAGTTAAATATATCACTTTGTCACTAAAACAACTGTGCACTGGTGTTTATATAATTCAGCTGAATACACTATTTAATCTGCTTGTTCCATTTTGCAGATCCCATTTTTCTTTCGTCAGCTAATAAATATAACGCTTGCTCCAGGGCCATTGCTCTTTATCCCAATTATCCCAAGGTTGCCAAATTCAAGATTATACCGATAATGGCAATAAAAAAGACCACCTACAAATGTTGAACCAGAATGCACCAGACTGTGTCTAATTATGGGAAAAGGAAACAAAAGAAACAAAGTAAAATGCCTTCATCAGTGATTTTTAGAGTATGCCTCACATACAGTGCTCCTAACCATTTTCAACAGATGAATCCCAAAAGAACAAAGGCAGATACTACTTTATAAATCTTAGTAGGACTAATGTGATTTGTAGATTTAATGTGTTAACAGTTACGTTAACCTGGCAATAACTAACAATAATCGTCTAGTCATGTTCTTGCATTGGCATGGCTCGGTCCACAATTGCAACAGTGTTTCCTGCTGGTGTCTTTCACCAACCCACTTTGGGGGCTTGGCTGCGAGTCTGGCCTCACCTTAATATCGCTTAATGAGGTGTGTGATTCATATTATAACATGAAAGTTACTCGTTTATTGTGACAAGATAGCCAAAGTGAGGAGACTGCAGCAAATAAAATACTTTTAATTAAATAATAATTACCAAACAAAAAGGCACAATGGCCAAATAAACACAAAACACTGTTAACAATACATTTTTTACTTACACACACACACACACACACACACACACACACACACACACACACACACACACAAGGTCTTCTTACTTTTACAAACACTCACCAACCAACACTCCCAACCACTCCCTTTCATACAGGTGCTGCAGCTAATTGGGAAATTCTCACCTCATCAGCTGCAAAATCCACTCTAAACACCACAAAACACAATGACAGGTTGCACCCTGTGACATATATATAAAGGGTTATAAAATGGCAAGAAGAAGGAGCAATCTAACAAGTGTTCCAATCTCTGTGGATATTTGAATACCTTGTCATGTGTTATTGCCTTCTACATATTACATGTCAAATGTGAGTTTACACCTAGGTGAATGAAGTATGTTATATATAGCTATTAACTGATAATTCAGTAAACAAACTCTAGTAAAATGCAATATCATATAAGTCACTAACTCTATTACTTTCTCTAACGTTCGGCCAAATTTTAAATTGTGTGTGTGTGTGTGTGTATATATATATATATATATATATATATATATATATATATATATATATATATATTACTGCTTTTGAACTTTCACCCCTGAAGAAAAAGTTGTTTTCATTGATTCTGAGTAAAGGTTTCTGGATTTGTATAAGTCTTTGTCAACAAACATACAGTGTACATAATGTACATACTGTACATACCTGTTTTCTTTGCTTGTAAAATAAAGTAGATTACAAAAAGAAACACTGACTCACTCAACATGAACATATAAAAAAAACAACAAAACAATTGTGTAATTTGATAGTGATTGAGGGTTTCTTTAATCCACAGATTCCCTGGTTGAGCAAAATGTAGTTTCTAGCAATATTATATGCCAAATTCTGACCAGAAAACCAGAAAACAAACAGCCAACAATAGCTCTTGAAATGATGGCCTTTTTAAATACATAGGTAAATTGGACACCCACGTACACATATGCCAGGATGGTTCAATTTAAGCAATACATAATGTTGATATCAGTTAAGTCAAATAATCTGTCCAGGTAGACTGCTTAAATGCCAGCATGGAGCACTTCAGGTATTAAGGTGAGGCCTGACACCGGCCAAGCGGGTTGGTGAATGACACCAGCAGGAAACACTGTTGCAAAGGCGGACTGAGCTATGCCAGCAAGAACATGACTAACTTGCTTGTGAAGCCTTCTATCTATGGTAGGCAACTAACATGAACAATTCCCTTCATGATGGAAGTATCATGATCCTGCCCAGACTTTATTAACTACTAAGTGAGGCATGGTATTGTTTTGTTTCAGACTTCAAGAAGGTCTGAAATAAGAATGCAGCAATAACTAAGGCAGATTTGATAGCTAACACTTTCCCCAGTTAAACTAGAACAATGTTTATTAAAACTGACCTCAAAGCATTTTCTTAGAAAAGATGGTTGAGCTTAGCCTTCTTCCAATTTTACGTTTTCATGCAAACAATTTTATTTTCAAAACTAAACATCTCATAACTACTTGATACAAACTTATACTAATTTATAAAAAACAATCCAAACACACAAATTACATTAACAACCATTCTGTATACTTTTTTTGCATTTGTACAAAGGTATTACCAGTATCTACAAATAAATCAAATAGTCAGAACAAATATTATATACAAAGTAAAATGAAACATAGTGCAGCTGTTAAAGTGATTGTAAGTTACAAAATACAGTCGTTCCAACATGCCTGTCCTTTCAATCTATACTGTATATGTATACAGACATGAATTTTCATTTTAAAACATTACAGACATTCAACTAGGTTAAATAAATACCTTTTTTGCAAGTCATGCTTTCAGATTATTTTGCACTTCCTGGGTCATTTCACCTTCAGGGCCTTATTCCCTGTCAGTAACAAACCAGCTGTTTCCCCTAATGACTGACATGCTTTGCTGCCACTAAGATAATTTGACCCAGAAGACACAACTTGTCTCATGTTTTCATAAATCATTTTCATTATTGGGAATTATTGTCTACAATCTACAAGGAACTGTGGTGTGTTATCAATACTTACTGGATAAGGAGGTGTTTGTGATAAATCCTGAGAAAGTCTGCTGTGGGATCCATGTTAGATTGCTTTCAAGTAAAACCTCTCATCATTTTCCCAGGACTGGATTTGAGACCCATTTCAATCAGCTACATTCCAGCGCATTAGTTAATCATACTACCCAACTCCTATAGTCTAACAGGTCTCAAATTTGCCAGTAAAAATAACCAACATTATTAAAAATAGAACACACTGTCCTTCACCACTACACATACTGCCAAGGGTAACACGTAAAGTGTTAGACTTATACATTTGGGACTAATTAAAAAAAATACCACAATGCAATGGAAATCCAATACAGTCTATACATACGACATTTATTTTCTAAAAATATTTATTTAACTAAAGAAAATAACTATTAAATGTCTAGCTGAGCAAATTTAAAATAACACAAAGTTGTCAGACATAAATGAAGTGGTCTAATCCTCCATTAAGTGAGGTTGTCAGATTAAAAAAATTTTCAAACATCCTTCAAATCATTTGCATACTTTTGTTTTAAATATCCAACCTTATGGAGGTTGGCATTGGGCAGTATTTATCTGCCAAATAAATGAAATAGGTTCAGTTGCCATGTATCCCCTTTAAAGTACTTAAAATAAATGTTACCAAAAAGATAAATAAATACTCTTAATTATAACAACATTGTGACAGGTTAAATTAACCAAAAGGTTAGTTTTTCTTTGTAAAGCAAACACTGTTTGTAATGTATTTTTTAATAGCATGGTGTGCCCCTTATAAAGCACTATACTTAGTGTTCATTTAGTTACAGAACGAAAACAATTAGGATCCAAGAAAGGACGTAGTACTATTATGTTCTTTTTTGAACAGTGGAAGTTTAAAGTTATCTGTATATTACACACACACATATACACACAAACACACACTCACACACACACACACACACACACACACACTCACACACACACACACACACACACACACACACACACACACACACACACAAACACACACATTCATGTATATATATTCAGACTGCGGTCACTCACTGTTCCCCAGGATCCGGAGCGACTTCAGAGAATCATGTGTCTTGCAAGCCAGCATACACTATACAGTATGCTACCGCGTATATAGCTTATAATATTACAAAGAAGACAGATACTTAATTACCCGTTTCAACTGCAGGGATCAGGATTATTTTCCATAGGGCACCGCTGTACTGAATTGGCATCTCAGCCCATCGAATGGAAAGGCAAGGGCTGGAAATGAATTTCAAACAGTGGCTGCTGGTGGGCAGAAAAAATGCGGAGCCAGAAAAAAGGCAGAGGGCTTGGGGTCCCCTAAGCCCCCAGCGCAGTAGAATCTTATTATTGTATTCTGACTTGCATCACTTTTCATAGTTATTTATTTATTTATTTATTTAGCAGACACCTTTATCCAAGGCAACTTACAGGTGTTACAGGGCAGTACAGGGTTACAATGTAAGATTAATATTTAAATACAGTATAATTTACAGTAAGTGCAATTAATACTACTTAGATACAATATGAAATAGGATGCAAAAAGTTAGGCTTACAACAAGTTATATCTACAATGACATATTAGTAGTGCAATAGTGCAATGATAGTGCATCAGCTGAGAATCCAGTAACGTGGTGCTTAAGAGGGGTAGATCAATAGATCTACAACTGCAGTCTAAACAGGGTTTACCCCAATTTGGTTGTTACATCCATGTTCTCCACTAGCCAACAGAGAAAAGAAAACAGTAGCCCATCATAGTTAATTCTAATATATTTAACTGTTACACACTGACACCGTATGTTTAAAATGTACTGTATGCAACATTAATATAGCATTTAGATATCAAGACTATGTCACTAACATACATACCATATTTTCTAAACAAAGAATAAGAAGACAAACAGCTGTGCTTAAATAAATATATTGTGTTTTTAAAATGTTCTTACCTTTATGATGTTTTTTTTTTCTTTTTTTCTGGTCACTGTTTTAAAATCTCCTCCAGAAAATTGGATGCCAAACCAAATTATGTATTTTACATGCAAACACTTCAATTATAATCGTGCATGCTCAGTACAGCGGTGCTTCAGCAGGGGGCGTGAGGGTGTGAGTGGCTCCTCCAATTAAAACCAGAGAGACGACATCATCTGCCATTGAGTACTGTGGTTAATATAAAGCTTGTAAGGTTTTCAGGCAGGAAATCTATAGTGCCATTTATGCAGTTCCTAGTACAGCACATTTATTCATTGGTCAATCTACTAATCTTCTCAAATTCCCATTAACCTATTAGGTATGTAAACCTGTTTCGCAGGTGCAGTCCTGCCATGCTTTCGAATTACCACCTCCTCCCCATCCACCAGTATAGCTAGCTAGTATGTTTAACCCCATATTTAATAGCTGAGAATTATGAATCAGGACCAAAAAAGTTATTCAATGCTAGCTATCTCAATGCTTGTATAATTGATAAGCACCCACTTTACATTTCAACAGTTTAATGCAGGCACACTCAAGGGCGCTGGAACTAGCGCTGTCTTTGCATGGCTTCCATCATATATAGGGGTTACAGTTTTGTTCAATGGCTTTCAGCACTCCCGCTTTAAAAATTGTTCCAGTGCCACTGGGTACACTAAAAACAAATGTAAATGTCTTTATTCATAATAACAATAACAACTTTACTGTGATCTGATGCTAAAATGGCAATTCAGTTGGTTTGTAAGAAGGGGCAATTGCAAAAGGTGACTACAGTTGGACCAGTTTTAACAATTGATTTTCATAATCTTGTACCTTTGCCTCTGGGTATAAAATCCTAGTTTCAGATCCAACTGTTGATGGTAATTTTGTGGTATGGTAATTGTTTGTATTCTTCATGGTAATGGTATCCTAATGATATTTTTCCAAGAACAGTATAAAGTGCAGTACTGGGAAATTACAGTACAGTACCTGTTACAGAATATATATATATATATATATATATATATATATATATATATATATATATATATATATATATATATATATATATATATATATATACTGAAATATGCCTTAGGATCTGGAAATAATTAAACATATCTCTTAGCTGTATTCGAGCAATCTCTAAATGAAACAGTCTACCATAATGAATGGTGGTTTTCTTGTAAAAGCAAGAGCAGTCAGGAAATATTTAGTTACAGGAAATTCAATTTACAAAAGAAAAATGTATGAACATATTTATGGAAAAAAAAAACAAAAAAACAAAGAACTGGTACAGTCTCAAGGAAAAGATGACGAATTTCTGTTATAAAACCTCAAATCACAAAATCCAACAATGTGTCCCTGGTTATATCATACCATGTCCCTGGATGTCACACAAAGGGCTATACTTTCTGCAAGTCCCGGTAATATGGTCTCTTGTCCATTTTGGCAAAATAATGATTATATAACCGCTGTTATAGCCACTAAATAATAAAACCCCCAAAAAACAACCTATTGTATATGACAGCCACAACAAACTATTATACAGTAGTAGCACTATTATTCCTGAAAAAAAAAAAAAAACACTTGACCCTATCCTATTTTGATATGAGTTTATAACAAACTTCTAAGTGCTTCACCAGTGGGTATCATTTTATGGTAATTTAATATTTTGGATGTCACACATCATAAGAACCATACTGTGAATCAAAAGTGCATTACATTAAATAGGGAGTTTATGATGACTTTGTAAGATTTTAGAATGATATTACAAAAAACATTCCTATTTTATTTTGCATAATCGTGGCCCACCAGGGTTTACAACTGATGTACCTTGATTGTTCTACCTGTCATCTTTGCTTTTTTCTATCTCTGAGGATCGTTAAAAGTAATTATTTTAATTATTTGTTAAATGTTTCCCTTAAGATTTCTTCATAGCACAAAAGAGTTAAGGAGTTGTTTAATAGTTGTGCCAATAAGTACTAACATGTAAGACACAAAAGGATTAATCAAGCAAACGCTCCTAGAATCCCAGCAACATTCAACACGTTTGTTTTGGCTGTGTAATGATGCAAATGGACATGGGTGGAAACGTTTACAATAATTTACATTACAGGCTGAATGAATTATATATGTCAGATTGTGAGTAAATTAAATAAGTGAAAGTCCAACTGCTTATATACTAATTGACTTTTTAAACAAGCAGGAGGCTCAATTTAACAATCACAACAGCGGACAGCTTTTTGCCAGTTGGAATTCCTGCATATATGGACAATTGCAAGGGAAAGTTCATGATTAGAAAGATAGATAGACCATTGTAAAATGACACAACCCTTTTCTAAATTACTTCACATAACCTCAAAACCACAAAAGCATCTCCATAATCTTTACACCCCTTAATGCAGACCAGCCTCCCCACAAAGAGCTGACTGCTGACGGATCATGCTCCCCTGAGGGACGGAGGAGCTGGTTTGGCAGCTTTATTCCTCGTGCTTGGCTGGGACCTTTGGCTAGCCCAGGCTTGCATAATCAATTTCTAGAAATCAGATAAGGAAAAGAAAATAAAACATTGTGGAGGAGAAAAAATAACCCATAGTGGCACCGCAAACGTTGGATGCTAGCTCAGCAATTACTGCTGCAGACAATAGCCCTCAGATGAAGGCACATGGTGGTGTGAACCTCAGAAATCTGTAACCATGTCAAAAGGTGTCAGAAACCACAGTCCACAAAATGGTGACTTTGTTTGCAGTTTCCGAGGTTGAACTGTCAGCACGGAAATAACAACAAATCAGCCGCAGATGTGGATCTCCCTCCTTTCTGCTCACATAGGAGAATCAGCAGCTGTAGATACCTCAGAGTCTTTACATTACATACTGTAAAGGGTCATTTCCATCACTCAGCATGTTCACTGAAGTTTATAGAGAACTCTATATGGGCCCCCCATTGCAAATGCTGCTGTGGCTTAAGCCTTTTGCCCCACATGTAACTCTTTCCAATTCAGAAAAAAACAATCCACAATCAAGATCCTCAGTTGAATCCAATAACAGATTACGGGTGCGTAATGTGTAAAAGTCTCTAGAAATCATTACTATCGTTTGGTCTTTCCATTGCAAGCTTTTCAGTCCTGAAACCCTCCAATACAGACGTCCAATTGTGCTAGATCTTATGACTTATAGATCTTATAACAAGGACCACCCAAGACATTTTATTTGTAAAATAATATGACTTTAAACCCATTGCTCCAGTGGTAAAAGATGACTCCTTATGATTTATTGTAAATTACCAAACATTTTTTTCTGATTAATCTGGGAGTGGCAGGCTGCACCCACAGACTTTGTTTGGGTTGATTGGTAATTGTTGATTGAAATTAAAACAATAAAATAAAGAATTCAGGGGTGGGGAATATGTCCAGACCCAAACTGAATTATTCATTGCCAATTTGGGTCTAGCCATCTGTATACAAGAGAAGCTGGAAGTCCGTTCCTGTGTTCCCAGCTAGGACGAACAAGCTTTGTTAAACTGAACAGCTGAATGGCCCTGTGCCAACTGAAGGAAAAAAAAAGTGTGGGGGAAATTAGACTTTGTTTAAAAAAAAAAAAAAAAAAAAAAAAGTATATTTTAGTTAGGATAGTGTTCCTGGTGCAGGACTTTCTTGTATAGCGGGAGTAGTGCATAACTAAAATAGGCCGCCTTATATTTTATAGCTTTGTTTGAAAGTGTTTGTCTTGCATTTTTATTTGTATTATATATATATATACACACACACACACACACACACACACACACACACACACACACACACATTTTTATGACCTTTTGTGTAAGTTTGGTAGTAATGCAAGGTATTGTGCCTACACTTTTGTATAAGTTGGGTTGTGCACTTTTTGTATATAAATGTCAGTGGTCCCTCATATTATATTTCAGGGGTGGCCAATCCTGGTCCTGGACAGCCACAATCCTGCAGGTTTTCTGGGTCTCTTTAAATCAATGGCCAAAGACCTAGGAGACATGTTAGTGTTGACCAATTAGGAAAACAATTGGTTCAATTAAAATAAATGGCTCAATGAAGTAATTGAGAACTCGGGTGGAACGAAAGCCTGAAGACTATACGACTCTCCAGGACCAGGACTGGTCACCCCTGCTATATAAAGTTCATTCCAGGCAAGCATAAGTTTTTATAATTCTTTTAAACCCTTTGCCCACAAGTTGTTTGGATTTTTAACAGACCACCCAGACCTTCCCAATAACTGTACAGGAGCCACACAACATGTAAGTAAAATAATAATTTCTTTATTACATGAAATTTAGACAATCAAACTCCCCCCTTTCAATCACCTCACACAACACCTATTCTAAAAACACCCCAAAACTGTGCACTAAGTAAAACCTTCCATAAAATATTTTATCAGCCTATTTGTGACTTCAGGCGGCTATTAGTATTAAAATTATTCCATTCCACACAGTATATACCGAGCATCAAAAGAAACTTATCACTATTATAACACATTTATTAAAAAAAAAAAAAAGGTGTATAACTGATGGACATTGACATAATGTTTTTGGTTTCTTTTTAATCACTAGATCATTCATCCTTGACCGTGACACGCTTGAGTGACTATGACTGAAGCATATGCACTTAATCACCTAATTAGTGAGACAGTTGATTGGACACTGGATATGGAGTGATTTCAGCTGTTGAATTGCAAGCCTGAAATAAAAGAAACAAAGAATCACAGAAAAAAAAAACAATATGCCATGTCTGTCATGAGAGCAGCGCCTTCATGCAGTCGGCATGTTGGAGGCTGGACTAGGGCAGCGCACTGTGGCTTGTCCTCTTTGGTGCTCACAGCCAGCAATTTCACACCTGGGGTTCAATGATCCAAATAGCTTTAAACCAGTGCTGGTAATGAACAACTGATGTGAAGTGCTGTATGCGCCTCTTACTGGTGCTAGTAGTTTGTTACTGCATTCACGCCTTGGGACTTTAATAGGTAGTTTACACCTGTGGTTAATTTAATAGTCTTTGGACTCAAACCAGCCACACACAAATGGATACTGAATTAATTCTATATTACACACTGTGGGGTCTATGTACTAAGGGTTGTGCTTGCGCAAATATCAAGTTGTGAGTACCCAAAAATGTTTTGCGCATTTGCAAAATTGCGACATATGTACAAAAGGGAAATGCTTAGTACATCTTGAAAAATGCTCATGCGCAATTTCGTAAGCGCAACTTTACGTCTCAGAAGCAAGATGCTCCAGGGAACATACAGATAGTATAAAATATAATGCATTTGCGTTGAAAGGGTTATGACGTCTCTGAGATGGTTCAGTAGAGGCATTTGTCTATGAAAAGTGTATTGTAAGTGTAAGTGTATTGGTGCCAGGATTTCAAGCAACAGCTACACAATTCCTCTTTCAGCCAAATCCAGAGTCTACACTATTCTGATGCGCGGAGCATTCACTTAATTTAAATATGCCAGCCCATATTCAGATATCCAGGTGCATTTTTCAACACTCACACAGTTAATACATACCCTGTATCTTTTGAGATAGACACTTGCACAGCTCAAATTAAATATGCATCTACCTGTGCTTGCTGCTGTACTGCCAGAATATGCATCCCTGCCAGAATTTGTGGAAGATATAGTTGCCAAAATTTACCAGAAATTGCCACCCTTGTATATTTTATAGGAAAGGAAGGTGGTAAATGACGGTAAATCATACTGCGATGTCAGAAATTGCAAGTATTTTGCTGTCAGAAAATATCACTTCTGATTGTTCTTAGGAAAAATTAAGTGGTGAACTGTGGCAAGTTGTATTTTGAAGTCAGAAAATGCCACTCCTCCCAGAGTCATTGAATCCATTATTATGCGCATTGTAGCCTTAGAGTTATGTCAGAGTCAGTTTGAAATAATTGTTACCTCAGAACTTGGCACTGACAGTGAATTCTTTGCTTCATATATAACAAAAAAAAAACTTCTAATATTGTATTTTTCACAGAAAACAAATTGTCAAATGATACATTTATGATCCTAGAGGGGGAAACATTTGCAAGACATTGGTGAGGAAAACAGTCAGTGACCACAAAAGTTTATAAAAAAACTGCAATTTTCTTTTCCATTTTTAAAGAATAATAAAGGAACTGTCACAAATCTATAACACATTTTATTAATTTAACTGAGTGATCTGAGCCACTTAGTTTGAATGTAGTAAGTGTCATATAGGCTTTTTTTAGGAATGTTTTTTTCAGATACTTATAAAAACAGCTGCAATATTTTCCAATCTAAAAAGTAATAATATTATTAAGGAAACTGTGTGTAGGATAAAGTGGCTGATGTATTGCAGGAAGCAAACAGAAGAAATAATTGAAATGCAAATTAAATATTTATTTTCCAGTCCAAACCCCCCCCCCAAAAAAAACTTTATTTTTTTTTTATTAAATCCAGCTATTTATAATATCAAACCATGGGCACACAGGATTAACTTTCAGACCTCTATGAGCAAACTACTCACTAGACTCTTCCAGCCAGAGTGTGTCACCTCTTCCTTTTGAATGAGTCAGCCACGATATACCTTTGCCCACATTTTGGTTACTTATTTAACCCTGAATACCACCACAGAATAAATGTATACATTGCAGATAACATACACACTTACATCATCACGCGCACCCTCCAAGATGGCAACGCGCAGGGCTACCCAAGCTTACAGATCATCAATATAATCTTCAAAACTTAAATGTTAATTAAAATATTATCCAGCGATTTGAACCTTTTCATTTAACTAAATATTATTCTGAGCTCTAAAATTAATAAACTCGTTTGTAACAGATTGTGTCATTGCCAAGCATATGTGCATCTACTCTCGCAATCCACACAGTCACCATGAAATTTCAAAACTCATGCATACATATTTCTTTTTATAGGTTTCAACCACTGGAGTGGGTTTCATTCCGTGCATATTCGCCATCACACAATCACAGAAATTAACGTATGAAATAGTCGCCCTCCTAAATCTTTTTTGTCTCTTGGTTGGGTTGGGTAACTATTTCTGGCATAGTAAATGTGTTGAGTATGCACAGTGTGCAAAGGTAGCAAAATAGCATGTGCAGTTCTCGAAGGAAGCAAAAAGTGGCAGTGGCAAAAAAGGGCAGAACACCAGCTCCTAGTACTCAGTACATTAGTACACAGTATGTGATTGTGACTTTGCAAGGAACGTTTGGCTGCAGCAAAAATGTTCCCAGAAAAAAGTACTTACATGTACCATGCGGTCTTTCTAATTCACACTTTATGGCACTTTATCTGTGATGCACCATTCTCATGTTCAATGTTATTCTTAAATATGATTCCTGGGGGATTGTTCAGATCGGTACACTCAGCGTAATCAGTATCAAGATCTTGTTGGTTTTTTGTTTTGTACACATTTAGCTTTCTTGACCCCATTATAGTTACACAGGTTGTTACTTGTCCTTGATCTTCCTAAATATGATAATTGTTTATTGTATGATGCACACCAGCTTTAAGGTCATCAAGTAAGTTTCTACCTCCTATTTGGTCTGGAAATGATTTGAGGGTTTTAAAGTATTTCATCATGATATATGCTGGTGTCAATGGAAAACAGAAATTGAGAAGCAGCCAGCTTTTCATCTCCTCAAATACTGTTTTACACTTTTGAAAATAGCCTTAACTAATAGCATTCAGTATTCTAATGTAAACAAGGCTGGGGAGTCCAAAATGCATTTGTGAACATCAATGTAAAAATGTATTGCAGTGATCTCAAAGAGTTACATTTTGGATTCTTTGCACAAACTACTACATAGTATCACAACAAATAAGAAGATAAATATTTGCATTTCTATATTCAAAAATAACAACTAGTGAATGTGAATCTTAAGGACATAAAAGGTTTTGGCAGCAATATAGTATACTGTTTTTATACAAAAACCTGGAAACTATTGAGAAATAGGTTGCTGTGCGAGTACAAAAAGTTTGGATGCCAAAATTCGGACGTCATTGTGTAAACAAGGTTACAGGTAGTCTTTGTCAAAGATCCAAGGCATTTGAAATGGTCTGCTACACTCATGTCCACCATCACAATGGTTCAAATGAATTTTTAAAAGGGCATGTTTTTCTCAAGATTTGCAGTGGTTACCAGTTATGATTGCTAATTTCTACACAAATAAGTCAGGGGTATATTACAATTGATTGAGGAGCTCCCATCTTATTTATTACAATTTGTCCTTAGCTGTGTGTGCCTACAGTGAAAAACTATATTTGAATTTACTCCCTTCCCTTCCTGTTTTATGTCCCTGTTTGTACCCTTTGGGACATACATCACTGAACTGTTCACGTTCCCTAATTGAATGGGGTCAAATGCAGGGTCTATATCACCCTTGTTATTCATTCACTAATCTAGTTAATTCACAGTTAAGACATGCTTATAGTAAATTAATTATAATTCCCTATGTAGGTGCCTTCACTAATGTATTATTTTCAATATTTCACTTTTTTATGTGGAAGTCAAATAGTGAAATAATGAGAAACCATTGCACGCCGATCTAGGCTTTTAGCTGGAATACAAAAAAATCTAAGATAAAACCAAAATAATGTTAATACACAGCACGATCAGGTTAACAGCTGATCCATCACTGTAAAAACATGCGTTAATCCAATAAAATTGTCTAAGCTGCAGCACAACTCAAAATGTCTGCCAAGGTCATTTGCAATGATGGCAGCATTCTAGTTTCCATGATCCCAGAGGTGTTGTAAATACATGTTATTGTAGGCAGGATAGAAACTGTGGTCTTCTTGGAAATAAGAAAGAAACACAAATACACCCACTTATCACCTAACTATATGGAACCATATGTCGGCTGATTGGAGAATGTATGTGGAGTAGCCCAGCTAGCCCCAGTACAAATATGAGTCAATGAGGATCCTCTAAAGAGGGCCCATGATGTAGCTACTCTTCTGGTAGAGTGCACAGCCACCCTCCTAGGTGGGGGTAGGCTGGCATTGGTATATGCAGTCGAAACTGTGTCCACAATCCAGTGGGACAGTTGCTGCTTCGAGAGAGCTTGACCCAGGGTCCTTTCAGACTGATGCAGCAATCTCGTCCTATCCACATAACCTCTCAATGCTCGGACCGGGCTTAGGGAATTCAATCTCTGATCCTCCTCCGAAGAAAAATGAGGGGGATTGGAAAGCATCTGGTTCCACTGATTGATTCAAGTGGAAAGCTGTAACCACCTTAGGAAGGAAAGCAGGGTTTGCACATAACGACATCCTGTTTCCACCATCTCAAACACTCATACAGGAGCTGTGCGCTAACAGAGCCTGCAGCTCAATAGCGCGCTTAGCGGAGGTGATGGTTAATAAAAAGGCTGTCTCTAGAAAGATATTTCAACTCTATGGAATGTATAGGCTCAAATTGGGCCTTAGAGACAGTCTCCAACACCACCACATCTAGACTCAACTCAGGGAGGACGTCCTTTCTAGGAGGACATAACCTCTGAGTGCCCTTTAGAAAACAGGTCGCTAGTATATAAGCGCCCAGGGACACTGAGTCAACGGGAGCATGGCATGTAGATATGCTTGCTAGGTACACTTTTAGCATAGAAGGGGGTCTACCCTCCTCTAGCAAGTCTTGCAGTAACTGTAAAATGATTGCTAGAGGGCAATAAATAGGGTTATGACCTCTGGCCATATACCAATTTTGGAAATACCTCCACTTATAGGCGTACAATGACCTTTTGGAGGGGGCATGTATCACTCTGTATTTATAATCCCCGGGTTTGACCTATAACCAAAAGTCCAGTCCTGCACACCGACACGTAACGCACAACACAGACACAATTAACAGTGAGTGATATTAGTGCTTGTGGTGCAAAAACAGTTCTCTTTGAACAAAGGGAAGGTGCTGGTGTCTGGGTTTGATGCTGGCTGAATAGGGACAGCTCCGGATTGGGTTAGTGTCCAAACATCTCGGGAGGCGGCTTTGACATAAAATGCTCAGTAAATACCTGACCAAGTTCTCCTAGTCAAATAAATAATCAAATAAATGTTTGCTTTTACATTTTTATTTTTGACTTTTGTCTGATTCGATCATTCAAAGTTTGTTTTGTGTAATTCTGGTATCAATTGAATGTATGTAGGTGGGGAAGACATGCTAACTCCACCAAATCTCCCGGAGGACTAATAAGAAAATCTGATATGAAGATACTGAGCTTATCCCCTGGTTATTCTCTGTACTTTGTGCAGCCATATTCAAATAGGGGTGCACTTCAAAATGCTGATACATTAATCATATACAGTAAATACATATGATTTCCACTGTATTTTCCATAACACAGTGAATACAAAAGTACATGTGTAAACATACTGTAAGGGGCTTATTCTTATTCTGCTGGTCTTGGTCTCAGCAGCTTTTAAGTTGTGTAAGGATTGATAATTACTCAAAAGGCTGTTTGGCCTATTGCCTTCTCATTGCTTGTGGTTATTGAGTAGGAATATTTAAGGAGCCTAAAATATTATTTTATAAACTATATAAGACAGATAACAGATACTTATGAACATGAACAAATTACTGCATGGATTGGTGGGGGGTGTTTTATTTTTAAGTGGAAGAAAACAATATGAGGATATTTGTATCTGCAAGAAGGCAACCCAATCTGTAATGCAATATCACCTGTGGAACACATGTTGTCCCCTTCATTTTCCAGCTAGTTTAAACTCAAGGCCATCAGATTATTAGCTTTAATAAAATATATTCATCATTACAGGTTTAAATGTCTTGTACAGACTGCTTAATATTAAAACCAGCTTGAAAAATATAACACAAAAACATCAGAAAGGTCTGCATTCCTTAGCTGTCCACCAGATGTTCAGCTTGGTCAGCATTGCACTGCAATTGACACTCACTGTGATTGTGATTGTCAACATGAATTGCATCACAGTCACACTCACAGATCAGCTGTGGTTTTATTTTAATAATAATAATGATGGGTCTTCACTGAAATGCTGACAGTACAGACAACTATTTACATGCAGGAAAGACCCACAGTGAATTTTGATTGAGGCCATCTCACAATTAGATGTGTAACTTATTTTCACATTTGATTTAGTTATTAAAAAAAATAATTAATTAAAAAAAACAGAGTAAAACAGATCAGTGAATCAAAATCCAATAAAATTAATTAACAAACAATTCTATTTACCTCCAGTATTCAGACCCAACCCTATTAAGATTATATGTTGCTATCCTTTGACTTGATCATGAGTTTCACTGTATATCAGCTTTTTTCTAGCTGTTAGTTGTTTTTATACCACAGTTTAACTTCATGTAGTTTCGTTATGCTGAAAAAGTGTAATTAAATGTATAATTCAGAATATCCAAAATATTACAGATTGCACTGCAGGTTAAATAAATATGGATAACTTCTAACTTACCCAATCTGCAGTGTTTAGACTGTCAACTAATACTGTGTAAATTTGTCTATTAGGCTGAGGTTAATGAAGTCTGACTGAACACTAGTCTATAATACCTAGTAATGGGTCAGCCAATTAGGTGGTCTCTCTCCTGTAAAAGAACCTACGTCATATATTGTACAAACACCCAGTGTAAACCTGTGTACATTTAAATATTAGCAAATGTAATAGGCAGTGTTGTGTGATACACTGCTGTAATGGATTGCCTTGTTGGTGAGATGAGATGAGGTTAAAAGCTCTGTAACCAAGAAGGTAGACAAGCCCGGCTATTTTGCATAGTGGTTAAGAACATAAGAACATAAGAACATAAGAAAGTTTACAAACGAGAGGAGGCCATTCGGCCCATCTTGCTCGTTTGGTTGTTAGTAGCTTATTGATCCCAAAATCTCATCAAGCAGCTTCTTGAAGGATCCCAGGGTGTCAGCTTCAACAACATTACTGGGGAGTTGATTCCAGACCCTCACAATTCTCTGTGTAAAAAAGTGTCTCCTATTTTCTGTTCTGAATGCCCCTTTTTCTAAACTCCATTTGTGACCCCTGGTCCTTGTTTCTTTTTTCAGGCTGAAAAAGTCCCTTGCGTCGACACTGTCAATACCTTTTAGAATTTTGAATGCTTGAATTAGGTCGCCACGTAGTCTTCTTTGTTCAAGACTGAACAGATTCAATTCTTTTAGCCTGTCTGCATATGACATGCCTTTTAAGCCCGGAATAATTCTGGTCGCTCTTCTTTGCACTCTTTCTAGAGCAGCAATATCTTTTTTATAGCGAGGTGACCAGAACTGCACACAATATTCAAGATGAGGTCTTACAAGTGCATTGTACAGTTTTAACATTACTTCCCTTGATTTAAATTCAACACTTTTCACAATGTATCCGAGTATCTTGTTAGCCTTTTTTATAGCTTCCCCACATTGCCTAGATGAAGACATTTCTGAGTCAACAAAAACTCCTAGGTCTTTTTCATAGATTCCTTCTCCAATTTCAATATCTCCCATATGATATTTATAATGTACATTTTTATTTCCTGCGTGCAGTACCTTACACTTTTCTCTATTAAATGTCATTTGCCATGTGTCTGCCCAGTTCTGAATCTTGTCTAGATCATTTTGAATGACCTTTGCTGCTGCAACAGTGTTTGCCACTCCTCCTACTTTTGTGTCGTCTGCAAATTTAACAAGTTTGCTTACTATACCAGAATCTAAATCATTAATGTAGATTAGGAATAGCAGAGGACCTAATACTGATCCCTGTGGTACACCGCTGGTTACCACACTCCATTCTGAGGTTTTTCCTCTAATCAGTACTTTCTGTTTTCTACATGTTAACCACTCCCTAATCCATGTACATGTGTTTCCTTGAATCCCAACTGCGTTCAGTTTGAGAATTAATCTTTTGTGCGGGACTTTGTCAAAAGCTTTCTGGAAATCTAAATAAACCATGTCATATGCTTTGCAATTATCCATTATCGATGTTGCATCCTCAAAAAAATCAAGCAAGTTAGTTAGGCACGATCTCCCTTTCCTAAAACCATGTTGACTGTCTCCCAGTACCCTGTTACCATATAGGTAATTTTCCATTTTGGATCTTATTATAGTTTCCATAAGTTTGCATATAATAGAAGTCAGGCTTACTGGTCTGTAGTTACCTGGTTCAGTTTTGTTTCCCTTTTTGTGGATCGGTATTACGTTTGCAATTTTCCAGTCTGTCGGTACCACCCCTGTGTCAAGAGACTGCTGCATGATCTTGGTTAGCGGTTTGTAAATTACTTCTTTCATTTCTTTGAGTACTACTGGGAGGATCTCATCCGGCCCAGGGGATTTGTTTATTTTAAGAGCTCCTAGTCCCTTTAACACTTCTGCCTCAGTTATGCTAAAGTTATTTAAAACTGGATAGGAACTGGATGACATGTGGGGCATGTTGTCAGTATCTTCCTTTGTAAAAACTTGTGAAAAGTAATCATTTAACATATTTGCTATTTTTTTTTCTTCCTCTACGATTTTGCCATTTGTATCTCTTAAACATTTAATCTCCTCTTTGAATGTTCTCTTGCTGTTGTAATATTGGAAAAACATTTTGGAATTGGTTTTAGCTCCCTTAGCAATGTTCATTTCTATTTCTCTCTTGGCCTTTCTAACTTCCTTTTTGACTTGCATTTGCAGTTCTGTGTACTCTTTCTGTGTACTTTCTTTTTGGTCCTTTTTTAATGCTCTGTAAAGTGCCTTTTTTCGCTGAATATTTTTTTTAATTGATCTATTAAACCATTTTGGCAATTTAGTTTTACATTTAGATTTGTCTACTTTAGGGATATAATTGTTTTGCGCCTCTAGTACTACGTTTTTGAAGAACAACCATCCTTCTTCTGTGGGTGTTTTCTCTATTTTACTCCAATCTACTTCTGTTAGTCTCTGTTTCATGCCTTCATAGTTTGCTTTTCTAAAATTGTAAACCTTAGCTTTAGTCTTTACTTTTGAGGATTTAAAAAACACTTCAAATGAGACCATGTTGTGGTCTGAGTTTGCCAGTGGTTCTCTGACCTCTGTTTTAGTTATTCTATCTTCGTTATTTGAAAAGACTAAATCAAGGCATGCCTCCCCTCTAGTGGGTGCCTTGACAAATTGTGTTAGGAAGCAGTCATTTGTCATTTCCACCATTTCTATTTCATCCTTCGCGCTACCCACCGGGTTTTCCCATTTTATTTGGGGGAAGTTGAAATCCCCCATTAGTATGGCTTCTCCTTTGCTACACACATTTCTAATGTCATTGTATAACAGATTATTGTGCTCACCGTCTGAATCTGGCGGTCTATAGCATGCTCCTATTATTATGCCTTTTGAATTTTTGTCTGTTATTCTGACCCATATTGATTCGGTTTTATTTTCTTTGTCCAGGTTTAACACCTGGGCTTCAAGACTGTTTCTTATGTATAGCGCTACCCCTCCTCCTCTTCTGTCCTGCCTGTCTTTCCTATACAGTGTATACCCACAAATATTATATTCGTCCCCATCACTCTCAGATAACCACGTTTCTGTAACACCTATCACATCATAGTTACCTGTTAGTGCAGTAGCTTCAAGTTCTAGAATTTTGTTTCTGATACTTCTAGCATTTAGATAAATACATTTAATGGTTGTCTTACCTGAGTTGTTGTTCTTGTTTTGATGCGGTCTCCCTTCTGTTTTTTTGTTGATTTCTCCCCCCTTCCTTTCTAGTTTAAATGCTTCCGAACCTGCTCGAGGATCTTTTCTCCAAGTAGACTAGTTCCCTTGTTATTTAAATGCAGTCCATCCCGTCTATACAGATAGTCCTCGTTGTAGAATGTGGTCCAATGATCAAGATAGGTGAAGCCTTCCCGTGTGCACCACGTCTTCAGCCATTGGTTTTGATTAATTATTTCCAGCTGTCCATATGGTCCTTTGCAAGGTGCGGGTAGTATACCAGAAAATACCACAGTTTTGGTTTTCTCTTTTAATTTCCTTCCTAGCTCTCTGAATTTGTTTTGCAGGGATTTTGGTCTGTCTCTTCCAATGTTGTTTGTACCGATGTGGACGACTACTACCGGGTCGTCTCCTGTTCGTTCTAGGAGCCTGTCCACGTTTTCAGTGATGTGCTTGACCGAGGCTCCCGGAAGGCAGCACACTGTTGTAGTAAGGGGGTCCAAACTGCGAACTGAACTTGCTGTGTTTCTCAATATGGAGTCCCCAACAATCATGACCTCCCTTCTTTTTGCTGTCTGGTCACCACTGTCAATGGGGTCCTGGATGTTGTTCCTTTCATTCTCTTGTTGTTGGTTCTGCTCATCAAAATTCTGAAGTGACTCAAATCTGTTGGTTGTTTTGATTTCTGGTGGTTGTGTTTGACGAAGTTTCTTTTTTTCCCTGCTTCTGCCTACCTGAACCCAGCTGTTCTGACCTTCTATCTCCCTGGTGGCTTTCAGTCTGTTAGGGGTGATGCAGACTTCCATGAATTGTGGGTGTGCCAGTTCCTCAAGATCTTGTTGCTGTCTCACTTCTTCCAGCTCCATTTCTAGCATGCTTACTAGTTTATGCAAATCCTGGATCGCGCGGCACTTTACGCACACTTGGTTTAGCTCCGCTGGGTTTTCTCGGATTTCCCACATCAAGCAGGTGTCACAGATTACTGGCTTGAAGACCATGTTGAGGGTTTTTTTTTTTTTGAAGTTTAGTTTCTTCTGCAGCCGTCAACCTGCTTTCAAACTGCTTCGAAACTGCTCTGTACTTTTCCACGCCTGTACTTCTTCCACTCGCTGTCGCTGGGAAGACTGCCTCGTTTAACTGCGTTGTTCTGCTGTGCTGTCGGCTCCTCCCCTCGCCCGTGTCTCAAAACGGCGCTGAATTTGAATCAGCTGCTCCGAGTTTCAGCTTGTTTGTTATCAGAAAAACACACGCGGCTGTGTTTCCCCAATGTCCTCTGTTTTCCGATTAAAGCAATTCAAGATGCAATTTCTCCTTTCTGCTTCGAAACTGCTCTGTACTTTTCCACGCTGTACTTCTCCCACTCGCTGTCGCTTCCACTCGCTGTCGCTGGGAAGACTGCCTCGTTTAACTGCGTTGTTCTGCTGTGCTGTCGGCTCCTCCCCTCGCCCGTGTCTCAAAACGGCGCTGAATTTGAATCAGCTGCTCCGAGTTTCAGCTTGTTTGTTATCAGAAAAAAACACGCGCGGCTGTGTTTCCCCAATGTCCTCTGTTTTCTGATTAAAGCAATTCAAGATGCAATTTCTCCTTTCTGCTTCGAAACTGCTCTGTACTTTTCCACGCTGTACTTCTCCCACTCGCTGTCGCTTCCACTCGCTGTCGCTGGGAAGACTGCCTCGTTTAACTGCGTTGTTCTGCTGTGCTGTCGGCTCCTCCCCTCGCCCGTGTCTCAAAACGGCGCTGAATTTGAATCAGCTGCTCCGAGTTTCAGCTTGTTTGTTATCAGAAAAACACACGCGGCTGTTTGACTTTGAGCTGCTGCTGTGTTTCCCCAATGTCCTCTGTTTTCCGATTAAAGCAATTCAAGATGCAATTTCTCCTTTCTGCTTCGAAACTGCTCTGTACTTTTCCACGCTGTACTTCTCCCACTCGCTGTCGCTGGGGAGCTTGCTTGCAGTATACGAGGTCGTCGGTATCCCTGTTAAACAAAGATTACTTGTGAAATGTGAGTATTTTTTTTAAATTTGATTTTTCTTAAACAATGTGTTCTATGCAGCTTAAATTTTATTCTTGGGAAAGTTAAAAATCCAAAAGCATGTTGCCAGGCATGAAACAAAAGCAACATGTATGATGAATGAGAAATGTTTTTTGAACACTGGAATCACCATATAGCCACATTAGCAAGAACATTGCTTCATGTGTAAAATAGTGCCAGCATGTATGCAAGAGATTTGCAAACCCAATTTACATTAGTTTGTGATTGGCATGTTGAAGGAAATGCTTAGGGTGTACCAAGTGTATGTTCTCTATATATACCTTTGAAAACAATGACTGTAATGTCTCTGGAAACCCTGAATTGTGCTCTTGGCTAGTTTGTATATACATTTTGGAATTTAATGAAAATGTGCTTGTGCTTATAGTACATACATGGCAGTGATTTGCATTAAAGCACAAGTAGTGTCATGTTTAATGGGTTTCCTTCTCTTATGTGATCTCCTGGAAACTTAGGTGGTACATATTGAAAACTATAGTCAAGTATAGGATCGTTTGTAACAACCGCTGTATATCTGCCCTAAATGAGGAGAAAAAAAAGGTTCCCTCAGCCATACTCAAAGAAATGTTCAAAATGATTTGTGCTTGCCCTGAATATGAATTGCATTCTAGGTTCACCCATGTTAGAGTGAATGAACTATCTGCACTCCACCTGCTTTATCATGCCTCACTGGTCTTGATAACGCTTACCTATGCTTTACCATTATTTCACTATGCTTTATTACACTTTGCTATAATTTTACTATGTGACATTTTTATAAGGGAAAGATTGACAGCACACGGTTACATAAAAAACATATGGTTTACAGTTTATAGTTAGCCATTCTCTGTCACTGTAATTTGCTTTATGCAAACTGGTAGACATGCTTTCATACCACACTGTATACACCGTGTTTTGCTTTGAAGTACTAATGACAACATTTTTAACATTTGGAGTAAAAACAGGTGGTAACATGTTTACTGTGCAGTTTATTAGCAAGACAAGACAGGAAAATAATTGAGTAAAGTAATTAAAAAACTCTTTCCAGATGGAAATCATTTATTACTGTAGTTTACTAATATGGATTTCAAGAGATTTGAGAACATTTTAATGTCAGCCAGCCTAAAAAAGCAAATATGATAAATGGAGTGGTTTACATGCAAAAATAAAAATACTTTTAGGCACAGATCAGGGGATGGGTAAAAAAAATATTAAATGCCTTGAATATCCCTTGGAGCATGGTCAAGACGATTATTAAGAAGTGGAATGTGTATGGCACCACCAAGACCCTGCTTAGATTAGGCCGTCCCTCCAAACTGGATGACTGAGCAAGAAGGAGACTGATCAGAGAGGCTACCAAGAGGCCAGTGGCAACTTTACAAGAGCTACAGGCTTTTATGGCCAAGACTGGTCAAAGTGTGCATGTGACAAAATATCCCAAGCACTCCACAAATCTGGCCTGTACAGTAGGTTGCAAGAAGGAAGCCATTACTCTAGAAAGCCCAACTTGAATCCCATTTGAAGTATGCAAAAAAATACTCAGGAGATTCTGTAGCCATATGGCGATAAGTTTTGTGGTTTGACGAAACTAAAATTGAACTTTTTGGCCTAAATGCAAAGCGTTATGTTTGGCACAAACCCAACACAGCGCATCACCCAAAGAACACCATCCCTACTGTGAAGCATGGTGGTGGCAGCATTATGTTATTGGGCTGTTTCTCATCAGCAGGGACTGGAGCACTTGTCAAGATAGAAGGGAAAATGAATGGCGCAAAGTAGAGATAAAGTTGAAACTGGGATGGAAGTTCACCTTTCAGCATGACAATGACTCAAAGCACACAGCCAAAACTTGACAACACGGTAGCTTCAGTATTTTTTTTTTATACCCTTGCTTACAAAACAACTAAGCTATAAAGCACTGTCATTTTACAAGTCACATACAAATGGCAATAATTTTAAACATTGAATTAATGGTGTAACATAAAAAAATACTAAATGAAGAGGTAAAGAAGCTTGCCAGGGCTGCTTTCAGCAGATCTCACTCATTAATAAAGACTTGCTTGGCACAACCTTCAGTTATAGTAGAAAGCTGTGCAACGTTATGTCACAAACGACATCTTCACTGCTGAGGTCTCATGAACATATGGTACAGCATTCAAACTTGTTGCCATGCAAAAACAAAACCTAGTTTTTAGTCAAGTTTCACAGTTTTTTAGCTTGAGAATTTACCCACCTTTTTTTAGCTATAGCACTATATGTTCTCACTACAATAGTGAGAAAATTTTGGAGTTTCTAAACTGCATGTAAACCAAGCCAATGTTGTAACATGTAATTACAGTACTATATAGTCAACACTTTTATTGTATTGAAACAGTAATGAAAAAATCACATTACTATTAGGTAAAATGTGTAATAATTTTACCAAGATTTATTTATTTTTTGTAGTACTATCTGTTAATAATGGTTAGTTATTGGTGGGGTTAGGGTAGGAAAGGAACCAATTACAACTGATGCCATGAGTGTAAGTGCTTGAAAAAATTTGTCAAAAGATTTTTGCTCTAATAAGGGCCTGAATTTATAACGGCTATGGCACTGCCATAGTTTTGATTTATTACAGATCAAAGTACTGTAACACTGCTTGTAGATTAACTATTAGACTTTTGAAGATGGATTTGAGTACAGTTACTAATCAACTGGAAACCATGACACCATCCAAAGCATGTAAGTAAGTGCATTTGAGTCTGCCAATGCATGGCTTGTTCACAGAGAACATAGACTCTTCTGTGAATATCAGACTGTGCTTTATTTAGAAAAACAGACTTTAAAAAATTAAAATCCAAATACTGAGTTCAATCTTTGTAAATGGGGTTTGCTGTTGCTGTGAACATTTGGAAAGTGGTAATACTGTACATGGCTGCTCATTGATGACCAAGTATTGGTGGTACAGAAGAAGTATTAGTATACATCTATGGCCAAATTTTTTGCCTCACCCTATAGAATGAACTCATTTTGCTTCACAAAGTCAAATTAAACCTGCTGAATAATGTTATGTTAACATATTGAATTATATATTAAAATTGAATTATGGATTCCTGCAGACTTTTGAGATCATTTTGTAGTTTATTTTATTACACGATGTTAAATACAAGATCTAAATTATGTTTTTTTTTTTTTTTTAACAATGCCTCAATCCTAAAATTCTATGTGATGCAAAACTTTAGTCCATAGCTGTGCACAGTTCAATTATTTGTGATTAATTTTGTTCTGGGGGCAGAAATAACATATTTCCAATCTGATTGGTGTACTATGGAAAGGAGGTGGGGTTTTGTTTCAATGACATTTCTCTAATTGATTGGTTTACATTTGGAGTCAGTGTCATTTTTGACTTTTGACTGTTGAAAGAAGCCACTGATTTGGAGGGTGTTGTTCATTTATATTATATGAACTTTATAAGAGGTGTTCCTTTTGCTTAAACTTTCAAAGTTTTACTTGCTATTTTAACAAAATATGTATGCATACTTTTACCGTATTAATTAAGTAATCTTAAGTGATCTTTTTAAGCTTTATTTTTTAAAAGCTTTTATTTTATTTAATAAAGCATTTATTTAAGCTTCCCTCATATTAATTCAGCAACATTTTCCAATGTGCAGTTCCAATTGTATTAATAAGGAAGATATTATTTTAATATTTTACTTAATTTAGGCTAGCAATAGAGTATGTTGTGTTTTTCTACAGAATATTCTTATTTTGAATATTATTCAGAGAGCTATGTTTTAAAATTTCATCCGACATTTTCACAATGTCATACTTTTTTTGATACTATTTTCTGCATAAAATATAGATATGCCTGTGTTTGCAAGAATGAAGTTCACAGAAGCGGTCATTCATAGTCATTCATTTTAGCAATAACATTAGATAGGCCGTATATAATTATGTGCAGGTGTGGATAATTAATATTTTAATATTTGATTTGTTACTGTCATGATTGTCCTCTGCCTTGGGAGAATATGTAAGTGTCAGTATGAGAATCTCCCTTGGGGGAAGATTTGAGTGAAATACATTTTCTGTTTATTATATTTTACTATTGGTAGATATTGTTAAGTATTTGTGCAGTATTTTTCACTTAAGTGTGTTCATAAGAAGTTCAGAGGTAGAGTAATTTTAAATGTCATTAAAATATTACAATGATACCTTCTTTATTAATATAACTGGGACTGCACGTTGGAAAATGTTGCTTAATTAATATGAGGGAAGCTTAAATAAATGCTTTATTAAATAAAGGAAAACAAGGATATTAAAAATAAAGTTTAAAAATAAGATTACTTAATTAACACTGTAAAAGTATGCATGCATGTTTTGTTAAAATAGCAAGTATAACTAAAAGTTTAAGCAAATGAGCACAGAATACCCCAAAGTGTCCGATGTAAAGCAGTCATTTTTTTTTTTTTTTTAAGGAACACCTCTTACAAAGCTTTCTAAATCAAAACGTTTGTAAGTTCATATAATATAAATGAACAACTCCTCCAAATTAGTGACTTCTTTCAACAGAAGAACAAACTTAATCTCAAATAACTGAACAGACCATAGCTGTAGAAGCAAAAACTCAAAAGAAGTATTCACAAATGCTTACACATGTCATAGACATCTTGCCCATATGTCAGATCCAGAAATGTGTGCAATGTGTTTACTGATGCCAAGCCCCGTCATTATGGGGATATGCAGAGAGGCTGCCTAACCCAAAATTCTCTACTGTGTATTAAGTTTATATAAATAATAACTCACAGACCGTCTGGCAATATGTGAACACGAAGTAGCATAATCAGAATGAAGTTTATTTAATTCGCAGTGCTGGCTTGCAAAGGTTTCTCTTCTGGAAGCAAGATGGGCCTGAAAAGTGAGACGTGAAATCAGAAGTTTTGTTTATTCTGAGGTTTTGAAATAGAATTTTACACAAACTGGGGAATGCTTTCAAATGTAATTACTAAACAGCAACATAGTACCCTGATCGCGCCATCTGTGTTTCTGTGCTTGCTGAAACATTTAAAACACTTTGTGATGGACTACTCAGTATTAGAATTACACATTAATATGATATAACTGTAAAATTAATGCTTGCTAAATTGACATTTGGCACACAAAATAAATAAAAAGGCCAATCACTTATCAAACATAAATAAAAAAAGTAAATTAACTAATACAGTAGTCCAACGCTTTACAGAAATTTAACATAACATGAATGACCTACAATTTCTAGTTTTAGAAGAAATACTATTAGAAGAATAAAGGAAAATAAATGGATAAATAGACTCAATACCATGATCCCTGAAAGTTTATATAGAAAGGAATAGTATATTGTTGCATCATTAACTATGTACTAGATCACACCACAAACACGTTAACAGATTTAAATAAAAATAAGTGAGTGTAGTTCCCTTTCAAATACTTTTGGGATATTCCTACTTGACAGGTATTTACTGAGAATTTTATATCAAAGCTGCCAAGAGGCCCCTCCATGGCGTGACGTCCTCGGTCCTGCCCCCCGAGGTAAAAAATAGTCACTGCAGGCAAACTTCAGTCTCTTTTGCCTTTCATGAACAGGTAAGTAAAATATAAAAACTAACCTCTTCCAGTTGTGTGATTGACTCTTTTAAGAGCGCTCTCTCTCTCTTGAGTTCGTCTGGAGTTCTCTTGAAATTTTATTGCTGGAAGCCACTTCCCCGGAAACAGAAACTCTTACCTTGCAGCTTGCTGCATGTATTTTCTATAATTTCCTCTGCTTTTGCAGCTGTAAAAAAATGCTTTAAGAGAAGGGAGAACGTGATCCTCCAGAGACACCAGTCCCATTCTGAGCCACTGTTGACTCGAGGACTCTGGGCGACCTTGGCACTCCCGATCGCTTTGCGCAGCCTAGTGCCTCTACAGGGTATCTATTACTATTGTTTTTTTCATTACTGCTTTTATATATTATATATTATATATATATATATATATCTATATATATATATATATATATATATATATATATATATATCTCCTCACACTTCTGTTTACTGTTGATTGTCTCTGTGTGCTTCTGCAAGCTTCAAGCTGCACTGGTTGTGTGACTGCACCGCAATTGTCTGAAGGTTATACTTCGTAACATTACAAGCTACACGCTGTTTCTGGTTGTGTGACTGCAAGAAGCCACAGATACAAACACACAGCCCTGTACCTTGGTGCTTTGCCCTTGGTTCTTGGTGCTCGGTGCTTTGGCGGCCCGGTGTCTAGGCCTCGCTATCTGCGGTACCCTTGGGTCCTCGGTGACTCAGAGCCTCAGTGTTCCCCGACAGTGCTAATCGACATCGGTGGTTTTGTGCCTTGGTGCTCCATAGCCTCAGTGTTTCTGCATCCTTTGTGCCTTGAGGACTGTACGCCTTAGCGCTTTGACACCTCAAGGCTTTTTCGAGCCTGTGCAGCGGTGCCTTCGGTTATAGGCTGCCCCAGAACCTCAGTACCTCGGTGCTTTGACACCCTCTTTGCCTCGAGGACTCCACTCTTCATTGCCTCAATGCCTTCGAGGCTTTTTCGAGCCAGTGCAGCACTGCTTCCAGTCCTCCGTGGCTGCTTAACCAAGGGGCCGTCAGCAAGGACGGGGAAATGCCGGACCAGCACCAATTCCCAGAGAGACAGTTCCAATGCAACCGGCCCAGGCAGCCTCCACCCCAGCCTCAGCAGCCCCAGCAGGGGCCCTGAAGGCTTGCTGCCTCAGACCCACCTGTTTGCATAACACCAGCTGCAATACTGGAGCATTGCACCTCACTCCTGCGTGCTCACCAATGTACACACTGGCTATGCACTGCAATTCCATTTGGGACCTCCTCCCTTTCGAGGGATGACGGTCACATGCGTGAATGACCCTCTCCGGGTCTTGGCTCTCAGACAAGAGGTAGAAACACTACTTCAAAAACAAGCCTCCACCTCATAGAACACACCTCTCAAAGAGAAGGGTTCTACTCGAGATATTTCTGGGTGCCAAAAAAGGATGTCGGTCCTTTGTATTTATTAGTTATAAAACAACTGCCACCATTCCACCCATTTTTTTTAACATATTTGAAGATGATACACCAGAGAACTGGTACAGAAGCAACTTTCCCAGTGAAGACAGCAGTCTTAAATATTACACAAAACATTTCAGCAGCTTTGTAGTTCAAGCACAGGCAAAACCACACATCCGTATTTTAGTTATAAAATCAGAATCCACAACCCCACCATCACCACAAATACAATCAGCCACCCAGCTGCAACTTGAAACATTTAGAAAAATGCATCATCTATAAGGCTGACTGGCTGTTCTTTGTGCAGTATCATAAAGCATCAGGACAGTTCCAGTGAGTAAACAATAGCAAACATTTATAGTTAAATTATTTGGTCACATTTATGTTGTGTATGTTTTTCGTCAACATATAAATATTCTTTAAATTATCTGAAGTAACCAGATCATTTTTTTACTGCATTTACTGCAGCTTGAGAGCCTCGAACACGGATTTTGCCATGACTGAACCTGCTGAGGAAAGAAAAATCCCTCATGCTATTTAGAAGCATGTCCTAAGAGGGTCAGTGCTGTATAGAAGACTGGAATCAAATCACCACAATTTTAGAACCAAAACAATATTTTTTTTGCTCACTTATTTTGGATCACTTTTATGGGTTCTTGAAAATTCCGCTCTTATAATTTGCGTTTAATGAAGCATCATGCTAAATAGACTGATTAGCACAGTCATGTAACTCACAGTTCTCAGATGTCACCAGAATTATTGGTTTGGTTTTCTAGATTTCACATACACTTGTAGCCCTTGCCAAACACCATCACCCATCGTTATCAGAAGCATCCTGTCTCGGTCATTCCCCCTCTCACCACCAGAACCAAAGATGAGAGTGATGAGACTGGCAGTGATGGAGAAGCATGAAGAACACATATACAGGGACTTACAAGGTGGGAATTTGATACTTTGACAAACTTATGAGTATAGATGGACTGAATGGCCACTTGTTCAAAATGTCTTCTTCTTCTTCTTCTTCTTCTTCTTCTTCCTCTTCTGCTTATTTATTTCTTAGCAGACACTCTTATCAAACGCGACTTACAATTGTTACAAAGTATCCCACTACAAAATATCACATTATAAAATATCACATTATAGATAAGAGCAGTTATAAGGTACAGTAAAATCAGTAGAAAATAAGGTTAACTTCAAATAAGAGCATAATAAAGAATACAGTAAATAATTACATTTAAGAGTAGTTAACTTACAGTAAACATATTTGCTTATACTAGTGGAGTCCATTAAGAGCATGTAATAGGTACAATAAGTGGATGAGAACGATTTCAAATAAGATCAATTACAAAAAACGTGAATATGGATACCTATAAGAGTAAAATCAAATACAAGATACAGGAAGTAGTTATAATTAAGACCAGTAGTAGAATATGGCAAGGACCCTATTAACAGTGGTGGCCAGACAACAAAACGAAGGGAGGTCATGATTGTTGGGGACTCCATATTGAGAAACACAGCAAGTTCAGTTCACAGTTTGGACCCCCTCACTACAACAGTGTGCTGCCTTCCAGGGGCCTCTGTCAGGCACATCACTGAGAATGTGGACAAGCTTGTAGAACAAACAAGAGATGACCTGGTAGTAGTCGTCCACATCGGTACAAACAACACTGGAAGAGACAGACCAAAATCCCTACAAAACAAATTCAGACAGCTAGGAAGGAAATTAAAAGACAAGACCAAAACTGCGGTATTTTCTGGGATACTGCCAGCACCTTGCAAAGGACCATATGGACAGCTGGAAATAATTAATCTAAACGCATGGCTGAAGATGGGGTGCACACAGAAAGGCTTCACCTATCTTGATCATTGGAACACATTCTACAACAAGGACTATCTGTATAGACGGGATGGACTGAACTTAAATAAAAAGGAAACCAATCTACTTGGAGAAAAGATCCTCAAGCAAGTTCAGAAGCATTTAAACTAGAAAGGAAGGGGGGAGAAATCAACAAAAAAAACAGAAGGGAGACCACATCAAAGAAGGACAACAACTCAGGTAAGACAACCATTAAATGTATTTATCTAAATGCTAGAACTATCAGAAACAAAATTTTAGAACTTGAAGCTACTGCACTGACAAGTAACTGTGATGTGATAGGTGTTACAGAAACTTAGTTGTCTGAGAGTGATGGAGACGAATATAATATTTGTGGGTTTACACTGTATAGGAAAGACAGGCAGGACAGAAGAGATGGAGAGATAGTGCAATACATAAGAAACAGTCTTGAAGCCCAGGTGTTAAACCTGGACAAAGAAAATAAAGCCGAATCAATATGGGTCAGAATAACGGACAAAAATTCAAAGGGCATAATAATAGGAGCATGCTATAGACCGCCTGTGGCAGAGCAAAGCTCTGCCCTTTAAATTGGTTAACTTCCCCTGCCTGCCTGGGTTTATTATGTTCAGGTGGCTGGGGTTGATTAGTTGATTAGGTTGATTAACGATCAATCAGCGCCCAGCCACCTGATATAAAAGGAGGCCTCAGCTTCTCATTTAGGAGGAGGGAGCTGAGGAAGCAGGTTGGTGTTTGTTTTGTGGTTTTTTGAATTTTCTAAATCCAGTGAAGGCATTGCCCAGCCTGGAAACTTTATTTTTGTGAGTTTTGTTTTTGCTTTATTTGTGTTTGAGTATCTGTTATTTTGCCCTTGTGCACTTTATTTTTGTTTATTTATAATAAAATAGTTATTTTTTTGAACTGCAGTCTGTCTCTGGGCCTCTATCCACTCGCCAGCCTGCCACATTTGGTGTCAGAAGTGGGATAGCGCCACCTAGAGGCTCAGAGCAGTATTTATTTATTTATTTATTTTTTTTTTGAAAAAAAAAATGGGAAAGAAGAGCAGACAGTGGAAAAGGCAGGACAAGCAGCAGCTGAAGAAATGTAAGCTGCTGCAGCCACCGCTGGAGGACCCGGCCAGCCTCTTCCCCTGGTGTTCCTGGTGTGGGAAGGAGGACCATCGTTGGCGGTCCTGCCCAGACGTGCCACCGGCAAACTGGTGTGGCCGGTGTGAGGAGGACGGCCACAACTGGGCAGGATGCCCCTACAACCAGGCCCAGGAAGAGGTGCCGTGTTCACCCCGGGCATCAGGGGCCACCCCACTACCTCCAGCACCACCACCTTCACCACCGTCCCAGGAGATCTGGGACTGGTTGATGCACCCTGAGGCAGACCTCGTCCACGATCTCCCCATAGTTATCAACACGCTGTGGCGTCGAGATGGGGAGAGGTGGGAACAGTGGGAGGAACAGCACCACCCGGCCTCCTTCCCAGAGGTTGCCCTCATGGTGGTTAATTACCTGGCGGTAGACATGGGAGATCCCCCGGTCACTCCAATAAAGAGAGGTGAGCCGCCTTCCCGAGAGCCAGAGAGGGGTGAGCCGCCTTCCCGGGAGCCAGAGAGGGGTGAGCCGCCTTCCCGGGAGCCAGAGAGGGGCGAGGAGCTGCCGTCGCTCCCAGAGCCAGAGAGGGGTGAGGAGCTGCCGTCGCTCCCAGAGCCAGAGAGGGGTGAGGAGCTGCCGTCGCTCCCAGAGCCAGAGAGGGGTGAGGAGCTGCCGTCGCTCCCAGAGCCAGAGAGGGGTGAGGAGCTGCCGTCGCTCCCAGAGCCAGAGAGGGGTGAGGGGCTGCCGTCGCTCCCAGAGCCAGAGAGGGGTGAGGGGCTGCCGTCGCTCCCAGAGCCAGAGAGGGGTGAGGAGCTGCCGTCGCTCCCAGAGCCAGAGAGGGGAGGAGGATCAGCCGTCGCTCCCAGAGCCAGAGAGGGGTGAGGAGCTGCCGTCGCTCCCAGAGCCAGAGAGGGAGGAGGATCTGCCGTCGCTCCCAGAGCCAGAGAGGGGTGAGGAGCTGCCGTCGCTCCCAGAGCCAGAGAGGGGTGAGGAGCTGCCGTCGCTCCCAGAGCCAGAGAGGGAGGAGGATCTGCCGTCGCTCCCAGAGCCAGAGAGGGAGGAGGATCTGCCGTCGCTCCCAGAGCCAGAGAGGGAGGAGGATCTGCCGTCGCTCCCAGAGCCAGAGAGGGAGGAGGATCTGCCGTCGCTCCCAGAGCCAGAGAGGGAGGAGGAGCTGCCGTCGCTCCCAGAGCCAGAGAGGGAGGAGGATCTGCCGTCGCTCCCAGAGCCAGAGAGGGAGGAGGAGCTGCCGTCGCTCCCAGAGCCAGAGAGGGGTGAGGAGCCGCCGTCGCTCCCAGAGCCAGAGAGGGGTGAGGAGCTGCCGTCGCTCCCAGAGCCAGAGAGGGAGGAGGATCTGCCGTCGCTCCCAGAGCCAGAGAGGGGAGGAGGAGCCGCCGTCGCTCCCAGAGCCAGAGAGGGAGGAGCCGCCGCCGCCGCCGCCGCTCTCAGAGCCCGAGAGGGAGGAGCCGCCGCCGCTCTCAGAGCCCGAGAGGGAGGAGCCAGCCGCCGCTCTCAGAGCCCGAGAGGGAGGAGCCGCCGCCGCTCTCAGAACCCGAGAGGGAGGAGCCACCGCCGCCGCTCTCAGAGCCCGAGAGGGAGGAGCCACCGTCGCCGCTCTCAGAGCCCGAGAGGGAGGAGCCACCGTCGCCGCTCTCAGAGCCCGAGAGGGAGGGGCCGCCTCCGCCACCAGAGGGAGCCGGGCCGCCGCCTCCGCCACCAGAGGGAGCCGCCGCCGCCTCCGCCACCAGAGGGAGCCGGGCCGCCGCCTCCGCCACCAGAGGGAGCCGGGCCGCCGCCTCCGCCACCAGAGGGAGCCGGGCCGCCGCCTCCGCCACCAGAGGGAGCCGGGCCGCCGCCTCCGCCACCAGAGGGAGCCGGGCCGCCGCCGCCGCCGCCTCCGCCACCAGAGGGAGCCGGGCCGCCGCCGCCGCCGCCTCCGCCACCAGAGGGAGCCGGGCCGCCGCCGCCGCCGCCTCCGCCACCAGAGGGAGCCGGGCCGCCGCCGCCTCCGCCACCAGAGGGAGCCGGGCCGCCGCCGCCGCCTCCGCCACCAGGGGGAGCCGGGCCGCCTCCGCCACCAGAGGGAGCCGGGCCGCCGCCGCCGCCTCCGCCACCAGAGGGAGCCGGGCCGCCGCCGCCGCCTCCGCCACCAGAGGGAGCCGGGCCGCCGCCGCCGCCTCCGCCACCAGAGGGAGCCGGGCCGCCGCCGCCGCCTCCGCCACCAGAGGGAGCCGGGCCGCCGTCGCCATGCTACCTTGGACATTCGGGGCCCCCTCAACCAAAGAAGGCTTGGGGGCTCCGACATCAACCCCGCCCACCACCACCCACCATAACAGCCCACCCAAGGGACATAATTGGACTCTTGGGGGAGGGGGGTGGGGGGGGGGGGGGGAAGGGGGGAGTTGGCCGATTGCGGCCGGTGTACGTTGTACATGGGGGGAGGTGTGTGGCAGAGCAAAGCTCTGCCCTTTAAATTGGCAGGGATGGGGTTAACTTCCCCTACCTGCCTGGGTTTATTATGTTCAGGTGGCTGGGGTTGATTAGTTGATTAGGTTGATTAACGATCAATCAGCGCCCAGCCACCTGATATAAAAGGAGGCCTCATGCTTCTCATTTGGGAGGAGGGAGCTGAGGAAGCAGGTTGGTGTTTGTTTTGGTTTTTTGAATTTTCTAAATCCAGTGAAGGCATTGCCCAGCCTGGAAACTTTATTTTTGTGAGTTTTGTTTTTGCTTTATTTGTGTTTGAGTATCTGTTATTTTGCCCTTGTGCACTTTATTTTTGTTTATTTATAATAA
This sequence comes from Polyodon spathula, assembly GCF_017654505.1. Lineage (NCBI taxonomy): Eukaryota > Metazoa > Chordata > Actinopteri > Acipenseriformes > Polyodontidae > Polyodon > Polyodon spathula. Next base: position 16,098,994 of record NC_054537.1, on the reverse strand, counting down.
AATAGTTATTTTTTTGAACTGCAGTCTGTCTCTGGGCCTCTATCCACTCGCCAGCCTGCCACACCGCCAGATTCAGATGGTGAGCAAAATAATCTGTTATACAATAACATTAGAAATGCGTGTAGCAAAAGAGAAGCCATACTAATGAGGGATTTCAACTTCCCCCATATAAAATGGGAAAACCCGGTGGGGAGCACAAAGGATGAAATTGAAATGGTGGAAATGACAAATGACTGCTTTCTAACACAATTTGTCAAAGCACTGACTAAAGGGGTGGCATGCCTTGATTTAGTCTTTTCAAATAACAAAGACAGAATAACTAAAACAGAGGTCAGAGAACCACTGTCAAACTCAGACACCAACATGGTCTCATTTGAAGTGCTTTTTAAAACCCAAAAGTAATGACTAAAGCTAAGGTTTACAATTTTAGAAAAGCAAACTATGAAGGTATGAAACAGAGACTAACAGAAGTAGATTGGAGTAAAATAGAGAAAACAAAAAGGATGGCTGTTCTTCAAAAATGCAGTATTGGGGCACAAAACAATTACATCCCTAAAATAGACAAATCTAAATGGAAAACTAAATTGCCAAAGTGGTTTAATAGATCAATTAAAAAAAAAAAATCAGCTAAAAAGACATTTTACAGAGCGTTTAAAAGGGACCAAAAACAAAGTACACAGAAAGAGTACACGGAACTGCAAACTCAAGTCAAAAAGGAAGTTACAAAGGCCAAGAGAAAAATACAAATGAACATTGCTAAGGGGGCTAAAATCAATTCCGATGTGAGATACAAATGGCAAAATCATAGACAAAGAAAAATATATTAAATGATTACTTTTCACAAGTTTTTACAAAGGAGGATACGGACAACATGCCCCACATATCAGCCTATTCCTATCCAGTTTTAAATAACTTTAGCATAACCAAGGCAGAAGTGTTAAAGGGACTAGGAGCTCTGAAAATAAACAAATCCCCTGGGCCGGATGAAATCCTCCCAATAGTACTCAAAGAAATGAAAGAAGCTATTTATAAACCGCTAACCAAGATAATGCAACAGTCATGCAAACTTATGGAAACTATAATAAGATCCAAAATGGAAAATTACCTATATGGTAACAGTATCCTGGGAAACAGTCAACATGGTTTTAGGAAAGAGGGATCGTGTCTAACTAGCCTGTTCGATTTTTCTGAGGATGCAACATCGATAATGGATAATTGCAAAGCATATGACATGGTTTATTTAGTTTTCCAGAAAGCTTTTGACAAAGTCCTGCATAAAAGATTAATTCTCAAACTGAACGCAGTTGGGATTCAAGGAAACACATTTACATGGATTAGGGAGTGGTTAATATGTAGAAACAAGAAAGTACTGATTAGAGGAGGAACCTTAGAATGGAGTGAGGTAACCAGTGGAGTACCACATGGATCAATATTAGGTCCTCTGCTATTCCTAATCTACATTAATAATTTAGATTCTGTTATAGTAAGCAAACTTGTTAAATTTGCAGATGACACAAAAATAGGAGGTGTGGCAAACACTGTTGCAGCAGCAAAGGACATTCAAAATGATCTAGACAAGATTAAGAACTTGGCAGACACATGGCAAATGACATTTAATAGAGAAAAGTGTAAGGTACTGCACACAGTAAATAAAAATGTGCATTATAAATATCATATTGGAGATGCTGAAATTGAAGAAGGAATCTATGAAAAAGACCAAGGAGTTTTTGTTGCCTCAGAAATGTCTTCATCTAGACAATGTGGGGAAGCTATAAAAAAGGCCAACAAAATGCTCAGATATATTGTGAAAAGTGTTGAATTTAAATCAAGGGAAGTAATGTTAAAACTGTACAGTGTATTAGTAAGACCTCATATTGAATATTGTGTTCAATTCTGGTCACCTCACTACAAAAAGGATATTGCTGCTCTAGAAAAAGTGCAAAGAAGAGGAACCAGAATTATTCTGGGTTTAAAAGGCATGTCATATGCAGACAGTCTAAAATAATTAAATCTATTCAGTCTTGAACAAAGAAGACTACGTGGCGACCTAATTCAAGCATTAAAAATTTTAAAAGGTATTGACAATGTCGACCAGGGGTCACAAATTGAGATTAGACAAAGGGGCATTCAGAACAGAAAATAGGAGGCACTTTTTTACATAGAGAATTGTGAGGGTCTGGAACCAACTCCCCAATAATGTTGTTGAAGCTGACACCCTGGGATCCTTCAAGAAGTTGCTTGATGAGATTCTGGGATCAATAAGCTACTAACAACCAAACGAGCAAGATGGGCTGAATGGCCTCCTCTCGTTTGTAAACTTTCTTATGTTCTTAAGGAATGGAGCAGTTCAGTGCGAGTACAAGCTGATGCAAGTACTGGTACAATAGGGTGCCATATAGTCCAGTATGGTTGAGAGTTTTGAGGTTTACAGATGCTGTCTGAACAGGTGTGGCTTGACGACGCTTCGGAAGGTGGTCAGGAACTGAGCAGTCCTGATATCCGAGGGTAGGTCGTTCCACCACTGAGGAGCAAGTGTGGAGAAGGAGCGGGTTCTGGAAGCAGGGGATTGAAGGGCGGGGTACATCTAATCTGCTGGTGGTGGAGGAGCAGAAGAGGCGAGGGGGTGCAGGGAGAAATTTTAGTCTGGAGAAAGGAGGGAGCAGAAACGTTGAGACAACGATAGGCAAGTACAAAAGTTTTGAATTGGATGTGAGCAGCGATAGGGAGCCAGTAGAGGGAGCCGATGTTCAAAATGTTTATGTTCTAAACGTTAATGACAACTACTTGTGTGTTCCTGGAATAAACGGCACGGTAGGGGACTAGACATATAGAGTAGTAGGTTCTCCACGATTACAAGGTAAAACATAAAGAAACTAAATCAAGTTGGCAAATGTTTTGGCTTGTGCCTTCAAGTGCAATATTCTCCAGGATAAGGCACATCTGGTCATTTATGTAGTAATTATTGCTTCACTTTATTGCATGGCTCACACTGGCCAGAAACTGACACGGTGGTGGTGGTAGGGGGGGGGGTTGTGCAATCCGTGATACCTTTTTTTTTTTTTGTTGGGGGAAACAGAGGGTGCAGGTACATGGCTAAGTATGTGAACTTGCCTCATGCACTGAATGCATGCCTGCCACAGCACTCCCCTGGGTCCTAAATCCTGCTATAGGCAGACAGGGATTGCAGTAACCACACACCAGCCATGACTTTTGTAGACATTAAAAGTTTGCTAAAATAAGGGGGGTTAACACTACAATACATGAGACAATCTGTCTTGGTAGATGTCCAGGAGAAGGATCCAAAATACAGGAGACTCCCAGTGAATATGGGAGTTGACAGCTCTGCAGACTTGTTTTTTAATAATAAGGCTGTACTCTCCTGTTGCTTTTACAGCTGTAAAGGTAAACTACTAATTTTATACATTAATTACTCAGTGCCAAAAATTTTACTATTAAGTAATTATTTTAGCAGTACTGAAGAGTAACAGTACGATCTGCAATTTCTACATTTAACCTCATTATTTTTTCTTAAGCTAAGTGTTACATTTTAAATATAAAATGTTGCTCAACGCTGTCAGCGCTGTTAAAATTAATGAGCATTCAGTCGAGCATCTGAGTAAAACCGAGTCACACAACTTAGCACAGGCCTACAGTATGCAAGTATGGAAGTCTTATATAAGATGGACACTGGATGGAGCTGTTTTATGAAATGTTATGAAATGTTAACAATAGCAGAACAACTTCTAGATTGTGACACAGAGCTGTACGAATTTCAAGCGACCAGCACAAAGATTTGACTCATCAGTAATTCTTATTATCAGGAGTCTAAGCCAATTGCATACTTTTTATTAAAGTTACAGCAACACTGGAATCAAATTTCAATAAGAGTACAATGCAAAGTATTCTACATTTTAAAGTACTGTGCATTTTAGCATAAACACAGCTCTGACTGTTTAAAAGTATACATTGCAAAAACAGTTTCATAAATTTAAAAAAAAAAAACAATTTGCAAATATACAGTAAGTTACAGTATATTGCATGTGTTGGACTATGCTTTTAAACCGTTCCAGCCACCATGAACCTCATTTGTCCCAGCTGTTCTTACTGTGGTCCCAGATGCAGGCTTATTCTGATCACAGGCATTTTTAAACCACAAAAGAAAGGGTATTAAGCAAATCGGAAATGATGATGACTTGCATCCACAGTTTCCTGTTCATAAACCTGTATTATCACATTCTTTTTTTCCAGAATGGTTGACACAGTGTTTGTGGGAATGTTGAAATCTGCAGCAGCATCTTTCTTTTTCTTGTATGATGGTGCATTATAGACCACTTTCAATACCTCCACTTTTTTCTGCATGGAAACACATGTATCCCATTAAAAAAGGGGAAATTACAATGTTTCAGTGTTTCCATGTGCGCTTATTTCAGTTTGCACACTATTTTTAGTATTTTGTGAAATAATACCAAAAAGAGTTAACAAAAATACCCTATAATGCAGGCTTATGTCTGAAAACAATTAGAATAAAAGGGGGCAATTGTCTCACAGAAATAATATGTACTTTTTTCCATGTAGGCATCTTGCTGTTCTATAATGAACATATCTGTTGCTCTTTCATATTAGCTAAGCCCAGGCAGTCCCTTGTTTGGATATTGGTCACAGGCTGGTTGATGTGTTGTCTGCTGTCTGAAGATCCTATTACATTTTCAGCCTTTTCCTGTCTCTATTGTCTTTGGCAGAAACTCTTCTTGAAAGGTTTTGATGATGCAACAACCATACAAGGATCATGGAATTTTCTTTTGCAAAGCACACAGTACATTAAGTCCTTCTTTACTCTTGCATTTCTCACTGCTAATCTGTTAAAAAAAAAAAAAATACCAGGATCAAACAAGGCATGCAAAAAACGTTTATACATTGAGAGTTTTCAAAATCCCGGGTTATTTAATCATACATGCACATGGTAAAGGTTTTATCATTACCTGGACATCATTGCTTCCACAATCAGGTCTCTCTATAAAGGAGTGACAGAAAGACAATGATTCTTGGTGGTAAATCTCCCTCCTGACCTATGAGGGCTCTAAGTAACGGGAACAGAGCACTCTGGACTACTTGGCCTGACACTTCGTTCCGAGGGTTAAAAGGAAGTCGGTCATGTAGAAAAGAGACAGAGCTTCGGTACACTAACTCATTGGCCCAGAAGGCAAATAATGTGGCAGCTGCGGATTACAGGAGCGGCTGCAATCGTTTACCAAAGGGTCAGGAGTGACAGTATAAATAGGGGTCTTAGCGATGCATCTGTTCCTTTGTTTTGGTTTGAGTATTAAACCTGTAAGGACCCGTGAGAGACCCAGTGATAAAAGTTACCGCGAGTGTTTTGTTTTGTTTGTCTATAATTGTTTGTTTGTAATTATTAGTTGGCTAACACGTTCCTGAGCTGTCGCACAGGGCCAGCACAAAACCCGGAACAGCACTTCACTTTTGTCATGAATAAAATTGTATCACCCACTACGAGCACTACAGCACGCACCCAGGACTGATGACCGTGTTTGTACATTGTGGGAAAGATATGTTTGTTTATTATTTGGGACTGCAACCTGTTTTTTGTTTCCAGTGCATTACACATTGTTGTGTACTGCCTGGAATTATTGTTTGGTCACCAGACCAGGATTATAAACAAATAAAAAAACCCTTTCCAACTGGATTACAAATCTTTGTCTGTTCATTGCGCACTGCATCACTCCTCCACCTGTACACAATCAACCACTTTGCCACAATGAGCTACATCTATTCCATTACCCAATCTGAACCTAATATAATATAATTATAATATAATTTAAAAAAACACTATAGCGTACAAGAGCAAGCTATTTGAATACTAGATATTTCAAATACATTTAAAACTGCTAAATGCAACTTCAGTGATGCACATTTAGACTGAAATGTTTGAATTCCTTAGATTTTTAAATATTTCTAAATGTAGGACTATTGAGCATTTAATAGTTATAAATAATATCACTTATAAAGATCCAGTGCTTTTCCCATGATTATACTATGCATTTACCATAGTTTACCATTAATTGCCACAGTTCTTCATGTTTTACCATAAGTCTCTGTTTTACAATGCTTACCTATGCTGTACCATTTTTCACTAACCTTTATTACTTTAGTACTTCTTGTTTTTTTACTATGGGAAACTTTTATAATGGATATACTGTACCATACATGCAGGCTACAGTACAGCAATAATAAACACAACTACATAACATGTGAAGCATGGCTTACAGAAAAAGCCCTCACTTCCAAATGCGTACAGAATCATTATTTAAAAATGTATTTGTCTTCAGACACAAAGAAACATCACTCTCCCTCCAACACCCGGCTGTGGGATCAAAATTAAATATCAATATAAAAAAAGACCACTAGATGGGGGTGATTTACAACTTTGCACTTTTTTTACATGACAATCAGGGTCGCAGAATATAATAATCCTAATAAATGGTATTACTAAAGTGCAGTGGAAAAGTGGCTTACAGTACTGTAGCATCTATGTCATCTTCATCCTATCATACAGCTTTCATGCAGTACATACTTTCTAGACAGCCTGACAATGCCTGCCTGCCCCAGATACTCGTGTACAGTGGCTTGACCTGTTTGGAGAGCTCCTTGGTCTTCATGGTGCCGCTTGCTTGGTGGTGCCGCTTGCTTGCTTGGTGGTGCCGCTTGCTTGGTGGTGCCCCTTGCTTAGTGGTGTTGCAGACTCTGGGGCCATTCAGAACAGGTGTATATATACTGAGATCATGTGACAGATCATGTGACACTTAGATTGCACACAGGTGGACTTTATTTAACTAACTATGTGACTTCTGAAGGTAATTGGTTGCACCAGATCTTATTTAGAGGCTTAATAGCAAAGGGGGTGAATACATATGCACGCACCACTTTTCCGTTATTTATTTTTTAGAATTTTTTTAAACAAGTTATTTTTTTCATTTCACTTCACCAATTTGGACTATTTTGTGTATGTCCATTACATGAAATCCAAATAAAAATCCATTTTAATTCCAGGCTGTAAGGCAACAAAATAGGAAAAATGCCAAGGGGGGTCAATACTTTCGCAAGCCACTGTATACCTTTAGATAAACTAACCGTGGCTGGGTATCAAACTTGCAACCTCTAGGCCTGCTGTTAGAGGTTGTGTGAGAGTTGGAAACATTCTCAAGTATAACATGTCAAAGCAATAGAAAAATAAGAGCACAGTAATATTTCACCCCCTTGATTTTACACAAGTAACACGAGCCAGACTGTTTCAAACACATGTTGTATTCTGCATTGGGGGAGAGAAAGGGAGATGGAGACATGACTGAAGGTAGAGTTCATACAAATTATGAAGTAAGGCAGAAATCACTGAGCTTACAGAAAACATGTGTTACTGAGACACAAATAGACAGGGAGTTTGAAGGTCAGATACAGCAGAATCTGTCCTATGCTATTTAACTGGTTCCAGGGGTCCATCGGATATGTAAAACTAACATCGTAGTTGCTTTATAAATGTTGGGGCATTATAAACGAACAACGTCAGGTACGTCAGTGTGTACACCAAAGTACAGTAGTGCATGTATTCTATACAAAGAAAATCAAAACAAACCTCTGTACTAAAGCATTTGTCAGTTTACAAAACAGGAGCCCAAAAACAGTTCTGACCTGCTTTCTTAGTCTACGCCAAAGTAATCTGGCAGTTTTTTTTTTGTTTTTTTTTACACCGCTCATGTTAACCCGAGACAATAAAAAAAAAAAACGCACACAAACACAATCTGGATTTGGAGGTCAGCAAAAAAAAAACTTTTTTCAGCTTTTTTAGTGGTGCAGTCATCATACAGATCCATTGCTTCCTTGGTTTCTTTTATTTAACTTGGTTAAACTCGACAGTTACATGAAGTGACAGCATGTAAAAAGTAAAACTGAATTCTCAGTCTTATATATATTTACATTCTGTATCAATTAATTCTGTCCTGTTAAGAGCCAAATTTATTGTTTTAGACCCTGTGGCAGGGGTACCCTGCCCCTGTGTGTATTTTGTGATTTGTGTTTCATGTTGTCTGTTATATGTGTTATTATAGTGGTGACTTTCAGTCTCATAGATTATGGCATTGTCCAAAACAACCCAATTAAATAGCAGCCTGTCATATCTTTAGCCATAACAACATTCTTCTTCTTCTTCTTCTTCTTCTTCTTCTTCTTCTTCTTCTTTGGAGTAGTCGCAGTAGTAGTAAAAGTTTCATAATAACTTGAAAAGTTTATACATATTGTAACGACCCTGGGTCTGCTGTGACCTCATTCAGGAAGGTTCTATGACCTAGTAAAGGGTTCACTGCAGCAGGCGTTCAGGGACAAAGAATGACCTAGTAAAGGGTTCACTGCAGCAGGCGTTCAGGGACGTCAGAGAAGAGAGAACTGCCTCCAATTGGAAGCTTGGCATGCAGCCCGAGCGGGACCCTATTGCAACACTACTGTAACAGAAAAGGGGCTTGACATGTTACAATAATCAAGGGGTCGAAAGCGGGAAACAATGGATCAAGAGCGGGAAGTCTGTGCATGCTTGGGATTGGTGGCTAGAGAGAGAGAGAGAGAGAGAGAGAGAGAGAGAGAGAGAGAGAGAGAGAGAGAGAGAGAGAGAGAGAGAGAGAGAGAGAGGACAAGACTAAAGAGAAATTTAAGACATAAACTGAAAAAGAGCCAAGGAGAGCTAAAGAGAAGAGGGACTAGAGAGCCAAGAAAACTGCTAAAACAATATATTTATATATGGAAAGGAAGAGGTTAAAAGAGGAGGTAAACATAACTGAAGTTCTTTCTCTTGAGGCAAATCATTTGTTTTCTGTTCATTGAAGGTTAAGGCCCCGTTAACAGAATGTGTTTTCCATGAGAAAGATTGTCGGAAGGATATTGTTAGACACCAACAAAACAGCAGTAGTACTGTATAACACATAGTTTTACTGAAACATTTCACTTCACGGAAATGCAAATGTATTAGAACAATATAAAACTGTTAGTGCACAATGCACAATGAACAATGCACACGCCTCTCCTGATCACTAAAGAAAACTAAGGTTGTTATCTTGTGTTTGATATACAATTTAATCCTTGTACTGTCTTGGGTTTTTTCTTCTTCCAATGTAAGTGAATAATATATATTTCCCACCACAGGCTTTTCACAACAATGCAACAGTAGATGATAGAAGAGCACCTACTGGTTCTGCTCTGCCACACTCTTATACCTACAGCCATACCCTCTTGATTCATCAGAAATTAGACAAGTTTGTATACTTGGATGGAGTTCTGCAAAAAGTTGTGTTTTTGGGGCACTTTTCCTCTATACCAGATCTCAACCAACACCCCAGCAGTGTGTTAGAGTGCTCTTGGAAATACTGGGGTGTAACTAAATGATCTAGACATTGACAGATCTACATACCACATGCAATAGCATGTCTTAGCAAAATAATTGCCACAGGATTTCAAAAGATAAGGAAGAGCATTTTTTGTCTCAGTATAAGAATGTTCAAATTTACATATTTTTTATAGGTTAAGAACATAAGAAGAACATAAGAAAGTTTACAAACGAAAGGCCATTCGGCCCATTTTACTAGTTTGGTTGTTAGTAGCTTATTGATCCTAAAATGTCACCAAGCAGCTTCTTGAAGGATCCCAGGGTGTCAGCTTCATCAACATTACTGGAGAATTGGTTCCAGACTCGCACAATTCTCTGAGTAAAATGCCCCTTTATCTAATCTCCATTTGTGACTCCTGCCCTTGTTTCTTTTTCAGGTCGAAAAAATCCATTGGGCTGACACTGTCAATACTTTAAGATGTTTAATCAAGCTAAAATGGAACTGGCCTATCCCTCTAGACGCACTACGCTTTAGAAGCGCATTTCTACGATTTAGAAAAATAATGACAACGATAGTATTATGACATCACAATTCTGTAAAAAGAATGTTCCATTCTGGATGCCAAGGTTGATGTAAACATAACCATTGTCTACACTGGATAGAAAATAAAAACAGGCCCAGCCTAATCTCTACACATTACAGATCCCATGGCAAGACAACATGTTAACCACTGGTATCCTGGATTACTTCCAGCACAAGGGGCTCTACTCCCTGCCCTGACACATTTAATTCAAAACTTTTTCAGTTTCTCAACCTTTGTACAGTAGATGTGGCATCATGTTTGACTTATCCTAAATATCTTCCAATAAATAGTGCTGAATTAATCCTACTGGAGAACTGGCGCAGTCATAAGTGTGTTAAACAGAAACTGAATAGGGGCTGATGCTAAGCATGGAAACAGTCTAGTGGTCCAATTCCTAACTGCCAATACCACTGCCATACAGACAGTTTACTAAACGTTAGTGCACCACAGGTTGGGCCTGTTCTGTTCAATTTTTTGCCCTAGGCAAGCTAGTCATTATTTTATACATTTTTTAAATCAACAAGTATCTAATTCAGTTTTTATTGTGCAATCACTGAGTCCTCGTATATGACGGGTGCAAAGTTGGTATTATGGTGCTAGATTCTTGCGCTAGGGTAGCTCATATAATGCCAGCAACAACAAATTCTGGCGCCAGTAGACATGTTTAATTTTTTTTAATATGTATTATTATTATTATTATTATTATTATTATTATTATTTATTTTTTTTGTATTCCTTAGCAACCATAGATGATGGTAGTTTCTCATTAGGTCTAGGCTACTCACATGACCCAACCACACTCACAGGAGAGAAGGTTTGTGTCATGTGGGAAGTTCTGAGGGGGACTTGATTTTGTCATGTGACAGCTGGAGTGCTGACCAATGACTAATCAGAGCAGAGTTGCCTATCACATTGTGCCTGTCACCACTGGTGTGAAAGGTAGTGGCGCTGCAAAAGTATCACTTTATTCAATAGTTTTATAGATCTGGCAGTTTTCCAATCTGTCGCATCACGCCTGTGTCACTTCAGGTGTGTATGGTCATGTCACTGTCAAAGTATCTTGTCACCCGATGAAAAATCACATCCCATCTGGTGTGTAGGAGCCGAATGCAGTCTGGTTTTCGGTGTGGTCCCTTGACTTTTCTACTGTCCATTAATAATTAAACCGATCCCTGATAAGACATTCATGTATCTCAATTACACAACTGAGAAATGTATTAATATTAAAACAGGTTTAATTTACAGGGTTTTGCTGTGAAACAACTAAACAGGCTTTTAAAAAGTCTTGGCCAATTTAAAATATAAATAAATAATTAATTTAATTATTAATATTTTTCTCAATTGTAATTGAGATATACGAATGGCTTATTAGGGATCAACTGAATAATTCTTATTGGCGAGTAGAAAAGTCGGGGCGAAAGACTGAAAACCAGAAACCCTACACAACTCTCTGTTAAATGGAGTGATGATGATGGAAGTCTGTAAACCTAAACTGGTCAGACTGTCCTGGTGAGCACAGAAGAGCAGTCTGGTCACCAATAACTACTTATTGGTAACTGGGAAGATTTTAATGTTCTCATTTAATAATAATAATAATAATAATAATAATAATAATAATAATAATGCTTCGTTTCCAGTATTTATGGCTCGTTTTCGATCCTGGTCGTTTGTTTTTCTTAGCGTCACCGGACATGGGGCGTGGCTAGAGTTGCGCTTGTTTTGAAGCACGAGGTTGTCAGTCAGAAATCTGGCAGCTCTGGGTGGGATGGAGCACATGGCAGTGAAGTGGGGAGCGCTGGGTGTTCATGCTTCAAGCCAAATGGTTAACTGCAACACAGACAGGCGCTGGGGTACGCCACCAAGTAGGGATTTTCTTATTTAGTTTTACTTTGTGCGGGTTTGGGTACCGGGGGGGGGGGGGGGGGGGGGGGGGGTCGGTTTTCAAAGCAATAGATGACATGGGGTCACTGTAGTTTAGTTAATATAGCACAGCACCAGCAACGATGAATCACAGTAATCAATTAGAGCATTTTAATGCCGGTTTCATTAATAATCCCTAGGCCGGTAGGTTAATTCCTCAAAAACTAAAACATTGAGGCTGGTGGCAAGAGTAACCCCACAGTTCCATAAAAAAAGTTACGCGGCATACAGACCCAAAACTCACATCTTGCGAGTGATAACTATACAAATGTCTTATTCAATGTACATGTTTAAACAGCAGTGACGTTTAGAAGAGGAGTGGTTTATGTGTCAGCCCCACGTGTTTTTAAGAGATGATCGTCCAAGGAGAGTCGCTTACTGTATGATCTTCCTGATCTGACTCAGTAGCAGCAGTCGACTGTGCTGAAAATGCCGGTTCTCTAAACTGCACAAGAGAAGGACGTTGCGGCTAAGTCATATTGTTTTTTTTTCCAGTCTGTTTGTATTTTTGTTCCTCCCGGTGAACAATGGAAAAGCTGTCAGCAGAAATTTCTGGTGTCCCTCCTCTTTTCCAGTGCGGTAGATCATTGTTTTTGATGCTGTTGTTGTGTAGGAGTGCAGGGATGGATCTGATCTTTTTGGATTTCTGCTAGAAAACACGCAGAGGACCTGCACTATATTATTCTATTTGCCTTGTTCAACAGCAGATGCATTTGGAGTTGCCATTCAAGCAGAACTATGGTGAAATTACCAGCACTCACACATTACTGGCCTCTCATCCGCTTTCTGGTACCTCTGGCAATTACAAATATAGCCATTGACCTCGGTGAACAGGTTGGTAACATTTCGTTTGTGTTATTTATTCTTTAAGCAGTCACCTGACATTTATGTCCGGTTTAACACTGTGAATTGTGCATTATTGATATTTTTGCCTTTTTTTGTATTATAAACACACATTTACGAAATCATCATTAATATGTGTTTATCCTATAGGATGTATTATGTGTTTTTCCCTGCCCCTAGTGCATGAATCCCGCATCACTGTAACGTAACTGCATTACAGTTATCTCAGTCTGTGTAGCAACGGGTAAAGACAAACCACTGTTTTTGCGTTATTTATTTATTTATTTATCAATTATCGAGGATTGTATTGCTTTTGGAAAGGGGGTAGGGGGGTTGGCCGTGCTGTCACAAAATGCGCACAAGAATTTTCCGATCGGCTCAAACCAATGGAAATCAGTTTTCAAATTGTTATCTGTAGTTTTGTTTCAACAAAACAATTTTTTAAATGATCAAGCCATTTAAGCAGATCACAAGAATAAGTCACTATGTCTAACAAAAAACGTAAATTGTCTTAATACATCTGGTGGGAAACTGCATCCTCCCGACGTGTCAAGTGCAATACGCTAGTGCGTTCAACGATGTTAAGGTTTAGTGGGATAATCCTAGCTGTCAAGTGGAAATTCAATATTTAGAAAATGAGGCAACATCGTTCGAAGTTCAATTAAATACCTAACTACAGGATTGCTGAAAATGGTTCAATCTGTTTTTACATGTGTGGTTTTATAGGCATGTACTGTAATATTAAATCACTACTGTAGTACACTACCGTTTTCTGTTTCTGAGAATAGCACAAGGCTTCAGAGTGTAACACCATCAGGTATTGTATGTGTGACTGATGAATCACTCTGATTTTGTTGTGTGCACACACATATATATATAATATATATATATATATATATATATATATATATATATATATATATATATATATTATATATCAGTTTGCTTGACTGGTGGATTTATTAACTGCACAGTTTCCACTCTTGGAGCTCCAGTGAGCCTCAAAAACGCAGGCCTCTTTTGAGTTGGTGGATTTGCATTGAATTATATATTTAAAGAAATGTATGGTTAAAGTAAAGTTCAAACCCATTCAGACAGTTCCTTTCACCAAGTTGCTCGCTGGCTGTTTATGAAAACAATGGAAGAAACTGGATTACATTGCAGAATTTTTTTTTAACCTCATTTTTAAAAACCTGTTTTCTCCCTCACCTGTTTGCTAAATCAGCACACTACATGGTTTGTATTGTCAAGTCGACTGTCATCGTTGACAGAGGAAAATGTGTTGACAGTACTGTACATTATTCAGTGCTGGGTACAAAACCGTTGCTTTGCAGTGAAATGCCTTAACTTAATGATGAGATGTACAGTAGAAGGAATGTAACCTAGGGGTTAGGATAGTATGTATTATGTAGTTGAAGATCTCTTATCTTCTACATAGAGCTAACAAAACAGTTCCAGTAGACCTCGTCTAATTTTTATAAGCATTGCTTTGGAGATCTCACATTTTGCTCTATATGTTTTGCTATATATGTTGAATGTGTATTTTATTTTGAATGGTGTTTTGTTTCACACCTATTTGTGAACAAATACAGTGGTGTTCAATGTCTTTTGCACTCATCAACACTGGTTCCTGTCAGGAAGACACTCAAGTTATTTCGGGGAGTTCAAGTTCTTGTAAATTGGTCAAAAAATAAATAAAAAAGTAAAATACTAAGGCCATACCAAGCAATCCTTTATTAAAATGAGATCTGCTGGAAGTAGCCCTGCCAAGATTCTTTTACCAATTAGGAAAAGATAAGCATACAGTGCGAAGGGTTTAGAGACCTTCATTGTGTTTTCAACATTTCAAATAGTTGCCATTTGACTCATAAAAGGTGTGTTATAGTTAAGGTGGTTTATAAGCAAGGTTGTAGAAAATACTGAAGCTACTACAAATAAAAAACAAATACCCTTTGCAATAAATAACTAAATACATAAATAAACAATGAAGCCGATCGGATAGCTGATTGCTTTAAGCCTAGATTGTTCTGTCCCTCAGCAATAAGATGCAATACATTGTACACTAGCCTGAAGCATCATCTATCATGGGTACCTGCCAAGGAAAAAGAAAAGTCATGTTTGTACCTAAATATTAGATTAGCAGAGCTGTGTTATTGTTGCTGTGGGCTATCAACAGCATCAGGCTTGAGCCTAATTCATTGAGCAAGATTTGCTTTAAAAGTACAAAAACATGAAAAAAAAAGTCAGTTCCACAAATTTGTTCCAAAAGACAAATAATGGCGAAAGCCTTGTACCACCCCTTTGGAATTTAGATTCACGTATTTATTATTATTATTATTATTATTATTATTATTATTATTAGTAGTAGTAGTCGTAGTAGTAGAACTTTAAGTAGTGGGAAATGTGGGCGAGTAGGGTAGCCTGTTGTAGATATACTCCCGATCTTTAAAAAATGTACTGTACTAAACATTTGGACTGGCTAATATCTAGCCTATATACAAAGTATGCTGGTATTTTAGCGCCGTTCAATTAGAATTGCTGAAGCTCCAGCTCTGTAGGGAACTTTGTATAATAAATATGCAGTAAATAATAAATAATACACAGAGTACACAGTACTTTCTTATGGAACGCTGTTTTTATATGTTTTGTATTTGTGTTCGAAGGTTCGTTCGCTGACAGGTATTCATTCTAAACCTTCACAGGTTCGTCAGGCGGCATTCCTGCACTGTGTGTTTTTTTTCCTCTATTAACAGAAACCGTTTGACGATGTGTGAATACTGTGGAGAACCCGTGGTTCCCACAGGCAGGGGTTTCTCACAGATGGAGGTGGGATGCGAACCTGGGACCTTCTGCTCTGAAGCATAGCGCTGATACCGCTGTGCAAAAGAGCAGGCTCACTTGCAGGAGCTGCTTTCAGGCTTATGTCTTCATATTTGATTGCACCCCCCTTGCAAACTACAATACTATAAATCACACATTAAATGTTTCATGCAAAATTCGATCTTTTGATTTGTATAATGCATATTACTTTAACAAAATATGTATTACAATCCACTACTACATCGTTATAAGTAAGAACTCTATATGTGCCGTTGCCATGTATTTTTTTGGAAAAACCTTTCAAAGTCTTATTATTGAGAAGCAGTGAACCGATTGATCTGAAACTTTGCATACGTCTTCAGGAACCACACCCGCTTCAAGTTTGCTAAACAAAAGTTGCTGCGATAAATTTTACTGTCAAAATGTCTGCCGACAAATTCGCCAAAACGCGCCCCAAACATCAAATTGCTTCTGTTTGTAAATCGTTTGACCAACTAACTCTAAACTTGGTAGGCATCATCTTGAGGACAATGGAATTCAAATATGGCAAAATGGCGTTCTTTTGTAAAACAAGATGGCCACCAGACCTACATCTTCTTGAATTTAAAACAGTTTCAGTTTAAAAACGGTTTACTTGATTAGCTCCAAACCTGAAAAAGACATTATGCCTGTATCAGTACAATTGACTTTTTCAAAACTGGTGTTTGTGCGTGAACCAAGATGGCCGCCTGTTGCATTTTTTGGAAAAAAAAAAAAAAAAAAAAAAAAACTTTAAACATCTTCTTCTGGAGAACTGGTTAAGTTACTGATTTCAAACTAGTCAAATATTAAAAACTAAACTTGCTTCTTCCAGTAATTGCTTAAGTGTTCGGTACTGGTACTGGGGCTTAGGAGCCGTAAAACTGCCTGGCAATTCTAGTTATTGTTATTATTATTATTAGTCGTAGTATAAGTAAAATGTGACAAGTAGCTGTGGTGACATCACCAGTGAATTATGCTAATTAGTACAATCGAAGGTTACCTTCCTTCAGTAATGTGTTCCAAACCTCTGAAGGTCAAAATGCGTACCCTTTGTTGCAGCCCTAAAGGCTGCTACCCACCAGAGGCGATGCGTAAAGCGGAACTGTGCAGGGATGCGTCCTAATGAATAGAGCCTATATTTGTTATAAGTGTCTTTCACACTGCAGGCGACGCAGGAGTGGCACCAGGGCGACGCTGCAGAAGCGACGCAAAATAAAATAGGATTCAGTCCTATTTTTCTGCTATTTGACGCGTGCCAACTAGGGCATTGAGCAATCAGAGAACAGCTTCAATGCACGTGGTCCAGCAGGGTGAAGCAGTATCCAAGTAACAGAGGAAACTATAATACTTTTTGAAAAACTACCCAGAGCTTTGTGACAAAGGGCATCACAATTATCAAGATACAGATTTTAAAGATAATAAGCCTGGTGTGTGTGATTTATTACCATATATGTTGAAATACCGTCAGAGACGATACTTATGTTGACGAATATGTACCAGTCTTGATCATAGTTTTGTCAATAGCAATTTTGAATAGTTGTATAGATCTGGCAGTTTTCAAACCTGTCACATCGCATCTGGTGTGTGGTCAAGTTGCTGCGAAAGCGTCTCGTCGCCAATTAAAAAATCGCTTCGTGTCTGGTGTGTGACGTTAATTTGCATAATGCTATCTTGGTTTTTGTTTTGTTTCCCGTAGTTTTCTTCTTCAAGCAACAAAACCCAGGTCTCCAAAGCACATTTTACAATTTTGTGACATTAACGTTGTTTTTCAGTTTGAAAATACGGCCGTTTTGGTTATCGTTTATTATATTCCACATAACAGAAAGTCGCAACAAAATATATAATATGTACAGTCTATAAAAATCACTACAACATTTTCAGGAAGTTGGATACCGTGTAAGCCAGGCATTTCAGAATGACGTGCTTGCCATTTTTCTGAGATTCTGGCTTGCTCTTGTTTACTTGTTGCTGTCTAAAACTTTTAAATAGAGGCTCAAGCTGCTGTGTTGAATCTGTGTTTTTTTGTTTATATATATACACATACATTCATCACATATCACACAGAGCTCTTTTTCATTTGCCAGTTGCGCAAATTCTATTGAAGCGGTAAATAAGTGCAAGATATTTTTATCATTTGTAGTGAATACGAATATCTGATTTTTCTATCCGAATACATGTCAAAAAATATTAGTTTGAATATTGTGATATTTGTCCCAGCACTAGTTTAAAGTATTCAGAAAGAGCCAATGCTAGGTACAAGTCAGAAGGAGGGCTATTACATAACTGCATTGGGAACTAGGTGGTCAACATGAATTGAGTAACCATTTCCAGTGTTTTTCCGTTTAATATGCACAATTTCATATTTTTTTTTGTATCGGGTGTGTTTTATGGTGTTTATTGGTTTAAACCAAAAATCTGAAGCCCATGATCTATAAACAGTCCTATTATATTTGTATGGGCTTGCCCTTGCCTCTCAGTTTGAAACAGTGCGAATGGCTTGGTCATTCTGTCATTTAGAATTGAGTCTGTTACAATTGAATCAATTGTAATGCAGACGGTAAAATAAATTCAGTTCAAAGGTGTATTTCAGTTTTCCAAGAACTGTTTAAAGAGCATCCAAAATTACCCAGTGTAATTAAGATAACAATAAAAATGCCATATAGTAGTGCTTTCTATTTTATGGACAAAAGATAAAAACAACAGGGTGCAAACATACAGTATAAAGTGATACTGGGAGACAGGGCTGGTTGTTTGAGCCATTCTGAATTTTGATTGTCAAGGTCATGTGGTTGCTGGATCATCTTTGCTTGCTCAATATTTTTTGATTTTGTATATTGAAATAATGTTGAAGCACGCAGTGACTTCTGACCTGCATAATATCCCTGCAGTGGGATAAAGAGTGCAGTGGGATTAGATTGCTGTTTTATTTGGCCAGCTGTGAAAATGCAGGGCTGCCTTTTAGTATTCAGTCATTTAGACTGGCTCAATTAGGTTGTTTGATTGCACAGTATTGTCCTTTGAGAGAGAACTGATAAATGATGTGATCTTCAGTAAGGTTTGTGTGCAAATTTATATTGGTGGTATTTGATCCAGTGATGTGCTAAATGAGAATATTACTGTGGGTGACAAATTTCAAACATCTATATGAGATTTCTGATTTAAGATTTGGTTCAGACAATCAGTAATTATCATATTTTCTTGGTGGATGTGCTGTAGGGATATTTGTTGACTGTGTGATTTAAATAACATTTTTATAGGCCAAAATGTGCACAGCAGGGGGATTACGTCAGCTTGAGCTAATGTCAGTACACTTGCAAATCCCAATTGCAGAGTACCAAAAGTTGATTCTCTCATTGGGATCATCAGTTAACCTAGATCAAATTTAGTACTGATTGTAGTGTATTAAACCAGCTCCTCGAGGTCACAAGTGGACACGTTTATATTTCAATTTTATACAATTTTGCATTAGACTTTTTATAATTTAATGGTTTACTTTAAATTTTTTTGTGTGAGGCGCTTTGGAATCCTTGTGATGAAAGGCATGAAATGTGAATTGTATTGTATTGCGCTGAAGCTAATTTCACCAACAGTGAGAGAGGTTTTGTAATCAGAGATTTAGCCACGCTGCATTACTGAGCTTTCTTTTTGTTGGTGTGTGGTCAACTTGGGAAATATGTTTATTTGTACAGTTGACTGTCTCATACGGGAACGCTGTCTATCTGAGTAGTCAAGCGTTCTCCAGGAAACAGAGAATGTCTCTCACATCCAAAATTCGTACAGCACCCTATACCATATTCTATGTGTCAAGCACAGTGTAAGAAAACTGGCACTACTTAACCATTTTTTAAAAATGAAACCCTTAATTAATTATTTAATATTACTGTTATTATTATTTATATATGTTTTGAGTTAAAAAATGTCTAGTAAATAATAATAACAATAACATATCCTGTTTTTTTTTTTTTTGTTGTCACCAATTTTTCTGAACCTTCACATGTAAGGCTTCATGCTGAGTTGTACATCAGCGGGGTGTTTTAATTATAAGTTGGGCTCTGTGCCAAGGGATGGTTTCATTTCCTCAGGGATCAGCTGTCTGTTCCATGATCAGGCGGTTTCCCTGGATGTCAGTTTTAATCTCACACTCAAGTGCTAGTGGGTTTTTCAAAACAACCTCATCAGAAGCTACTTTTAAATGCATTTGTGAACCCAATACCTAATTCATCTGACTGCTTTTACCAGCCCCGACCTCCCCAATTCCACATTATTGAATTTCTAAATAACTAATGTCACATATCTAGGCAAGCACCATTTTTCTGGGGAGCAAAACCGCAATGACGACTGTCGGTTCAAACAAACCTTGTCTTCAATGGCACAGATCTTTACACATTACAATCTATTGTATTACTCTTAATAGGACTACCATTACTTTCCAAATGGTCACAATGCTTCGACGAAACCCTAACAGTAAGTACATTTCTGTTACAACCAAAAATTAGAAACCGTAATATTATCACAACAGATGTCTTCTAATATCATACTGTGGTAAACTCAGAGAACAGTGTTGCATATTGAAAGCATGATAAAGCACAAGTAAGCATGGTGTGAACAGAGTTGGGGGTAACACGTTAGTAACGTAACGTGCTACTGTAATAATATTACATTTCTCAATAACGAGTTAATATAACGCTTTAGAGGTTTAATTTGAGTAGTAATATTACAGTTACTTTCTGTAAAAAATAAACAAGTGCTTTCTCGCTGCATTATATGTTCTACATCTAAATGATGTGGTGTTTAAATCGGAAGCAAGCGGCAGTAAATAGCCTTACCGGTATTGAGAAAATAACCACATGCTTTGTAGTATACTGCAATTGATGCGATACGCAGTAAAGATGAGGACGGATTCAAAAACACTGTTCAAAGTTCATGTAGTTTAATACAGACAACAGTGACCATAAGCCTTTGCCAAGATTTCTGTTTTTTTTTAATTTTTTGTTTCCTGATATGGGCGAGTTAGAGAGAAGTGCCACTATTTTAATGTCTGCGTTCATATATATATATATATATATATATATATATATATATATATATATATATATATATATATATATATATATATATATAAACGCTATCTCAATTAATGTAAATAATTAAGTGCTGTTAGTTTTCTGAACTGTTATAATGAAGCTAGCAAATTGCAATATTTAGTTTGATTTTACAGTGTTAATTTATTTTGTACATTAATAGCCTCCATAGCTAATGAGAATGCTGTGAGGAGTGTGAATTCGTGCAGGAGATGTTGTGGAGTGCGCAATGATCCCTACTGTAATCCATATATTTAAAATAAATATATGGATTACAGACTAAAATATATTTTAAATATATCCCATATATTTTAAATATATAAAAAGGGGCTATTTTCTATATATGAAAAATATAATGATCATACTTTTCTACCATATATTAAAAATATATGTTTTTTCCATAAGAGTTGGCATACCTTTAAAAAACGCATTGTTTCACAGGGCAAAAGGAAGAAATGTAGTGGGTAATATAAGCAGTAATATAGCATGCTATTTTTTAAATTAACTAATATGTAATACTAATATTATTACTTTTTTCTCAAGAAACGAATAATGACTAATACGTTACTTTTTTTCTTGGTAACAACCCCAACACTGGGTATAAATAAAGCAGAAGTATGGCTTAATTCCTAAGGAGAGCTTGCTTCACCTTTACTATAGGACAATTAATCTGTTTTGTTGGAAAGCCCATGAAACTCATCTAAGAAGCTGAAATTTACCAGCAACCTAAAGGCTGTCAGATATCAAGCCAGCTGTTTGCAATGTCTGAAAAGTAACCTATTACATTATTTGTGACTGGATTATCACATTTTGTAGACTACATATACAGCTATAAATTAGATCTGGGATGATTTGATTCGGCTTAGGTTTATACGGACCTATTGCAAATTGTCAGCAAGCTCAGGTTACCCTCTGAAACCATTGACCCGGCCTTTCAATGTAAGAGAATACTTACGACGTGACACTTAGAAGCTGTTTGCCTGTATTGACAACAACTAAAAGTCAGTGTGGTCTGCTGCTTTGTTTATTCAATTATATACAGGTAGGAAAGCAGTTGCAGCCTATAGTAGGGAAAATAAATGACTGACCGGGTTTCCGGTTTAGAAAGTCGTCAATCTCTCTCCACAGTCATTATTTATGTGACACGCTGTATAGGAAGTGTGCGTCTAAAACATTGTACCACCTTAAAATGGTGGGTAAATCACATTCTTGCACTAACAAACCGTGCAATTTACCAGAAACTCAGATTCTTTTGCATGGAAACATGTCTGGAAGCCACACAAGGCCAAATTGGAAGTCAGACAGAAACATTTAAATATTTATCTGGCTAAAAGAGAGGTACATGGAAACACAGACAACTGAAGGTACTACCAAAACAGAGTGAGGAAAACATGACATTTTATTTTTAGTTTTTCCATGGAAATTGCCCTAGTGAAGATATTTTTGATATTAGTATTTATTTGGCCCAAGCCTTTATCCAAAGCGACTTACAGGTGTTACAGGGTTACAATGTAAAATATTAGAGCAAACAAACTGTTTTCACCTTGTCCTTTCCATTGGGTGACGTCCCCAATAACACATGACAAACTACATCAACTTACGCTTATAAAGAGTGATCTGATCACTGGCATGCCCTCTTCAAGGTAAACTGTTTTTTTTTTAATATTACAAAACTTTTCTATTTCTTTTCTAATGTGCTTTCTGTATTCTATTCTGCAGTAACTCGACAAAATAATAAAAGATTATCTTTTTATAGCCCGTACGTTTCTTTGAAGTTTGCCCGACTACAGTAGGCATTAAATTGGTTGTAAACATTGCTTTTTATTTTTACAGGACAGTTATCTTGAATTTGAGTAATGCAATTGAGTAGCAGGGATTTGAATACTATGGAAATTGGGAACTGTATTCTCTACATGAAAATAATGTTATTCCTCAGATACAGTTCAACTTGGCTATGCTTTGGCTGAGGCAAGTAGGTCAATTTTACAAACAAATAAAAAAGCTTCAGGGACATTCTGGACAGCCTCAAGGTATTTTTGTTTGACGAGGTGCTGTTGTCTTAATTCTGCACTGCCTTTTAGCTTTCATCTCACTCCAGAACACATGTCGAAGGATGGCTAATTTATAAACATTGCTTTTCCTTTTTCTTATTGTAAAAAGGAGTAGGTAAGGAGAAAAAAAAAACAAAGTCTAATAATCCTTACTATGTTTAAGATGTGTAATTGAACAACAAATTGCCTTCAACCTCCATGGAACCTGAATTTGTAATGGTGAAATGTGGAGGACCTGTCTAGGTGTTGGGCAGATCTTTCTGACAATCAGTTGGGATCTTACTGCCACCTGCATAGGAGTTATGCTGCAGATCTTATATTGCAGCTGTTGTTCCTCTGCTATTTGCATATTAAACACTTATTGGTATGACAGTAGTGGCACTGGAACAATTTTTAAAATGGGGGTGCTGAAAGCCATTTAACAAAACTGTAACCCCTGTATATGATGGAAGTCATGCAAAGCCAGGGGGGTACTCCCGCACCCCCAGCACCCCTAGTTCCAGCGCCCTTGCATGACAGTGCTTTTATGTCTAACATGAAAGCTGTTTCTCTGACCCCTCTAATTCCATCAGGTTTCATGAGGGTTCAGTATGAGAACAATGCTGGCAATCTAAAATTAGACTGGGTTTAAGGACTGCAAAGATAGTAAGACCTTTAAACGTGACTGGCATGGCTTACAGTATGAAAAACTAAACTAACATTGCATTTTAGTTATGGCACAATAGCAAAACTGAGGTAAACACAGTTTATCAGCATCACTGTGTCAATGTGATTCTTAAGGTGTAGACTTACTGGTTGTTTGAATATGTATCATGACATTCATTCCCTTTTGTGTCTGCTGGAAGTGCTACAAAGTTAGACCTGGAATAAGCTCAGGAAAAGCTGCAGTTCAAGGGCATTCTAGTTCAAGACTCCAGATCTGATTAAGTCTTCCCTCTGCCAACAGCATGCTATGTGCATTTCACTTGAATCAGGGCGGTTGAATTATCAGCAGCTACAGCTCCACACTTTGTGGGTGTGAAGAAACAGAATTCAGCTCAGGGACTTTACTGTACTTGAGTGATTATGTCATGGCTTAGTTTGTGCTGTGAGTAACGGCTTTCCTCACAGCAGATATTAAAAGTCTGTAAGATGGGTTGTTTATGGCTGTGTGGTTGACGAAGTTGATTTACAGACAGATGGCGTGCAATTCATTGAGTTTATATTTTAATAATAGAGCAGACAGTTTTGTCTATGCTTAGCTGATCCAAATTGATCTTCGGAGCATTGGGTTCCATTGTATCCATTGTATAGAATCCATTGTAAATGTACAGTATTATCCATTCAATGTCTGGTATCACAAATTCAGAACTATAATTATATACACTGTACTGGCTATAGTTTGCGCTCTCAGGATTCTGTTAGTTTGGCAGTCCCAAGGGTTCGTACACGTTTGGGAGAACTATCACCTATCATTTCCCAAAAAAGTGGAACTCTTTTACTTGTAGTATGAAGATGGGATTTGACAACCTCTCCTTTTCTGGCTATAAAGAGCGTATTTGGGAATTGCTTAGAGCCTCTTGTCGTTGTTCTTGCAGGCTGTAAAAACAGTTTGCGGTATTTATTGGTGCCAGAGCAGAGCTGGGTGAATCTGTATCTCTATCTGTACCAGGGAAAGCTGAGTCTTCTCCATTTAGGTACATTAATTTGTTTGTTTTGATGCTTGATTGCCTGTTGTCTCAGTAGATAAAGCTATTTTTACTAATTGACTGTTATACGTTAGAACAAATTATTGCGGTTCATTACATCAGACCTGTGTGGCAGTAAGGTACTTGCTATTTTCAGAAGCTGTAGGCATTGCCTACAGTTTGTAGACAGGTCTGGAGCTTCAGGAAATGAAACCCTTACCCAGCCCACCCTTGTCAGTCATGCCATCAGGTTTACTTCAGTGAGGTTGCTTATTTTGTGAGGTTTAAAATAGAAATACACGTATCTAAAAAATAAAAATGTCATGGGAGCCGCACTCTGCCGAGAATGGGATTTTTCTTTTGTTTTGCTGAAGTAATTATAATAATTATCACTGATAGGTAATCCCAATGGTCCTTAAAATAAGTGCGAGGGATTGGATTAAATTGTTGTTTCCAACCTACATAAACTTATTAAATCAATATGTGTCCCAATTTGGCATTTTAGTGTTCTCTGGTCCCCTCCTGTAGGCTGTATTTTTATTTCAGCAACATAGATGTTGTGTTGTGCTTATTTACATGATTAAATGTGTTGTGCTTATTTACATGATTGTTGTGTTGTGTTGTGCTTATTTACATGAACTTTACATGAACTTCCAGAAGGTTAGACCCGTATTCACACACCTACAGTAAATGTGTTTTGTCCTTTTTAAGGTCCATGGCATCTCACCTGCTAAAACAAACTGTGTACTTTTATGTTAAACATTATGCTGTTTTGCCCCTTTTTTATGTAGAATGTTCCAGTCACGGAAAAATGCATTCAGTTATTTGAATTTAGCTACAGACAAAAACAACATGCATCCCAATATATAAACTTGCATCCAGATGCTTAAAGACAAACAACCTGAAACCTGAAAATAAAGTACAGTATATTAAATATGGTGCCTGCAGTGGAATACCATCTGAAAAATAAAAATCACTTTACTGACGTATGCAATTGACTGATACATTTTAAATAAAGGTCTCTGAACTTTATGCATTATTTCTTGCTTGAAACTCACTAGTAATGAAAAGCACAATTTTGATAGCAGGCTACAGTATAGATATGATGTAAATGATTAACTCATTTGGAAAACTTGCACATGCAGATTGTACCATTTACACTGGGTTACTTGAGAGTGTAAACTGTTATCTTCATAATGATGAGCAGGGGCTAGGCAATCCACACACAGGTGGAGGGCGGGCACAAACCCGGGACCTCTCGCACTCCCGCATAGCGCCGATACCGCTGTACAAAGGAGCCAGCTCTTTTGTGCAGCTGTCTCAGCGCTGTGGTTTAGTGCGAGAGGTCCCGGGTTCGTGTCCGCCCTCCGCTCGTGTGTGGATTGCCTCGCCCTGTGTGAGGCGCCTGCTTGCGGGAACCAAGATCGCTACAGTACTTAAGTAAATGTGTTTAAGATAGAGACAACTTGTTCAGCCTGTAAAGAGATAATCTGTAAAATACACAGCACCAGACACATGCATGTATTGCTGGAAGTACTGTAGTTTGCTTACGGGGCTCAGCAGGCTTTATATAGAGGGGAACTTTGTGTCAATACAGATTAGCTTCCATGCAGCGTAGAAAGCCGTCATTCTCGCTCCATATTCATTATTAATGTGACGTAGCAACCTATGGCGGGGTCCACCTGCCTCAGTGCGTATTTTGTGTATTATGTATGTATGTTCGTGTTGGTGCAGAGTGTGTGAATGTGCGAGGAATATAGAGGCGGCATATTCGCCAGCCTGGGCTGCGACGTCATCCTGTCGCACACGCACACAACCACTTGCATTTCACACGCTATAGGAAGCAAACATCTAAAACATTGCACGACTTTAAAGGCATGGGAAATCACCTTCTCACACTAAAAAGCTGTACAATTGACCAGAAACAGTTTTTTGTTTGTTTGTTTTTTTTTTGCATGGAAACATGTCCGGAAGTCGTGCTGTGCATTATGCTCCAGACTTGAGCAGTGAAAATCCCATGTGACATAACCTCGTGGCACTTTCTACTAGAACTGAAGGCCCTGCCAAGCAATCCTTTATTGGCAAGCTTCTTTGACGAAATGGGAAAAAAAAAAAAAAATAGTAAAAGGGGTTTAGAGACAGTGTTTTTCAGTTTGTCTTTTTTTATTTTTTTGTATGGGATGCTATTTATTCACTGTTTTAGATTATTGTCATTTGAATCATAAAATGTGCTTTAGAGTTCATTTGTTTTATGCATTGTTTTAAAAATATTGAATACTACAAAAAACCCTTTGCAATAAATACATAAATAAATAATGAAGCCCTTCTTCGCACTTACTTTTGTTATCTTTGTCATTGGTCACCGGATAGCTGATTGCTTTAGCCTAGATTGTTCTGCCCCCCTTAGCAATATGATGCAATTCGTTGTACACTAGCTTAAGTACCATTTATCATGGGTACCTAAGAAGTCACGTTTGCACCAAAATATGTACTAAATTAGTGTAGCTGTGTTATTGCTGCCGTCTACCGTCAACACTGGGCTTGAGCAAATTCATTGAACAAGATTTGTTTTAAAAGTACGAAAACATAAAAAATAAAAAAATAAAAATAAAAATAAACTTTATTCCACGAATTTGTTAAAAAAGATAAACTTAGGGTTTAAAAGCAGCTTGCTGCAAGACTAATATACTACAAACAAAGTTCCAGAGGTCCCGGTGGACAGCACTCAGAAATGTGTTGAACTCATGGACTACTGATATACTGGTTCATCAATAACAACAAAATATATTATATTATAACCACGTTCTACTGGCGAGAGCCTTGCACTATCACTGAGGGATTCAGATTCAAGTAGGTTGTTGTTGTTGTTGTTGTTATAATATGTAGCGGAAAACGTGGTGAATAGGGTAGCCTGATTTACTACCAACATTTAAAAAAATGTACTATACTAAACATAATTTTTATGTCATTAACATAAAGTGCTGGTACAGTATTTTAGCTCTGTTAGTAGACTATAAGGATTGGATTTGCTAAAGCTACGGTTTTGTAGGAAAACTTGAGACTCTGCAGTAGCAGTTGCATAGATCACCCTGAGTGTCTGCTAAAACCAAAGTACTACCAAAATATAGGAGGATGTTTGCAGGTCCCTGGTTCAAATCCCGGCTCAGCCACTGACTCACTGTGTGACCCTGAGAAAGTCTTGCTTGTGCTCCATCTTTTGGGTGAGACGTTGTTGTAAGTGTGTACGTCACAAACCCTAGTATCTTTGTTTATTTAGCAGATGCCTTGGATAAAGGCATCTGCTAAATAAGCAACGTGACAGGGTGTTTTCTTTCCCTCTGTGCTTTGCATCGTGGCTATGTATATGCACCACACTACCCTGTTGTGGTTATTTTATTTCTACAGAAAATAAAACATATAATATGGTATTATGTGGAACGTTTGGGACATCCCAGTTCTTTGACACGCTTTAAAAATAGCCTCCTGCAGATAATTAGAGAGAACAGGGAAGACTCACAGCTCTTCTGTTGCTAAGTATGCTTATCAATGGATTGTATATGTGACATGAGTGGTACAAGTATGCATGTTGTTCGAATGATAAAATGTATAGTGGATTGGGTGCTTTTTTTCTCTTCCACTAGCACCTTTTGCTACTTGTTTCTACTTTAAAAGGTACTTGGATTCCATTTTTAGTAATCTACGATGTTCTGTCTAGCTTGATGGGTATAAGCATCCAGAAGAAGAGAAAATCCAGCTTAAAAGCACAGGTGTTTATGTTAGGATCAAGCCTGGGTAAATTCAAGCCTGCTCAAGCCTGTATGAAGTTTCCTAGAGGCTTAGCAATACTATAACTGCTTAGCAATACTAGTTGGTTTCTCCTCAGTCTGGACTGCCATAGGTTGGAGATATGTAGAATTGCTTACGAAATATTACTCTTTTGGGAAATTTAAATAATTTCACTGGCAACAGTAAAAATACATATTTTGAAGCAAAAACACATATTTTGAATGTCACGTAAAGAGGTAAGAAATTCTTTAACTTTTCTCTTGAAAAGGAGAAAACAAACTCTTGAGAGTGGATTTAGTGTTAGTTTGTTTGGTTTTAGTTTTATAAAATGAACCACATATGGACCGCTTTCAAAAACCTTCGAGTCGAAATTAAGACGTCACCGAGTTAATTTTATGTTCCCCCCCGCCCCCCCCGCCCCCCCCCCCCCCCCCCCCCACTCCCCCAAAAAAAAAAAAATTCTGTATGTATATATGGGTCAAGGTGGGATGTTGCATCATCCAACAATCTCTAAATAAAAGTAAAAAAATAAAAATGAGTATGGCCTGAGCATTTGCTGTTCTTTACCATAGATTGCTGTTATTTTCTCATGGTAACAGATTGCTGTGTTGTTTTGTCATGGTAACAGATTACTGTGTTATTTTCTCATGGTAACAGGTTACTGTGTTATTTCGTCATGGTATACCACACCAGACTTTTGTAAAGGACAGGACACCAGCACTACTGTGCAGTGCATACAGAACAATAATGAATGCTGCGGCTGTGTGTTTTGGTATATTGTAAAAGTGATGCAATATATTGTTAAATAAAGTTAAAATCTAGTGCTCAAAGTGCTGTTTGTTCTGTGTATTCCCCTTTGCAAAGAGATGCAGTATGTGCAGCACGTGTCTCTGGGTATGAGAACAAAGGGGGCATTTACAATATAGTGTCCAAATTGGTGTGGTTATTTGTTTAATTGTATGTTCCTGAGCAGTACTATTAACAAATAATGGTATACCACTAATAACCCTTATTAAAGTTCTGCACAGTAAAAGCATAGCAAAGTGTAATAAAGCATAAAGCATAGGTAAGCATTGTAAAAGACAGGTAAGGTAAAGCATATAAAACATGACAATCTATGGTAAATGCATAGTATAATCATGAGAACTGCACACTTGCCTTGGTAAACTTTTGTAAGGAAAGAATGTCAGGTATGTCTTGACAGACACAGTGGGGGCGGCAGGCTGCTGTGAGTCAAGAATTATTGCCCCAATAAAAATGCAGTACAAAGCTATCATATAGGCATGCATTTCTGTTAGTTTTTGTACATTTTTTATTGTAATTTTTTTTTTCAAAGAATCTTAGAAAAGTACAAATTAAAGAGATGCCTTAACTAGTTCATGGTGCCTCATGAAATAAACCTTTACAATTGAAACCCTGTATGTGTTACTATATATTTTTTAAATTGATGAATGTTTTAAAAAAATAGATTAATCTTCTAAAATAGTATTTTTTTATGCCCTTACCTTTTTATTTTTTTTTTGCAGGCTTTGAATAGGGGCATTGCAGCTGTTAAAGAAGATGCAATCGAGATGCTGGCCAGTTATGGGCTTGCCTATTCCTTGATGAAATTCTTCACGGGTCCAATGAGCGATTTCAAGAACGTGGGCCTCGTATTTGTGAACAGCAAGCGGGACCGCAACAAGGCTGTCCTCTGCATGGTCGCAGCTGGCACTGTGGCCATAGTTTTTCATACACTCATAGGTAGGTGCTATGAAAATGCTGATGCTCAAGACAAGAGATGAGCAAGTCATTATTGACCATTTCCCTGTTAATACTGCATACTGTTAAACTTAGAGTAGGCCCCAATGAAGATTGTTAACATTGCATGTTTAGGTTTGGTTCAAAGCATACATAATAACACAAACTGGAAAAGGCGCTGTGTTTGTTTTCGGCTTTTCAGGGGTTCGTCTTCCATAATGATCAAAAGAACATTTGCCCAGGGCAGGCTGGAAAAACATAACTTTGTACAAGACAGTGTATGAACTAGAAATACATCTAGGATTTGTCAAAGTTGTGTAGGAAAATGATACGTGGCCATTCTAAATTAAATATCTTGTTTTTATGAAACTGTTTTATTGTTGGGTTCCTTAACAACTGCTGAGAAGGGTTTCGTCAACACAGATTTGAAATGGATTAAATTGGTTTTCATCTAGAGCGGATTCTACTCAAGAGAAAAGTATTCATTCATATTCTTTGATTAGTGGTCAAGAACTGCATTTTTTTATGAGGTTCACACAAGCTCCAGTCACAGTAGCAAACCTTAACATTGTAGCTGCAGGTATCAGACACCAGCCTACGTTGGCTATATTAATCTTCACTATTTATAATTGTACCCCTTAGAAAGGTTTTCCATTGTAAAAGAACAGCAACGTGTAATAAAGTATAGTGAAAATGTGGTACAGCATAGGTAAGCTTTGTAAAGCCACAGAAAATGATGGTATAAATTCACATTATAACAATGGGACAAGCATTGGAAACTGCAAATTTACCCTGGTAAACTTTTAAAGGGACTGTGGCAAAGTGGTTTGCAGTGGGCATATGTAGAGGTTATGTGATTACAAAACAGACAGACAACAAAATTTGTAATCCAAACAGACGTTTATTTTTGTAATCCCGGTCTGGCGAATGCAAAGAATAATTCCAGGCAATACACCGCAATGTGTATTGCACTGATCCAAACAACGGGTTACAGTCCTGAAATAATAAACACAGTACCACATGCACAAAGACACACACACGATAACAAGTCCAGAGTGAGTGCTACCGTGCAACTGGTGAAATACAAGTTATTAGTGCACAGTTGTGAGGTGTTGTCCAGGTTGGTGCTGGCCTTTAGCGACAGCTCTCTGTATATGTTAGCCATCTAATAAACAAACAAGTATAATTAGACATGACAAAACAAACAAACACTAAATACTCACGGTACAGTCTTAGTTCTTCTTTAGAAGTTCTCTCGCAACCATAACAAAAGGAACAGATCGCCTAGCTACGTCCCCTTTTGTACCGTCAGTCAAGCCCCCTTGGTTAGCGATTGCAACCGTTTCACCAATCCACAGTTGCCAAATCGCTTCTCTTCTGGGGCGATGACTTCATGTACTGTGGCACTGCCTCCATTCTAGATTGCTTACTTCCACCTTTCCCTGGAATGAATTGTCAGACCGTCCAGTTCAGGGCACTCTGTTCCCTTTACACAGCACCCTCCCAGGTCAGGACAGAGATTTATAACCAAAGTTCATTCTTTCTCTGTCACAGGGATGTTCATGGTAGAAAGTGTATAATTGATTTAGTCCTATTTGTTTTTACAGCTTTTACCAACCAGGAAGATGCCATCATTGAATATTTCCTCCTAACCATCACATTTGTATTTTTGAGGTGGTGTGGATTTAATTTTTTCTTCTCCTTCTGTTTCTATTTACAGCTTATACGGACCTGGGGTATTACATCATTAATAAACTTCATCATGTAGATGATTCAGTGGGGAATAAAACTAGAAAGGCCTTTCTGTATTTGGCTGCCTTCCCCCTGCTAGATGCTATGGTGAGTTACTGTTTACCTTTACTGTTTATGAGGAAAGGTTGTTCAGCAGTTTCTACCTTGCTAGTATTTGAAGTGAAAGACCCCTTTAAAACTCATTCTTATTATTTACATATTTTGACATTTCCAAAGACTGGGTTTAAATGTGGGATGAGCTAATAGACAAAATTGATCTCTGTGTCCAGTTATGTAAATATAAATGTGACATATAGCCAAACATGGTGCCCTCCTGAACCCCCAGATTCTGGTACTCTTAATAACTTGCTACCTAAGGTCTTCTTTCAGTTTTATCACAGTTGCATGAGTGGTTCTTGAACTATATAAAAAATATCAGTGTGTGATACAGACAGGCAGTTGGACAGACATGCATACCTTCAAGTTTATGATACATTAGGTTACATGGACAAGTGGTTATCTACGCAAAACTGTGAAATTGCATACTGTACAAAAAGACAGTCAAATGGACAGAGATACATACAAATACTAAAGTGTGATCGCCCCCCCCCGCCCCTTTTTTTTGTTGTTGTTTTGTTTACATTTTTACTGGTCTAACCAATCTCTGACAGACCAATATGACATGAATGATGCACAGTGAAACACTCACAACAAGGCTTTCATAAAATACAGTGAATCAGTGAATGTAGTGAAAACATGTAAAGTAAATATATAAGCCATTGGTTTTGCAGCAGTAATGCGATAAAAAAATAAAGAATCCTTCTGAAATGGGTGGCCCTCCGAACTATCCTTTCCGATGGAAGAATGTACATACTGCCTGTGTGGGTTGAATATACACACTGCCTGTGTGGGTTGAATATACATACAGTCTGTGTGGTTTGAATATACATACTGCCTGTGTAGTTTGAATATACATACTGCCTGTGTGGTTTGAATATACATACAGTCTGTGTGGTTTGAATATACATACAGTCTGTGTGGTTTGAATATACATACAGTCTGTGAGGTTTGAATATACATACTGCCTGTGTGGTTAGAATATACATACTGCTTGTGTGGTTTCAATATACACACTGCCTGTGTGGTTTGAATATACATACAGTCTGTGTGGTTTGAATATACACACTGCCTGTGTGGTTTGAATATACACACAGTCTGTGTGGATTGCTAAGCTGTGATATTGTGACATTCAAACAAATCAATACAACCTATGTACAGAGACTTTTAGCCTCTATCTGTTCTCCAAATGTTCAAAGAGAAGGACTGGTCTCTTGAGTTTTGCTTCCTAAACAAGCACATTGTTTTTTATGGGACCATTGAGGATAATCAGGGAGCCATGTGAAATTAGCCTATCCTTTGGTGGAAACACTGAGTTGAGCATCACCCTGGAAGCATTATTACTAATGAATTACATGTGTTTATGGCTCCTCATGTCTAGGTTAATTGTGTTGTTTTCTGTATTTTGTCTTGTGTGCCATTCAAATGTTCTGTTCCAGTCAGAAGAACAAACCCTCCCTCCCCTGTAGCTATAACACTGATTTAAAGTTTTACAGCAATTACTTTCATTACAGATTCTTGGTAAAGGTGTGTGCAGCATTTATGACATGTTCCTTTGTGACAAAACTAACTACAAACAGGCACTCAATTCCAATTAATTTAAACCATGAAGAAAAAAAATCACACGCATTCATCTACAGTTTGTGCTTTCTGGAGATTTTAAACTATTTAATGTTCTGTTCAAGGATAAATGATCATATAGCACAGTATGTATAGAGGATGCATAATGGCTGTCAGTGATAAGCTTGCCGACATCAGCATGTTTAAGCCATCTGGTAAAAAGCCCCTTTTTGCTGAACACCTGGCCCTATTCGCAAACAGTGATTTGAAGATCCCCACTGTTATGACCATTAAAGTAGACCCCATTTTGGAAAATCCTATTAAGAAGAATCTCTTTTCCAAAGTGTCCCGGTACACTGGGGCAGAAGGTATTACGTGTTACAAATACAACCATTACAAACTGGGAATACTATTCATTAAAACAATATTGCAAATAATGGCACATTGAACAGGTATCAGGTAGTGTTTAATGCAGTGATCCTAGCAGACTAGCTTTGGGCTTTGTTTCTAGTACATTCCAGTTCCACAATGTTACTTTTGAGTAGAAATACACATCTGCCTTTCTTAGTATGTTTATATTTTACATGCCTTGATGGATTTAGCACCGCTGAAAAAAAAAAGGAAGCAGCATTC
This sequence comes from Polyodon spathula, assembly GCF_017654505.1. NCBI lineage: Eukaryota > Metazoa > Chordata > Actinopteri > Acipenseriformes > Polyodontidae > Polyodon > Polyodon spathula. The sequence goes on along the minus strand of NC_054537.1, from coordinate 16,065,058 downwards.
ACCCCTGAGAATTCCTGTGCAAATGTTTTGTTTTCTCACTTTTCTAGGATTGCAGTATCTGTTCAATGCACTACAGTGTCAACAGCACAATAAATCATTCATGTATTTGAGCCCTTCTACTGTGATTTTTTAACGCGCCAAAACCCTCATTTGTAATCATTTAAAATGTTCTCTTATCACTGGCAATGGGTCTTTTTCACTAGTGATGGGAGTAATGGAATAGGATGGCACTTTTACTGCACTGCACTCGCCCTCACTTTGTGATTTTTGTCTTTTTGTTTTTTAAAATCGTTCCTTGGTGTGACGATGGACACGGCAGTAGCCTAAGTGCCGCAGTATTGTATTAAAGCGTAGAGTGAAAACAGCATTGGAGAAATATGGACAACTAAAAAGATTATATGAAATACATTTGTGTGAAGTACATGTGTTATTGTATTTGATAGACCCAATGTCAAATCTATTGCTTTTATTACAGGCCTGGACTCATGCTGGCATTTTGCTGAAACACAAGTTCAGTTTTCTAGTGGGATGTGCCTCTGTCTCTGATGTCATAGCTCAGGTATGGTGTAAGGTACTCGGTAGAGGGACCGAACTAATGAATTCAGGTTTTCTCTAAAAAATGTCTCTAAATTTAAAGATAAAAATGTCCTACATCCTGTAATAGTCTGTAAATATTATAATTTTCCCAATAACAAACATATTTTATCACTACAGCCAACTCTCTTTTAGACATATTTTATTTATTTTGAACCAAAAAGCATGTCTAGACTGCTGTACACTGATAGTGTTGTATGCTGATGCTGCATATACAGCACCCCCTGAACTGAAACATACATTGGATTCTATTAAATGTACAGTACTGTATTTTTAAAATACATAGAAGTAGATTCTCAAAGATGTTTATTCAAAATCTTCTCTGATATAGAACACCCTGCATTGCATGACCTTAGCTGTGTCCCATGTTGGCCATATCAGAGAGTTATATTTCTAATCATATCGCCAACTATTTTTAACACGTCATGTGTCATAAGAAATCAACCATGGAATACATTTCTCAACATTTACTTGTGAGTATCCTCCAGGAGAATGTTTCTTCTAAACCTCAAGGTGTACCCAGATCATGCTCGCTCCTGTAACAAAGCTGATTTTCTGTTCCCACAATGTGCTACTTCATTTCAATTAGAGTGCCAGCATTGTTGTAGGAGGAGGCATGATCTGGATACACTGGTATAGTTTTTTTTCTTTTTTCTGCTGGAGAATGTTACAGCTGTTCTAATACCTTTAGAATTAATTCATTTTGCCTCAACCTATTGAATTAACTAATTTTGCTTCATAAAGTTGAACGAACCTGCTGAGTAATGTTACGTTAACATATTGAATTGCACACCGCTTTGTAGTTTTCCATATGCTTAGTAAAAAATTGATCAATGTGACATTTCTAAATCTAACATGAAGTACTATACTACTATTATGGCTTCCAATAGCCTTTTGCTATATCATTATGTAGTTTCTTTGATTACATGATGTTAAAAAAGAGATACTTTTATGTTCATATGTTTTATTTAATTTTTAATTACCAGTATGTCTCAGTCTTAAATACCTTGCTATTTGCAAGGATAACAAATCATAATACACAGCTGTCTCAAAGATCAATTAATTTATATTTGCAAATGTGATCACTGTTAGAGGTAAGAGATCATGAAATGTTCTGACTAGGAGTACTTCAAACAGTGGAGTCCTTTGTCCTTTCCGGTCCTGTGAAAGAGTATGGCAAGGGAGATACAGAAATGTACTACAGTTTCACGAGGAGCCCTACTGAATATGCAGCAGAGTGTAGAGGTTTGGATCACACATCTCTCGTGCATTATATAAGACCAATTTTCTTAGAAATGCTTCTGATAACTTCCGGTCTGGCTGTTGTCGCAGCTGTCAGATCCTGTGGGCTAATATGTATGTTTCATGGCTTCTCTTACAGATTGCTTTTGTAGCCATTTTGCTTCACAGTCATCTCGAGTGCCTGGAGCCTCTTCTCATCCCTATACTGTCCCTCTATATGGGAGCCTTGGTGCGCTTCACCATCGTGGGCCTCGGCTACTACAGGAACATCCATGACACAATCCCTGACAGCTGTGGGCCTGAAGTTGGGGTATGATAAACATCACAATCATCAATCCTTCCACCCCAGTTTGGTATTAACTTTTGTTGACTATTCTTAACCCATTACTTGCCAATGTCCTCATTTTAACTGTCATCACAGTACCTGTTATTTTAACTTACATTTAGCACTTAATGGGATAAGCCAAGTTTGTATTCATAATCACAAAACTAAGTTATCAAAGCTTTGTGAATTGGGTGAAGTCAGGTGACAGAGTGGCTTATGCTTTGTGTTTGGAAATCCAGCAGTGTAATAGGGTGGTGGTCCGAGCTTACCCCCACCCACAATCACATTATTTACTCTGGAACATGGAGGTCTCTAAAACACAGGAAAACAGCAACGTGGTAGTGTTTACAGGTATAAATATTTATTGTGGCACTTGATACTGCGCACAAATTATGACAGCTTATACTCACAGACTAGCAGATTGTAAATACACTGACTGACATTCAGACAGACAAGATCATGACTGACCTAATACTCCTCTCTCCTAAAGACATGGCATTATATAATCCCCAGCCCCGCCTACTCCTAACAGGATGAATTATTCAATAAACACTTACACCTGGAGTGATTTTATACAATAATAAACTCATTTAACATTCATACTTTACGTTAAATATGTTTCTTCTAATTTATACTCTATGTATTTGTTTAACCTGCATGAATACTGTCGTTTACAAACATGATTGTTGCATTATATTGATTATTCGTTATTATTATCATTGTCATTATTATTCTTTAGTCCTTTAAACTATTACCAGTGAAGACTGAACATTAGCATTACCACTTCTCTTGGAAGATTACCTAACATATGGCTATATCATACCCTTGTCTCACATGTGTAGCTATGGCAACTTCATTAGGGAAGCGCCCTAATCTAAATACAGTAATCCACTGTCATATACCAAACACACTTTATCAACAGCATGCACAATACACAATAAACCCACAGCTCTATCGCCACTAGAATATCATTAACAATAATAATCACAATAACAGGAAATTCAAGATTACAGTAAGGGTCTCACCTTCATAAGAAGGAGGGAAATTTATTTGTTTTTTAATTAAGGTACAAAACATGTTTTAATGATTTTTTTCCTGATTTAAAAACTCAGCTACTGTATGTCACTCTGTTTAATAATACAGATAATTCACTAAATATTATGTGAATGTTGTGTAAATATAATTTGTCTTCTCATGTTTTAGGGAGATGCCACATTCAAAAAGATGCTAAACTTCTGGTGGCCATTGGCATTAATCCTTGCTACACAGAGAATAAGCAGACCCATTGTCAATCTCTTTGTATCTCGTGATCTTAAGGGAAGCTCAGCAGCCACAGAGGTAAATGAGTTTTCAGAGGGCGGAAACACTAGTCAATAGACAGCAGCTCCACTGAGATTACTAAGGTTCTGGAAAAGCAACCTGGTGATTAGCTAGTTGGAAAAACAATAATTAGTGCAAAACAAGGACGTAATTAAAGTTAAGTAGATTGCTAATCGTGTTCCTGGTTCAAGTTAAACACTAGAAGTGGTTCAGCAATTTTCAGGCAGCTCTTCATGTTTTTTTTTTCTTTACTGTTTTTTCTACTCCACCGTGTCTCATTTACTGTACCAAGAGTGACCTCATCATTGCCAATCCACCGTGTCTCATTTACTGTACCAAGAGTGACCTCATCATTGCCAATCCACCGTGTCTCATTTACTGTACCAAGAGTGACCTCATCATTGCCAATCCACCGTGTCTCATTTACTGTACCAAGAGTGACCTCATCATTGCCAATCCACCGTGTCTCATTTACTGTACCAAGAGTGACCTCATCATTGCCAATCCACCGTGTCTCATTTTCTGTACAAAGAGTGACCTCATCATTGCCAATCCACCCTTCTATGTAGCACCTGCTATTTCTGTCTTTTCTGTCTTTCGTTTTAAACACTTCAAATCATTATGTGTAATAGGAAAGAACACTGGCAGATTTTTATTTGAGGGAAACCAGGCATGTATCCAGTGCAAACCAAGTGTTCTTGCTTAGCTTTACTTGCTGGCTGTCTAATGGTGACCTCATCATTGCCAATCCACCCTTCTATGTAGCACCTGCTATTTCTGTCTTTTCTGTCTTTCGTTTTAAACACTTCAAATTATTATGTATAATAGGAAAGAACAATGGCAGATAATTAATAATAAGGCATGTATCCAGTGCAAACCAAGTGTTCTTGCTTAGCTTTACTTGCTGGCAAACAAATAATCACCAAGTAGTCAAATGTATAGAATGCCATATTATTATTATTATAATAACCATAATAATAATAATAATAATAATGTATTTATTTATCAAAGTATTTCTTTATTTAAAACAAACAAATAATCACCAAGTAGTCAAATGTATAGAATGCCATGTGGTCACATGACCAAGCCGTGTGTGTGTGTGTGTGTGTGTGTGTGTGTGTGTGTGTGTGTGTGTGTGTGTGTGTGTGTGGGGGGGGGTTATGCACTGAAGGATTTCAGTGATGTGCCCTTGAAACCAGCTCATCCCTCAACCGTGAATAAATGGACCAACAAAAAGACATCATGATACATCACGCCTGCAGAAGTATGCAATGTGTTATGACAAACTACACTGGCCTAAATCACATTAACCTTCAACACTGGACAAGACACACTTGAGTCAATTACAATGTACTACTTACTCAGACTATTATGGTACTAAACTCGGGTTTGGTTCAACCCCTGTTAAACCATTACATTTGTCTGAATTAAACCCTACTCCAACTAACCAAACACTTTAATTGATTAATTGGTTTAGCATTACCCATTTAGTGGTTTATTTTATACCTGTTTTAAACCAGTGCTAGTTAAATACAAATGAACTGTCCCTTGCGAATTCATCTACACAGTAAGTACTTTGTATCTTGTAATATTGATTAGGCCTATACGAAACCTAAAATAAGACTATATTTAATAATGACTATATTGTACATTTTTTACACAGTTTAGCAGCAATGTCTGGAAAACGAGCAGGGATGCAGCACCTAACAAAAAATGCTGTTTTGTGGTTAGCGTTAAACCACAGTCCTGCTGCATGCGTTCATGCATAGTAACACCAACACCATTTAGCTATAGCCGCACCTATAGAATTTTACATACTGTGTTTAAATAAAGCAGCATTTTGGTAGACACTGTTAATATAGCCACTGCTGGTACGTTGAAGCTGAAAAAGCCTGTTAACACCTTATGCTCTAAATTGATGTGTTGCAATTGACCCACTTGTGCAGGGAGCTTCAGGGTCCTAGCAGGCTAGTCACTTTGAAGTGCTTTAATTCCAGTTATATTCTAAACATAGCATACAGCTGGTAACCTTGGCCTTCCTGTGTTGTCTGCTTTCATTCTTGTTAAGGCTGTAGCGGTCCTGACAGCAACATACCCAGTGGGTCACCTGCCCTATGGCTGGCTAACAGAGCTGAGAGCCGTCTATCCTGCATTTGACAAGGTAAGCATAATTAAAAAGCATTGTGGCATAATTGTATTTATTATTTTTTTTACACGTATGTGCTTATGTTTAAAAGCTAATGGATAATGTTGTTTATTAACGCATCACATTTGTTTTTTTGTTTTAAATATTGCAACATTGTTTACTTGATAACCCAAAATATTAACAATATTTAAACTGCATGTAAAAGATCATTCTGTAGTTTCTTTAATTAAGGTTTTTTTTTTTTTTTTAATGATTACACTATGTAACAATTTTTGTTCCTGGGTAGTAAGTGTTATTTCCTAATTGCTTATGCCTCAAAAGTATAGAAGATGGCTATTATTCCCCACAAACTTTGCTTTTGTGACCAGGACAGTGATATTTCAAAATATCACAATTTCCAATGAGAAAACGGGAGCTTTTGTGTCTTTTTGTTCACATAAAGTCAGAAAAAAACAACATATGAATCCAAATTAACATGTATTTATGCTAAAGTAATACAAAAATGACTACAAAAGATTTAGAAGTGAGTAGCTTTTCGAGATTTACGATTATACTGTATTTGCAGTATAATCATAACTCTCGAAAAGCTACTCACTTCTAAATCTTTTGTAGTCATTTTTGTATTACTTTAGTATAAATACATGTTAATTTGGATTCATATGTTGTTTTTTTCTGACTTTATGTGAACAAAAAGACACAAAAGCTCCCGTTTTCTCATTGGAAATTGTGATATTTTGAAATATCACTGTCCTGGTCACAAAAGCAAAGTTTGTGGGGAATAATAGCCATTTTCTATACTTTTGAGGCATAAGCAATTAGGAAATAACACTTACTGCCCAGGAACCAAAAAAAAATAAAAAATTTGTTACAAAGTGTTATTTTTTTTATTATGAAAATTACTGTTTTTATATTTTTGGTAAAGAATGCCAACATCAGCTTTATCAAACTATACATTTTTAAAAACAGTATATTTTGGTGTTAGTAATTAATTGAATCTTGTGAAGGAGAACACTAACTTTGTCCTTCAAATATCGATATCCTCAGGTAGCATTCAAAGTCTTACCAAGGGGAGAACATCTTGCTCCAGTTAACGCTTTAAATTAGAAATCAACCATGAATTAAACTAAGTTTACAGCAAGTCAGTGGAGACATTACGGATTCTGCCCCATTTGTGAGAAGCTCTATAACCACGAATGCAGATGAGCCTGGCTCTTTTGCATAGCGGTTAAGAAGCTTGCAGTGTCTGGGTTGCCAGTTCACGCCCAGTCTCTGCCTGTTACACATAATATAGAATTTATGCTTTGGCTCTGTTGCTTGAACCTGGCACACAAAGCATACAATATTATAATTTATATTACCTGTCAAATGAATCGTTATATAACAGTATCAAAACCATTATTATAACAGAGCTTGTAGGTCGAATTTAGACTGTTGGTATGAAACAGTGAGCTACATAAGCTACTGAATGTGAATGACCTCAATGGTGGAATTTAAAAATAGCTAGTAACGGTGTTCTCTGTTTGTCCTAGAATAATCCCAGCAATAAACTGGTGAACAATGGAATAACTGTCACCAAGGCACACATCAAGAAGTTCACCTTTTTCTGTCTGGCGCTCTCAGTGACAGTAAGTTGGTTTTCTGATGTGCTTGGTACAGTAGTGCTTTCTAGTGGGTCGAAGTTTGCATATCTGATGCATAGCATACTGTGTTAGAATAGCATCTGGTGTGTCACATTTTGAAAAAGTATTACTCTATTCAAAAAACGCAAAAAGAAATCCAAATTGGCTCCAATGTAATATGAACAAGCTCATTCCTCTCATATGTACAGCCCAAATGAAACCCACATGGGATAGATTTGATCTTACAGGTCTGAAGCTGCCCGAGTCCCAGAGGGCAGTCATTTCTGTTGAAAATAAATGTGTCATGCATTTAATTTTGCAACTGCTGGTCAGCAATAACACTCACCCACAGTCTTCAGTGTGGCGCTCCAGGTTGTGTGTTTCTGTGGTGGGATCTTACAAGCCATCTGCAAGCAGAGGGGGCTATCAGTGGGAGTGATGAGCTTCTATAACTAGAATGAGTTACCGTAGGGGAAGTTTTTTTTTTTTACATGGTAAGGGGGTGAGCCACTTCCTGAATTTGCTTTGCTTAGTAAAAACAAATTACACCTTCATAATTATAGTGATGAGTTTAAAACAAATGTCCTGTAACAGTGCATGATAATATTAGAAAGTTATGTCATGTAGTACCACACGAGTGTACAGCTATGGCCAAACATTTTGCTTCACCTAGAATTTTAGGATTGAGACATACTACAAAATAAACTATATGAACATAATTTAGATCTTTTATTTAACATTGTCTAAATCAAAGAAACTGTGTGATATTGCAAAAGTCTACCGGAAGTCATAATAGTAGTACGGTATTTCATGTTAGGTATATGGAAAACTACAAAGTGGTATATAATTCAATATGTTAACAGTATTCACATGTTTCTTTGCCAATGCAGACAAATGTAAACGGTTTTGGCTATTGCTTCTTCAGTGTAATTGTGATTTCAGCTCTTTCTGGGGTAGTCTGGCTACTTCCCTCTGGATGATAGTTGGTAATTTAAACTCTCTGTAGGCCGTTTGAACATTTGTAGTTATTTCACTTCATATAGTTGATTTCGAGATTTTACACTGTTGCTGAAGAGGTTAATGACAGTCTAGAGCAGTGTCATAAAAACAAACTGGATTTTATTTATTTAAAAAAAAAAAAAAAAAAACACACACAACATTCATGGATTTGCTTTTTAGAAACGTGAGTGCCAAAGTGGGGAAATGAACAAGTTTAAACACTAATGTAATATTGGTAAAGGCAGTTACAACACCCTCATAGCAGTACCTCTCTTTAATTTGTTTTTCATTTGTAAGAGTCTTCAAAGGCTGACTGGTCATGTGGAAACGAATAGCAAAAGGAACTGAATAAAATATGAATTTGCTTTTGGCTTTCAAAAAACCTGCTCCTCTTTCCTCTGTGTCTGCAGTTAAGAGTACACTCACGAGTGCTGATAAAATTCCAGAATTTAAGGGCATTACATTCATTTCACTTCAAAGATAGGAACAAGCAACATTACAATGTATTAGTAGGTTTATGAGAATCTTTAGGTGGCTGATATACTTTATATGCACCCACCTGTTCTCCCAAAACATGCAGAAAATAATTAACAGTGAAGGGCTCCTGCAGTCTCTGTGATGAAGAAAGTGTCTAGAATTGCTGAGAAGAGGACTTCAGTAGGTGATTAAATACACATACGCACCGAATAGTAGACTCGTCAAATAGAAAAGTGACAGTCAATCTCAGAAACTGGTAGCTGGCTAATCACACATCACGTAGTTGTGAAGAATATGGTTTTAGGTGGTCTGAACAGTAATACAGCAAGTTTTTTTTTAACAAAGCAGTTTTAAAAAACAGTGCACAGCAAGGTGTTATGAAACAGTTACACATAGAGCACCAGACATGTTTATCTCAAATATTTGACTCTGTCAAACTGGTAGTCATTCGACCCTATGGGAGATTTAATGACATGTAAAGTATCATTAAAAACTGTAGTCTATAAGATTAGACTTCGGGAAGTATAACTGTTTGCACGTTTGATTTATGGAAGAAATCAAAACCTCCCCCTGAATTAAGTATTGACAACAGACAACCACTGTACAGTGGCAAAAATAATTTGTGCATTAGAGCAGTGGACCAGAAACAGGCCCTGCTGGGCCCTTTTCATAAAGCTTTAACTGAAGAATTTTTGTACAATAACTCCACTTAACACAGTAGTTGCTCTTATAAAACTTTCCCAAAGTAAAAGCATAGCAAAGTGTAATGAAGCAGAGGGGAAGTATAATAAAGCATTGTACATTAAAGCCCAGAGACATGGCAAAGTGTGCCTTACTATGGCAAATTCACAGTACCATGAGAAAGGCATGGGAAAACTGCAAAATCGCTATAAAAATGTACATGGTTAACTTTTACTAGGTTGGGTATGCCCCTGCATCGCTTTTGTAACACTTATTTTTATGTAAGACACAGAGGGTCCCGCTGTTACAAAAAACAATACTGAAGGGGCTCTTATTAGGGATGAATTCTGCTAAAACATATGAAATGTGCCTGAACAGGTTATGGAAGAAACCCCCAGAAATGCTGAAGACCAACATAACTCTACCAGTTGTTATATTTTGGCATGGTAGTGTTTTCTGCATTTGCATCCAGCCATTTTATTCAGCAAAGTTAAGACAAGACTTACCTGATTGATTCTGACAGCCCCAGTATGGATAACCGCAGTTTCATGCTTTGAGTGTTCAGATGTCCAGAGTGGGGTCAATTCCTGTTTTTCAATTCCAGTTCCATTTTAAAGTCAATTCCCAATTCCTACGAATGAATTGGAATTATATTTATATTCTAGAGACATAATATTTGTTGTTGTTGTTCAGCTGCTTTCATTTGAAGCCAATTTAATTGACTAGCAGTGACTTAACTAATTATCACTGAGAAGCTCATTTTAGCAGAATAGTGCTTGATCAATAATGTTGGAATTTAATAAAAGGGACGGAATTGGAATTGAAATTGGTAATTGATTTAAAAAGGAATTGGGACAGGAATTAACCCAACCCTGCAGATCTCTAGGGCTGTTTTATTTTTTGAGGTTTGTTGATGTTTCTGGTGCTAGTACTAGTAGGAATACACAAAAACCCAAACTTAAACATTTGTTAAAGGAATGCAAAAGTTGCAGCTAGAAGTTTGTTAATAAAATAAATACATTTAGTGTGTTAATTTACACCTAATAAAAATATGTAACAATGATGCTAAACTGACAAACAGTGAAATACAAAAGTATTGAAATAAACAAAATGTTAGTTGATATGGCCTTTAACTCCCATCACAGACAGAGCACACTATCACAAAGGAAATAAAATCTTTTCATTGATTGAATTCTATGAATCTTCTAACTAAAAGTGGCTGTGTGGCTTTGAAGAGAATGGGAGTGCGGGCAGATATATTGTTGATTAACAAATCCACAGTTTGTGTTACGAATTCACATAAAACTGTGGCTTCATCAATTAAACCGCAGTCGGAACAATTCAACAGAAAAACGAATACCATTTAATTACACAACAATCATTTCAACAATTAGTTAATTATACTGTTACACATTTCAAACATAACACTATAAAAAGACTTGCGATTTCAGTTTATCATTTCATATTGTTCAAAAAAGTTTTTTTTATAATTACAAATTGTGACAAAGCTTCTTTTTTTACAGTATAACTTTGAACTCACTTCTGGGATCCTAACACTGTCTTTGGTGGATAAAATACTCTCGACAACAAAGGACAGGTTTAAACAGGACGGTACCTGTATGTTTATTTGTTCTGCAGAGTCCTCTTTCCAGTGGGAACATGGCTACTTCAAAAAATAAAATTAAAAAAAAAAAAAAAAAAAAAAACACCTAGCTCCTGTTTTGGAGCCCTACCTAAACTTAACAGGATCCCTAACTTTTAGTCAGACCTCTAATCCGGTTTACTGCCTTTTAATATTATTCACAAAGCACAGATTTAATATACTTTGTTCTAACGTACACCATATCCAGGTCTATACACAGGTCCTTACCTTCACACAGACAGCTATTGCCTTTTGAAACCTGTCCTTGTATACCTGCCTGGCTTGTTAAATTACAAACAGGTGGATTAGCTTAGCTTTGATTGCCAGCCAATTAGTGTTCTTGGATAGCTATGGCATTCTGGGGGATGTTTTTTTCATTCCTCAATTACACACTTTTTTCCCCCCCTCAACTACATTTCTTTTTGTCCCTACCCACATATCGTCTGGACAGGTTGAGGAACAACAACAATTTCATCACCGCTTAGTAAATCTCGATCAATCACACAGACGTTAGATTTCAACTCGGCTTTGTTTTTTGTATTTTTATTTTTCTAATGCCACGTTCATGTTCTAAATTTAAAAAACATAGTCCCAGCTACAATCTTCACTTACAACCAAGACTTTTGTCTAACTCAGAGGAACTCAGGACAACAATGCCACAATATGAAAGACAAACATTTTAACTGCTTGAACTCAGCATAACAAAAGAGCAAAAACCAAATCCATTTACCAAATTAACAATCAATTGAATCTCATCATCGAACAAGTATCAATTAGAAAGAAATGGTTTAAGTAGCATAAACAACGTGTTGAATAATTCACAGCTCTCGAAATAGTGAATTATTTTTAGTGATAACGAATGTCAATATCTACCAGTACCAGTTTTTGTGATTCATCTTTAACTTAGTCAAAGGAGTCTGAGCTACTTAATGTTGTTGAGAGACAGGTTGCATTGTAGAGGTAGCACAAATTATGTGGGGTTAATATATTCATATTTTATATCATGTCAGAAATATGGCTTTGTGTGTATTTGTTTTGGGTGTTTGTTTCTATGCAAAACCGTGAGGGTTATAACTTCAATAAGCCTTGGTGGATTGATCTGAAAATGTGTATGTATAGCTTCATAAGGATGAGTGAACAAAAAAGATTTGTACACCATCCGCCCACCAAAGTTAGTCAGGGTGTTTGCAAGCTCACACTTGCTTGATTTGCAGTGTAGGGTAAGAACTCTTATAGTTCAGTTCTGTTATTGCATCCCGTTATTTTACCTTTTAAGAGTGATTCACTGAACCCCCCTTGCTTTACTGGCTTATCTAAAAAGTAAACTCTATTGGATTGCATTGTATCATTCTCCTAAAGTAGCTTTGTTGAATAACATTTAAATCTGACCCATTTGTGGGCTGGAGTTCATTGAGGTCAGTCAAAAACACAGCCCTGAAATGCAACGGCCAAGATGTGAAATCTGAATCCCCGAGGTAAATAAAGTCTCTTTCAGGAGGCATACACAAACTGCTCGCCCCATGCTCCTGTGCTGTTGTCAAGCAGCTGCCACAGAGAGTTCTCCTGAAGAGCTGAGTGCTTGCACCACATCAGAAGCATATTGTGGTGCTAAGCTATATTTTAAAGTACCTTGCCATTATAAACATCTAATGTAGAAGAACCAAGGTTGTTGACTGATAATGTAGAACAAAAGTTGGTTCCAAACATTGTTTCAGTCCCTGTTTTAATTTTTTCAACAGCTGTCGTGGTTGCCAGGTAGCATTTTACAGCGGTTGCTTTGGGAAAACAATGAATTAACCCAAAGTGGATGGCAAAGACCGTTGATGATTAACCAAGTAAACAGCTGGTATTTCAAACCTGTCTGCAAGTGTAGGCAGGGTTTTCTAAAGAGCAAGCGGGGTTCTCCATTCAAACATGGTGGAACCCGTTAATTGTTAGTTGTCAGCACTCAGTGAGATTAACGACAGAAAAGCAAATTAGTTGGACGGAAAACAAATCTATTAACTTCAGAGTTTAACCCTTGCATATTTTTGTAATTGCAATTGCTTGATTTAAGCGCTTATCTTTCATGTAGAATAAAAAAAATATTCCTGAATTCAGTATTACAAATACCTTGATATTTTCATGTTATTTTTTGTCCTGCCATATGCACAATAAATCTTCCAGTATGGACCTAGGGGGACTCTATATATGTCTTTCCAATTCACTCTCCAATAGGGCAGGTGTTGGATATTGATAGCATATTTACTGTCTTGGACATCTCACGTTTAGGGTTGTTACATCAGGTTATACAGTCTCTACTAATCCGCTGCACAAAAAACAGGTTTTATGGTGTTTCAATGAATTGCACTCAATAAATTCATGAAGGTCCTGTATTACAGTAATTTTATGTGCACCTAATATGCAAAATATATATTTTTTAAAAATTGAATCAGGGAAAACTGTATGAAACTTGGATGCTTTTAAGGGAATTAGAATGTAGGTCATGGTGAAATCTTTGATTGGTTGGGTTTCTGAAGGATGTATCTTCAAACTAACCTAATTACAGCAGATTAAACTCAGGGTGCAAGATACACACGTTGCAATTTTTCCAGGCAAAGTGTGCTCGCTTAACACACAACATAGATGCTGACGGACAGTGGGTTTTGAAAAATTATTTTAACTGATGACTGAAATGTATGCATGTCTCGATGTGTGTTATTAACAGTTGTACAGGTATCTCCTTCATGGATTATGTTAGCTTTCCTTTGATTTCAAGACTAAGATGGTTTCCATGGAAGCCTGACAAGATCCAGTAGGTGATATAAAAAGAAAAGGATTTCTGTAGTCTATCGTAGTACCGTGGAATGTAAAAGACCACTGTTGTTTCTGAATGGTAACAAAACAACAAATTAAGTGTTTGAAGAAAAATGTGTCAAAACAATTTCCAAGTGCTATGTAGAGAATTGATAAAAACACTGTTGGAAGGGAGGCAGGTATACGTACTATAAATATGAAGTCAGGTATCTGTGTTTACTAGAGACACTGTAGACCTAGAGTATAACAAACACATGCACAGGCAAAAGGGTTACTGTTTATGGTTTAGGTTGAGGAAGAACACAGCTGTATTTATTATTAGTTAACTCAGACTCACAACACAGACATAACAGAGGTTAGGTAAGCACTGTGAAAAGGGTTTGATGTTAATAGGGCAAAATCAGCTTTTGGTTGTGTAGCAGCAAAACAGGAGGACTTTAGCAGCTGCTAACTCTGCCAGATGTTGGATCCCTTTCCTGTAAACAAAGAGCGATCTGCACATGCAAAGCTGAGGCTGGGGCCCATATGAACCAGGGGCGCCTGCCAAATGAATAACAGGGCTGACCACTTCAAAGCCAAAAGAGGTCAAGCTAGAACAAACCCTGCAGGATCTCTGTCTGGCTCGTGGGCAATGTACAGTACTACTGTTCAGCTAGCTGTGTTGTAGCAGAATAAGCAGCGTTGCATAGCTAGTTGGTTGCAATCTACACAGAGAGGCTGTTAATCCTCTTGGTTTACAGCTTCAAAAAAGGGAAGTAAGAATAAAAGAGACTTGGATGGGCTTTTGGGTCCTTTTTTATACAAGGGCAATCCTTGTTGGTCACATAATGGTGTACAGTTACAATTGTGCTATTAACTTCTGTAGAATAAAAATATTAATCTGGAACAAAACTAAATATATCTCTTGGAGAACTAAATACCCTTTTCTAACATACTCCTACCAACAACAGGATGGCTGAGCTGTTTTCCTGTGATTTTTAAGAATTTGTAAACCTTTGTTTACCCTACACTCTGCCACGCCACTCATCTTTCTCCTTACTGCCCACCCAGAGCTACGACAATGGTGGCTTTTTATACTTGAATTGCTTAACAATAAATTAATATGTTTATTTTTTTTTTATTTTGTTACCTTGTTTGCGGTTAAGCTCAGGTGTTGCCCTGAGATTCCTAATTTTGACAGCCCGTGGATACTTACTGGTCAATCCACTGGTATTGCAGTCTTTACACAAGGAACAGAGCTTTGGATAACCTCAGGATAACCTACTTTCCTTCTGTCATTTTACCTCTCTCTCTCTCTCTCTCTCTCTCTCTCTCTCTCTCTCTCTCTCTCTCTCTCTCTCTCTCTCTCTATATATATATATATATATATATATATATATATATATATATATATATATATATATAGGTAGCTGTAACATCGTACAAGGTCATAACTTTGTGAGCAGCACACTGCAATAACCAATATGTTACATTTGGAGATGTATCAGCAAATGTACAATGTACAAGGTAACTAAGCACTGCTCAATCTGAAGAAGGTAAGAGCTTATCCAACAAAGGTGTACGGTAGTTGTACAGTAAAAGTGCAAGCAACACAAGGCAGTCTATGGTGTTGAAGGAGGACACTGAAGTCAGTAATCCACCCTCAAACACCTGGGTCTGGTGTATGAACCTTCTCTGTTTTCTTTGTTGTAGAGCCCTGCATTGGTTTTATCAGTATGTAGCCTTAATTGGCCATGACTCCACCCCAAAGGGTGCAGCATTGCTGCCTCATGAGCCCAGCTCCTCTTTTACATGCTAAGGGACTAGATCCCAAACCCATCCCGTGTGTCGCCTCTCAATAATGTAACATAAAAAGCACGGCCCTAATTTGCCAAAGGGAACTTGCCCCCATTATTGTTAACATAGAGGCAAACTCCCCCAGGCAGGGAGTGTATTGTCTAATGGTGTATTGTCAAACTGCTCCATATATTTAAAGACGATAGGGGACCCCTGGCACTCTACCATACCTGTTTATAATAAGATATGATGCAGTTTATGATCATGTGAAGAAAATCATAACACCTGTTATATAGATAAGACCTGCAAAGCTGTACATCTGCATAGCATTTACAACAGTACAATTGTCATTATAGCTGGTAATTGTACTTTTTTATGCATTTCTGGGAGACCAAAGTTGCCTTTGAAACAGGAGTCACCAGCAGGTTATACCCAGAGTTCAAAATGAGTGCGCTGGGACTGTTTGGCATGTCAAGGAGTTAGAATAATCATGCATGAATTAGAAAGATCACCATGGTGACCAATTTGTTACCCATTGATTTTTAGAAGATTGACATCCCAGCAGTATAAGGTCAAAAAACTCAATATGCAAGATATATCTGAGCTACAAAAAAAATATGCTTGACCTTTCATAGCTTACAATCAGTGTGTGCAGGCTGAACCTCGTCTTATCTGCCAGAATGAGATGCTAAAAAAGATTAAATCTCTGAAAGAATGTGCAAACAGATTCTGCCTTTTAATGTGGATTGGCTTATAGATTATCTAACGCTCACAATATAGTTCTAGGCTCAGATTTGATTTTGAGGTTGTATCCTGACTGTAAAATGATTAATTCATGGGAAGTAGACTGGAAATGGTGGTTGTAAGTTATATTATAATTGTTTACTGCATCCTATATGCTTTAATAATGCCTAATTACATTAGGTTGAGAGAATTATTTTCATGTCAATCAGACATCCTTTATTTCTGTTATTTATAGTGTATTATTTATAGCAACCTGAAGCCTGCTACTGTGATAGACGTTGTAGCCTTTTGATCTGTGTACACATTGACCAATAAGACCCTAAAGCACTAATTAATGAACTGCTTCTCTTTGCAAATACATTCCTGGATGAAGGTAGTTTATGTGTTGCTGCCTTGATGTGTTAATTCAGTTTTGCAGTTGACTGTAAAGAGAACTTAGCTGAACTTCTATACAAAATTATTTTCTCATTGGCATGCCCATTTTTTCAGAGTAACTTCTCTCAAGACATTAGTTTCAGTTGAGGAATGGTCACTTATCTATCAGAACGATGTGCACACCTTTCAGACTTGTCACGTCAACTAAGTCTCATCCTGGCCCACGTCCTGTTGCCATTGTTATGTCAAATATTGCAATTTTGTTCACCTACGATGTATTATGGTTATGTAAGTTCTAGGACTGGTTGCAGGTTTCCAGAAACACAAATTATATAAACAAACTTTCAGTAAGAGGCAGCTGTAGATTGCTGTAAACACAGAACAAAGGCCTGAAGACTGCTATAAACACTGCCTTGAGTAGCAAATAATTGCTTCCTGATGCTCAAGACAAGTGTATGTTTGTCTACAATCAACCAAATGCATACAGTAAAATAATCTTTTGGAAATTAAAAGCTAGCAAGAAATAGCACAATATGCTGTTCATTATAAATGAAGATTTTGTGAAGCTATATAAAAGCATACATGACATCTGAATATATTTGACTTGGATGCAAGCTCATTTGCATATGCAGCAGTTTAAAAATGTAAAGGCTTACACTAAAACCAAACTCAATTGAACTTGCCCATAGCTCATGCAGCTGAGCTCTACTCTTGTTCAAAAGGATGCATTGGAGTCTCATCCACAGGATATGAACTCAAACATGAGGACACATTGGTTGAGTTCTAGCTCGGTAGAAAGAGAGCCCAGTGCTAAACCAGTAACAACGTCCTACAGCTCCAGACTTTTGAAGGTCACCCATTCAAGTTCTGTCCAGACTGTTCCAAGATGAGGTGTTGTTTTTGTATATGTTGCTATGCTTTGTCTGTGTATTTTCTTTAACTCAATGTAAAGGCAACCTGAAGCCTGCTTGTGGAAATGTAATGTACTAATAAAAACACGTTCCTTCTTCAGGTGTGATATATTGTCAGTGCTTTGTAAGCCCTTGGACCAGTGTATCGGATTAGCAGGGTGTGTGTGTGTGTCAAGTGCATGGGTTAGGAAAAACAGCCTGCATAACAGCTTGACAGAGCGTGGGTAAATCTAAGGAAATATGCTGACATAGCACCTTTGCAGGCATTTGTGTGTTTGTCTTTCTTAAAAGCTTTACCTCAGCTTTCAAATGTTACAGATTACATGTCAGGGATTCCATGTGCATTAAGCAGTCATGTGAGTGAGAGCCCAGTTGCACAACAGGAATGGAAAGAAGACTCCTATTGTATACTAGTTTCCTCAAGCCAGGCTTTAAAATGAGCCCGCTTAGCCACAGTGTATAGGTAACAAGCCCAAGCCCAGGTGTGTCTTATTAAACTCCCAGTAAAACCAGGTGTTAATCAAACTGCTCTCTTTATTTCCAGCCCTGACAACATTGTGTGCTTCAGATGGCAGGTGTATTAAATTGTTTGTTCAGCCCTTGTTTGTGACACCCTAGGTGTGAAATGGTACACACAATACAGTGGGCTAATGCTCGAGCTGTAGTTTAAATCATTGTGAACTCCTATAACAAAGCCTTGGTGTTTCCTCTCCTAGACAAGTTTACAGTGGAATACTGTACCTCAGTAAGAGCTTAACAAAGTGTGGAAACACAGAACACAGAGAAGCCTGTGCAAGAAATCAAAACTACATTTCTAAACGTTACGGGCTGCCTTTAAGCCAAGATAAGGTAAAATTACACTAATAGATACAGCCAAGCGAATGTGGGTCCATTTAAATCACTCACAAATGCAGTTTGCAACTTCAGTTATTTCTCATAAACCCCCACAGCCAGATTCACTACTGCACCTAAATTATACACTGCCATCTCTAATGAGGCAGAACGGAGCTGGAAGAAATGCTTCCCAGGCCCAGTGTCTTGTAGCCAATGGTAACGTGGGCTCCTGGGATCTGTAGGGCTGCATTATTAATAATAGTGCAGCCCTCATCCTCGCAATTATTTTTCACACCATGACTTGGGGTAATACCCACTCCATGGCTGTCATTTGCATTATTGGTTATAAATGAGGATTTTTCATTTACACTGGGACCATCAAATATCTGTGAAGCTGATGTTTTCTGTGTTATTTCATGTTATTTATGTTCTGTGTTAATAATAATAATAATAATAATAATAATAATAATAATAATAATAATAATAATAAAAGCGTTTCCTGTATTAAAGATTTAACTGTAAAACAAATTGGAATAAGATACATGTTTTGTGTCCATGTTGATGTGAAAAAGCATGATTGCCTAGCTTTTAATCAAAACATTTGAGTCCTTTTGTTTCCCGTTTTCCAATTGATTCGAAGTGGAATTGTTCTGTGGATATTATGTAAATTTACTACTATATAATTTCCATTTTCCATTTCAGAAGACAATGAGAGCACCAAATTACTAGATTGGCTAATTTGTACCATCTACATGATCTAAATCTTTAATTTCTTACCTGTTTAATATTCTATTAGATATGTGTATTGTCTATCATTCTCTATTCCTGACCACATGACCACTAGTGATGTGCAATGTGAAATGAACTGACAGCAACAGTGATAATTTTTCAAAACACTTCATTTCAGAAATTCAGCTTTTAAAAGTAGTTTATGCATGAAAAGCAATAGAGAATGATGGAGAACACACATTTTTAAAAAAATTAACATGAGATTGCAGAAGTAATATCTCTCGATTTGAATTACACTGTAATGGCAATGCAATGGTTCTGTGATGTTAGCTATATATGTGTGTGTGTGTGTGTGTGTGTGTTAGACACACCCCAATGGTATCACACTAGTAATCCACTGCAGAACCATTACAGTTAGTTTCTGAAGGACAATATCTGGGTAGTATGATGACATCCCAATCGTATTTTGCAGAAATTTCTGTAATGGCAGGACTGGCAGCCAGAGTACTTTGCCTATCGCCTGTTTGTACATCCCAGGTTCAGGTGGTATCACTGACCCATGTTTGCGCCCCCCCCCCCCAGTGATGTAGCAGTATGATGCAGTGTTGATCAAGATGCTTCATCACTGCAGCTGTGCTGTCGATTATCTGTGTTGAATCTGGTTATTCTCTAGATAAATCCTATGTGAATGCAGCTTCACAGTTAATAGCGGTCACTAAACCGGATCATTTGAGAAAGAGGTCGCTTCCCTTTAGATGAAGCAAACACAGCTTGTTTTGGCATTTATTATAGGTCAACAGATATAAACAAAAAAACGATGTCATATTGATATATAAACTGACTGTTGCTTTTCATTATGGGGCCGTTCATTGAAAATGCAAAGAGAACTTCCTCATTTAAACAAAAAAATGATGTTGAGAACATTTTAATGTACCTAATGGTTGTACTTGTCTTCTCTTCCCAGCTGTGCTTTTTGGTGTTCTGGACCCCGCACGTTTCTGAGAAGATCCTGGTGGATATTATTGCGGTGGACCTCGCTTTCGCTGAACTCTGTGTTGTTCCTCTTCGTATCTTCTCTTTTTTCCCAATACCAGGTACAGTGTATTCCATTTGATAGCGTTCAGATACCAAGTAAAGGCTTGACAGGAATGGGCCTTGCACGTCTTCCCAGTCTCACGAATGTATCGATGTAGCAAAGCTTGTTTTTAATGTGTGTGAAGGCAAAAAGTGCAATGACTTGTACCTAGCCAGACTGAGGTAGTAGTAAAACTAGACCTAAATACTGACACAGATTGGATCATTACATACTTGGAAATTTAACAATGCCCATGCTGTTTGTACAGTATGCACTCTTAATGATCTGAACAGCAGCAGTATTTGGACTCCCCAATGTTTAGATTCAGTTCATATCTAGTTTATTTATTTCCTCACTGTTGAAAATTGTATATGCATTGTCTAGTTCCAGTAGAGATGTGAGTACCCATAAAGACTCATTCCTCGAAAGTGCTCTGGTACAGCCTTTTAGCATGGTGTTTGCCATTGTCGCCTTATACCAATGCCACAATTTACGTGGTATACTGTACTGCATAACCCCATTTTATGTTTGTAATTGTTTTTCCCGTCTCTGCAGTCACTATGCGAGCACACCTAACCGGCTGGTTGATGACACTGAAGAAGACCTTTGTACTGGCGCCCAGTTCAGTCCTGCGGATCATTGTTCTCATCACCAGCCTCATTGTGCTACCTTATGTGGGGTAGGTACAACTACAACCAGCACAGTGTCCACTACTGTAAGGTACTGTCATGGAAAGGAATAGCATTCGTCTGACAAAACGAATCTTGTATGGATTGCAAACAGAAATTAAAATCAGTGCATTCACATCCTTAGATATGCGTGACCAATCACTTTGTATAATGAGCTGCGACTCGAGGACACACAAACCAGTTACATAATAGCATGCAGTATTTTATTTACAGTCAATTTGAAATACATACAAAACTGTAGCTGCCTGGTGACTTCAAGATATGCTTGAAAGGGTGAAAATAGGTTTGTGGAGACCGGAGTAAAATACAAAAGCAATACTAGTATGTTAAAAGAAATAAAACTGTGTTAGGAAGAAAGTTGCTTTATACCCCATTTGGAATTTAGCATTTGCTGGCCAGAAAGCCTTACTCCTGAACATTTTTTATAGTCTGGAAAATCAATGGCCTAAACAAGGAGCCGATGACAAAGACCTGCTCCATGAAATCAGAAAATGAGCAGTACATTACAAACCAGACTGCATAGGAGACCTATTGTACAAGAGATTTTTACTAAATGGATTTTTCTGAATTGTGAATTAACTCCTTCCAGGCTAAAATCATATTTATTTTACTATGGATTTGTGAAAGCAGTGGTGGTTAGTGGGGTTAAAGAAATGGTAGGTGATGAATTGATGAAGTGGGTAAATAATAACTGAGTGGCCCCTGGAAGCTGGAGGGTTTTAGGAAACTTGTGAAAACATGGACCTAGACTCTTTCGGAAATGGCTACATTTTTGTCTTTATTTCTGCAAATTATATTTATTCAACTGCTCAGTCAAACCATAACCAAAGCACTACAAGTTGCACACAGGAAAATAATAGGATGATGTTGAATGAAACCTTAAATGGTGATTAACCATTTCAGAATCGGTCCAGCCCTCTGTGCCATCTATTGGCTGTATCTGCTGTATTCCACTGTGTCCAGCTGATACTGAATTTATACAGCCTTTAGAATGCACAGCAGGCTTGTACAGGGGGCAGGAATGACCAATCGTCCAATGTGTGAGTGAAGTAGGTCTGTATATATTCCAGATATGAGGGTGTGGGGGCTCCTGAGTGGTGCATCCAGTAAAGGCGCTCCACGTGGAGAGCAGGATGCGCCCTATAGCCTGGAGATCGCAGGTTTGAATCCAGGTTATGTCATTGCCGACCGTGACCAGGAGTTCCCAGGGGTGGCACACAATTGGCCGAGCGCCGCCCGGGTAGGGAGGGTTTGGTCGGCATGGCAATCCACAGTTCACCACGTTCCAGCTACTCCTGTGGCTGATAGGACGCCTGTGGGTCTGCTGTGGAGCCATTCAGATCTGTGTTGCCCTCCGACACTATATGCCTGGTGGCTTCACTGTAGATCTGCAGTGCAAAAAAAGACGGCTAGGCAGGGACACGTTTCAGAGGTCAGGCGCCGTTCCCCGAGCCACGTGGGGGTTGCAGAGGTGAACTGGGATTGATAAAAATAAAAAAAACATGTGAGTGTAGCAGTGTGACATGAGGGAGCATGAGTATGTGCACAGATATGCTTCTAATGCATTTTGAATGCATGCCCTCCATTTATATAAATCTTTACCTCCCAGCGAAATTGGTTTGCTTGCTGTTGCTTACCTCTTTGACTGTCACTGTGTGAAAGTAGCTTACAGAGTGAAAGGGAGAATGGAGCTGGTGTAAGTTTCACCTTTGTGGACTACTCTTATTGAAAGCACCCTTTTAAAATAACAAACCACAGAAGATTTTTGCAGAGCTAAGGCAAATTGTGCAAGAAACATTTATCTGCTTGTTAGAAAAGCCTTAGGATTTAAAATCCTGAATATTAGATTTGTGTACCTGGCAGGCTGTCCTGTTATTAAGGGGAACATTTTAAATGGGAAAAAAAAACTGGTCTGAAACCACAATCCATCGTACTGTATATAGCAACTGCACCTGTCCTGTACTCTGATTATGGTACATAGGACACACATTCACAAAGCTGGATTTGCCTCATATTGCCCTTTGGCTCTAAACAAATCTTCCACCCTGTAAGTTTCTTCCTACAGACTTGTATGAACTCAGCTACTGTAAGTGGTGTTTCTGGATCTTTACTAATTGTAGACAAAGCCTATCCCTCTGGGTATGATGGTTAGTATTGTTATTTACAATGTGTTAATAATATGAGGCGTTGGTGTGTGCCAGTACAGGTTTGGAACTGCCCGTTAGCATGAGAAGACACATTAGGTCTCAAGCAGTACTTGATAGACAGGAATTTCTATAGCATGCACTTACAGATCATGGAATTTTCCATAGAACGTTCTCCTCTGGATACTGCCTTGGACCTCACTTAATTAGGTACTCGTGGACAGCAATACCACGATGATTTCAACTCTCACATTTTGTAAGGTTTCTCACTGAACAGCCTAAGTGTCTTAAATTTGTCGTATCATTTAGCTGTGCGTAATATTGACTTATTAAATTGCTTTTTACAAGAGTCGATACCATTTCATTATACATTCGTAACTGAGTTGCTTGGATTACATTAACTAACACAACACGCTGGTAAACCACTGTTTACAGTGAGCCAGGCGCTAATGCAGATTTTGCTAGAAGTTTCCACTTCCTTTCCGTTGGTATGCAGACCTTTCTGTTTTATAAGGATGTGTGTTTCATTTGCAGGGTTCATGGAGCCACTCTGGGTGTTGGTTCCCTGCTAGCTGGTTTCTTGGGGGAATCCACCATGGTAGCAGTAGCAGCCTTCTATGTATATCGGAAACAGGTACAACAAACCACATCTTCTTACTTTAACATGACTGTAGCTAACAAAAGAATACGTGGGTTTCAAGTAGCAAACGTGCTTTTATTTTACAATAGTTCTGAGTTAGCCTGCCTTCATCTCAGGAAGTCTGTTACTGCTTTACTTCCTTGGTCATTTCACCCCAGCAGTGTATGCTGGGTCAAAGCATGTTACTGTCTGAAAGCATGTCAGTCAATAAGGGAAGGAGCTGATTGGCTATTGCCGGAAAGAAGCCATTGAAGGGTTGGGGACAATGGCATCCGACAGGTGAAATGACCTAAGTGCAAGATAGTATAAAAGCATGGCTTGGAAACAGATATTTGTTTTACACAGCGTACTAACAGATGTGATATTTTTAAAATTGAAATACAGATTTGCTGTGTGTTTCTTTTAGAACTGCACATTTTAGACCAATATAATAAATGGATGCAGATGGTGAAGAAAATATATGCACCTATTTTGTTAACAACACTTACTTTAATTCACTGCTTAGCAAGCTAGTTATTCATGTGATTAGATATCAGAGTGTTAAGTGTAATAGTTCAACAGTAAGTTTCACATGTTCTAGTTGCCTATAACATTTATTAAAAGTTTTTATAGTGTGTCACATTTCCCAGTGCAATTTTTGGCAAGTTTACTTTGAATAAATAAAGATATATTACTATGTCTGTGCATTTTCTAGTAATACCACAGAAGTATTAATATAACAAAACTCTACTATTACAGTTGTAATTATGTGTTGCTTGTGAAGGCAATCCCTCTCGTTAACTTACTGGATTGGAAATTTAGGCCTTTGAAGTCTGCGTTGCTTACTGTACCACAGACATGCAGAAGTGTGTAAAATAATCAGGTGTAAACTAAAGTCGAGCTCAAGTAATTTGAATCTTACTACAAAAAAAGTTCAGGCAATGACATTTATTTATTGGTATTTCTTTTTATTATAAGAAGAAGAAGAAGGACGATAGCGATGATGAGACAGCAGTGGAGGGAGAAGACTCGGCTCCAATGAATCAAGTCGGGGCCAGTGAGGAAACTGATGACATTGTGGAGCTGAGGGAGGAGGACGAATAAAGAGAGGAGGGGGAGAGCAGACTGCAGGAACAGTCTGAACTTGCTTCTGCCACCGCCCGCTTTCTCTCCCCCAGCTCAACGTTGCTCAAGTCCCATTTCTGTTTGCGTACAGTGGAGTGCTTGCCAGGGGGGATACAGCGAGAGGCCTTTGCTTGCATGAGGTGGCTGCGTGTTCCATCAATTTCCCTTGCTGATGAGAGCCGTGAACAGGCCACAGTACACCCCCCCTCCTCAGAGTAGCTTCCAGCGGATACTGTCTTCACAAGACAGAAAAGATGATACCTGTACCAAAGCACTGTCATTCATCCACCTTTACATTTCTCTTGTCTGCTGTTATTTTGCGCTGCCGTCCTATACTTTTATGAAAACACAAAAAAACTGCAAGTGTAAAACTTTATATCATATCTTAGTTGCTTGAAAAAAAGACTTCTGATCTTGAATGTAGAAGAAAAAAGAAATGCATTGAGGTCTCTATATAGACCTGTGCGCTTTTATTTGCCATAGTGCTACTAATTACCAGTTGAGCTGTAATTGGTAAAAAACTGGCATAGCAGTTAGAATGAGGCTTATTTTTCATTTTTATTTAAGTACCAAACTCATTTTCTGAAACCATCAGTATTTAAAAACTTGGGTGTGCAGGGTTTGTGCTTAACTTAAATTACATTTAAAGGGAGTTTTTAAATAATATAGTGGTTAAAAAGTTGTAAGTGTTTAAGTATTGTTAATGGTTTATTTTGTAAGGCTGAGATGTAAATGCAATGCCCGGGGTCAGACAGCCAAGTGTTGGCTGCTTGACTTTTTATCATGTTTGTCAGCACAAGTTTCTTGAATCTGAGAATCTATTTTTTTAATAGATATAACATTAAGCTGTCACTTGTTAAAACACACATTTACAGCTTAGGAATGCCCCTGAACTCATAAAGTAGCCAAAGCATCTAAATGTGTTATTATACACTTGTGGCATACAAGTGTATTTCATATCCCTGTGTCTACCGCACACTGTGGGCATTAACGTCTAGATGTAACTTTGCTTTGGTGGTTTCAAGACGGAAAGAGTTTATGTCCCTGTGCTTAGAAATAAAGAGTCTAAATGAAAAACACCCTTTTCTGGTTTTAAACTGTGATAAAATGGTGCATGAAATGGCATTTTTTTAAAGTTGAAAATCATGTTGTGTGCTTTTACCTAACCAGTAGTCTACAGAGAATTAATTAAAAAATGTTGTTTCAGGGATGGTTAGTATATATATATATATATATATATATATATATATATATATATATATATATATATATATATATATATTTTTTTTTTTTTTTTTTTATTTACATCAAGTAGTAGCTGACTATGCAGATATATTTGAGCAGTACACATTGGGATAAGCCACAGCTGGATCAACCACCTATCCTTGGTTAGCCTTAAAAATAAGGGGGTTGAGGCATTTCAGGGTGATTCCCTGGTACTGTTAAATAATCAAACATCCAGCTGTGGAAATCCGTTTAATTTGTATCTGTGGCTCTTTTCTGTAGAATTGTGCTTAAAGTTTGACAAGGCAACGTCTTTGAACATATGGGAAAATTATATACTGGAACAGAACCCAGCAAATAGTATGGCTCTGAAAGCAGACAGCACACATCAGAGAAGTGAGGCAGAGCACCTAGACCATGGAATCAATATCTTCATCCATAATGCAGTTTTAAACTAAAAAAAAAAAAATAACAGAAACAAATACATAAAGCAACTCAATAGCTTTCCACTATATGCCTTAACTCCAGTCCATTATTATATATATATATATATATATATATATATATATATATATATATATATATATATATATATATATATATATATATAATATATATATATATATATACACACACACATATACACACACACACAAATACAGTGCCTTGCAAAAGTATTCAGACCCCTGACCAATTCTCTCATATTACCGAATTACAAATGGTACATTGAAATTTCGTTCTGTTTGATATTTTATTAAACACTGAAGCTCAGAATCAATTATTGTAAGGTAACATTGGTTTTATGTTGGGAAATATTTTTAAGAAAAATAAAAAACTGAAATATCTTGCTTGCATAAGTATTCAACCCCTGTGCTGTGGAAGCTCCCAGTTTGCACCGATTAAAGAAATTGCCCTAACGAGGACACGATTACCTTACCATTGGCCTCCACCTGTGAACCATTAAAGTTGCTGTCACATTTTCTGGATAAAAACACCACTGTTGAAGGATCATTGGTAAGGCTGTGAATCTGAAGGTAAATGAAGACCAAAGAGCATTCTACAGAAGTTAGAGATAAAGTAATACAAATGCATAGATTAGGGAAAGGGTACAAAATAATATCCAAGTGTTTGGATATCCCAGTGAGCACAGTTGGATCAATAATCAGGAAGTGGAAGCTGCATCACACCACCCAGGCACTGCCAAGAAAAGGCCGTCCCTCAAAACTCTGCGCTCAAACAAGAAGGAGACTTGTGAAAGGAGCCACAGAGAGGCCAACAATCACTTTGAAGGAGCTACAGAGTTCAGTGGCTGGGAGTGGAGTAATGGTGCACCAGTCAACCACATCAAGAGCTCTGCATAACACTGGCCTGTATGGGAGGGTGGCAAGAAAGAAGACGTTACTCAAAAAGTACCATCTGAAAGCACATCTGGAGTTTGCCAGAAAGCATGAGAGTGACCCAGCTGCGATGTGGGAAAAGGTTTTGTGGTCAGATGAGACCAAAATAGAGCTTTTTGGCCAAAACTCAAAGCGCTATGTGTGGCGCAAAGTTAACACTGCCCATGCCTAAAGACACACCATCCCTACAGTGAAGTATGGTGGTGGCAGCATCATGCTATGGGGATGCTTCTCATCAGCAGGGACTGGGTATCTTGTTACAATTGAAGGAAGAATGGATGGAGCAAAGTACAGGAAAATGCTGCAAGAGAATCTGCTTCAGTCCGCTAAAAAACTGAAGCTTGGGAGGAAATTTACCTTTCAGCAGGACAATGATCCCAAGCACAAGGCCAAAGTAACAGTGGAGTGGCTCAAGAACAAAAAGGTGAATGTCCTACAGTGGCCCAGTCAAAGTCTTGATCTCAATTCCATTGAGAATCTGTGGCACTATTTGAAAATTGCGGTCCACAAGCGTCGTCCAACCAACCTGAACAACCTGGAGCAAATCTGCCAAGAAGAATGGACCAAAATCACTCCGACACTGTGTCAAAGCTGCTACATACTTACCCCAAAAGACTTAAAGCTGTTATTGCAGCGAAAGGTGGCTCTACCAAATATTAATGTGTGGGGGTTGAATACTTATGCAAGCAAGATATTTCAGTTTTTTATTTTTCTTAAAAATATTTCCCAACATAGAACCAATGTCACCTTACAATAACTGATTTTGAGTTTAAGTGTTTTAAAATAAAATATCGAACAGAATGAAATTTCAATGTACCATTTGTAATTCAGTAATATGAGAGAATTGGCCAGGGGTCTGATTACTTTTGCAAGGCACTGTACCAGTCAAAAGTTTGAGTACACTTGCTGGAAACTAGTTTTTTTTTCATAATTGACAATGTTTTACGCCGTATACGTTTCTGTAAATACTTGAAAATGAAAACGCATGTTACAATATACAAAACAAAACATAAGGAGTATCAAAGCAATGTTCAAGAAAATTGAAAATTGTCTCTAAATCTTGGATTCCTCAAAATAGTCACCCTTTGGCTTAATAACAGACTCACAAACACAAGACATTCGGTTAACAAGTTTCAGCAGGAAATCACCCGACATGTCTTCCCAGCAGTTCTGCAGCAATTCCCAGGGATGTAAGGCACTTGTGGGTAGCTTTGCTTTGACTCTTCTGTACAGTTCGTCCCATACAAGTTCTATGGGATTGAGGTCCGGAGACTAGGCAGGGCAGGTCATTAGATTGAGTTGTCCTTCACTTTCTTTCTTCGCCAGATAGTTCTTGCACAACTTTGAGGTGTGTTTTGGGTCATTATCTTGCTGAAGAATGGACTGGCCAACTAGCCGTAATTCTAATGGAATGACATGCCTCTGAAGTATGCTATGATAGCTATGCTGGTTGAGCTTGCCATGGACTTGATAAAGATCACCAACGCTGACACCCCAGACCATGACACTGCCTCCTCCATGCAGAACTCATGCACTCACATTCTCTGTGTCTTACAAATACTCGGTGGTTGGACCAAAATATTTCAAAATTTGACTCATTGGTCCATATGAACGACTTCCACTCCTCAAACGTCCAGTTTCTGTGTTTTTTGCCCCAGGAAAGTCTCTTCCTCTTATTCTGCACTGTTAACAATGGTTTCTTTGCAGCAATTATTCCAGTTAGGCCAGCTTCATGCAATCTCCTCTGAACAGTTGATGTTGAAACATCTGCACTTCTAGTAGCATTTAGCTGAGCTTGTATTTCAGGGGCAGTTAATCGCCAGTTTTGCAGACTTGTGACTCGAATTAACTTGTTCTCTGATTCTGAGGTCACCCTTGGTCTGCCTGATCTTGTTTGGTCCTCATGAGTGCCAGTTAATTCAAATCGTTTAATGGTCTTGGCCACAGCAGTTACAGACACTTGCAAAGTTCTTGCGATTTGTCTTAAAGATTGACCTTCATTTCTTAAAGTAATTACAGACACTTTGCTTAACTGAGCATATTTTGCCATTTTCTGCTCTCTTACATTCAGGAATGACAAACTTGTGCCTATGCTGCATATATTTATAGTAATCATGGACCCTCACCTGTTAACAATAACTGGTGACAAAAGGTTAATTAGGTAACAACCATAGAATTGCTACGTATAACGATTTGGTAGCGGATTTTAATAGAACAACTTTTGTTTATGTAATATGAATTATACAAATCAAAAGATCGAATTTTGCATGAGAGTAACATTTAATGTGTGATTTTATAGTATTCATATATTGTCAAACAGTTTTTAACAGGACAAAAAAAAAAGTGCATCAATGACGTTTGACGAGCCTTCGAAGGAGTAAAACAATCTTCGAATCCCTGGCTAGCGAACGAACCTTCGAACACAACCCTAAAATATTTAACTGATGTGACTTATCCAAGCCAGAGGCCGAAAGGTTTGTTTCCTAGCAACGCGGTGACGTTGGCTTGTTCCACAAAACCATGCCTCCCCATGGAAAATTGGTCCACATGAATGTCAGTATACAGTATGCGCTTATCTGCTATGATGCAATATATACATCAATGGGGCATGCTTCTAATCAGGTGGCAGAGGACATTTTGTGGATCTTGGCCCACTCTTCAGTCTTCATGTTTTATTACAGGGTGCAGGACTGTGTCTATGTACCGTGAAGCGGTAAATCCACAAGCCATCACACAAAGCCGAGCTGCTTGAATTTTTGCGCCAGGAGTGGCATAAAGTCACCCAACATCAATGTGAAAGACTGGTGGAGAGCATGCCAAGACGCATGAAAGTTGTGCTTGAAAATTAGGGTTATTCCACCAAATATTGATTTCTGAACTCTTCCTAAGTTAAAACATTAGTATTCTGTTGTTTAAAAATGAATCTAAACTTATTTTCTTTGCATTATTCGAGGTCTGACAACACTGCATCTTTTTTGTTATTTTGACCAGTTGTCATTTTCTGCAAATAAATGCTCTAAATGACAATATTTTTATTTGGAATTTGGGAGAAATGTTGTCAGTAGTTTATAGAATAAAACATAAATGTTAATTTTACCCAAACGCATACCTATAAATAGTAAAACCAGAGAAACTGATAATTTTGCAGTGGTCTCTTAATTTTTTCCAGAGCTATATATATATATATATATACACACACACACACAATGAAAAGTTTATATACCCCACCGGAAATGTGTAATTTCTAGAAATTTCTCGAAAACAGAATTTTAGGAAAGATCTTTTATAGCAAAAGTTTTCCTTTTGGGGATGATGAAAAACAGTTACAAGAAATAGATGTCTAAAATTATTTATTTCAGCAATTTTCTTTGCAAAACTCCAAATGCTAATTCAAAAGTATTCATACCCTTTGATGCTATGATAGTATTGTCTACAAGGTGCTAGAAATTTCAATATAATAATGCAGAACCTAAATTTAGAAAAGTCTAGAAAATGCTGGATTGTAGGTGAAAATTCCAAGAGTATGAAAGGGTTAGGCATAGGATGATTGCTGTCATTACCAATAAGTAAATATGGGAAGAAGTAAAAAGCTATCTGAAGACGTTAGGCAGAAAATTGTTTATTGTCATAAAGCTGTAGTAAGGTACAAGAAGATTTCCAAGCATTTGCGTATCCCAATTTCAACTATTGTTTCTATTATCAAGAAGTACAAGACTCATGGTACTGTCACAACACTCTCTCAGTCTGGAAGAAAGAAGGTGCTTTCACCAGTAACAAGTAGAAGAATTGTGAGGAAGGTTAATAACAATCTGAGATTGACTGTCAAAGATATTCAAAGTGAACTGGCTGCAAGTGGGATTGGGGTTTCCATTTCAACGATAGGTCGAGTATTGAATGGTGAAGGTCTGAATGTTCGCAGGCCAAGGAAAAAGTCACTCTTAGGAAAACATCACAACGACAATCGCTTAAAGTTTGCAATACAATACTTGAATGATGGATATGAGTTCTGGTCAAAGGTTTTGTGGAGTGATGAAACAAAAAGAGCTATGTGGTCACGCTGATATTTGTTACGTTTGGAGAAAGTCTGGTGAGGTGTACAATGAAAGAACACCATACTTACTGTCAAGCATGGAAGTGGTAATATCCTTTGTTTTTCCTCTACAGTCACAGGAGATTTAGTTCCAATACATGGTAAAATGGATTCCATAGCAAACCAAAAGACACTGGACAATCATCTGAAACCCTCTGCTACAAAACTTCGTTTACAGCACAACTGGACATTCCAACACAATGATCCAATGCAAATCAAAGATCAAAATAAAATCAAGGTTCTGGAATGGCCTAGTCAAAGTCCCGATCTAAATCCAATTGAGAATCTTTGGTATGATTTGAAGAAGGCTGTGCACAAGAGAAGTCCTCGGAATTTGAATGAACTGTAACAATTTTGCATTGAAGAATGGTCAAAAATCACTAAAGAATCATGCCAATTTAAAAGAGGTTATTATTGCTAAAAGTGCCTCAACTTGCTATCAATTTAATTTTCCTTGATAGGTTTTTGGAATTAGCATTTTTGGAGATTTGCAAAAGAAATTACTGAAATAAATAATTCTATTAATAATATTTTCGAGAAATATCTAGAAGTTATATATTTCCATTGGGGTATGTAAACTTTTGACTACAACTGTGTGCAAGAATATACTGTATATAATATATACAAACGAGAACCAAAATGATATGTGCTTAAAAAAAAAAAAAAGCTTATGTAACCCCCAATAATAACTACAAAAACTACAACTGAAATTATTCAAATACGTGGGATATAAATTATGGGTCCAAGTCACAAAACATTGCAGCAATTTTTATGTGAAAATGTTTGAGAAACATGAGACATGAGAACTATAAAGCCTCCACAAAAGGTGGAGAAATGTTTCACTGATACACAGTTTGGGGGAGTAAGTATATCTATAGGTTAAAAGAAACTGAATATTTTACACAAGTCAATAAATATGTTTCTTACACACAATTGTTCTTCTTATGTCCCAGAATTCAAAAGAAATTGATTTAACAATTGTCTTAAAAGCAAAGAAGACCTGGTTTAGCAGTCTATTGCTGCCACAGGAGGGGCTTTGAACTTGTGATCAGGACTTGATGACTGAAATAGAAAATGTATACAAAGTGATTCTAAACAAGAACACATGCATTAAGATGACTGGTATTTCATACCCATACCAAATTGCTCATTACGGGTGTGAAAATCCACCAAGGGACCCAAAGTGAAGATGTGGGGCAGGAGGAACCAAGAACACTACTAGAGTAATACAGTGGACTAGAAATTAAGAGAGTTTTGGCTGGCAGCATCTATAACAAGCCATTATAGTAAGATGGTGCAGCTTTCAAGGTGTATAGCTAATTAAATAGCTTTGTAAATTGTACCTGTTGTAGTTTGTTGGTCATATATGTACATATATATAAGTTTTGAAAGACGCACATGTACTTCAGAAAACACTAAAGTATGTTTACAAACCGTTGTAGTATACAATCAATATATTCCTATTAAAGTTAGGACAGTATTTTTATTTTTTATTTTAAATTGTATTACTGGTGTAACCACCTTCTTTCCGGGACAGACCAAACCAGTGTTTCTGAAATTAGGACACCAGGGAGATTTTGTGCAGCCACAGCAGACCCCAATAGAACCTTTTTATCAGCCTTTCCTTGGGGGTGATATCAGCACTGTGTGCAGCTTTCATTCAGCATATTACATTGCTGTTTTCATAGAACTGCATTTTGATTCCTCCCATGTTACCTTCTGTTGGCCAGCCACCAATAAGAGACACACCCATCCAAGACAAGACAATAAACCAAATCTAACATGTACACACTCCTCATTCCAAAACACAACAATCTGTCTTGGAAAATGCCCTTCTAAAACCATTCTACCACAGAGAACTTCTTGTCATTTTTGTACAATTGTATTTGCTAGTCTACTAGAGCTAGAAAATGCAGTAAGCAATCTACAGATATTATAACCAGACATCCTTGCCATAAGACACAGTGTGAGTCAGTGGTAATCCAGCTTGCATTAATCACATGCTTTTGATGCAATAAATGAGAGCTGTACAGTATTTGCACAGCTTGTTTTTCAACTTGTCATTTTGCATAGTAACAGATTCTGTATACCGATGGTAATGCACCGAGTATTAAAACGCCTGTAAAAGCTACAGTTTTAGTACTCAAAGGGTAGTACTTCATTATTTTATTTTTAATAACATTTTTTTTTTTTTTTTTTAAGATTACAAGAGATATTATATATAGTCACAGCATAGATAAGTGCCAACTGCTTAATTACACTGTACTCTGGAATATGTAAGTTGAGAAAAATAAAGCAATTTTCTTCATTAAAACTGAGTCCTGCATTAAAGAAAAATTAGAGCTTTTCAGTTAACCTGTGCTGCACTGCAGCCAGTGTATCAGATGATACAGTAATGTAGCATAAACTTGTCACCTAGATCTCAGTTCTATGCTAATTTAAAAACACTAGCAATCCACAGCATCACATTTATGTGTTTGTAAAGAATAACCTCAGAGCATTATAATATGGTGATGGCAGTAATGCTTGAATCTTGTAGTAATATGCATTATTTATACCAGGCATATTTCCACCATTTCAAAAACAACTGCTCAGTGTTTGTGGGAGAAAAGGCTGATGAGCATTAATCAGGCTGCTGGGTTGACTTGCTGTTCTGATAAATGTGTTGTTTATAAATAACGACTTGAGGTTGGTATAAAACCGAGCTGGAACAGTTTGTTCTGTTTCATAGTGCTGCCCAAGGCAATATGAATGAACTTCTCCTGACTTGTGTTGTTAGATACAGATTTAAAAAGTCAAAGCAGAAAATATTTGATTTTATGTAAGTGTCAGTATTGTGTACCTCATTGCTGACACCTGCAGGTGGGTCAGGCAATGGTCTTTATGTTTAAAGGGAAAAATGCTGTTCTTGAGAGATCCATCATACACATTCTCGGCTTGTTAAATAACACTGCTTTTAATGGAATCATGAATGAAAAGCAATGGATCACGCTACACTATCATTGCATAAACATTACAATTTAAAATTTCAGATGGTATGTGAATCTGGGTTTTTAATGCTTACAGTTTTCTCTCAAGGGTTTATGGCATAAACCTTTTGGTGTTTGGTATTGTTTATAGCCAAATAGAGATTTTGAACATTTGCTTAATATGTGCCTTATTTGTGATGGGTTTATGTTCAATTTAAGTGGAATCTATTTTATCCTATTTGTCATGACTAACAACAGTTTCCGTTTTTATCTAAAATAATATTTGGAGTACTTTGCTGCTCTAAATACAGGAAGGAGCTTTTAGCTCTTTGCTAATGCTGTTTAACGTATGTGTTAGAACGCCGTTAATCTGGTTTTGGAAGAGACTTGACAGACAGCTTTAAAATCACATAACGTACAATAGAAATAAAAAAGAGGTAACTACTCACAAGAGCAGGGCTGTGACAGGAAAAGGTGAATTGAAGGTGGAGGATATACGTGTAGAGATTATTGAGGAATCCTCACTGGGACCAATGCCCCCCCTTCCTGTACTGGACAGAGTGATCTTTAGCAAAAATATTTCCAATCTTTGATGCAGCTGGTGCCTTCTTTGCTTGTGGAGCGTGACAGTTCATGTTCAGTCATTTACTGGAAGCAAACTCAACCGACTGCTAGGTTCCTACAAGCTGGGTAACAAACAGGTAGTGCCTCAATAAGGCAAACACTTCCTGTATTTATTTTTAAGTGATACCAATTTTTCAGTAATGGGTTATGTTGAGTGATGTTTAATAAGGTCCTGAAGGGGAATAATTATGTCAAGCCACGATACTAAGAAGTACATTCTGGTACAGTACTTAAAATGTGCAGACATAAGTCTAACCTGAAAGAAATAAAGTGCATATTCATAAGACAAAAATTATAACAAAAAATAATTACAAAAATTAATGTATTGTGCAGTAAACCATTGTAAATCCAAACTACAAAAAATCCATACCTGCTGTAAAATGTTTAAAACATGTAGTATAGTATTAAAGGTAGTTTCAATGTCCATTATTTATATTGCTTAATTAGGCTGTATTGCATTGGCATTATGCTTTACTTTGTATACAGTGTGACTATATGTATAGTGTCCTCTATGTAACAGACATTTATGCATTTAAAATGACATTTAGGCTTTGCTTTATGATTTACGCTAAATAACTAAATCAATCAAATGCTTAATTGACTGGTTTATATAAATGCATACGATTTTACGTGATTAAAAATAAAGTTCTGTAAGAAAATGTTGCTTCAATTTCTGCTTTAATGCTTTATTGCAAACAAAGTCCTGACTGTTTGCACACAATTCTGATGGTGGGCCTTTGTCAGTTTGTAAAATGGATGCTTTATTAATAATTACTCTATAGCCCACAGTAGAAATCCTTTATATTAAAGTGTGCCTCTGGAAATTTGATTTAATGTTTCCACAGAACATGGAAATAAAGCATGTGCTGTTTATTTATATGTTGCTTGATAATTTATTGTCTACAAATTGCATCCCATAAAAGGGAATGAAAGCCATGTCATAAACACAGGCTAGTTCACCATGATAACGTTGTTAATGTTGTTTATTTTCTGTTCACACCGAAAAGCATGTAAACTCTGATTTATGACTCGGACAGCTTAGCACTTGTTCCTTCCGTGAAACTTTCCTCCCCAACTGCCGCTCATCAATGAAAACCCGGTGGTTGCTTAGTTACAGAGGGCCGTATTTTCTAATCAGTTACTGCAGTCTTTAATGAACTCCTACTGATTTTTACAAAACTAGTATCCAACATGTAAGTCGTGTAATTGAAAGTCTCTTAAGCACTCTCCAGTTATTTGTTACTCAGTTTTGTACATTACTGTTGAATTTGCATCCTTAAAAAAAAATAGGAATTAATTAAAGACTGGAGTAAACTCTTTGAAAATATGATTTGATAAAACAGCTTTCTACAAAATAAATGAAATTAAATTAAATTTACATATGCAGTATAAAATACATGGTATGAATGGGATAGCTAATTGCAGGCTATCATCACTTGTTAGGTAAATGTCGTATCTAATAGGCTGAAATCAGCTATCCTATATAAGGTCAATCCTTAAGTTAGTCCGAGTACCAGCTTCTATGTAGTTTACAGGTTATATCCATTATCTAATACCTTAAGATTCCAGCCAAATTCTTTATCCACCAATAGTTCAGTAAGTAAGGAGACCACGACTTCAGTTCATTTTCTAGTTTAACCTTCTCACTATGAATGAGGTATCTGCCCATAAACCTACTTTTACCTTGTACATTAGACAAATCCATAGTCATTCTTACGAAACAATCAATCATTTCTAATTTATCAGCATCATTACTCATTAACTAACACATAGTTTACAGCTTGTACGTATTATTAAAAGGGGGAAAAAGTTACTTTTATTAACTTCTAAAAAAATTAAAAATGACCTTGTTGTTAGCTCAGAATGCTTAATTGCTGCCAGTCAGTTATCTTACAATAATATAGAGTGCTGTTTAGTACACGCTGAACCCTGGTGCTAAGAAGTGCATTCTAGTACAGTACCAACACAATGTAGACCTAAAAATAATCCGAAGGAAACCGAATAACGTTCATAGTCCATACATTTAAAACATGTAGGAACTACAAAAATAAACTGCTTGTACAATACATCATTGTAAATCTGAATTGTGAACTATTTGTTACATAATTAACATAGATCATAGCTTGTTTGTTTAATGATTTTTAATGATATATATATATATATATATATATATATATATATATATATATATATATATATATATCTCATATATATATATATATATATATATATATATTAGATCACATTATCTAACGTGGAGATTGCACCTCACCACAGTTTGTTCACCCCTTTAAAAGCAGGACCCAGAGATGGAAGTTTATCAGTGCTTGGCACTATTTTTAATATTTACACCAAAACAAAACAAACATCTAGCTCCTTCGGAGCACTACCTTCACACTCAGGATCTCCCCGACTACCAAACCGGGCATACACAATGAAAAAAAGGTTTTACACACCACCTTTAACTTTTCCATACGGCTGTGCTTGCTCCCTCCCTCCCTCCCTCCCTCCCTCCCTCTCTCTCGTCTCTCTCTCTCTCTCTCTCTCCTCTCTCCCTCCTCTCTCTCTCTCTCTCTCTCTCTCTCTCTCTCTCTCTCTCTCTCTCTCTCTCTCTCTCTCTCTCTCTCTCTCTCTCTCTCACACACACACACACACACACGAACAAACTGACTGCACTAGTTATAAACTGCACCTAGCACTAATTGTCGATCATTCCCAGGTGAGGGTGATAAACAATTAACAAATACTACAATTAACAAATTAAATTAAATAAAGCAATATGTGTATTTTCACCTATTTTATGCAGGGAGGAATTTGCCCCTCTCCCTGCTACCTTACTTATATATATCAACATCACAAAAAAGTAGACCATCATGACATACATCCACTAGACAGAACATAATTTCCAGTTATAGCCTTCATTAAATTAATCAATGGGGCGCCAGTACCATGAAAAAGATATATTTA
Organism: Polyodon spathula; assembly: GCF_017654505.1. Lineage (NCBI taxonomy): Eukaryota > Metazoa > Chordata > Actinopteri > Acipenseriformes > Polyodontidae > Polyodon > Polyodon spathula. The sequence goes on along the minus strand of NC_054537.1, from coordinate 16,026,925 downwards.
TAGTATGCAAACAGCGGTTCTGAAGATATAACATTCATAATCCAAACAGATAACAAGACATTATCATCAAGAATGTGTGCCAGGGACGGTTCATACCAAGTTTAACTACAAATGGTTGAACAAGTAAAATGCAGTTTTACTTTGCACTTTTGCAGTTTCAAAACTTTATATACAGACAGGATCATCTTTATATCCCCATCTTCTGATATTGGTGCTCAAGAATATATTTACAAAGTCTAATTACAAGTGTATAAGAGGTTCTCTGAAATGTAAGTATCTCATACAGGGGCCTCCATTATATCCCTGCAGGGTGCGTTAAAAGCACCCTGTCAAGAAATCTGATGCTGAAAATGACTCAAAAACACACCGTTAGCAGGCACCCATTTAGCGAAAATGCGGGCCTATTGATCTTATGTATAGACTGAAATTAAGAACATGCATAATTACAAGCTCCAAATCTTTTCCTGTTTCAACACATGCACCTGGTCTCCTTTTTATTAATAACAACTGCAATGCAGCTCAAGCCACGCTAGACAGACTCCTTCTATGTACGTAAAAGTCCAGTGAAAGTAAGGCCAAGAGCTATAACCTTGTTGTGTCTTGCTTTTCGACCGGGACATTGTAGTGTCTGTCATCCTCTGTGATGAGACACACAGCTGGCCAATCTTCTTTATGATCATTGGGTTAAATGTGAGAAACTCATCCGTTTCAAATTTGTAAAGCCTGTACACACGAATTGTAAGTTCCAGAGTGTAGCCCAGGGGGAACATCTCGACATGTAAGAGAAGCAGCATTCTGTCATTAGATCAATGCAGCAGGTGCTGGGTCTAACTGCCCTCAAGTGCTTTACTTTTATATATCAAATCTGTGCCAAAAAAATGGTTAGTATTTTTTTTTTTTTTTTTTTGCATTAATGAAATAACGTTAAAAGCTGTACAAGTCAACACACCTGTAATTACATTGCTGTTTAACAAAATATATTGATTTAGGGCTAAATTCTCAAAGCAATTTGATCCAATTCATCATTAACACCATTTTTTCAGAAAGTCGTACCAATAAAGTTACCAAACCAGATAGACAACTAAGCCTTTCAATTAAGGGGTTGAATTAATGTATTAAGTTGTTTATATACATTAGATGCCTAATTGGTGTCGTCCCGTTCCCCCCCCCCCCCCCCCCCCCCCCCCCCCCCCCTCAGAGAGAAAGAAATGGTGCTCTTCAGAAAAATGACGATGTGGAGAATCTAGCGCCTAATGTTTTTTCTGATGAGGTTATAACTAGCGATGATCATTACAGTAATGACTAGCGATGCTCAAGACATTTTCTAAATGCATGACATTTTTTAAATGACAAAAAAAAAAATATAACATCCATGCATTTTAGTCACCTGTGCTCTCTACTTGTACATTAAGATAAACTTTGTATGCATTCCTTAAATAGGTACGCTCTTGCTACAACTTGCAGTAGCAAAACATTGTAAATGACATATTAAATCTGTTTAAAAAATAGACATGGGAATCATCTTTATTTCAAATTGCTTTGCTCATTTTACAGATATAATTTGTATAATACAGATACTTGTACATCTTAAAGTTGTTACCTTCTTAAACATGTAAAGACAAATACTCAGAAGCTCAAGGAGCTACTAGTACTGCAGATGAAGAAGGAAGCAGAGAAGCCAGACTGCATATTGCAAGAAAATGGCACTGAAGGACAGCGACCTGACTGACTTGCTCAAGTCCACAGCTGAAGCCCACTTGATTGAGGTGGTTGCTGAGGAATGTGCAGGGGGTATCATAAATGTCCAGAACAAACGAGAGCCAGCAGAAAATGGGCACGTCCTTGTCCAGCTGCATATCATTGTGCAGTTCAATAGCAGTATTCAACATCAGCAATTTCACAGCCTCCAGCAAACTGTACTCCTCCTCTTCATTCCTGAAGATCTCTTCACACACGGCTTGTCTCTCTTCTGCACTGGAGGATTCCACCACGGCCAACCACTTTACCATGGAAAAATAAGAGAATATGAAGGAGCTCTCTGTGGGTTTTTTATGATTATAATAATGCTTATTAAAAATAATTAACCAATTAGTGTGTTTCACTTCATTCATGAGAGGATTTCTGTGTGCAGGTGTTTTGTTCACAACACAGTCGATCAGGGGTGGCCTATAAGTTTTGAAATGTCTTACGTGTGCATTGCCACGTGTAAACAGAACAGCTCGGCAATGCTCATGTGACTACACTAAACTAATAGAACAGCAGCACTGGAACATAAAAACACAGCATCAAACCATGGACAAGTTTATATTAATAACAACAAACTTTAAATGCTGTAGTCCACTGTTAAACATCTAATCAAACTTGATAAAGCACCATCTTAGAATTAGCTATTGAATTAAAATGAGTTCTTCTGAAACAATCAAGCCTGGATTAAGAACAATACTTTTACAACCTTTCTCTTTAGAAGCTGACCTTTTAGCAATTCCATCAAATTTCCATTTGTATACTCTTATGTAAACCTCCACTGCTTGAGGCAGTCATGACAGGAGGCTAACTTTTCAGGCAGCTGAAAAAACAGAAAGAAAAGTTTTCATCAGTCAGTCATGTTTTGTTTGACTTAAATTTTCTAGAATGATAACTTTTTTTAAGAAATGCTCAAATGAGTTCAGTATGTGGAACATTGGCAATATTTACTTATATTAGGTTAAATTAAATAGAGAATAATGCATGACGTAGTGTGTAATAAATGAAAATTTAATACCCACTCAAGGGATGGGATGCTAGCCAAGAGTCCCACAAAGGGTGGGCACTAAATTCTCTTTTTTTTTTTCCTGCCAGAGTTGCAGTTCCTGCTTACTCTGCTTCATCTGCCAGTGAGTTATTAGCTTGCGCTGGGGTTGTGCTCTGCTGCTGATGTTAATGAATTTTCAATGGGCCAACAACTGGATGGCCCATTGAAAAAATTGCTCACAATTTATTATTACATAATACAATTTACCTATAAACTGTTGTACAGCTCATTTCACTCCTTGACCACCTTCTTCATAATCATCCACAGAAGACTAAATACAGCTTTCCACCCAAAAAGCAAGTGTGTGATGAGGTTTGCGACATTGCAACAGAAAATACAGTATAAGCAAGGCACACAACCAACTACATTGAATGCCCTGCCCAGTCTCCAGAAAGACACAATATGAGTTTTAAAACTCATGTAAGGGACCCTCATAGCAGGCAATACTGTCACAAGATATCACATACCAGCAGTCTGTAAGAATGGAAGGAGGTTGTTCAGGAACAAGGCTTGATTCAGACACACTTCCACGTATGCAAAGGACAGTGACAGACATTTACAATAATAAGCAGTACAAACTGCTTTTATTGTCCTTCGGTAGCAGCTACAAGGTAGAATGGTTTAATATTGCCAGGGATCCAGACATCAATAACAGTCATTGAATGAAGTCATATTAAATAAGTTTCAGTAATCATTACACAACAAAAAAGGTGGCGAATTTGTTTTGAGATAAAACACAAGAATACCTGCATTCAGGGCTTACACCTGGATAAAGTCTTCTCTCTGAAGCCAGGCTGGCACTTCCTTACTCTGGATCAATGCCTGGAAAAGCGTTGCCCACAGTGCACAGTAATTATCTCCTCGCACTCTCCAAAGCCAACTGAAACTTTTAGGAACTTCTTCATATGCCTACAGACAAGTCAAGGAAGCAGCAGTTACTTTCATTGGACATTTTGGATCACAAACAAGTTACAACTTTAAAATAGTAAGATATATAACAAATAGGGAATATAGAATAATTCTCATTATAAAAAAAATAAATAAAAAAAGTGTAACAAATTTCTCTACTATGTTATTTTTGCTTTCTGCAGTTGTACAGATTAAAAAACTAGAACTTGTAATAGTATGTTTGAATAATAATACAAAAAAAATATTTATAGCATGCAGTATCCTGGTGTGCATGAAGATGCATCAAGATTACACCAGAATTCTCAGCTGATATTAGCAAAGGAAACTGGAAACAGTTTTCATGGCTTAGCAGAGAGATGTATTAAAACAGATTTTCTAGTTCAGCAGTTTTTGACCTGTTTTCATCTAAGTAGTCTCTGCTGTCTAATGGAGAAAATGCCAACTAAGATAAGAAAACCACTCATCTGCAATGATTTCTAGGAAACCCTTCTCTGCCCGAACAATCTTCCAATAGGTTAGCAACTCTGACGTCAATACTGAATACAATAGTTCACACACAGAAGACTCCCTGTCTGTCAAATGCTTTGCTTCTCTGAGGGTCTGGCAACACAGCAGAGTAGCTATGAATTGGCTTTACTCTGGTGTAAATGGACACAGAGGAATACAAATAAATATAATTTACTAGGCTTGCATTTACCATATTTAGATCCACTTGACATTGCTACAGTATATTATAACCAAAGTGCAAGACATACAAAGTTATTGGATATGGCATTTCAACATAGGTTTGCTATTGATCCCTACACCATATTCCAATTTTCTTTCCAGCTCACCTTTTTAATCTGTACACTTCTGGCCGTGTTCCCTCTCAACTCACTTTCACTGTACATCAAAATGTCCACTTCTGGAGAGATGCTGCAATTATCTTGCAGAAATGAAAAGAAAATTAGTTGTAATGTAAAAATCTATTTAAACTTTCTGCCCTATTCTTCTGAATAGGGTCTATTATTCTTTGATACTACTGTTTCAATACATCTGATCAGTGAAGCAAGAACAATGAGCACTAAGTTTCGAATCAGCTACATTTTGGAATACAATGCAATGCTAAAGAAGCACTCACCCATAAAATCATCTACATATTTAGCTCCATTTTTTTTCAGCTAATCCTTTTCTATCTCTTCTGCACCTCGATACAGATCAACTTCACTGTGAAGAGATCAGTAAGATTTTTTCAAGTGAGATCTAAGCTGGGTGAGAAGCATTCCTGTCAGGGATAGATGTACAGTTGACTCTGCATAATTGCACGGGCTCAGGACTGGTGTGAGGTCATGCACATAACCGGAGTATGCACATAACCATAGTGAGGGAATACAATGGGATACAATGACAATGGGTCTATATGTACATGTATATATGACTCATTGTGATCAGATTCATAACTTTATTTTTTCCTTATATTTTATTACAAGTAACTTAAAATACAGAACAAGTTCAGAAAAATAAACCAACTTGAAATAAGTTATGCACTCAATACAAACACTATTCTCTGCCAACACACAATATGAAAAGTAAAATAATGTACAGTAACAGCCCACATAAACTAAGCTATTATAATCCAGTAAAACATAAGTTTAACAGGCGTGTACAGTACCTTACTACAGATCTTGTAACTACAACATAACAAAAAAGATATTTGATGGAATTATGCACAGTATTCGTCCAACTACTGATAAACAACTATAAAAAAAAAAAAAAAAAACTGTCCTAAGACAACATTTGCCTCCCTTTTACACCATGTTGCTGGGACTTGATTGATGATCAATTATTCAGTCAAGACCCAGCCACATTCTACATATCGATTTGGCAGGGACGGAATTAGCCTCATCCCTGCCAAACTTAAAATTTAAAATAATAAGTCTTTATTTAGACAGGCAAGGCTTCTGCCCTGTCACAGTACAATGATCAGTACCTTGTGTTAGCCTCCTCTTTGACAGCAGCACTCATTTCTCATGGGTTCATTTCTCAAGCTTTAGGGCACTTGATTTTTCCTGGGTTACGCTTTGGCTCTCCGGTTCCATCTCTATGCTGGGCGTCCTTTGGTTAGATCGTCTCCAATGTCTTCCAGAGACTGTACTATATTTACCTCCACAGCACTGTCCGGTTGCTCTGGACTTTCAAATGCTTGGGTATCTACAATGTTTTCTTCCACAGTATGTGTGTGTGTGTGTGTGTGGTGTGTGTGTGTGTGTATATATATTATATATATATATATATTATTTATTATATATATATATATATATATATATTTTTTTTTTTTTCTATAAGTATTTATGTGGCTTTGGCTTACAGTGGGTGTAGATACTGTGAAGATGGTCAACCACATTTTACAGCAGTAAACCCCCAATATCACTCTGTGGATAGGATTGTGTGTGGTTATTTTGTTATGTCCATGTATTTTGAACATACCTCTCACTCCTCTGCAAGTCTTACAGCATCGCTGTTACAACTGCTGGCAAGAATGTAGTAATCTTCATCTGCTGTCTCTGTTATGGAGCCGCTTGTGTCTTCTTGCACGGCATCATTGACTACCCCTGCGGTTCCATTTCCATGCTGCAAATTATCAATGCAAGCAGTTTGATTTATTTTCTCAATTGCAATCACAGATTTAGTCCTGAAAAAAAAAAAAAAAGTTAAAAAAAAAGATTTATGAAACTGTGCCACTGCATTAATGGAATGGTGATTTATGAAATAGGCATTCTCTTAATTCTGGATACCCAAGTAAAAAAGAAAACACCAAGCTTCTGTCAAACTGATGGTTCTCTAGTTGTTGTTAAAGAACGCATGGATTTAGTATTTGATCATAAGGCCAGGCCGAGGTAATTTGAAGTGTGTATCCTAAAAACAAAAAGCATTATCTGATTGATCATTCATCGAGGGAGCTTTCCTTGAAAGATGAAGAGATTCATGTTTGTATTTTGAGTGATGCAGCAAACCAGTAGAGAAATCAAGAAACCTCATTAGTTTCATTACCCCATACCCACCTTTTATTAAAGAAGGCCAGGGAACCGGACAATTGTAAAATAGATCTTAAACCACATAAACTAAGACTAACCCTTACTTACAGGCTGCTCGTGTTCTTCATGGGTTACTGTGGCTTCAGTAACCCTTCCTGCAAAGGCTGTATGTGCTGTGTGCTCCAGGCCAGCTGCCAGTGTCTCTGACTCTAGCAGACTGATAGATTCGCTCTCCTGATGCACAGCTACAGCTTCCTCAGCTCAATTTTCTAAGCATGCTGGCATTACTACAGCACCCTCTGCCACTCTGTTGACTGGCATGGCATCTTTAATATTCTCCTGGCTGGGAAAAATAAAGTGAATCCTAATTAAACCATGCTGATAATCTGGAGCCAATGGAAACAAACAAGACCGATTTCAACCCACTCCCAGTCAGGCAAGACAATAAAGTGGTCTGTAAACTGAAATGTATTCAAAAGATCATGGGCAAGACAAATAAACTTTATTCTTATCCAGGAACTGACCTGCATTGTTGCAACTACTAGCAACACGTTAACAAATTAACCGAATTGTTGAAAGCAAACCACAAGATTTTACTTTGAGATACACACATCATAATAGAGGACTTAATTTTACAGCAGTACCTTTGCCATTTGAGTCTGACAACCCAAGTGAAATACATTGCGCATTGAGATGTTATAATGAATCCCTAGTAGTTACACTAGTCTACACACAAGAGTCCAAGGTTACACCTACCGAATACACTGTAACACCAGCAGCACATTCAAGTCTGGTACTTCAGTAATTTTAGACTCACACTTTCTGACATTATGAAGAAATCTCTGCGACAGCCCACCTCCTCGCTGGTGAAATATTTTACGTTTATAATATTGTGGTAATATTATTAAACTAAACTGTGAATATCCACTCAAAACTGTAACACATTTTACTTTAAAGCTTAGAAGAAAGAAAAAAAAAAAAGCCAATATCGTTTTTTTTTGTTTAATGAACTCTTCAATCGTTTACATGAATTTGACAACCGCAACCCAACACTTACTAAATTAGATACATCGTTTTAATTCCACTCGTAAAATAAGAGAGATTTGAATAAGAGAGTACTGCAGCTAGAAACAGATTGCACTTCGACCTCCTTACTGGATCGTTCTCTACATTAATTCTTACTGAGTTTGAACGACCTTTATGTTTCCAGTCCCCCCAAACAAAAATAACATCGTGTAACAATTTTTTTTTTTTCCTGGGTAGTAAGTGTTATTTCCTAATTGCTTATGCCTCAAAAGTATAGAAAATGGCTATTATTCCCCACAAACTTTGCTTTTGTGACCAGGACAGTGATATTTCAAAATATCACTATTTCCAATGGGAAAACGGGCAAATGTGTTTCTTTTCGTTCACATAAAGTCAGAAAAAAACAACATATGAATTCAAATTAACATGTATTTATACCAATGTAATACAAAAATGATTACAAAAGATTTAGAAGTGAGTAGTTTTTCGAGATTTGCAATTATACTGTATTTACAGTTGTAGTACAAATCGTATTAAATTGCAGGGTAGAAATCATCCTAAAAACTACAATCCCATCATGCTCATGCCCAAGGTTTGCATGGTTTACACAACCCCTATTGCAACAAGAGAACCCTTTTCTTAGTTCTCTCTGTTTTTTTTTCGATTTGCTCCCCCCCCCCCCAAGAGCTTTAAAAACAACAATTTGGTAATTGCAAATTAATGTAGTTGCTATAGTATATATAAATTTTACTTATAATTTTATTTTAACTTAACACGTATGTTAACTTTCTAGATGTCTTTTTCAGCAATGTTTCCAGATTCATAACAAACTCACTTCCTACTCGTTACTTCCCCTTTCTGTAGATTCAGTCGCTTCTACACAGAAAACTTACGAAGATACCCCCCACCTTGTGGCAAAACTGAATTATGTTTTATAACAGGCACATTTATACCCTCAGCAATATATAACTCAATAGTGACATTTTTTAAAACAGTAAAATGGTCCAATAATATATTGCTGTAGGCATCTCCTGGCTTGTATTGAATACTGAACATTTTCTAAAAGTTTTACATATCCCCACACACTATTAAAAATGTCGTCATGGCATTTTCCAGAAAATAGAAATAAACCAGTTAGGGGCTGGCCATGTTGTTTTGATCAGCAATCTTGTGTCATGCTCAAGTTAGCTGCGCCTGTTCCAGTGCCCTCCTTTTTTTTTTTTTTTTTTTTTTTTTTTAACCAAACCACGTTAATAATGACTTTTATGGAATCATTTTCCCTTATCACAATACAAGATCTTAATAAATTAGTGATGCAGAGGCACTCTTCCACTTGTTTTGTTTAGATCCAATTCCAATGAAAATCCTCAAAGGCATTTTATTATTATTATTTGTATTCTTATTATTGTTATTATTTCAATTTAGTAGTTGCCAATTGAGTTTACCCTGTTGTTCTCCCAATTTGAAATGTCCAATTGTATTTTAGGCTCAGCGCTACCACCTCTGCATTGACTCGGAAGATGAACACCCGCTGTCCTTTGAAAGGTGTGCAGTCTACCGACCGCTTCTTTTCACTCTGCTGGTCCTCCATACAGCCAACCCAGAGCTATAGCGTAGGAGGATAACGCTGCTCTGTGCAGTTTACAGGAAAGCCCGCAGCTGCCCGGCCACTCCACAGTGGTCGCTAGTGCGTGGTGAGCCGAGGACACCCTGGCCAACCTAAATGCAATCCCGCTGGGTCGTGCTCAGCCAATTGTTCGCCGCCCCCTGGAAATTCCCGTCCATGGTCCGCAGTGGAATAGCCTGGACTTGAACCGACGAACTTCAGGCTATAGGGTACATCTGCACTCCACTCGGGAGCATCAAAGGCATTCTTAGTGATCTATGTGACTTTTGTAAATTATTAACATATCTTTGTCAACTGCAACAGTACCTTCTGCTTTTAAAACTGCTGTGGTTAAGCCATTACTCAAATTAATTTAGATCCTACAGTTTCGAACAATTTTAGACCTATCTCCAGTTTACCTTTTATAGCTAAGATCTTGGAGAAGGTAGTAGCCAGTCAACCTAATGTTTCTTGATAACAAAGAGTTCTTGAAAAGTTCCAATCAGGTTTTTGGGCTGCTCATAGTAGAGAGACTGCACTGGTTAGAGTTGTAAAGGACTTATTGGTAAATGCAGACTGTTTTAGACTAAAGTGCAGTGTTTGATCCGGTTGATTATACCATTTTAATGGATCGCCATAAAAGCTAGGTAGGGATGTCTGGAATTGCACTAAACTGGTTTAAATCTTATCTTACTAGTAGACTGAATTGTGTTTCCTTGGGAGATTCAGGATTATCTACAATTACCCACGGCATTCCCTAGGGTTCCATGTTATTTTCTTTATACACGATACCGGTGGGGGAGATATTTTGTAAACATAGCATACATTTTCCAGCTATGTTGATGATACACAGCTTTATATTTCTGTGAAACCTGGGGATACCTCTGCAGTCTCTGGTTTAATTGGATGTCTGAATGATGTAAGAATCTGGATGTCTCAAATTCTTCTGCAGTTAAACTCAGATAAGACAGAAGTTTGGATTTTGGGTTCTCAGCAACAACTGGAATTTACCAATTCTCTAAAAACAGAATTTAGCCATTTAAATTCAAACCCAAAATCAGAGGCCACACATTCGGGATTCATATTTGATTCCGATTTATGTTTTGACGCTCATATCCAAAGTATCTTTATCATCTACAAAATATTGCAAAGATTTGGTCTAGTATCAGATAGTTTAAAAAAAAAAAAAAAAAAAAAAAAAAAAAATTAAAAAAAAACAGCAATACATTACTACAATCTCAAAAAATTTCACTTAGATGTGGTTAATTTGAAATATTGGTTGCCAAAATAGGCAATTATTTCAGTAAGATCTATTAACATTTGGTGTAGATAGCAAACTTTAACACACAAGGTCTTAATCATTTAAAATCAATTGAAGGTATACATCATATTTTCTAAAGGTTCACATTTTTTCTGACCTGCTCAGTATTCTGTACATGTGTGAGATGAACTATATTCTATTGTTGTTCATTCCAAAACCTTTAATACATCAACAATTCCAGCAACACTAAATCACAAGAGCTGCTTCTATGAAGACTTTTCATATGCGACTTCAAAAGTAAGGCAGTTTTAAGAAGTTGCATGTATCTTTATGGAGATTCCTCTACGCAATTTGAAATGCTCATATGTAAATATTCCTATCCACCAACACATTTTATTTCAGAGTAGTGTGTTTGAGAATCATCAATGCTTTAATCTAGAGAATGTATATCTGATAGTTCATTAAGTGATGGTTAAGGACAATATCATCTCCCCCCCCCCCCCCCAAAAAAAAAAACTAGCATTTATACTGCTGGACTTAAGGAAATGGAAAATTACTTTAGTTAACTGATGGTGTTGGATTTAGAAGATGTAAAACTTGAATTTCCCACATTACCTTTGTAAGTATTTATAAAATAATATACCAGGATAAAGACCCCTTTTTATAATCTTTTAATTAAAAAGACTGCATTACAAAACACTCAATTGGTAAACAGTGCAAGCTTTCGAAAACTGGAACCTCGAGATTACAGAACACTGTCAGTTTTTATTTTCTTAACACAACTGTTGGTACAACACATTCAGTTCATATACACTTATTACCAACCATTTGCACAACTAAAATACAGCTGTTATCAAGCAACTGTGCTGCACCCCCCCCACCCAAAAAAAACCAACCCTATACCTTTTTAGTTTTGCTTACTGTATTACTAGACACAGGTTTTTCTTAAGTCACCTCTATCAGTAGATTCTTTACAGTTCATCTTTACTTCTCTCCGACAGTTGTGTTGCATGCTCCTTCAAAAATTGGCTCAAGCTTTCCACGTCTCGCGTTTTACCTTCGAATTTGACAGGGTTCTGTTTGTTGTTGCTGGGTGCAAAGTAAATAGTGGGGAATCCTTCTACTTTGTAGTTATCATTAGGTATGTCATTGACAGTGGAATCCATCTTGGCAATAACTAGGTTTTTCTCATGCTTGTACTTCTTTCCCAATTCATTATATTCTGGCTCCAGTTTTTTGCAGTGCCCACACCATGGTGCGTAGAACTCAATGAGGACATCTTTCTTCTTATCCAGTACAATTTCCTCAAAGGTTTTTCCCACAACAACCTTCACTGGGCCTTTGTTGCTCTTGGGCACTGGTTGAGATTTCACAACAGCTTTTAATTTTCCTACAGAAAAAAGGTGACATTACCCATAAACATTCAATAAATTAAGAAAGGGTTTATGGCCACAAACAATTATAATTTATGTATTTATTTTATTTTTTTTTTTAAACTAGGATTTACAGACATTTGACTTTTATAACACAGTGACAAATGGTTTCAGGGTGCGAGGAGGTTTGCAGCCTACAGTAAAACCACCTTTGGTGTATGTAAAAGTGGTTTGTCTAAAATTAATCAAAGCCAAGTGGCTAATTTCCTGCAGTTATTACCCAAAGAATGTTTACTAACAGAAAATTAATTACATTTACTTGCTTGTTTTATATAAATTTATAGAAGTTCAATCCATTTTTTATTTTTAACAAAAATCAGCTTAAGCTTATAAAACACACTTGTTTTTGTGACCACAAACATCTCTTCCATTTGGCAAGAAGTGGAAACTGAAGTTGCTATTGCTGTAATTCTCGTATCTATGGACACACATGGCTTTATAGATACAGTTCAACCATATGGTGCATACAACAGCTAATAAGATCATACCTTTCTTGAATGCCAGGACAAACTCTCTCAGTACATCTGAATCAAATTCTTCAGGTTCCATGCTGTACTTCTTGCCTCCATCTCCCAGAATTCCAACATTCACCTCCTCCCCACTATCACTCAGGCCCAGTGCTTTCAGCTCTTCTGCATAGTCCTCCTCGTCAGCTATTACAAATGTGTATTCTGGGAAATCGTGGGCTACTTCCAAAACTTTGTTACGCCAGAACTGAGTGGCTGGAAGAATGAAAAAACACAGTGGTAATTACTACAGAGGAATGGGCTTACTGGCTACCTCAACAATTTGTTTAATATAAACACACAAACAAACTATTTGCTGCAACAGACAATGCCCCAAAGCACTGAATTTAAATGAATACCATAAAATTTATGAAAAAGTTAAATGCAGTATTTTTATCATCTTTTTTAAAAAATATAATGTATGTATATCTCTCAGAATGCACATAATACAGAAAACCTGTGTATACACACACACACCCACCAACACGATAATCATAGCTGAAGTCAACACCATAGTAAATGACAACCATTGGACGTTTGGTGTATCTCTTGGCATCGTTACTCTGCTTCCTATGTCCAACCAATGGCAGGGTATGTTTGCCAATGAACTCTTTCACTTCTGCCTCGGTGGTGGATTCCTATGAAGAAAAAATAAATAAACTGAGTTAGATTACTTTCTCCTTGAAATCATGGCATTTCTAGTTCTGCTCTTCCATTATATCTGATCTTTTTTCTGTCAGTTTTCCTTCCATAGCAAAACACAGGGAGGTTTTAAAGTCACTTGATCCAGTTGAATATTATGCACACTTACTTTAATAGTTAAGATATAGGACTTCGATTCAAATTTGGAGTGGAATTTTTCAGGTTGCATCATGACTACTTGTCCTGGAGAAGCTTTCAAATACTTTGCAATTTCATTACTGAAGGTGTGGTAGAACTTGTAGTCATCTCTCAGGTTGTTGCCTAAGAAGCAAATAGGAACGTATCAAACTTAGGATATATTTCTATAAAATACTCTACAATAGTTAACATCAAGGCAATATACCTCAGTACACAGTTTGAATTTAAATCTTCATTGAATCAAAAAGTATTGAAACAACTTAACATACCTGATCTAAAACATCTACATGTTCCACATTTATTGTGACACTTCCATTACAAGACTTTCAGAAGCTTCATATACTTACATGTATTTTGGTAAAGTTCTAGAGCAGCATCCTGGTCGTCAGCAAAGACACCAACAATAATGACATCATCCCCATCCTTAACAAATTCCTGAACCTGCTTTACAGCCTGGATGTGTTTGGAAGGAGGTCCAGCCTGCTCAATCATATAATCCACGATGCCTAAAAAAAAAAAAAAGGGGGGGGAATGAATACATACATACATACATACATAAAGTATTTATATATTTATTCACTTACAGGAAGTTTTAGATGGTGTCAAAATGGAACTGCTTCTATGACGCATTACAAAACAAAAACAGAGATTTTTAATTTGGAAAACTACAGGTGCTACTGCTTAATCTTTTAACTGTTTGTATACTTTATCCATTCTTAAACCTAACCAATACACTAAATGAAGAAATAAAAAAAGACAATGGGATGCTCATTTTTCATTCATCTTCTAGAAACAATCTAGAAGGTTCTGGTGCTAAAGACGTTACCATGCTTTTCTCTTGGTCCATTGTATTCAAATGCTTTGCCCTTTCGGAATATCTTCAGTGTCGGGTAACCAGTGACTTCAAACCGTGTGGCAACCTCGGATTCTACCGTAGCATCAACTTTCGCCAGTGGAATGGGTGGAGTGCGTCTGCTGAGTTCCTTGGCGGCTTTTTCATACTCCGGAGCGAGCTGCTTACAGTGTCCACACCTGTGATAATAGCAACAGTCAAATATCCACCACACAAATGAGCAAGATAGTCAAATTACCTATAAAGCAATGAACGACGCACAAAAACAAAGACTGACCAGCCTCATTCTTCCTGCAAACCAAATGGAATGGCTGCATTACAGGAGGGACACAGGGAAACTGCACTGCGAGTTCAATGTCCTGTTTAACAAGGCATGTATTTTAAAAACTTCACATGTTGGGCTTAACACAGTGGAAATGCTATTTTTAAAAGTTGTCCTCTCTGACTTACGCGGCTGACGTGAAGGTATTTTTTGTTTCGCTGACAGAATCCAATCATGTAGCTTTACACAATCATTTTCAAACCTTGGTAGGGTTTCTCTAAAGGAATTCATTTTTTTTACTGTTGACTTAAATTTTAAAAAGTAGCCTACCCAGGCCATATATTGCTGTCATAGAACAGCTGCGCAGCACACGATCTGGGCAATAGTAGTTTTCAGCGTTTTTTTAAATGCCCATAAAATCTTTGTCCATTATAAATGTGTATTGTATTTATTTCTCTGCATCTAAATGTAGTTTATGTAGTTATTTCCGTTGCAGCTCTCGTGACACAGAAATGAAAATTTATGGAAGGATGAGATTTATTTAGATGCGACTACTTGGGAAACAAATCACTTTAAAAAGTAACTCAAGGTACAGAAACACATACATTTATACTACCTGAAATTTCAATTTCAGGTATAAATAAATCATGTAATTTCTGAAAATACATGCCCAAGTTGCGAACTGGTATATGGTGCAATCTAAATGCGTTTAAGAACACACATTCCCTCCTCCACTGTCAAATTAAACAAGTCGTTTGGAACAAACTCAGTTTGCTCTACATTTACTCTCCATCACAAAACAAGCAGCTCACACTGGCACAGGCATCTAAAACTGTCAAGAAAAAATGATGCATGTCCATTGGGAGATTCTTACCAAGGTGCATAGAACTCCACAAGAATGATGTCTGCCTCGTTGACCACCTCATCAAAGTTGGCACTGGTCAATACCATGGTGACCTCTGGTGGGGGAGCCCAGTCCGGCTGAGCCACCTCCTTCACTTTGGCAACAATAGCTGAAACAAAATAGGAAGCAAGTCAGCCACGGCTGGCTGGCTGGCATTCATGCATGCATAGATAGATAGAGTACTGGAAAACACGTTTGAGGCAAGACACTAAATACTAACACACTGAAATACTCTGCTGGGACCAACATTAAAATACTGTGTAGCTAAAGTAGGTATATACAAATATATTGCCAAGTCACATACTGCAAATAAATCATCTTATGTGAGAAAACAATAGTATCATCATAATAAAATAAGGTTTCCAATTTTATATGCAACCTGGTACAGCAACAAAAGGGTTTATGTAATAGTAAAACATATATATATTATATATATATATATATAGATATATATATATATAATATATAATATATAACATATATATTATAATAACACACACACACAAAAATTGAAAGCAGAAAACAAACCTTTTTCTGATCGATCTCCATCATAATCCACTGGCTGCCCTTTCTTCAGGATCTTGAAAGTGGGGTAACCGCGGACTTCAAACCTGCTGCTAAGCGCAGTCTCTGCAGTAGCATCAACCTTGGCTACAGGAATCGGTGGATCGTTTTCCTTCAGAGTTTGGGCAATTTTTTCATACTCGGGAATAAACTGCTTACAGTGTCCACACCTAGTTTAAAAGGGAAATATATATGATATACATTATATATATTATATATATATATATATATATATATATATATATATATATATATATATATATATATATATATATATATATATACACACACACACACACACACACACACACTATCATTCCAAATAGTATGCACTTTACATATACTGGAGACACTTGGGGTGGTTTAACAAATTTGCAGTGCTACGGCCTTGCCTTTTAAAATTAAGCTACCACCATGGTGCTCTATTGGAGCATGTGTCACGGTTTTAGAAGCGACAACTTAGTCAATTCATGACTTAAATGTAGAGCTACAGGGATATGCCATTTTAATATTTTCCACTTGTAAAACCAGCTTTTTGGAAGTATACTTTTTTAAACTGACGTATCAAAATAGTAACATTTGATAATTCAAGAGATTTGTTTATTTTAATAATGTTTAAAATACAGGACAGATCACAGAAAGACTTCTGGTTGCAATAACTCGAGCAGGACGTCACAAATCTTACAATATGCATTTCAAAGGAAAGAATCAGGTAATTTCTGTGTATTACAGAACAGTGTGATGAAGTTATCTTTATGACTAAATTAATGTGTTAATACCAATCTCTGCGTTTACGGATTTACACAAACCGCAAAGCCCTGCAACAGAGAGAAGGCTAATTTTGCTGAGAGGAATGAAACGGTAAAACAAAAAAGCAAGTTTGCTAGCTTTTAATGGTTCAAAATTTAGTATTCTCTGAAAACTTGCCTTTGACTTTGCAATAGCTTCAATAGGCAGTGTTGGCTACTAACATTACATGCAACATGCTACTGAAATCTGATTACACTTCAGCTGTAACTGAAACAGTTACTTTTTAATGCAGGTGAAGATTACTTGTGAAAAAACACTGTAGTCACTTTTCAACTGCGCAAGTCAAACCTGACGTCACATGAACAAGCTTTTCATATCACCTTACTAGAAAAACGTCAGGAGGCAACGAGCGGGTTTGATATTTCACTTGAACAAACAAAAAATATACAGCTGTAAAAAGTAAACCGTGTCTGAGAAGTATTTGAACTATAACATTATTTTCAAAGTAATGATGAGAACAAATGTTCAGGTAACTAACAGATTACTTTAAAAGTAAACTTCTTCATACTGAAAATAGCAACACAAACCCCCAGTGACACTCACCATGGTGCATAGAACTCCACCAGCACAGTATCCTTGTCAGCTACAAATGCATCAAAGTTAGAATCTGTCAAAATCAACACCCCATTTTCTTCTTTGGCATCTTTATCAGTGTCTTCCTCTTCATCTTCACCATCTTCCTGTTCACCATCTTCCTCCTCTTCTGTGGCATCTATAAATGTATTTATTTATTGTTATTTTTTTGCAGCGAGTCCCTTTCCACTATCCATCTCACAAAGAGCCTAAGTTTGTCTGTTAGTATGTATATCCATTAACTAGGACCCTGTTGACACTACTGTGCTGGCCCAGGGCCACCTCATATTTAGGTCTGCAACCCCCGTTCACATTTGCGGTTTAAGGAGCCTTCGCGCATTCACATGTGACTGAAAAGCACCCTAAAGTGTTGAGAATTTAGATTTTTTTTTAAAATGGAACGATGCCTGCACGCAGAATGGAAGAGCTACTGGGATATACAGTAATCCTTGATTTGTAGCAGGTGTTTCTTATCAATATTTTTTTTCAATGCTGTACAGTAGCAATTTTATGGTACAATATGTATTAAAAAAATTAAATAGACTATTGACTATTTTATGGTGTGTGACAGGGGGGCCAGTCTGAGTTTACCCCCACCTACAATCACATTCTCTCAAGAACACCAAGATATTCAGAATGCAGGAAACAGCAACTTGCTAGTGATCACAGGTATAAATATTTATTTATGTAATGGATACTTCACTCAGATTGCAAATGATCAACAGGTTGTACATACAAGGCCTGACACTCACAAGCCAAGCTCACGACTGACCACCTATAACTACTGCTCCCTCCCAAGCCACTTAATTTCATCCCGAGGGCTACAGTGAAACGTACTGTCTTTAAATTGGGACTTTAGTAAAGCCTCCATGTGTGAGTACATTAATTACTGTAGATAGTAATCAATAGCCAGCCAGCATTTTTGTAAATAGCAACACAAGTAATGTACAATAAAATAAACATTGTACTTGTGTCATCTATATCAATTTCAGGCGGAGCTTCTTGGTTGGCAAGGTGACACAGCCGAGAATTTTTTCCTCCGTCATCCCTTCTGGTGCTGTCAGTATCAGTTTCTCAGCACACAGTACAGTTAGTCGCTCAGTAACAAGGTGCAAACAGGTTATTGATAGATCTGTAGAGCGTTTACGAAGGTGCTTTGATTAAAAAAAAAATAATCTAAATTTATAACACTGTTTTTCTTAGCAAAATTAAATCGAAGCCTATTTTTAGGGACCCCCAACTGTTTTTGTTGATTCCAACTTAGGCACTCCACATAAGGACTAGCAAGTTTACATCAGGACTAGCAAGTTTCAAAAGGTACTAGTCCTTTGGACTAGTAGCACAATTTTATTCATTTCTAACCCTGTATTATTATCAAATGTGTCAATGTTTATGAACAGCCAGGCTGTAAAACAATGCCACCAGGCCTCGTCTCCACATCCACGGGTACTGTGTAACACTGTAGAAAGCAGTACTGCTCTGCATGCATAATTATACACTGGTTATGCAGCAGATTATATATTTCATTCCATTTAACTCCCTGCCAATTTTTTATTTTAATAATGCTATGCCTCTCAGAATGTGATTTTGATAAACTAATTACTTTGTTCTGCAACACAGTACACACCCATATTTTGTGTTTGCACAGCCGCTAGTGCCCGGTTCCAATAACAAAAGGACAAAGTTATATCCGTATATAACCTACATTGTAACAAGGGAACGGATAAGAGACCAGACATTTAATTTTTTTTTTTTTTTTTTTTTACAAAAAGTTCTGCATGCTAAACATTAACAAAACAGGTGAGGCAATAGGCAAGACAAAGAGGAAATACAGTAAATACTGTACCTGTTGAGTAATTAGATTCCCTTGTTTATGTTAACTCTTCATTTCAAGGCAAGTATCACATTAACTTTTTATCACCTTATTAGAATGATTTTTTTGAATGCATGTTACAAAAAAAATATAGAAATTACTTTAGTACTTCAAAAAAACTGATTTGATGGGATTTCAGAAAAACGGTAAATTCCATGGTCCCCCCCCGTCCCCCCGATAACTAGTACCAATATCTCAAAGCAATAAATAGTTAAAATCAATCCTAGAACTTATTTGGGACTTTTTAAATACATACTGTTAATCTTTTATTTTGCACCACGCTGTCTTACGTATGTCAAACTGATACGTTTGCTTTTAATCGAGTTCATACTGCAACATGTAGTTTTTTTTTTTGTTAATTAGACCACCTGTACACGTTTGTGAATCACTAAAAAACAAACAAAAAACATGTTCAACCTCAAGGGGCCGTCTAATTTTTTCAGCAAATTCACTCCACTGTAAACTAAGTTAGTTAAACCACATGTCAACCTAGCAACAAAACCAGCACCGAATCAATCTCTCTCTCTCTCTCTCTCTCTCTCTCTCTCTCTCTCTCTCTCTCTCTCTCTCTCTCTCTCTCTCTCTCCCTCTCTCTCCTCTCTCTCTCTCTCTCTCTCTCTCTCTCTCTCTCTCTCTCTTCTCTCTCTCTCACACACACACACGGTTATCATACGAATGCGGCTCAGGTGGTGTGCGACGATTTGACTGGAAGCCCACAGATACTTCCGGCTTGCGTTTTTTTTTTTTTTTTTTTTTTTTTTTTTATTATTTTTAGAGCACCAAAAGTGTAAAAAATCGAAGCACGAACCTCTTTATAAAATGCAATAGGAGGGCATGGAAGATTTTAAAATGTAATTAAATTAATTTCTAAATTCACGATGAATTTAGGTTCTGTGGACTGCACATTAAGCATGCAGTTCTAACAGCAAAAGGTGTGCATTTTACAGTGCCTTTTAGAGCAGGACTACATTTTAAAGAAATGTTAGCAAACACAGTCTAATTGCTACTAGATATATATATATTATATATATATATATATATATATATATATATATATATATATATATATATATATATATATATATAAACAACAATTCAACGTTGTTTTGCAAACATTCCCATGCACATTCCTACACTGCATTCAACAAAAACGTTTCAGAAAGTGGAATAACTTACCATCTTCTTCACATCGCGCAATGATTGTGAGTTGCGCTAAACCAAGCAGTGCTAGAAGCAGCAACGCTTTCTTTCCCTTCATTTTTACAGTGTCTAAATTACTCCGATTTCCTTCCCGATGTATCTGATCCCCTGCCTGGTTACTCTAATCTACAGCTGCTATATAATTGGTTAACCAATACACGATTTGCTACGTAGTCAATACAAATCGCTCAATGTGTGAAATCAATGCACCAAATACATACAGTTGTCACTCTAATAACTATAAGGATGTTAACTTAAAAAAAAACGAAAAACATTTACAGCCACTGTTTGAATTTAGGGTGTTTAACTTGAAATTGTCTGAGGTGCCGCTGTCCCATTGGCTGTTGCCTGTTTGGTCCCACCAATCCAACGGCGCCACTCGCAATAGAGAATCGAGCACGTTGAGCAAGGCTATTGGCTTCCAAGAGTGCTTGACGCATAACATTGGCTAACGAGAGAGAATGCCCTGACAAGATTCAGGAGAGTGAAACAGTTCAACTTTGATGTAGTAAGAATTCTTGGTGTCAACTGTTGAGTTTATTCGACACAGTCTTTCCTTTAATTACTAAAATGTATTTTTTAACGATCTGTTTAATAACAAGAACATAATAAAGCGCAGGAAAGCGAGTTGTAAGCAAATTGAGTTTGTCAGCAAAGGGCTAATGTGTGGTTGAAAGCCAGTTCATGAGAGGATCAAATGAAACGAGCGTCTGGCAGGTGCAGCTGCTTCTGGTTCTTCTTTGCTGTGGAGTTAACAAGCCTTCAGAATAATGAAACCAGTGCTTTGAGATGATCTGGTTTCTGTACACAAGGGATGACCGTGGCTAATGTCATGCTTGAGAGGCTCAGACTTATTTAATTTCAAACTCGTGCCTATTTGCAGCTGGGCTGATTCACAGTACACAGTGTAAATGTCTCAGAAAGGATTTTAACTATTATACAGTGAAGCACAGTACAGTGCTAAATTAAAACTCAATTATATCATCTCTAAACCACTGTGCATAAATATTTAGTTTTTGTTTAGTAGCTCAGCATTTAGTCTGACTATAGTTTTAAAATGATCATCCACCTGTACATATTTGTGATTTCGATAGTGCGTGATTCCACTCTGATATTATTAGGCGCAGTAGCATTTTAGCAGAAATAGCGGCTGGTTGGATTATTTCGGGAACTCAGTCCAGCGTATCGATTCTTAAGTAAACAATCTGATACATTTCTTACTTGCATCATCATCATCATAATCATAATAATAATAATAATAATAATATCTTTATTTTTACATAGCACCTTTCATAGTGGACCACCATCACAAAGCGCTTTACAGAGGTAGGCTGTGAACTGTGCATTGTATGCAGAGTCACTTACAATAGGACATTGAAAAACGATGAAAGAAAACAAAAAAAGAGTAAAAGCGATACTGCTGTCCCTCATTCAGGGCCTCCACCTGCCATGTTCCGTTGTTCTGCACAGAGCAGTATTCTCACAGTGGCAATGCAAAGTGGCAGACTGACTTTAAAATAACCCTATGTTAATCTTGTTAAACCAGTGGGAGGGAATAGGTGTGTCTGGACTATTGAGCTCATATAATTTTTGTTAATTAAACTATTACAATACCAAATCAATCTCAAATCAAATATAATAAAGAGTTTATCACTATGTGCTCTAAAACAACACTGTTTAAATGAATTGATGAAAACACACAAATCAATATAAAAAATTTAAATGCACACAAATCCTTCTTCTAGAAACTACAAATTATGTAAACATGTAAGGGAATAATAATAATAATAATAATAATAATAATAATAATAATAATAATAATAACAACATTTAATTATATTTTTTACAAAGTATGAAACTCCTTGTATCTGTACCTGGAGTTGTTGTGTTGCATAACTTCTAATGTTAATTGTTAGAAAACATTAACAATATATAAAAGCCCTTTTTCTCTTATTGTCCCGGAAAGCTTGTCCAAATGCGCACTTAGCTTAAATGACATTTATAAATGAGCGGCTTTTAAAACTCTTGAGCCTGGTGGTTATTTAATATACAATACATATCATTCATATGAGTGTAAGCCAGTGAATGACATGCTGCAAATTAAAATAGCTAGGGAGGTCAAGATGGTGACAGATTGCCTCCAGATCTGGGTTCAGCCACCCCTGGATTAAGCACTTGTTCCAGAATATCTGCTTGTACCACCCTCTTTTTTAACATTCTCGTTATTCATTGTGTTCAGCAGGAGAATACCAAAATGTTTGTTTGGACAATATTTTGTAAATAACTTACATTGTGATTACGCCCAAATCAAGTTTCAATCCATTCTAAATAAAAAGGTCATTTGTACAGATAGCTGCTGACTTATGTGGGTAGAATAAATGAGCTCTACTGCTCTCTCCCTTTGGTTACTGTAATGCACAGATTATGCAAAAAGACATAGATATCTGGTAACCTGTCCACTGCCAGGTTAGGGGAAGAACATAGAAACATAAAGTCACCAACACTATCTTAGTGACTCTGATAGAACAGCGAGCTCATTCTGCAGATCTGAATCTTGTGCGCGTTCCTGCACTTTTGGCCCTGACCTCTGACCTTTGGTGTTGCTGTGCTGTGATGATCGCTCAGGGCTTGACAGTTTGGTTGGCTGATCCATTGTCTCTTTAGCAGATACAGAGGTTTTCTCTTCACTAGCATAACCATCCTCATCATTATTGCCAGCTCCACTGTCTGTGACCTCAATGGGGCTCTCTAAGGACTTGATGATGGTGGTGTGAGATCGTTTAAGAGGTTTGCTGGGGGACAGACGTGTACCACTTCTGGTGGCTTGTCCTGCTTTCGATAGACTGTGCTGCCAGCTTTTCGGGACACTTGGTCCCACACAGCACGTTGGGTAAATCATCTCCGAGTTTGGCAAGGTTATCTGGGTTTACTGCACAACTTGTCTGGCAACTGCCTCTTTGCTCTGGCAAACTACAGGAATCTGACATTGAAGTGCAGGATTCGCTTGATGGATTTGTACTTCCAGGGAGAGTAACACTGGGCTTTGTAAAGTCTGACAGATAATCTTCTCTATCTTGGGAGTGGGTATGGCTGGACTTGCAGTTCTCAGAATTGTCTGTGGATGTCGCTGACGGGCTGCCATGGTTTTTCAGATGCAGATGGCGAAACGTTTCAGTTTTAAGCTGTGATCTAAAGTAAAGAGAGATGTATCAGCTTTTTTTTCAAATACCTACTTAGAAAAAAGATTGGGAGAAGACACCAGGTTTGAAGTTCCAGTTTGTCTTAAATGTAGGTTTTTTCCATCAAGATACCTTGTTCATTTTATATAGATATATATATATATATATATATATATATATATATATATATATATATATATATATATATATATATATATATATATATATATATAAACATACAGTGCCTTGCAAAAGTATTCAGACCCCTGACCAATTCTCTCATATTACCGAATTACAAATGGTACATTGAAATTTTGTTCTGTTTGATATTTTATTTTTAAACTTTTATTGAAACTCAGAATCAATTATTGTAAGGTGACATTGGTTTTATGTTGGGAAATATTTTTAAGAAAAATAAAAAACTGAACTATCTTGCTTGCATAAGTATTCAACCCCTGTGCTGTGGAAGCTCCCAGTTTGCACCAATGAAAGCAATTGCTCTAACGAGGACACAATTACCTTACCATTGGCCTCCATCTGTGAACCATTAAAGTTGCTGTCACATTTTCTGGATAAAAACCCCACTGTTGAAGGTACAGAAGTTAGAGATAAAGCAATACAAATGCATAGATTAGGGAAGGGGTACAAAATAATATCCAAGTGTTTGGATATCCCAGTGAGCACAGTTGGATCAATAATCAGGAATTGGAAGCTACATCACCACCCAGGCACTGCCAAGAAAGGGCCGTCCCTCAAAACTCAATGCTCAAACAGGAAGGAGATTTGTGAGAGAAGCCACAGAGAGACCAACAATCACTTTGAAGGAGCTACAGAGTTCCGTGGCTGGGAGTAGAGTAATGGTGAACCAGTCAACCATATCAAGAGCTCTGCATAACACTGGCCTGTATGGGAGGGTGGCAAGAAAGAAGCCGTTACTCAAAAAGTACCATCTGAAAGCACATCTCGAGTTTGCCAGAAAGCATGAGAGTGACCCAGCTGTGATGTGGGACAACGTTTTATGGTCAGATGAGACCAAAATAGAGCTTTTTGGCCAAAACTCAAAGCGCTATGTGTGGCGCAAACCTAACACTGCCCATGCCTCAAGACACACCATCCCTACAGTGAAGTATGGTGGTGGCAGCATCATGCTGTGGGGATGCTTCTCAACAGCATGGACTGGGCATCTTGTTACAATTGAAGGAAGAATGGATGGAGCAAAATACAGGAAAATACTGCAAGAGAATTTGCTTCAGTCCACTAAAAAACTGAAGCTTGGGAGGAAATTCACTTTTCAGCAGGACAATGATCCCAAGCACAAGGCCAAAGCAACATTGGAGTGGCTCAAAAACAAAAAGGTGAATGTCCTACAGTGGCCCAGTCAAAGTTCTGATCTCAATTCCATTGAGAATCTGTGGCACTATTTGAAAATTGTGGTCCACAAGCGTCGTCCAACCAACCTGAACAACCTGGAGCAAATCTGCCAAGAAGAATGGGCCAAAATCACTCCGACACTGTGTGCAAAGCTGGTACATACTTACCCCAAAAGACTTAAAGCTGTTATTGCAACGAAAGGTGGCTCTACCAAATATTAATGTGTGGGGGTTGAGTACTTTTGCAAGCAAGATATTTCAGTTTTTTATTTTTCTTAAAAATATTTCCCAACATAAAACCAATGTCACCTTACAATAATTGATTTTGAGTTTAAGTGTTTTAAAAACAAATATCCAACAGAACAAAATTTCAATGTACCATTTGTAATTTAGTAATATTAGAGAATTGGTCAGGGGTCTGAATACTTTTGCAAGGCACTGTATATATATATATATATATATATATATATATATATATATATATATATATATATATATATATATACACATACACACACACACAGTACTGTGCAAAAGTTTTAGGCAGGTGTGAAAAAATGCTGTAAAGTAAGAATGCTTTCAAAAATAGACATGTTAATAGTTCATATTTATCAATTAACAAAATGCAAAGTGAGTGAACAGATGACAAATCTACATCAAATCAATATTTGGTGTGACCACCCTTTGCCTTCAAAACAGCATCAATTCTTCTAGGTACACTTGCACACAGTTTTTGAAGGAACTCGGCAGGTAGGTTGGCCCAAACATCTTGGAGAACTAACCACAGTTCTTCTGTGGATTTAGGCAGCCTCAGTTGCTTCTCTCTCTTCATGTAATCCCAGACAGACTCAATGATGTTGAGATCAGGGCTCTGTGGGGGCCATACCATCACTTCCAGGACTCCTTGTTCTTCTTTACGCTGAAGATAGTTCTTAATGACTTTCGCTGTATGTTTAGGGTCGTTGTCATGCTGCAGAATAAATTTGGGGCCAATCAGATGCCTCCCTGATGGTATTGCATGATGGATAAGTATCTGCCTGTACTTCTCAGCATTGAGGAGACCATTAATTCTGACCAAATCCCCATTTGCAGAAATGCAGCCCCAAACTTGTAAGGAACCTCCACCATGCTTCACTGTTGCCTGCAGACACTCATTCGTGTACCACTCTCCAGCCCTTCGGCGAACAAACTGCCTTCTGCTACAGCCAAACATTTCAAATTTTGACTCATCAGTCCAGAGCACCTGCTGCCATTTTTCTGCACCCTAGTTCCTGTGTTTTCGTGCATAGTTGAGTTGCTTGGCCTTGTTTCCACGTCGGAGGTATGGCTTTTTGGCTGCAAGTCTTCCATGAAGGCCACTTTATAATGCACATATAGTGAAGCAAAAATGTAAGCTTCCATGAATTAGCCATGCATAAAGCATCATGTAATCAACATTATGTATTTTTTTTATTAAAAAAAAAAAAAGAAGGTAACATTCCCACTCGTGGATCATTTTAATGAGCAGTTTTTAAACTATAAATAGCCTGGCCAAACGACGGTTGGGAGTTCAGTTCGAAGTGACAGACAAGCAAACCAAGTGCGAGGAGAGCAGGTCAGGAGAGGGGAAGAGGGAATGGGCTTGTTACAGGTTCGGCTGCCGGAGCGAGGCTGAATCAATGTTAGCCTGCTATCTGGGTTGTTTACTGTATGCACAAATCTGTAAAATTAAATTGTCTAGTGCTTGAAAGCCATTTACAAATATGTCTTCACTCACACAAATAATTAGCCAACTAACTAGCCAGCTAACTAACTTTGTCATTGGCAACTCTACCTGTGAGCTGCCTGGGGTTGGGGTTATTACAGATGCATTCACTGACTGTGGGGCAGCCACTGGCTTAAGCAACAAAGGAGTTGGCATGTTAATCACAAAAATAAACATACCTCTGAGCCTGGACTGGAATAATAATCAGACTGGGATATCAGAGGGCTTTCATCACCCAGGTAGTTTCTCTGTTTGGCTGGTAGAGAACGGTGCAAGCTATTTGAAAAACCATTCGGAACAGAAGCTTATCCATGAGATTCTCAAATTCATCCAAGTAAAAGTTCTGTGCAAAAGCAAAAAACAAAACAAAACAATGTAAAGCTGTAAGAAACTATATACACATGCATTTGTGAAGTCTTCTTGCACTGCCCCCTGTTGTAGGGCTGTTTGGCGATTTCTCCTTTTTTTGTCCCGATGAAAGCAAGAAACTTTTCACGAGTATAGACCACAACCTCTGTGAGAGTGATCAGGTGTTTGCTTCTGGAAGACTTCTTTGAGTCATGGGCCAAAGAGGTGAGAACCACAGCAATAAATAAATAAAAAAAGCTAAATAAATAATCATATGTTGCTGCTTGACAATACATTCTGTTTATGGTTATTTTCAGGCATCACACACATTTTAAATACTTCTAAAAGAAACAAAGATGGGGCCTCCTATTCATATAATGTTTAGTGCTTGGTTATTTGTATCTTATATCCTAGCCTACCCAGAGTAATGCTAGAGTTAAATTGGGCTGAATGTGCAGTAACTATGCAGGTCTTCTTTACCACAATGTATATTAAGGAAATAGCTGGTTGTAAATGTAGTTATCATTAATGCTCACTTCATTCCTACTGAGTACCTACCATTCCTATCCAGAGGACAGACATAATGAAGAAAAAGGTCCCATAGTATGTTGCAATGGAGAGCTGGTTGGTTTTGTACATGGAAGACAGGGTCTGAAGCTCGCTCACTCCCACGAAGTGCATGAGGACAGTTTGGAAGGATCTCACAACAAAGTTTTATTCCTCTCAAAAATGTTTAAAAAGTCAACATTTTAAGGGTAAAGTTGGTAGTTGATTAATGCGTTGTGTTTTGTTGGTGAATAGTAATTATATATAGTAAAGACAAAATGTGACAAGTTGTGACATTATAGACATTTCCTTTGTGTCCAAGGGTTATGTGGAGAAGTTGTGCCTAAATATCACATAGTGCAAAGCTTTGTTAAGTGATCTGTACTATGTGATCATACAGTACTTAACATAAATGATGCATTAAAAACTAACTCTGCTAACAAACAAAACAAAATCCTAACTGCAAAGCCCAATAATTGTATTTCCTACCTGGTCCCAGGATGAGATTAAACTTAGATTCACAAATGCTTTGAAGTTTCCTCTCTGTCGGTAATCTATTATTTCCACAGCAAGCACAAATTGATACATGTAATAGGTGTAGTAAAATAGACTGATGATAATGCTGGTCACCTAAAAACCAGTAAGCAAAGTTATGCATGAAGAAATACACCTTACTATAAGTTTATACATATGGTTACTGCAGTTCTACCAGGAGTTATAGAGTTTTTGCACACTATACAGCAGATCCCTAGAGAAGTGATGGGAAATAATGCGATCAGAGGCATCTATACTGAAAAAGCAGTCTGGTTGTCAAGTGTGGATGGTATGATTTATAAACATTTTTTTACATGTAAAAGATATGTTTAGCAGGACAGAATTTAAAATAAAACACAAAAAAGTCTAATACACATAAGGTACACATTTAAAAGCAGCCACTGCTTTATTTCTCACCAGATGACCGTCATGATGTAAACCCTGACGTCCTAAAATGATAGACCTCGCTAGGTTGGGGACGACACTCTCACACAATACATAAAGTTAACAATAATAAAAATAACAAGAAATGGGTTGTTTTTGTTTTGTTAACAAAAACAAAGCATTTTTGGAGCATAGCGAGGTGAATGGCATCTCCTCTGGAACAGTTTACAGTATGTTTTGTACATGGTGTTTGATATGATGACTAGCTCACCTTAAGCTAATTCCATGGTTCCTGCCAGTAAACCAGCAATCCCATTCTGAGGCATTGCACAGACTTGGAAGTAAAGGTGAAGAAGAATCAAAGTCAGGAAAATGAGCTGGGGAGCAGAACAATATATTAAACTCTGAGTAAAACATTACTGCGATCCCTTGTAATACAACACTGTAAGGTACCTGGGCAGGACAACCAATAAGGAAGCAGTACAATGACACCTGTTTGATGTGTTTGGTGTGGAAATCTAAAAACTGAAGGACACATCTCACAGGAGTCGGGGTAAATCTAAGAGTCACTTGCCCGTTACAACAGTTTGCTACTATATTTTTGTGCAGTATTTTTGCAGTTTTCCCATGCTTTTTCCATGGTTATACTATGCATTTACTATAGTTTACCCTGGTTTGGCATGTTATTAATATGCTTTGCCACCCCCCCCCCCCCCCCCACTCCCTCCCCTGCTTGACAATGCTTACCTATGCTTCACTTACTCTTTACTGTACAAAACTTTTATAAGTGGTTTCGTGTCTGTTCTACAGGCATGATAAATTGTATTAATCTGAAACACAGGTAATCTGCACCCCCAGAACCAGACGGTCACAAATAAGTGGAGACACGGCCGCAGGAGAGTTTATTAAATCACTGAAATCATTTAACACAGAGTAACATTAACATTGCTAGTGAAGGGACCAACAAAAGGTGGATTAAATCAGGATTGGCTTTTATTAAAGGTACATATACATTTAAGACTTGTGATTAAACTGTGCCTGCATTGGATTCAGGTTAGTCTTATTTAAAAAAAAAACAACAACAAAAAAAAACAGCATTATTGCAATTTTTGCTATCAAATATAAAAAGCCTTACCTTGTTCTGCCCAGTTTGACAGTAGTTCCTTTTTCATCATAGCACTCTATTGACCACACAAATGGACCCTTAGCTTAGGTCTCTTTGCTGCCTGCATTATGGGCTTCAGACCATTATTATTTTTAACCACGGACAAGCATTTTATTATCACATTATTCATTTTCTTCTCCAATTACCCCAAACAAAAAGGGAATTAGGATAATATCATATGATATGGACGTTATAAAATGGGTAACTGACAAGCATTATTATGACAAATACTTTTATCAGGTTAATTTAACCTATAACCTCAAGTCAAATCAAAATGGAAAATACCAGTTTGTCCAAAATGTGTAGCGAATGACGACCACTCACCGTGCAGCCAGTGTTATTTTCTGAAGCTCCGGTTCACCAATCAGACTACATGTTCCTTTAAGGGGACCAGCCTACAAACACAACATGTTGTTTAGGTTTGATAATAGGATAGGAAGGGCGTTCTTTATGTTAAAATGCAATAGTTTACATAAAAAATAATAGATAGCCATTAGTGAATTGGTACAAGGTGTATAAATCCTGCGATGTAAATTATAACCTGAACTAATTCACACCAGCAACAACAGCTTTGATTGGTTTGTTTTATAATTGGTTATGTTTATAATATATGGCTTTAACTACATATGTTTTTAAAATACAATGAAGTCCAAAAAGATGTTTGAATGTTTCAGGGAGGCTGGAGTTGTTAGTAGTGCATAATGTTGTAGTTTTTGGCAATTCAACAGTGACTTCACAATAGCAATCCACACTTATTGAGCACAGAGCTACCCAGAAGCAAGTTCATAAAAATCTCTAGCTACTTCTACTGTACATGTATTTGGCTTTTTGTATGGGAACTTAAAAAAAAAAAAAAAAAAAAAAGCAATTTGAAGATATGAAGACACATCAAATAATTAATATTATTATAACTCTTTTTCTGACTCATTTATAGTTCTTTAATTGTCCATATAATGTATAATATAGTTTCAAATGTTAAGAAGCATTTCAATAGTAGCTGGTTTACCTTGTCGCTTGCAGAAGCATTGTTATACCAAGTGTTCCAATACAGACCCTCCAATAATGCTGTTAAGCTCCAGCTCCACCAATCCTCGGCTGTTTTCACTTCAGAAAGCAGTTTCTTCGGGTTCCTTCATATTCACAAAGGACAGATACCAAGAAGTTATACTGATCTGTTAGAATCAGTCTCAAACCAAAATCAGACTGGAACTAAAGAAGGCTGTGTGGTCCTGTGGTTAAAGAAAAGGGCTTGTATCCAGGATGTCCCCAGTTGTTCAAACCTCAGCTCAGCCATTGACTCACTGTGACCCTGAGCAAGTCACTTAACTTCCTTGTGCTCTGTCTTTCGGGCGAGACGTTGTTGTAAGTGACTCTGCAGCTGATGCATAGTTCACACACCCTAGTCTCTGTAAGTCGCCTTGGATAAAGATGTCTGCTAAATAAATAATAAATCTAACTGTTTTGTTTTATCAGAATCTTTAATACAGAAGAGGCCATTACAATGTGCTATTAACTTCCTGCATTAAATCCATATTCATATACACTGTAATGCAGTTTAGCACTATAAACATACAGCACTGGTATGAGACTCATCACTTACTTGGTGAACTCAGTCCTGATGGCCTGATTTAGAAGGTATTGGTCATTGGAGGATTTTCCATAGGTTACAAACATGAGCAGGAGCAACATGATGATGTAAAGCACAAACTCTCTGCCAATTAAATAGATGATAGAGTACATATGATTTTCAGCAATTTATTATATGTTTACATTTATAACAAACTACAATAATAAAGCCATATAAAAAAGGCCAGAATTTGCTGAATAAAATATCAAAACAGATAGCTATTATAATGTTGTAACCCTAACAATTCTAATAATAAACATTTCTTTTAAAAAAGTGAAATGCTGCTCTGTTTCATTTGATACCACAATATACATAAAGATAGGTACATTTGTGAATGCATCAATATCCTATACGCAAAGAAACAATCTCAGCAAGGTCCAATACATCTCTGACGTACTGCTATATCTTAGATAGACGCAATACTGCCTCTTTAAATCAAACAAACCACCTCAGAGTGTGCTGTATCAAGCCTTCTTTCCTTATCCTATCTCTGGCTTCCTTCAGTTGTGCTGGAGTGGGCAGAGGAGCAAGGCAGAGGTAGCGTGCCCACTGGAAAGAGGCTATGATCTAGAATGGGAAAAAACTAAAAACAGCCTTGCAGGATTAGAATGCTTGCGAAGCACAATGATGTGTAAGGTCTTGTATCAGAGACCATAAGACTCCAGGAAGACCTAGATTAGAAATGCATTGCTCAATACAGTATGCTTGTTTTGTAAACTCTACTTTAAATTCCATTTCATGTTCTGTATCTATATATGACATGCTTTAAAAAAAAGGCTGACAAGAGGCTTGTGAAATATTACCCTGTCAAAATCAAGTTCCTGGTGTACACTATGGTTTTCAGAGCCTCCATTCGAACTCCAGGGTTTCACAGCTTCGAGAACAGGCTCAGCCTCACTAAAAGTCACTGTGTTCCTTGTAACTCAATGACACCACCGCTGCTATTGTAATATTTAGAAATCATGCAGCTGTACCGAGACTCGATTGCTAATCAATCATTCAATTGGAGTCTAGGCACGTGAATTAATAAAGTGCAATTCCCCGTGCTCACATATTATTACTTTTTACTTGCACATGAAGTGCTGTGCAATCCTCGTGCCTAAATACAAATATACATTTTAAACACTCGTGTTACAAAGACCCGTTTATATCCTGTGTACTAATGACTATACACCAACATTAACACACAACTTACAACACAAAAAACACTCAGGGGCGGGGCACTTTGCCACAAGGCTGTACAACAAAAATGCAAAGCAGGGAGAAGAACAAAGAGTACCACTAAACCTGTAAAGTAAAATAAAAAACATGTATAAAAATAACACTGCAATAACTGATATAATGCTGAGAATTAATCTTTTTTAAATAAATAACATATATTTTAAGTAGGACAGTGACCACAGTGCAGACTACAGCAAGCAGCAAACAGGCTGACCATGCCAGGTAGCGCCACCAAAAGAGAAGTACAATTACACTGCTTCTGAAAACTTGGTGCCTTTCATAGAGACTGCGATCTGGAAAACAAAAAGATGTTTATGAGCTAAAAGCAAAGTCAAAGTAACAATATAATGTGAATTTTATTTCAGAATGCAGTTTCTACCGACAAGTGGAATATTTTAGTCATAATGACAAAAAGTGGCATATGGCAGCCATGGCAAATTATGGTCACTGGAAAGTTTTGCACTGTATGTGACAAACCCTGTAAATATGAAGTCTGTATCAGAAATGATTCTGGAGGTAAATTATGTGCTCAAAGTTCAGTGAGGGTAACAATAATTGCCCCTACATGGTTATTCTTTTGAGTCAGACCCATAATCAAATTTAACAGGGTGAATTATGTCAAAGAAGCCATTTCTTGTACACTTTTTTTGTGTGAGAAGGCCCTGCACAAGTAGAATTCAATAGCTGAAGCAGACAATGATACAAAACCCACCCAGCGAGCTGCCGGAGCGAAGGTCACTGCTGCTGTACTCAAAGTTCTTGGGTGGGACTTTGCTGTTCTCTTGAAAGCTGCAGTCCTCAAAAAGCCACTGGAGCTGCAATCAGAAGCTTCCTTCTTATTGTTCGCTGTCCTGCTCCAAGACAACAAAGAGAGTGCGGGATTCCAGGCCCCGGTGTAACACCAATAAGAAAAAAAAACCACTGTGGTTTAGGAAAGTTAAGCACATTACCTGCATACATAAATAAGTAATTTTAAATTCTTTGAGAAGTTACGACCTCACACAGCTTATCAACGTGATTGTTTTTGATTGTTTTACCTTTTTTTTTTTTACTCCATGGATGCCTCAGAATTTTACACTGATGGAGTTCTAAAAGACTTATATAAATCATGTAAATGTACACAGCTTGTTAATTTACATAGCTATTTTTTATTACTGCAGGTACAGGTAGGGGTGACAGGTACAGGTTTGTATGTGGAGGTGCATCTACAGGTATAAGCACAGGTACAGATGTTTAACCTTGCATAACCTCCCTAGTAACGTACAGTATATCTTGTTTACTGCTATGTCAACAAAAATATCAAGAGGTAACCACACCCAACACCCACTGCATGTAAAATAACACATCGGAACAATAGTCCATGAAAAGATTTATCAAATTTGAGGGAGTGGTTCCCAGGCTAGGTAAATCAACCTGACCTAGATTGACAGTATGCAAAACAAACTGAAAAGCAGATCACTTGTTGCAAATCATATCAGTCAGCTGCCTGGAGAGTGAAATGCACTTCAATGCTTTCTTTCCTTTCATTAATGAATCATCTGCTTCACCTAATGACTTTGTTGCCATTGGCCAGATTTCACCAAGTAACTGAGACTCTTCCTCTCCATCGGTATTCAGAATAATATGGCATTTTTTGTAATGAACTATAAAGCTTTTAATGCATCTTTTGAGCAATGAATATGTCAACATGAATAAAGACTACAGTTGTGAAATTTAACAAATGTAAAGCTTTAGCCCTCTGTGCCACCCATTCTCACCAATACCTTTGGTTCAATAAAAACACAACGAGAATGATCATTATTACAACTCAAAATCGATAGTATAGTACCTCATGTTTTTTCCGCCACGTTTCTTGTGCCCAGGATTGCAGGTTTTGCCATGACATATAAGAGTCAAAGGTACTGTCCTCTGACAGCAGGGCATCCCAGTGAGCTTAAATCAGGCACAGACAGGCATAAGAGCACAGAACAGAACACTTATTTCAGTTTCTGGGTTTAAAATGTTACTGAAGTCATATATAACATTCCAGTATTGCTACCTTGTCAGATAAGAACCTGTTAACAGGTTAGAAGAAGAAGAAGAAGAAGAAGAAGAAGAAGAAGAAGAAGAAGAAGAAGAAGAAGAAGAAGAAGAAGAAGAAGAAGAAGAAGAAGAAGAAGAAGAAGAAGAAGAAAGAAGAAGAAGAAGAAGAAGAAGACGACTCTATCCAGCCTCATAAATGTAACCGCTTTACTTTGTAAAGGCGAAACAGGACCAAAAGAAATGAGCTTGTTTTGCATGTAGGGCTCAATGACACCTCAGTGCCGATAAGAACTACCAGGCCATATTTTCAAATTGTTAATGAACTCCTACTTTTTGAAAGATGTAAAATGTCTAATTTTACAAAAGTTGAATCAAATAACTAAGTAAATATAATCCAAGCTCTCTTAAACATTCAGAAGATGTTTGTTTCTCATTTTGTGGCATTCACCTGTTTTTTTTCTCCTTTAAAAAAACTGGAGTTAAATAAACACTTTGAAAATATTCCCCACAATGTCTTGAAAAGTGATGTCATTACTTTGCATTCATGGAAATAGCTATGCAAACAAAAAGCTATGCAAATGATACTCACCTCATCATTCTTCACATAAATGAGCAGTGTTGAGGAGCATATAGCCCAGTAACAGTATAAGGCACTGTGTGAGGCGCTGGGTGTGGAGAACTGGCTGAGAGAAGGACAGCTGTACACAGAAGCCCAAAAGTAAAAATCCTCCAAATATTATGTCAGCTTACAGTAAAGGAGCTAAAATATGAAATAAATTAAAAAGGAGAAACACAGAGTATGCAGTCTCAGTTGAAGAGATATATTTTCCAACTGAGAAATGCCTATACCATTATTTAAAAACAAATAAACAAAACAAAAAAAAACAGCAACATTTGCAATATATTTATTAGCATGGTGAAAAAAGTGTTCCAGATAAATACAACTTATTTATTTACAGGAAAAAAAATACACTTTGTAAAAGCACTGGCGTTTCAGATGCAGGGGAGAGACATGATCATGATGCTTTATTTATTTGCAGGATAGGGGAGGAAATTTGGCTCGGGCTGGGAATCCAGGTTGAAATTCCCAGGCTGAGACGAGTACCTTGATAAATCTGACCCTGTGGCAGATCGATTCTTGAAACAATGCATCCTTTATTGATTTATAACAAGATAGTCTTCAACAAGTGGCTTTGGTCTATTAATGTCTGTATCACTACTTTTCATTTGAAGGAAAGAAAACTTACTAATAATGAACCCAAAACTATCTGACCATGATATACCCACTGAGCTACCAACATCATTTGCACTTGCATTTTGCTTATAAGGCGAAACACCATCAGCACCGCCTCTTACCGAGGAGTTATTAGAAGGAAGCTCTGTTTAAACATTTTATCTCGCTGATAAAGATGATACCTTGGCTGAGAGAGGTCAGATCTCGCTCCACTTTCCTATCACCCTCATCCACTGCCAGCCACCACTCGGCTGGGAAGAACCAGCTCATGCCAGTCACCAGGCCCTTGGCAATCACATGGCTGATGCACCAGCTTGGAGACTGGCCACCATTGTTGTGCCCAGGCTGTCAGGAGTACTGAAATCAATATGAATTGAAATCATCACTCAAGCACTTAACGGAAGAATTTGAATAGAGGGATTAGCACCCCAGCCATGGCTTGAATACTATATACTAGCCTTTCTTTTTTGTATTATTATCCAGTTACAACATGCATTGTATATAAATTACAGTAGGAGGTTGTGTCCTTGACATTTCCTTTTGATTGATTAATATATGTATTACATTTCAGGATGATCTGCTTAATCAATTAATTTAAAAGATAAAATAAATAAAGTTGGGATTGGGATTGCTGCCAAATAAAGAGGTCAATTTCTTTGAACAACATGCCTTTTGTCTTTTCTTTACAGACCCGGTAGGTGATGTCTTTTTAAAGATTGCAACGATACCATTCTGAATTCAACATTTGTTATTGTGTTTAAGAGGCAGCAGTGACTAGCGTATGAACAGGGAAAGGTACGTTCTCTTCTGAGTACTACTGATAGATATCATGAACAAGAACATATTTTTTAATTAAAAAAATAACATATGGGCTGCAGTGCATTAGAAAAAATTAATTTTTTCTCAATTTTTCTCTGCCATTTCATGAACAACTCGATGCTGTCACAGAAACCTGCCATGAAATATATTGCATTACAATGTATTTGGACGGTATTTTATATAATATATATATATATATATATATATATATATATATATATATATATATATATATATATATATATATATATATATATATATATATATATACTGAGTGTCTAAAACATTAGGAACACCTTCCTAATATTGAGTTGCACCCACTTTTTCCCTCAGAGCAGCCTCAATTCGTTGAGGCATGGACTCTACAAGGTGTCGAAAGCGTTCCACAGGAATGCTGGCCCATGTTGACTCCAATGCTTCCCACAGTTGTGTCACGTTGGCTGGTAGTGGATCTCTACTCTGACTAGCTCGTTCCATCCCATCCCACAGATGCTCAATTGGATTGAGATCTGGTGACTGGGCAGGCCACTGCAGTAAGCTGAATTCATGTTTGCGGAACCATTCCTGGCCAATCCTGGCATTGTGGTATGGGGCATTATCCTGCTGAAAAAATCCATTAGCAGATGGATACACTGCTGCCATGAAGGGATGCACCTGATTGGCAATGATGTTCAGATATCCTGTGGCATTCAAACGTTGCTTTTATCAAGGGGCCCAATGTATGCCATGAAAACACACTACCACCAGCCTGCGATGTTGACATGCTGCATGATGGATGCATGTACTCATGTGGTTTTCTCCATACCCTAGTCCTCCCATCAGCATGAAACAGCAGGAACCGGGATTCATCAGAGCAGGCTATGTTTTTCCAATCCTCCAGTGTCCAGTGTTTTCGTTCCTTAGCCCACTACAACCGCAGTTTCTTGTGTTTTGCTGAAAGAAGTGGAACTCTGTTAGGTTGTCGGCTGCCATACCCCATTCGTGTCAAGTGCAGACGAGTTGTGCATTCTTTTATTGGTCTTTCAGCATCAATGTTGGACTGGACTGTCAGTTGGCTAACTGTACCCGTCTGTTGCTCTGAACAATTTGTGTCAGCCTCCTTTAGCCTCTTTCATCAATGAACCATTTTCGATCACTGGCCTGCCATTGGATGGATGTCCTTTGGGTGGTGGACCATCCTTGATAGACATAGGAAACTGCTGAGCATGAAAAACCCAGTAGAGTTGCAGTTCTTGAAACACTCAACCAGCGCGCCTGGCACTTACTACCATACCCTGTTCAAAGGCACTTAAATCTTTTGTCTTGCCCATTTAACCTCTGAATGGCCCACATACACAATCCATGTCTCAACTGTGTCAAGGCTTAAATATCCTTTCCGCCTCCCCTTCAACTACACTGATTGAAGTGAATTTAACAGGTTACATCAATAGGGGATCATTAGGAAAGTCTATCCTCAAGGGGGATGTTATAAACTAACCTTTTAATGAACCCACAGGTAGGACAATCTGAGCTGTGAATTTGCTTAAAGTTGTAGACACTAGGAGTTGGCTTCTCAAGTGTCCTAAAGAATAGAAGCAAACATTTTTTTTTTGTTCATCATATATCATGTTTATGGTTTGTTTTTAAACTTGGCTGGAATGAACCTGACTCCTTATATATGATGAAAGATCATTGTTCATAAACATATGGTGTGCCTAAGAGGAGACTGCAAATATACTGCATTTCTGTAGCTCACTAGTGTAGAGCACGGAAAGAATAATATAGACCAGTATACCAACATAATACCAAAACCCTCAATTCAAGTATTGAAATACAAAAACCATTAATAAAAACTGACATTTAACAACGATTGTCTATTAGAAATGGTATCATTCCAGTAGAAATACTATAAAACCAATCATATATGTTTATAAGAGTGTTTTCTGATGTTTGATCAGGTATAGTGCTGTCACACAAGCAATGATCAGAGTACAGCACAGTCTCTGCCAAGCTGCAGTGTTTAGAAGTGTTTAGAAACTCTATAAAACCTGGTAGGACTACAGCGACTGAATATATCTATTTTCTTTAACATAAATCATGTGGAAATCAGGTGCTCCATTTCATCAACTTGTAAAGTTATTCTCGAAAGCATGTTTAGTATTTCTAAATGTAATATTTAAAAATCAAAAGCTGCTGTAGGTGTATCTGTTTTTAGTTAAGTTGTGTGGTTTAGTCTTCTGACAATTACCTGTACAAAGAAATACAATTATGAAATGTAGTGGTCTGTTGGAGTAAAATAATAAATAATAATATTATTATTATTATTATTATTATTATTATTATTAATAAGAAGAAGAAGAAGAAGAAGAAGAAGAAGAAAGAAGAAGAAGAAGAAGAAGAAGAAGAAGAAGAAGAAGAAGATTTATAATAGACTTTTACCACAGACAGGGCTTGTTTCCAGTTCTCTAGTAATCAAGCTCTTCAACACACATTCAACACACATTTTTAAAAAACAATCTATAAATACAAATTAAATTAAAGCTTTGTAAACAGGATCCTGTATTTCTGAAAAAAATGACAGAATAACCCAGTTGTTCAGGGCTATGCAACCAACCTATATGGCCGGCAGGTGTCACTGTTTTTCTGTTAAGTGTACAAATATTTGATTAATTTATTTACTTATTTTTGACTCGGAAAACAGGAATGCACTGATCTGAAAGCACTTTTAATTCATTGCACATCTTTATAGTTTCACATAGTTATACATTACAGAAGTGCTGAAAAAAATTGAAACTTAGCTATATGAATTAATACATTAATAACTACTTCTAGTTAAAATGTTTCTTTTTAGTACTTTGTACTTTTTTTTTTTTTTTTTTAAATAACTCTTACCTTAACAGGTGCTGTTCCCCAGAAGTAAGATTTTGCTTGAAGGACAGAAGCTGACTGTTATAGCACGTGCTGTTCCTGCCAGTCTGTGCAGTTATGTGCTTGTTTAAAATGTCAGGAAAGTAAAATTTTGTGGAGCCAGTTCCCTCCACTGCATTCTGAAAGCTGCAGTGTTGAGTAGTCTGGAGCTCCATCTGACTGGTGGTTCCATTAAACTAAGTGTTGTTTATAAAAATCACATATTTCTGAAATGTTTTTAAAAGCACTTAGAGTTAAAAGTATTTTTTCAATAAACAATTTTTCAAATAACATGCACATTACCAGTACACATGATAAACTGTTGAAATTTGATCCACATCAGATATTGGGGAATAAAATGCAGATCTTTAAAAAAAGAAAGACCAAACTTGCATTTTTAGAGTATTATTGGAAGAGGGTTGTACTTTAGTTTTTATTTTTTACAACTAAGAGTAATGAATAATCCATAGGCTTACAGCGTGACAATGGATTATTTTTTTCACCGCTGACATCACCATTGTTTGTCATCTGGGAGGGTATCTGTGAAGTTCTAGTAAAGGGACTCACCAGCAGCAGCTCTCTAGTCCTCCTTGTCCCATCAGCGATGAACTCGATGCCTCTTCAGTGGTGTTGTCACGGACTTCAATGGCATTCGACAGCAGACTCACCAGGATCCTTATTGTCCATTCATCCAAAAATAATAGCTACCTGGGGTAAAAGGCTCCTGGAAGTGCTGTGACAGATCATTGACATGACCGACCAGCTTTGCACTGTTGAAGGTTATCTTTGTTGGTGAATAAAAAAACAAACAAACAAACAAAGACCCTGTAGTAGTTATACATCTCACAAACCAATATCAGACATACATATGCAAGGGTATCATTTTTCGAGGACAATGACACATTGCAAATAAACAAAGTACAGTGCACTTCGTTTATAAGGATCACACCCAACCGGGATGATTTGATTCTTATAAGCAGTTGATTCTTAAAAGTGGACTATATGATTACAATTAGCAAAGCGTGCCTCTGCGCATCAGCAGTTTAAATGCAGTATACAAATATTAATGGTGCTCAGTCACTGAGGAAAATTCATCAAAACAAGTCCTCGTGGGTAAGCAGCTTGTTATATGATCATGATTATATTTACTCAAGTCTACCGAATCCTATTTTACTACAGTATACTTGAGAAGCGATCATCTAGTTTAACTGTCATGCAGTGTTATGTATATTGGCCTTTGAATTAAAATGACATTACAGTACAGTATTTTACTGTCAGAACAACCACTGCATTTAAGCATCTGTGGCTTGATTTTTTTCAGTTGCGATGCAAATCTCACAGATTTTCACTAAGCGGAGATGCAAAGCTCTGCAATCCTCCTCCCCCCTCCTCCTCACCGTGCCGCGCCGCAATCCCACTCCCTCTACATGCATATCACACAAAGATGTATGTATTCAACGAATGTGTATTCACTTTATTAAAACACATTTTCATTAACGGAGAACACAAAAAATGCCTTTGCAGTGCAGTCACGCGTCTTTCTTTTTCCTGCCATGTCGACACACATAAACTGCACAACTTACTTTTTTTATACTGGTAGTCGCTGCGGACCAGGGATTATACTGCACACACTGGATACATGCCTAATCACGCGAGATGTGATCAAATTCAGATCCAAAAACAGCTTTATTGGTTGTACACGTCATTGCACTTGATACAGTATCGTAATACATGTAGTCAGTTTGCCACGAAATGATTCTTATGAGCGGATTGCTTGATTCTTATAAGCAGATTATTTTTGCATTGTTAATATAGGAATGATTTTGTGCCAGTGGTTTTGATCACTATTTGCAGTTGATTCTTACATCAGTAATTCTTACAAACTGAGTGCACTGTACTGTGAATATGCAGCTCCATTGCCAAAACAGTAACCAACAATATATAACAGGGATTGAGTTTCCCAGAGTTAAATTCCCAAGACATATCTTTAGCAGCTTAACCATTCAGGTGTATTTCTGTGATATGCGTTACTCAGCATTAGTAGGCCGAAGGATGAGTGTAATCGTTGTCAAAAGCACAAGGTGATGGTGCTTGATTATATTTCACTGATGCAACACTTTCGATATTAAAGATGAAGTAACTTCTGTACGATTTTAGATGTAAAGATGCTAGCTCAGTGGCAGCTGGTCCAGCACAGTGCAAGGTGGCATGTATTCAACTTATACATGCTGTGTTTGAGCTGAACTATTGCACAGAAGTTGAATCAATTGTTATAGTATACCTGCATTGCATGTTTAGCAGTGTACCTGCATGGCTGTTTGGATTTTTACTGTTGTGCAATGATTGGCTGAAGCAACCATGTGGTTTGCACAGAATGTCAGTATCTTAGTGTCTGAGATACAAGGTGCAGAAAGTGCAAACAAGCACCTCCAACATGCCTTAAAGAACTACTTACCTGCTATTTAACCTCTATTAAATCATTAAGCATATACAGCTTATCAATCAGTGCTCCCTGGAGGAGGATGAAAAAAAGAATGCTATTACAAAGAGTTAGCTTACCACTGTCATTCATTAGTCATAACTTTATCAGTATATGATTATTTTCACACTGCAGGTCATCTACACATTATACATTATATTATTTTGTTGATTGACTCCAGTCTATTCTAATGTAAACACTGGAAGATCTAAACACCACCATTGTTTAAATTAAAGTACTTGAGATGTCACTCCAGTGCAGCTCATACCTGGTGAGTGAGGTGGAGTCCACACACTGAAGCGATTAAGGCACTCCTTGTTCGTGTCTGCAGCTCTACTGTGGCACCAGGCTCCAAACTCAGGCGGTTCAGAACATTGGTCAACAAAATGACATAGTTTAGAATCTCTAGGTCACATCCCATGAGCAAAAGCTTTGAAAGGTTTTTTAGGCCATCAATATATCTTTACAAAAAAATATGAAGATTTTTTTTTTTGGTCACCTTTCTGGTATAAACACGTATTAAAATGCTCTTATTAAATCCATAAAACACTAAACAAATATGTATATGCTTTCAAATTACTTTTTAAAATATAAAATATACCTTTCTACAAATAATAATTTCACCATTAAAAAAAAAAAAAACCTGAATATTAACCATTTTTAACTACTAGGACTGAACACTTTGTTTGTTGCATTGTTTGCATGAAGACATTACTTACAGTTCTTCATCAGGGTTGCAGCTGGAGGACAGGTTGCTCTGAAAACTCGACAAGACGGTCACTCTTACTGGGCATGGTTTCGTTCTTGCACCAAATCTATTACTAATCTCAGTATAAATGGTAACTGAAAAAATGGCAATAAAACATGATAAATGTAAGTCTGTTATATGATTCCCAAATTTGCCAATACAGAATATGGATGCTGTACAATATAAACTGGCATAACACCACCAGAGGGCAGAGTGGTTGATGTAATTGTCATGCAATGCATGCTGGGCAACATACATTACTGATCAGGGTTGTATACGACCACTATACATACATAGTGATATAATGTTATCGATGATTTAGACATACAACAGCATTTATAGAATAAAACTAACTTGAAACCTGTTACTGTACATGAGGTTAAAGAGTATCTGGTTGGATGCTCTAGTCTGAACACATCAACTGTGAACACAGCAGTGAGGCACTTACTTACTGTGTGGCAGTTGCGCAAAGACCACATCAAACGAGACAACTGTGTTTTTATTTCCATACCCTTATAGCCGTCAGATGGATCTCCAGCCGGAAGGTTGAAGTAATTCTACACATTTCATCCTTCATATAAAAGCTTTCGAGAAGAGTTTCCTATGCTGAAACTGTACTGATACAGGAGATCCTATTGAATACGCCATTGCACAACAAAAAAGACAAGTGGAAATCATCAAGAGAGAACTTATTGAAAAGAACAAATAATATATAGATGTATAGTGCCATATCAAAAAGGAAGACAATTGGATATATAGTGCCACCATGCCAAATGCATTCTAGTGCACTTCACAGACGATTAGATCAAATCCAGATACAACAATTCTCTCAATCAAAAACAGCTTCACTCTTCACTCAAGCCATACCAGTCTGGGGTGTAATATCCTGTGGATATACTTTTAGACGTTGTCCTTACTGGTGGTTTATCCCCAAAGTACCACACAAATTCCAACAGGCCGGTTTCAGCTTTTTTATAAGCAAATATAATAT
This sequence comes from Polyodon spathula, assembly GCF_017654505.1. Lineage (NCBI taxonomy): Eukaryota > Metazoa > Chordata > Actinopteri > Acipenseriformes > Polyodontidae > Polyodon > Polyodon spathula. The sequence continues at coordinate 15,983,203 of NC_054537.1, read as the reverse complement.
CAGTATCTGCTGCATAGATGGGTTTGTCTGTATAAATCTGAACAGCTATAAGAAAAAATTGATAATCTGTTGATTGTAAAACAATAACAGGTGACACTTGCCAATATTAAACAATTTATTTATTTTACTATTACATATTTCTACTAAAAATGTATTTATTTTAACACCTATATAATAATAACTCCTAGATAGCAAGAACTAGATATTTCAAGCCTCAGTATCCCTTCCACTGGCGAAGCATTCACCCTTTTAAAAAAAATGCAACTAATAAAAACAGGGTGACAGACTCTATTCTCATTACCAGTTTAAATCTCTTATCAACATCTTGCTTAACATATTAGCGCTTGTGTGCCATCCCTTTTATATATAGGCAGATATCAGTGCTACATACACTGCATTCTGTAAAGGACAGAGACACTGGTGTTGGTTAAGATACTTCCCACCCGGTTTCGAGCATTTACTATCACAGTGAATTAAAATTTTTAAAATTGCTTAGCTCTCTATGCAGTGAACAGAACAACAAAAAAACACAAAAATAAGGCACAAATGGCATAGGGGAGGCGACACTTATAAAAGGCTAAGAACTGGATGAGCATGGAGACAGAACAGCTCCCTCAACTCTTATTAGAGAAATAGGCCATGATTTCCAGGTGAAGTGTTACATTTCCACTTATATTGCTAAATCAGAAATCAGAGGAAGAGAAAGTAGTTCCTAGTTGGGATATTAGCAACAGTATAGCTAAAAACCATTGACAACAATCATATTATAGACAATAATCATTTGATGGCTGTATGCAGCTATTTACTGTAGTATGGATAGGTAGCCTGGCTTTAAAATAGAAACTGTTGCATAAATCTTACCTGTCATACTTTGATATTTGCTTTATGGGTCTCACATGTGCATTTTTAAAAGAAAAACTTTTTTTTTTTTTGGTTGTAAACATACATTTTCATTTTTTAAATATGCATCTAGTACTATACTAGGTTGAAGGTTTGTATGCTTTACATTAAGGTTATCTTGTACTGTCTCCATTCCAAGTTTATTGAACCTTAGCAGTGTCTTTGTGGTCAAAGAACGTACTGCCTGGGGATGAGGGGAACAATTTTTTTTCAGTACAAAAAAGAATTAAACAAAATGATCATGTTAAAGTATCAAATACTGCACAGTACAGAGTCAAACACATTTCAGAATCTTTTTCTCATGAAAATGAGAACATGCATTATTTTCGGTTTAGTGTATATTTAAATATTCAAGTGTACAGAGACTTAGAAGTGGATCAAATATGAGAATGCAGCTGACATTTATAGACTAGTGAGGGAAATGTATGTCTAAAGTACACGCAAAGTATCACCACTTATAGTTACTATGTGACAAGTGCTATGGACTTCCTTTGATGATTAGACCTTTTTTGGTGATGTTTGTTTATCCAGATTGTACTGTTCCCTGTAGTTGAAGGACATTGTTATCTCCTCTTACACTAAATGCATGCTTTATTTATAATTGCTATATACACAAACTTCATTTGGAAATCAATGTTACTCACAATAAGACAAGACAGCAGAGCTGACAGACTGATGGAGAGCTGAGCTGGGACTTGTTTGGCATGTGCTTCCATATCCAAGACTACACAAATTACTGGAGTTTTATTAGACACAGTCTCAGTCAAATTTAATAGCTGGGATCAACCACAATTACAGCAGACTGGTAGCCCAAAATCTTTGATGGAGTTACATTTAATATATTAATGAATATAAAGTATTATTAATTATTATATTACTGTATATTGCTCATGATCCAACGTTGTTCTGCCACCTTGCTCAACTAAGAATATTTAACAAACTGCTACAATTGTGCATGTCACAGGATAAATCATAACTATAAAAAATGGAAATGTGAAATGTACATGTTGCTGTATGTCAGAGTTACTTGAACATCTACTCAGTATGCACCCTTTAAAATGAGTACTCAGCGAATAAAGTGTCAAACTATGAACATTGATTTATAATCAAGGCTACATTATTTGTAGACTTACACAGTTTTTCATATATATATATATATAGGTGCCTGAAGAGCCAGCCCAGGGTTCTGTGGTATATTCAATTACAGTAGTTACTATGAGTGGGCTAAGGTTATATTGACCTGAGTCAACCACAAAACAGTTATCACATTGTAACTCAAGCCAGATAAAACTCCTAATCCTGCAAAACCTTGGTTGATAAAAACAAAATCATTTAACACATTTCACAGGTTTCAGAATGTGCCTGAGCGTTAATTGACATGTAATGTGTAACAAAAGCTCATACAAGTACCTGAATTGGCTCAAATTATAAGGAGAGTGGAGAGCAGACTAAATATCAAGAATATATATATATATTGTATATATCACAATGCGTGTGAGAATGTTCAGGGATAAACCATGTTACTTGTGCTTATGATGTGTCATAGCAAAAATGAACGTCTGTTTTGCCTGTCGTAGCAAAAAATAACATCTGTTATGCCCATCATAATAGAGGTACATTTTGCTCCATAGCTGGAGCTCATTTTACGACACTTCAGAGCAAGAAGTATTGTACTTATTTATTTATTTTTTAAACACCTGCACGAAAACTGAAACTTTTACAAACATTTTAAGGCCTATCGAGACCGTTACACTACAAGTAGAAACCATCAAAATGAAACAAAGGGGCTTAACTGAGTCAATTTGAGAATGACGCCAATCACTCACATCTAAATCTGGCACACTCGGCTCCTTGAATTAATTCCAAAGTTTTTTTGGTATAACGCCCACAGGAATGTCATGCGTGACAACTTGACTGACTCTTGACAGGGATGGCTTTGGGAGGAGAAACTTCTATTAGCACTCAGGTATTACTGCAAAATGGCTGAACTTGAACTTAGGTATACAGCATAAATAGTCTTACAGGCATGATAAGAACATTTAATTAAGTTTACACAGGTTTGGTGAGTTTTTTAAGTACAATTCATCCAACCAGTCACTCATCAGTGAAACTACATGAAAAGTCATTTGACAAGCATTTCTACAACTAGAAGGAGGCTAAAGGAAAACCTCCAGTTTCTTTTATCGGGCAGGGCAATCAAAATTCATCATCGATCATTTGTAGTTACTTTATACAGATTGTGGAACACTTAAATGAAAATGTGTACTGATTATCTAGCAAATTTAAATAGTCTGGCTCTCACAGACCACAGAAGTCTCTTTTACAGGTGGCAAAAAAAGCCACTAAGCTAGATTTCAGCTATTACTGCACTTACCAGTTCAACAGCCACAGTAATACAAGGGCAATGCTTGTTTGTCAGCTTGATCTTAAGTGACTAGTCATTGTGGGATGTTTTCAAGCCATGGAAAGATTCTCAGCAGCTAAATCCATGTAGATCTCATTATGTTCAGTCGATATCCCCTCCAGCTGAAACTCATCGAAAAAGTTTCCCTGTCGCGAGAATAAAGGTAATTACAAGTGGAATGGCCTTATTTGTTTGAAAATTACACATGTCCTTAAAACAGAGATTTATTACAGTAGCAGCTGTTATATCTGATCCTGTAAGATACAATACCCTCTGTTAACCGATGGACCTCTGGCACATCATTTACACTGCTACCAACTAAACAATACAAATAGAAACTGATCAATGCACATGTTATTATGGGCCTGACACTGTAAATTCATCTCTTTGCAGGAAAAATGGAGGCCTGAGGGATTAATGGTGTTTGCAAAGTCTAAAAATTGCATTAGACACTTCAGTAGATCAATACATCATATTGACTAATCAGCCGTGCGCATAATAAGATTACCTGGGATAACTCACACCACATGCTGACACCCCCATTCGCAACTGTATCAGACAGGATGAAATACAACTTGTCTGTGGTGAGTCCCAGTGTGTGCATGTCTTGGTTAGTCTGGAGATTGTATTCACCACACCTAGGACCAAAAAAAAAAAAAAAAAAAAAAAGAAAGAAAAACAGAGGCCCACAATAATTCCCATAGACAGTATCCCAGCATATCTGAAGTGTATTCCAATTTTGGATGGCATCTTCAATGTCACATTCCAAATACATGTAAATATTCTTGGTCATACTGAGAATGATTTTAATAACTAAATGGAAGGGACTTGTTGCAATCCTGTTGTTTATGGAAGACTTGAATAAATATTGAATATAAAGTAATTTATATATATATATATGCCCTGGAGTTGGGCAAAGACACCATAGATGTATAAAAGTCCCTTCTCATTGCTTGAGGCTGCAATCATGAAATGAAATGCCGACTGTCAAGAGGGAAGTCCTCTAGTCGCCACCGACCTCGTACAAGTACAGTGTACGTCGAAACACAAGAAACCATTATAGGCCAATGTTAATGCGATTGTTACTGTATCATATTTTAACATACCGGTAGCTTAGATCTTAAATTACATTAAATTTACATCCACATCCACAACCCACCTGCAGTGAAGTACTTACATAAACACACTTTCAAATTCACTCACGTGCAAAATGGTTAAGGCAGCCTATGTCCATCATTTTAGCTCGAAATCTCATTTTTATGTTGTTTTGTAAACAGATTTATTTTATGAGCGTACTGTCTATTTTTTTTTTTTTTTTTTTATCAGGACCATTCAAAATATGGCGCTACTTGTGCTGCACTCATTTGAGTCCCCCCTACAACAAATAAATAAATAAGCTGATTGGACCTGTTGAACATTTATTAATACGGTTATATTGGAAAATAAATGTTTTATTTAAAAAAAAATAATACCCTTGGTGCACATCGAAAATTATATAAAACGTTAAATGCCACTTAAAACAAGAAAAGATGGACAAAAAAGTGTACGTTATTTGAGCATAGAAAATGTAGCAAGATATTTTTCTGTGAAATATTTGGACAACAGCAGCACAGTATATTTCTGAGACAAAAAATTGCAAGTACTCTAGAAGTATGAGTTTGTGTTGTATTTTGTAACATAGTAATAAAACCTTCTAACTCTCTTCTGACCGTTCACAAACCACCTCAATCAAAACGCCATTTGTCGGATGAGTTTCCTTTTAGAATGGACACTGTCTCTATCTCATCTGTGTCCCATTTCTGAAGAAACTTGAAAACTCCATGTAATAGTCAATCTGAAGAACGCCCTGTAATATTCATAGTGCAAACAGGCCACAGGAGGTGCTGTGTGGCTTAACGTTGCGCACGTAGCAACAACACCCGTAATGGGCCGTGAAACTGCTATGCAACCAATACTACAAGAGAAAGTCGTGCCACCTTGATGAATATTACTGCACGTATTGGCAACCTTAAGAAAAACAGAAGTCACGAGTTATTTCTCGTATCGTACCACTACACTGAATTAATTTACACCATGTCCAAACATCGGTAAATGATATACTGGGCACTTAGTTTATATACGGTGTGTATTAGAATGGTGCCACTCTATTTGCTTTGCACAAACGACAGACAGGAGCCAAATAACCTCTTAAGTACTACCTTGAATTACGGATTTTTTTTTTTTTTTCTTAGCAAGCAGCAACAGAGGAATCGATGGGTATTGCTTATTACTATCTCCATGACCACCGAAGGGTCCAATAACCCCCTCCTCCCTCACGTCACAATGAGTGAGAATATAGTATTTAGAACTAGCTGCACTCGGCCATTTTGTTGGTGAAGCCAGTACAGAGCTTTCGGGCTTGTCTTGCTGGTTTGCAGTTCGGCTTTTTATCTTCTTGTCTGTTTTATTGCTGCAGATCAACAAGGACGGCATCAACGCGCCGAGACATTTCATCTCAACACAGTTGTCGTACTAATATCGCATGTCCACTATCCAGAACCTCCAATCTTTCGGTAAGTCATTGGGATCTGCCGCAGGTCTTTATACTTTCTTTGTCTGACCCAATAGATAGAAAAACAAATATATGTAATATATCTTGTTCATCGTCTTATTTTTAAAGAAGAATAACAAATGCCACGCTTGATTAATAAACGAATGACTAATTGGGTTATAGTAATAAGTTCTGACAAGTCTGGCTTGGAAGTAAATTGTTTTGGGCCTACTGTTTTGTTTTCGTAAGGAAAGCTACACACTGCAAGTTGCATCGCTCCGTTTTATATGTATTGGTTTCCCAGTTTATGGCTAAATGTAGTGTTTATAGTTTGTATCTAATGCATAACTGGTAATTGGCCCTTTACTAATGAACATAGTCTTACCAGCTTTCAAGTCTGCACTGTTTGACTTAAAGGCGGAGTCCGCCTCCTTTCCTCCTAAGGATTATATATATATATATATATATATATATATATATATATATATATATATATATATATATATATATAAACTAACTTTGCTTTATTTATTAGAAGTAAGCTAGGCAACTAACGTGTAACGAGACCACATTTGGACTACTTTGTTTGAATCAGTTTACGTTGTAGTACATGACTTGGGTGTGTTGTTCATGTCGCTTGTTAAACCTTGTTATCTGTTTTGAAGATCCCTTTGCTGATGCAACTAAGGGTGACGACTTACTCCCGGCAGGGACTGAAGAATACATTCACATAAGGATCCAACAACGTAACGGCCGTAAAACGCTGACTACTGTTCAGGGAATTGCAGATGACTACGATAAAAAGAAACTCGTAAAAGCTTTCAAAAAGGTAGTTAAAGTACCACATGCAGGTTATATTTAGTAACGTACATGTTTTTTTTTAGTTCGGTTTTAACAACAAATTAATTTCACATCAGTGGGTACCGATTCTGTCGTGCTCTACCATTTTTATAGCTTGTACTTAATCTGAAAATTGAAACAAGGTTATACGCAGTACTAGTAAATGCATTTCAGTTTGTGTATGAGGTGGTTTTAAGGATTGTCATCTTGCAATTTCTATGATTCTATACTGATCCCTATTTTATGATGCGTGTTGCAGTAAATGTTTAACAGTTGTATTGGCTTGCAGAAATTTGCTTGTAATGGTACTGTGATTGAACATCCTGAATACGGTGAAGTGATCCAGCTTCAAGGTGATCAGAGAAAGAACATTTGCCAGTTCCTCCTTGAGGTGAGTTGCTTTGTTGTATTTCATTTAAGATGTTAATTAAGGATCTCTTGTGTGTAGTGTGGTTAACAGAGTTTTTAAATGAATGCAATGCATAATGTGGCTTGCTGTTTCTGGTATTTTCTGGCTTCTAATGGTCTGCACACATGACCACCTGGAATTGGAGGAAGGGCAATAGTTACATGGGGCACATTTGAAATTTGGATATCTGTTCTCATGTTGACTGTTGCACTTAAAATGCAATGTAGTTATGGCTTCTGATTTTTGGTTTTAACTGGTAGAAACCAATAATGCCCCTGATACAATGAAAATAACAGTGGAATGGTTACTCCATGTTGACCACCTCTTTCCCTCTTTGCAGCTGGGCAATGACCTTCCTTCCTGACATGTATATATCATTGATTCATTCTGAATACTTTAAACCCTCAGCACATTCCTACATTTCTAGTGGATACACTTCTTGCAAGATTTAAAATGAGATTACAATTAGGAATGGAGTCTTGTTTGCAGGATTTAAAACTGCATTACAGTTAAGATACATAGGATTTAAAACAGAATTGCAAATTGTGGTGAAATGTGAAAAAAAAAATATATATATATATATATATATATATATATATATATATATATATACAGTATATTATATATATATATATTATATGTGGGTATATGGGTAGTGCGCACACCCACAAACCCCAAAACAATGCCTGTGACCATAAAGATTTAGTTGTGGAAGACTATAGCCTTGTAGTTTAAGGACTGCTGTTTGGCTTTGGTTTAGTTGCACCTTATGCATAATGATGGTAGAAGAAATAAATAATAGGTGTATGGCTTTGAACATTTCTTTGGGAAAATTACGAAGTTCAAGCTTCAGTGCAAAAAGGAGACGCAACAGTATTTAGACCACAAATGGGATCTGTCCAGTAACTAGAATTCTTGATGTTGAAGGTCGTTTACCATACTTAATGTTAATCTGTTTTGCAGGTCGGCATTGTCAAAGAGGAGCAACTGAAGGTTCATGGATTTTAAAACTATGCAAATGTTTTTGCAGTAAAGATTTTTCTTCAGGACTGGCCAACAGAATATACTGAACAAAAATAAATAAATAAACAAACAACACCATTTGCCAAATTGTAAACATACTGTAGGTTCATCCTCTAGGAGAGCTATCATCCAGCCAGGGGTGACTGAAAGCTGTGATTTATATTTGGGTTCTGCAACACTGTCTGCCCTTTGTAGGAGTTATGTGTCTTCACCAGCAATCTGAGTAGGTTAAACTGAAAGCTTTGCGGATTAGCCATGCCACATTGGAGAAGCTTGCTCACAAGTGAACGTAACCGTGCACTTGGCATTCTGAAAAATGGTCATGTGCAGCATCCATGTGCCACCCCAGTGAAGGCGCACAAATACCCTGTGACTGCTTCCAGGAAGCAGAGATTGGCAGCAGGCCTGAACACACAACTTTGCATAGCTACTCAAAGCCGTGTATCTCCACAGATGGTGCTAAACAGACTGAGACAAGCTAGACTACTGGCAAAGAGACCTGTAAAGTATTCCTCAAGATGCATGTCACTTCCTGCCAAACAGAAGTGTCCTGCCATGGCCAGAGCTATCTCCTGACTTGTTCCCACTGGAGAGAATTAGATGCCATCCTCACTTCTCCACACTCTGAGACAAACCCTGCAGGTGGAGTGACATGCCATTCCTCTTTGTTGGGTCCAGGGACTCGTCAAAAGAATGTGATGTTGCTGCTCAGCTCAGTTATTTCAACTGCAAGTGGGACTTCCAGAACACCCTGGTGACTGAAATACTATTGCAGTTGGCAGAGCAATAGAGCTTATGTTTTGAACTACTTGGTAAAATGAATGTTTTCATATGTTGCACACAGCAATAAACTTACATTTGATAGTCAGTACATACAAATGCGAAATTGAGTGTTGCTAAACTTTTTTTTTTTTTTTTTTTGTTCAGTATATTTTGGCTATATCAAACCTGTGAACATTTGGTGTTTGACACCCAGTGTGCATGACTATGGAAGATGTGTTTCTTGTAGGCCGGTAATGGATAAGAACTGCAGTAAGATGGGCACTTGAACTAGCCCCTCCTCTTTTTTTTTTTGTTTTTATAAGCCATGTTTTAGTCCTGACTTTAATTTCCACCCTTTTTATTTTTATGTGTTGAACCCTGTGCTGTATAAACAAATTTACAAATAAAGTCAGGTGTGAATTATGTCTGCCATATTATTGCTATTGTCCTTTGCAAACTCTTGATTTGAAAATTCCAGACTTCAGTATTTGTCCAGCTTTAATATGTCAATTATAAACACCTTAACATATTCAGGGTGGGTGATGGGGGGATGCTTAACATTACATTGCACTATGTTTTTATAATTAAATGTTACCCTCATTTAGAGGGGAACCAGAAAAAGATAATGTTTATTAAATTTAAAAACCTGATAAATGTAGGGTCTAAACAACTACTCTCCCGTCCCTTTCTGTAGGCTACATTGGCATTTAAAAAAAATAAAATCTATATAAGGTGAAATTAGCAGGTAATAGGTGTCATTCTAGCTACCCTCGTTTTTTAATATATTAGTAACCCTCTCCACCCTGTCTTGCTAATTCACAGTGAAGTTGAACCCTGTGGTTGTCATTTACTTAATCACACGTCATATAGGTAATGTTACTAAGGTATAAGTTGCACCGGTTTGCATTTGATGGGTTCTTGTCTACATCATTGAGGTTATATGTAGCATTTTGAAATTGGTGCTAATGGACCAGACAACTGTTGACCGCACTACTCCTTCACCTGTCTGACAAGACTGCCAGGTTTTTACATTTCTCATAACCGGATTACTGCTCTACCCACTCCAGAACAATCTTGTCAAGCACTTCATTTTTAAATGCTAAATTTAAAGAAAGGGATGTCACGTAACCCTTTGCGGTCCTATGTCGGACCAGGTCCGACATTACAATTTTCCCTTTCCAGTCCGACGTCGGTCCCTGTCCAACATCAAAAAGATATCGAGCACAGGTCTGTAGTTGTTTTTTCTTCGGAAAAAGCATAGAAAGCCTTTCAATGGCTGAGTGAGACCAATAGGAGCTGAATGAAGCCAAAAAAAAGGGGGAAGGGGGGAGGGGGTGGCGTATCTGTGCAATACACATAGCCCCTGCACCACAGAGTTAACAGACAAAGAAGATAGCTGCTTCCGCAGCCAATGCTCAAAGAATATCACAGACATTTGCAGAGCTTTTTGAGATATTATAGTAATTAAATAATGACTTGGATCGCATTATTGAGTATGGTGGTATGGTGATCGGGAGAGGATTTATCAGTATGCACGACTATGAAGAGATGTGAAAAATACAGCGAACAAGGGGTGGGGCTTGGCTGGAGATTCAGTACTGATGACCTTTTGCTGCGCAGAGCCTTTTAAACTTTTTGCTCCGACCGTGTATAAAATAAACAGCGTGTGAAAATAAATTGGACGTGATGCCCTGACAAGCGCTGAATAAGTGGACCGCTTAGTGTTAGAGGTCTATTTGTCTGAGGAAAAGTAAAATATGTTTTAATCCCTTTGGTGAACTAATCCTCCAATGATAGCACTATGTAACACAATTTTTGTGAAGTGAGTAGTTTTTCGAGATTTACGATTATACTGTATTTACAGTATAATCGTAAAGCTCGAAAAACTACTCACTTCTAAATCTTTTGTAGTCATTTTTTTATTACTTTAGTATAAATACATGTTAATTTGGATTCATATGTTGTTTTTTTCTGACTTTATGTGAACGAAAAGACACACAAGCACCCGTTTTCTCATTGGAAATAGTGATATTTCAAAATATCACTGTCCTGGTCACAAAAGCAAAGTTTGTGGGGAATAATAGCCATTTTCTATACTTTTGAGGCATAAGCAATTAGGAAATAACACTACCCAGGAACAAAAAAAAAATTGTTACACGGTGTAGTGTTTGGTTCTATTTTAGGATAAAGTTTCAATTGAGCTGTGCATTCCCTTGTCAAATGACAAATGCATCTTTTTCATCAAATCCCTCACTATCTGAATTTTTAGGAGGATGGTTACACTGTACAAAACGTGCTTAAATATGCCAAATAAACAACGTTTATTGACATGCCTTGCACACTGTCTGGCCGTCCATTTACCAGGTGAGCCCCCTCAGGGATCCCACTGCTAACTTTTAAATCTCAGAATGTTCAGTAGATGACATGAAACTGAACAAAAGGTAGCAATACTAGTGATCAACCTAAAACATGTTCAAGGGATTTACTTGGAAAATCTGAGTATCTATACTGCCCTATAGTAATAAATCTTACATTTTGAAGGTATTGGAAGTCCTATTGTGTTGCTTTACAACCTAAGAAGTAGTCTCAGATAATGTTCACTGATCTCTCCCTGCAGAAGCTCTGAGGTTCTTCTTGAGACAGAGGTGATATTTGGGTTTCAAAAGTTAAATACATGTAATACAATATCCAAAAATGAATGTGGTCTTCGGTCACAAGTGACATGGGTTTGGCAGTCTTACTCAGTTGACAGTTGTCCAGATCACAAATAGACTAAACGTTTTGGAACAAATGATTTGAGGAACAGGGAATGTATTCTTCCCTTTGGTTTCTCAGAACAAGCCTGTGATATTATTGCTATAATTCTAGCACTTCTCATTACAAATAAAATTAATTGCAATAATAACAAAGCAGGCAATTAAAACCATATTATTTTATAACACACTGTTCCAAAATAAATGGGTGTACTGACATAAATATTTTTGTAAAGTACTGATTATCACAGAACAGTTGGAAGCTTTAATATTACCTGAAAATAATAGATTTAAACACAAATGGGCGTTACATTACTGAACACAGATTTGCCAGCTATAACCTGACTAGCCTGGTTACCATAGAAACAAAGGACATCATCGCATAATCAGGATTTTAGGGGAAATATATATTTGAATACAGGGATATAATGAGTCTGTATTAAGTTATTCCAGAAAGCAATCAGGCTTTTTTTTTTTTTTTATTAGCCTAGGTTTTAGCCTAAAATAATCTCTCAAAATAGTAACACATTACTATATTCTAAGTAAGAATAATAATCTAAGTGTTCCACCATCCTAATCTAGTGTGTGTGTGTGTTTCAGAAGAACTGTGGCTGGAAAAGGATGCCCTTGGCTGGCACTTTAACAAATGTTGTATAGTGTTTATTCTGGCTTGGGATCAAAGATTTCCAGCAACAGCTAATGTCACCTTTGGAGCCATTACAGGTGATCCTTTTAAAGTCAGGAGAGTCAGCAAGCACTAGATTGACCAGACCCTTCTTCACAGAGGACGAATCTAAGTTGGTTTGAAATGGTCACTTTTACCAAAGGAGAGCCTCCATAACTATGAAAATGAATTTGAAGCACTATAGGGTCTGTTTTACAGATCTAAAGTGGCAGATTGAAATCTTTTCATCTTGTTTATGAATAATTAACTATATAGTATTGTCATATAAAGGGAGAAAACATTATTTCATGCCATGTGTAGTACTGGTTCTTCCCACAACTTTATGTGGCATTTCAAACCCATCAAAATCCTTGAACTTGCTACCAACTCTGCTGTGGCATAGTCTGAGGAGGTGGGAGTCAGGAACCAACATATTCAGGATACAGTATATGCAGGGTTAGTTATGTAAGAGTGACAGTGCATCTTTCTTACTAAAGACTTGTCACCTGGATCACAGATTCTTTTTTTCTTCTCTTCCTAATGTACTTGTAATGTTTGAATTGTGGGAATTTTTTTTGTGTCTTCCTACCGTGATGTTTATTTACTAATTGAGCTGTAAGGGAAGCCTGTTTATTTATTTATTTATTTATTTATTTATTTATTTATTAGCAATTGTGTTTGTCAATGTGAAAAGGCCATTTGGCAATGTCTTGGTCTTGTTTTTGAAGAACAGTCACAAACAGTATAGCCACAGGTTAACTAGTATTTAGAATACCACCAGGCAACTAATTCATATATGAATTTAGTCAAACAAAGTTTGTCATATTTTTTCTGCATATTTCTGTAAATCATATTTTAAATATACTACCAAAACTAATCATATGCTCATTTTAAATAATCCACGCTACTATATCTCAACATCAATACTGTTTTTAACTCTTAGATGCCCACAGTTCACATTGCAAAACTACCTTAAACCACCAGATTCATATAATTGTTTTAGCTATTATATATGTTGGGAATATACAGTACAAGACCCAGCTTTGTTCCTGAAATACAAATCGTAACAAAAATAAAAATAGAAATGGATGTGTCATTTAGGCGTGGGACAGTATGAAATAATACTGCGGTTATCATAATTTCACGGGATTAAGCAATTTTTCAAAGAAAAGTTTAAAATGCACACAACACAAACACAAATCTGTGGTTAATAATGTTCTTTATTGTACACCATGACAGTTTATTTTCTATTAATAATATCAAAAACATAATTCCAAATTAGCAACACTCAAAAAAGATAAGTATTTTGGTCTTCATAAAACTGAGACCTCTCTTTTACTGCAACGTTAACTACTAAAAAAAAAACTTTACTATGCAATGCTTCAAAGAAATGAAAGAAGTTATTTACAAACCGCTAACAAAGATCATGCAGCAGTCTCTTGACACAGGGGTGGTACCGACAGACTGGAAAATTGCAAACGTAATACTGATTCACAAAAAGGGAAACAAAACTGAACCAGGTAACTACAGACCAGTAAGCCTGACTTCTATTATATGCAAACTTATGGAAACTATAATAAGATCCAAAATAGAAAATTATCTATATGGTAACAGGGTCCTGGGAGACAGTCAACATGGTTTTAGGAAAGGGAGATCGCGTCTAACTAACTTGCTTGATTTTTTTGAGGATGCACCATTGATAATGGATAATTGCAAAGAATATGACATGGTTTATTTAGATTTCCAGAAAGCTTTTGACAAAGTCCCGCACAAAAGATTAATTCTCAAACTGAACACAGTAGGGATTCAAGGAAACACATGTACATGGATTAGGGAGTGGTTAACATGCAGAAAACAAAAAGTACTGATTAGAGGAAAAACCTCAGAATGGAGTGTGGTAACCAGTGGTGTACCACAGGGATCAGTAGTGGGTCCTCTGCTATTCCTAATCTACATTAATGATTTAGATTGTGGTATAGTAAGCAAACTTTAAATTTGCAGACGACACAAAAATAGGAGGAGTGGCAAACACTGTTGCAGCAGCAAAGGTCATTCAAAATGATCTAGACAAGATTCAGAACTGGGCAGACACATGGCAAATGACATTTAATAGAGAAAAGTGTAAGGTACTGCATGCAGGAAAAAAAAATGTACATTATAAATATCATATGGGAGATACTGAAATTGGAGAAGGAATCTATGAAAAAGATCTAGGAGTTTTTGTTGACTCAGAAATGTCTTCATCTAGACAATGTGGGGAAGCTATAAAAAAAGGCTAACAAGATGCTCGGATACATTATGAAAAGTGTTGAATTTAAATCAAGGGAATTAATGTTAAAACTGTACAATGCACTAGTAAGACCTTATCTTGAATACTGTGTTCAGTTCTTGTCACCTCACTATAAAAAATATATTGTTGCTCTAGAAAGAGTGCAAAGAAGAGTGACCAGAATTATTCCAGGCTTAAAAGGCATGTCATATGCAGACAGGCTAAAAAAATTGAATCTGTTCAGTCTTGAACAAAGAAGACTACACGGCAACCTAATTCAAGCATTCAAAATTCTAAAAGGTATTGACAATGTCGACCCAAGGGACTTTTTCGACCTGAAAAAAGAAACAAGGACCAGGGGTCACAAATGAAGATTAGACAAAGGGGCATTCAGAACAGAAACTAGGAGGCACTTTTTTACACAAAGTTTCGTGAGGGTCTGGAATCAACTCCCCAGTAATGTTGTTGAAGCTGACACCCTGGGATCCTTCAAGAAGCTGCTTGATGAGATTTTGGGATGAATAAGCTACTAACAACCAAACGAGCAAGATGGACTGAATGGCCTCCTCTCGTTTGTAAACTTTCTTATGTTCTTATGTTCAACTATTAATCTGAGACAGATGTCATTTCACATGCTGATACCACTTGCCTTTGCTCTTTTTATGTGATTTTATATTTTTATTTCATGTTTTTTGTGCAAAATCCCCCAACATATTTAACTTTTGTGGTTTAAAGCTTGATTGAAAAGGTGTCAGAATATGGTCAGAAGAGCTAAAAACCAATTTAGAGGGTACACTTGTAGCCGGGATGCAGAGCAATTTTATTGCTAGATTAGCTAAAATTGGCATACCTGTGTTATGATGTTTCCACCACACCAGTGGATCTTGTTCAGCAGTGATGTTTGACAAAGCCAAATAGTGAGAGATCTCATTTGAAACTTTGATTTCATTCGAGGCTTCTTCACTCTGATGTTTCTCCTGCAGCTTTTACATTGTAATAATGTTCAGTAGCCCAAACTGGCCCCTTGGTGCTATGTTGTCTGATCCAACAGTAACTTCTTGCTGAAGCAATGTCATTTGATCAGGAACTTGGGAAACTTCATGACTGCCTCTCTCTTTGTGATGGAGACAATGTCGGCTGTAGTTTCACTGAAGCTGGCCTTGAATCTGGGGTCAAATCACCCAAGACATGATGCCCAATATCTAATGTTCTTGTCACATTTTCTCTTGAATATTTTTCAATAAGGTAATTCCTGATTAGAACCTTCATGTTCTTAGCCAGCTCACTAGCATTGGCTTTTTCTTTCAGCACATCATTGGTTAAGTGATGGAGGACAGGCTTCAGGGCTGAGACAGTAATGTAGTCTTCTGCAGCCAGAGAGTCAGTGAAAGCTTTCGGTTGTTCCAGAAGTTTACAAAGGTCTTCCAAGGTAGAAATGTGTGTTGCCTTTAGAATCAAGTGCCAGGTGCGCCGGTCAGACAACAGAGTAGCACACACAGCTTAATGTTGCTCTATGAATCTAGATACCATGAAGCAAGTAAAGCCCCACCTTGTAACAACATCATCAATAAGGGAATGCTGTGGCACATTTAGTTCAGCCTGTTTTTTCACAAGCTCCCATTTCCTTTTCCAACTGTAATTAAAGCTTGGGACTACGCAAAGTCTGACTGCCCCAACCACTGTGTTAAGGCTTTTCCAACTGAGTAAGTTATGTCCAAAACAGCTAAGCCATGTTAAGTCTGTAAAGGCTTTCTTCATATTAGCCGCATTATCAGTGGTGACACAACTAAGGCTGGACATTTCCAGCTTCCACTCTGAGAAGCTCCTCAAATATATTTCTGACATTTTCAGCAGTGTGGTGTTGGGGGATAAAAATGGTTTCAAGACAAAAAGCATCCATCTCCCAAGAAGGTGAAATGTAATGAATGGTTAGGCTCATGTAAGGGTGTCCACTACTACTGGTCCAAAGATCAGGTGTACATACAAAATATTTTGCTTCAGAGATTGAGCTTTGAACCTGCTTTCTTAAATCAATATACATATTTGATATTTCCTTCTCAGAAAACTATTTTCTAGAAGGTAAACTATACTTTGGGTTTAACGTTGCCATTAACACTTTGAATCCTGGTTTCTCCACTATTTGAAAAGACATGTCTTTTTCTATAAAATAAGCTACTGCAGAACTTAGATCATGTGTCTAGAACTGGCCTCTAGCTTCTTTCTTCTCTCAAGAACTGTAAGGATGAGCTACCACTCCCTTTACTGTCTGTCTGACCCTGAAAAAGCAAAGACACTATTGTTATTATTGTTGTTGTTATTATTATTACTAATATTATTTGATAGAAAGTTTAGAAAATATTATATGTCAGTAAATATCAGTGACTTGCAAAAGTATTCAGACCCCTGACCAATTCTCTCATATTACCAAATTACAAATGGTACATTGAAATTTCGTTCTGTTTGATATTTTATTTTTAAACACTGAAACTCAGAATCAATTATTATAAAGTAACATTGGTTTTATATTGGGAAATATTTTTTAATTATTGGCCAATACAATTACATAAACAATTCAATAATACAAAGTAAAACAACAAGTATACATTTATAAATCAACTTTGGTGTCAATTTGAAAGCAAAGCATTGCAATTTATTTATTAATTTTTTTACTAGGACAGTTTTAAATGTACGCATTGTTTTCCATTTATCTGAATGCGTGTGAATACTGAAGAAAGCAGACTACTGCATTTTTATTTGCACTCGTGCCAAAACAAACTCAACAATGATGTAATATAACGTGGCTGCGTCTGCATTCAATTTAACGTGATAAACAAGTGACAGTGTTTTAATATTTTGTGTCAGACTGTAACTAAGTAGGCTACTCTTAATGTTCAAGTTTACTATACCATCTGTCTTTTTCTAACCAAAATATGTTCACGCAGACGACCTAATCTCCTTAGCAGGTGGGAAAGGGTCATCGTTGTTTTCTGAAGTATTTGGCTCGACGTTTGACTTGGCTTGTGACCTGTTTTTAGATAAAATACAAGTCGGGAATTCCATCTAGGCTCCCAATGCACGGTGGTAATGACGTCATCGCGGTAATGACGGTATCACATTTTTTGGACTGTTTGATTAATTCACAGTTTTAAACCGTGATATACCGGTATACCGTCCCGCTATAGTGGCATTTTTATGTCACAGTTCATAAAATGTCACAAGAGGTCACCTAGAATATCTACATTATAACAGCACCATAATTCAAGAAATACATTTTCACCAGCAATTCAAATTTACATGCTGTAGTTCTTTTGGTGTTATGCAACTAATGAATATAGTACAATGTGTTGTTGCCTTACTGTGATAAAATATGGTTATAAAATAACTCTATAGAAAATACAACCTCCTTATATTGTAATTGTATTTATTTTGTAACTTATCTATTTAATGGCTAACTGTTGTTGTTTTTTTTTCTTTTTTCTTTTTCTTGCGGTACTGTTTTTTTGCCAGCAGGTAGCCAGCTGTTGTTTTTGTTTTGTTTTTTTGTAGATGGATGCTACTAATCTTTTTGTATCAGTACTGCATAACCACATGCTTCTTTTTGTCATCTGAGCACCATATACACACACTCCCGGGGATTGCTAAAGGGAATGATAAGAAGCTTTTATTGTAGCTTTTAAGATTGGTGCTTTCTAATGATTCAAGAAATAAAAAAAAGCAATACAGAGGAAATTACTCAGGGTTTTGTACCGGTTTCTTGATGAGAGTTTCCATACAGCCAAATTTGTTTCTAGTCCATGGTAATTCTTGTTTTCTCATTTTTGTATTGTATGTCTGTAAAGTACAATATATCGGTATGCACTAGATTTTCAAAGTTTGTTTGATATACTCTATGTTTTCTTGTCCCTTTAAATCTAGAGTAGCAGCCACACAAAGTGTAATAATGCATCTATCCACCAGAGGGAGTGATCAGCTCATGTAGTAACAGCACTGTCTTACGTAACTGCTGCTTTGGACTTGGCACCTCTTTCACTGGTACCTGTTTGTGCTGTATTACTTTTACACCTGCTTTGCGTTCCTTTATTGCATATATTTGTTAAATAATGATGGTAAGTAACACATTAAAAATCACTTTTAATCTTTAAACAGATTATTTCTTCATTCAGATGTTGCCGTTTTTTAACATTATTTTTTTGTTTTATTTCCTTGAAAACATTGATTGAAATATGTGTTTTATTACAAAGCTCTGACCTACATAAATATAGCTGGGTGAAAACTACTACACACATTTAAACTACCTTATTTGGTAGCCTTTCTCTAATAGCTTCTAAATCTTTCCTAACCATCTATTCAAAACCTAGCCACAACATATGTCATTTTAAAGGTATCTTAGTTTATTGGTTATGAGAGAGAGAGAGAGAGCGAAGGAGAGAGAGAGAGAGAGAGAGAGAGAGAGAGAGAGAGAGAGAGAGAGAGAGAGAGAGAGAGAAGAATCAATATTTTTTTTTTACTTAATTAGGTTCTCCCATGGAGAATGCTGGTTTGCTTACAACAACACAGTACTTAATTAAGTTAAATAATTAGCAGTCCAGGTGTGGAATTAATTGAACAAGTAAATATATTTCCAGCTGGAATATGTGTGTTGCAACCTCAACATCTTGAGAGGAGTTACTTTCGTCAACATAAAGGCATTTAGCACAGTGGCCACTGAACGACCTGCCACATGTGGATCTGTTAATGCACCAGGTAAAGCACTGATCATTTATATTGATGATTCGAAGACATGACAGCACATTACAATTCAACATGAACCATAAAAAATGTGTCCAACTGAAACCAAAGAAATGATAAAGAAAGACTATTACCACATTCCAGATTGCCAATCAGATTACATTCATTGTTAGAAGGGCAAAAGAAAGAATGAAGTTCTATGCCTCAGTTCTCTGTTCTTGTGATGCTCGTTTCAGAGCTCTGAGATTTTTTAAAACACTTTAGCTCTGCCTAACGTCATTGTTCATTGAGTCACCATTATAATACATGCACTAGTGTGCTACCCTCAAACACCTTTGCAGAAAGTTCAACCGACCAGCACAACTGGCCAATGAAAAACATATCAAGGTGTTTACCACAGAAAACACAATGCTTTTTTGTAATAGCAAAAACACCATAATGTACTTTATTTACAGCCTCTGTGACATGTTACAAGCCAACACCTTGGTAAGCATGACAGTGAACACAAAACACACTTCTGTCTTCTTGCAGTATGACAGCAGCTATGGTCTAAAGTGCTATTCTGACCATGTCATACAGTGCCTATTCATATTACTCAGGTTTAACGCAAATATAGCTTAATACATTTTTAACTGATACAACATTCAATTCCCAAAGGCCAGGGAATCTCACTTTTTATAACGGTCACCAAAATGAAGAACATTTACTGCATTGCATTGGTATTAGGTGATCCTGGTATTAGATAATGCATTTATTCACCCGGTCGCATTATTAGTTTTTTTAGCCACTGTATTTTTATGTGTAATATATGTTATGTCAGTAAAATAAAAGTAAAACACATTTATTAAGCTTGATATGCTGACTCATGTTTTCATTCATCACGCTAGGTCTTTTCCACGCACACCCTTATACCCCTTCGCTCTCTCCGTCCCTTACTCAGACCCCCTCCCCCACATCTTTCGAGCCAAACGTGCACCCAAATTCCCCTACACACACATCCGCACACACAAACACACAACATGCAACCCCTGCATGCACACACATAACATGCAACTGCACGCATACACCCACCATGCAACCCCTGCACACACACCCTCTACTCTACTCTGATTCTTCCCCTCCTCCCAGGTTCGCTGCAATGATCTTGTTTCTTGCTGTGTACCAACACCTAACAATGCTTATTTCGATTATAGCTATTAAAGGTGTATGCAATGCTAGAACAGCCATTTATGTCTGCCACTTTTTAAATCATTTTATAAATAGAACTACTAGATTATTTTTCCTATTTACATATAGAGCTCTGGATGCTTAAAGCACAATGTAAAACCTTAATTCGCTTTCTTTAAAGCTCCGTCACATCTTTGCAAAGTCAAATAACCTTCGATATTAATCGTTGCCTGTCTCAAGTTACAGCCAATCAAAATCAATTTCCTGGGAAATGTAAAATATAAAAACACACACAATAAATAAATAAATAAATTGTTAAGAAAATATGCATGACACGCTCTTCTTTTAAGCAAAGGTGATTTATTATAAGATAATATGTACAGATCACCCTGTATTTTAAAGTACATTTTGTCTCACTAACGTGATACAATCTGATGAGCAGCTAATGCAAATTGAATTGCAAAAAGCAGTAACAACATTTTTTTTCACTGAACGAAACTATATTTTACTTACTATGTGGTTAAATTCATCCTGACCACATGAAAACACCTGTATTTATTAGGTTTAGGTACATTATTATTAGAGCTAAAGATATTTCAAATTGTTTTTACCTCTTACGTTTTTTCATTAATCACCTCTAGATGGCAAACTATTCTTGCTAATTCTGATTAAAATAAAATCCCATCTCATGACATTGCCTGGATAAACAATTATCCCTGCTAATGTGCAAGTGATCTTTTTGAATAAATAAACTTTTGAGAAATAAGCATATTTCTTGTTGTTTGTTCAATTTTGCTGCCATTCACATTATTCTCAGGTAAAATTAATATGTAAGATTTAATCTATCTATCTATCTATCTATCAATCTATCTAGCTATCTAGCTATCTATCTCATTTATTTCTCTATTTTATTAGGAAAACACGTTTTCTAGAAATAGGTAAAATGCTGGTATTACATTCTTGCACCAATCAAAATAGTACTGATGCCTCCAATCCCTGTCATCTAAACTGTACAATTCAAATCTAGATCACGCAGATAAACAAAGAGACCAATTTGTCTTTAATTATCTTCTAGAAATGAAGTTATAACCTTTTTAAAATGTATATTCTAAAAACAATAGTAAACCGATTTTTAACTGCTGTAGCATTATTATACTAACTGAATATAGTGTTGAGTTACTTTATCCTGAAAGTGGCGCTCCAGAGAGATGAGGGATATGCTCTGAACTCAGTGTGTTGGCTTTGTGATGTGGACTAATGTCCACCAGAAGCAAGATTAATAAAACCAAACTAATTTCATTCATGACCAAAGCGCATTTTAAACTCCAAAGGTGAAAAGCAAGCGAGTCATGTGAATCAGCACATATTAGACATTAAGAATTGGATTTACACGGTACAATAATAATAATAATAATAATAATAATAATAATAATAATAATAATAATAACAATACATCTGTAGGGAGATGACAGCTTGCACCAGGGATACTGTGAATGTAAAGAGCATTAAGGAGAAACGGGAGTGGAGGCCTGTGTTAATAAGATTGACATAATTATAATTAAACCTGTAAACAGGGGGCACTATGTTTTCATGGGTTCATATGTTCTTTAGTGGCTACTGTGAATATCTGCCAAATTTTGTTATGTGGCAATATGTTCCTTTAAGTGTTGCATTTTACAGGGAAAAGGATGCTTCTCCAATTAACATATTTAATAAGTGTCAGGACATTGACCTTTTTCATCTGTCAACAATTCATTGGGTCCCGTGAAAAATACAGCTTTGAATAGCATCAAATTATATATATACTATATATATATATAATATATATATAATATAATATATATATATATATATATAATATATATATACAAATAACAAGTTGCATATTTAGTTAAAATAATTTCACTGCATATTTAGTTAATTCTATATTTGCAAGGGTAAGTATCCCTGTGTTTATATTGATGGCTCTCCAATTTCTTGCAAGAACCCATATGTTGCAACTAATATGAACAGAGAAGGAAATTCTAGAGTAATAAAGTCACAGATAAATACAACCTTATTAAATTCCCAGGGAAAAGGTTTAGTTGTTAATAGAGTCATTTGCTCTGTATGACCATTTTTACAAATTTTGTTAGGACTGGACACTAAAGATCACTATGATAAGTAAAGGAAAACCTAGTGGCAATAATGTATACCTGTGCATACCAAAATTAAACATTGGGATGAGATAAAGAAAAGTTTACTTACTTGAAGACTGTGTTAAATTTAGATGCACTTGCATGTAATGGTGGCGATGCTTTAAAATGGCACGTTTATTGCAACTGAGAAGTACATTATCAGGGTAACTCTGATATTCTGTACCCATACCATAGACGTGTGATACACTGTTTCATGATTTCTGGGTTGCATATAGTTGATATGTGATATTGGTTCTGTAACATTTTTTGGGGGGGACAAGGAAAGGCTCCTCTAGCTGTTCATATGACAAACAGGTCAGCTCCACACGTAGCATTTCCATGTTCATAATACACTGGCTATGTACAGGGTACAATATTACAACCCTATCTGCAGCGGCCCAATGAGCAGCCACTTAAAACTCCTATCTAATATACATTAGCTGTCTCCTAACCTTTTAAGTTCCTCTCGATAATGGCTGAATGAATTCCTTTCAAATTTTAGTGAGCGATGACCCATCATACAGTATTTAAACGTGTGCAGATTAGATTTTGGGGATGATCTGGAGGCCATCTTCAGCTATTTATTCAGCAGGTGGGCTCATCATTCTGTTCACTACCGTAAGGTGAAAAACATCCTGTGGTATAAACAAATCAACGGGTGAGTAGTCTAGTTTATTATTGTGCAAATCACGACAAGATATGAATGACCACCCCCTGTGCCACAGTCTCGCAGTGACAGGTGTTCAGAAAGAGATGGAACATCATATATCATATCTCCACACTGACACTGTCACTCATTTGTGACTTAAACCATCTGAGGCCTACATTGCTGCACAGCTGCTCCACATGCTGTAAAGCAACAAAACAAGCAGTGATATCTTTTTCATTGACGTTTCCTTTTTTTTTTTTTTTTTTTTTTTTTTAAGAAACTAAATAGAATATTGCAGCTCTGGGAGAAAATTAATTTATTTCGTTTTCACTATAAAGTAAAATGTCCTATTTTATAATGTAGTTAATATAGACATGTCCACCAATATCCCCTTAGAGAATCTAACAAATGCATATTTCAGTCCCCAGATAGTACGAAAACCAAACTGTAATTATAAAATTAGACGTTTTGACAAGAAGTGCTTGGACTAATATGTTGGCTTAATGCAAAATTGAGGCTCATTCAATGATAGAAAGGTCAATCCTGCTGTAGAGGAGATTATTAATGTTACAAACTGAAAATCACATTTTGTAAGATAAATAAAAGATCTGACATCGAAGCATAAAAAAACAGAGATTGATAAGAACTCTTTCTAAACAGCAGTGAAAAACACAGGCCATATTTCTCTGAAAGCATAACAGGATTTTTATTTGAACATTTTTGAACAAGTTATGAAACAGAAACTGATTTGGTTTCCTTAATTACCTTCCTGCAATTAAGTTATAACCTTTTTAACATTTCTATTCTAAAAAAGTTACAGATCCCCTGACATTTTTTACAAGAAGCACACTATTTTTCTTTTGCTGTGTCCTGTGTAGTCCGTATTGCAGCAATATATATATTTTTCAATGTGATCCTGATTTTATTCACACATCATAGGTAAATCAGCCAGGGAATTACTTTTTTCTAATTTTGACTCTGAATCATTCACCAAAAACAAGATCATTTAATTATAATTGTTGCAGTGTATCCAAATCATGCTCCCTCCTGCAACAAAGCTGGTGCTCTGATTGAAATGTGGGAACAGCATTGTTGCAGGAGGGAGCATGACCTGGATGCACAGTGACAATGATCTCTATGAGAAATTCTCTTTCTCCTGGTGAACACTCCTGAGTAAATGTAGAGAAATGCATTTCCAGTTGATTTGTGACCCATGATGTATGATTGCATATTTTAAACAACAGAACACGGTGAAGATAATGTAATACGTTTCTTGTAAGCACTGTAGAGCGTTCTGTAACACTTTAAAGCTTTCATTATGATGTTGGGTTCTGCAACGACTTTATCACCACTCTTTCCCAAACTGACCTCCATTCTGCTGGCAGCACTGGTTTACCTGCTTCCCAGGGTGCATAATAGTATGAACCCACACATGCTGGTACTCCATTGCAGTAACTTGTTAGCATATCAGGGCCTGTTATTTTATATAGAATATCATTGAGGGCGTTGTGTTATAACAATATTCCTAATGTCATTTTCTAAACTTTCTATAATAGTATTCACTGAAAACTTTACCTTTCTTTGCTTAAATCCATCTCAACATAAGATATTACAGCCACTGTCAGTTATTTACAACTTGGCACTTTCATTTTGCATTATAGTTTCATACAACACTTTTAGATTTCTAAATCACAACATTAACACAGATGTGCAAATTTCTACTTTCATCAAACGGTACGACAGTCTTTAAAAAAAAAAAAAAAAAAGGAACTGAGGAAGATTTCAATTTCAAAGTTTTAATCAATGCAGTCATAATTGAACCACTCACAGCTATTGCACACAATGAAAGTACTGCCATCTAGCTGCCAATATTTTCTCATTTTAATATCGATTTTATGTCAATACAGATTACACACATTAATGGTTATTAAAACATGCCCTCTGGCTTTATAAATGCATCCCGGTATCACACAATAAGTATAACTATTTCCTTCACTATACTTGTCTTGTCTTTACTAAGCTTTTTCTATGAACCTTTACAGCATTGTTTTACTACAACATTAACAATATGTTCAGTCTTAGTTCTGTCACCATTACCACAGTGACTCACTACTTTCCACAAACATGGCCTCTCAATCTGTCTAAAGCAGGGGTGTCACACTTCAGTCCTCAAGGGCCACAGCATCTTCTGGTTTCCATTCCAACTTAAACTCTTAATTAGCATAATTGATCTAATTATTTGTTCAGTTTGACATATTTAATATTTTTCAAGGTCTTTTACAGTTGATAGTTTTAAAAATGCACTTGATTCAAGGAACATGACCTATGAAACATTTTGAGGCCTGAAGATAAGTGTTGAATGTGTCCAGTTAATCAAATAATTAGACCAATTAAATAATTGAAAGCTCGGGTGGAATGAAAGCCAGAAGACACTGCGGCCCTCCAGGAACTGAGTTTGACACCCTTACAAACAGACTTTGTATATCCTCCTACCTGATCATTGATTAATGAAGTCCCCCACCTTTCTTTCTGAAAGCATGGAATGTACAATTACCCAGTTACCCAATTAACCAATTACCAATTAACCTGATCTTCTTTCTTTTTAACCTGTGACTTGCCAACTTTCATCAGCTCCATGCAGTCCTTTCTCAGGTTCTTAACAGCAGGCAGGCTTTTGTTCCTTGTCCACTTTGTTTACTCTGCAATAACCACTGCCTGCCTTACTGTAATAGGTTCTTATAGGGCCTTATCTTGAAGCCTTATTTTAATTAGGTTCTGTAAAAAAAAAACATGGTTCTCTGTAATAGGTTCAATGACAAACCTTAGCTCGCATGTGATGTGATCAGGAACCACTAATCAAGGGACTGTCAAGTTCTGTGTCCATTTGTGTGACACACTGCTGTGTTTAATGGACTCTGCTCCCTACAGGTGAAACAAGCATATCATTTACATACAGTGACATAGGGATTAAAGCAATACGTTATACCAAAGGGATACTTTATTCCATACATTATTAAAATGTTTAATTTTATTATGTTTGATTTGAATAATTTTCTATTGCTGTTTTTTTTTTCTTAGATTCTTGTTTAGCACTTACTAAATAATACGTTTTTCAGAAACAGCCTCTGTTGTTGGAAAAGGACATTAGTTAATAAAGCTAGAGGCTGTGTGTTGCAGTGGGTAAAGAAAAGGGGCTTGTAACCAAGAGGTCCCTGGTTCAAATCCCAGCTCACTCACTGACTCTCTTTGTGACTTTGAGCAAGTCACTTGAGCTCTGTCTTTCAGGTGAGGTGTTCTTATAAGTGACTCTGCAGCTCATGCATAGTTCACACACCCTAGTCTTTGTAAGTCACCTTGGATAAAGGTGTTTGCTAAATAAACTAATAATAATAACATCTACAAATTTTTGTTAAACATTTAACTGATAAGGAATTAAATAGTGTAGATGACATAAAGTATACCTTTAAGCTATTGTCTTGTGTGTTAAAACCAGTTTGTGCCTCCACCCATGTTTTTTTTTTAATTTTTCTGCAGACTCCAATATTGAGTTCAGCACTTGGATTTGGTTGTGATTCCTACTGAATTAAATAATTTATTTATTAATTATGATGAACACCAGAAAACAATTGTGAGCTAGCCAAAATAGATGAACAAAAATCAAAGAAATCAAAAATAAAGAACAGAGATGCCATGCTGAATATATACATGCTCAGATTTCCCACCGTTGCAAGCTGATAAAAAGTACATAATTACAATGTTAGTATGCATTATGCAATACAATGTACTTTGCACAATATAACCATAACCTGATACAATTGTGTACTTACATATATGTGCAAAAAGATTTACACATTTAGTACTTTCTAGCTATGCATAATAACATTGTAATTGTATGTAAGTAAGCATGTGTTTACTAAGTAACTACTGTGCAAATACACAGTAATTAGAGACACTTAATGCAAAGTATTACCCATAACAGATGCAAATATCCTGTAAAGTTAGTTACAGAACAAAAAAAGTATACATTTTTTTTTTTTTTTTTATGAATGAGTTTATTATTATTTAAGATATAGTCTTTGGTATCTTAGACATTCATGCCTATCATAAAACCATACAACAGCTGGAACAACTTGTGCTCTGATTTTTGAACTGTTGAAAATCTCTGTACCTTTAAATGAGCCATTTTATTTTCCATTCTTTTTTGCGCTTTACTTTGGTGTAACACAGTTCTTTGCTGTAGTCAGGCTCTGAGGGTGCTGTGTGACAACTCAGTAATCTAATACTGAACAAATAACTTTGAATAAATACAAAATCAAGTTTACACCTGCTGTTTTCTTCTTCTGATTCCATATTCAATGCAATTCATTTCAATGCATAACAGATAGGTTAGTGCTTAGAATAATACTAAAAACTACCATCTAAAAGTCCTCCACCTCTAGTGATAGGATTTTGATAGTAATCCATAGTAATTAATAGTAATTG
Organism: Polyodon spathula; assembly: GCF_017654505.1. Classification (NCBI taxonomy): domain Eukaryota; kingdom Metazoa; phylum Chordata; class Actinopteri; order Acipenseriformes; family Polyodontidae; genus Polyodon; species Polyodon spathula. The sequence goes on along the minus strand of NC_054537.1, from coordinate 15,955,446 downwards.
AATTATGCAAGTGTTAACTATGGGGAATATGTGGAAAACATGGGATTCAACAAAGGAAAAAGTCATGTGATTTTTGTAAAACACTACTGGGAGTTCTGTATAAGGATCTAAAAAAAAAAAACTACTGAGAAATAGTGAAACAAAAACTTCAAGCTGAAGTGGACTTCGGCCATTTTAGAAGTGATTTCTATGCAGAAATGGTTGTACCAGTGTAAAACAACAATGCATACTGACTTGGTAAAGCCTTCTGGTAATTAGAATCTAGATCTTAATTGCCATGAACATTGCATCCAAAACTAACTTGCTTTTCACCAAAATATTCACATGTTTTGTCACCTTAATATAGTCACTGTTAAAAGGAAGCCTAGTAGGAATCAATGGCCCATGAGACTGATTAAACAAGGTATGGAGTGGATCCAATCCCTTATCGTCTACATGCCAGCAGTGATTAAGGCGAAGAGAGGAACCAGTTGTCCAATGAAAAAAAATCATTTTATAATGCTTCGTTTTGAATGGTGTTTAATACTATTTTTCTATTTAAAGTTCCATATACTGTAAGACATTTTATTGTAATTAAATAAATAGTAAATATGTACCACACTTTTATAAATTGGAGTCTGTGATTATACCTCGCACTGATGGTTTCGGTTGTAAAATATTTTGAAGTATGTTACATTTTATATTAATTGTAATATTCCATGACACTACCGTAGCACTTGCATTATATTTAATAAAACTGATATGCTAGGAATGCTAGAGATGATGAAAAAAGTTACAGGTTTAATGTATTAGGCAAATACCAGCAACATAAATGCTGTATACAGATGGTAACCTTCTAAGACACAAAATAAAATTGATTTTAAATGCCATGCAAAACAACTGGTATTATCCTGATTCCCTTGTTTCTGACTGCACATAAGAAAAGCCTGTTAAGATTAAAAACTAAATTGCGTTGTTTTGATTGATTTGTATTCTACAAAAAACCGAACAAACACAGTAAGCATCAGACCAGTTTAATCAAACAGGAGAGTTCAGATTTATTTTTGCAGATTTTTGGTCGCACTTGATTGGTTTGTTTTGATCACATTGTGAAATTGCTGTTACCTGGTTTTATAAATAGATTGCGTTCCTTTTGTGGAAAGGGTAATACATTGATATGTAAATATAGGTTTAGTATTTTAAAATACTTTTCTCAATGAACCAATATGTATATCATTTAAACTGTTTCTCAGACCTTTTATTTAAAATGGTTGGATCATTATCCCAGGTCCTATAGAAACAGCAAATTTGGCATTGTGTACAGCCAATAATTTTCACTTAAAATGGCAGTTTATGGGCATACGCTCAATAACTGCCTTAATAAATGATTAAAGGGAGGGAGTGCTGGTAAATGCTGCTGGGGTTATTAATACTTTCTGATCACTGAGCGATGCAGATGCCACTAGGAATATGACCGTCATCTAAATATGCAAAGTGTGAACTCTTTTGTTTTCAGTGGCAAAAGTGACTTACACAGAACTCGGCCAATTAAGTCTGGCTCTGCTAAGACATGCGTACCAGGCAGAGACACACAGGCGTGTGAGTTTTGCCCCAGAAGCGCAGGGGTTAATGTGAATTTAAAACAGTTGTTTCTCAACCAGCTCTTTGTTGAAGTAAACTTAAAAAAAGAGGTTTTAAATAGCATGGAGCATGACTAATGACACAAGCATGTTAAAATCATTGCAAAAATGTCCTTGGAAGACAAATGAATTTTCAGCAGAATAATTAACTTAATTAACAAATTTGCATGCATATTCATCAGGCTATTGAAGTCTTTCCAGCTCAGCTTGATGAACATTGGTGTAATAACCATCTCATTTACATTCTGCGATCTACTGTGATTTGTAGATTAAAACACACACACACACACACACACACACGCACGCACGTACACACGCACACACACACACACACACACACACAGGTTGCACGCATGTACACACGCACACACACACACACACATGTACACACGCACATACACACACATGTACACACACACACACACGCACACACACACACACACACACACATGCACACATGCACACACACACACACACACATGCACACACACACACACACACACACACACACACACACACACTTTTTCAATACAAAGTCCCTACAACAAATGCATCTTCATGATCTAATGTGTATTAAATAAAAATAAAAAAAATGTTAAATCTTTATCTGGCTCCTAAGCACATCCCTGTATTTTAGCCCAGGTCTGTGTTTTTCTTAAGAGTCCTCCTGCTCTCTTGGGTACATCTTGGCACAATTTCTGACTCTCATATCTCTTGGGTGGCCAGGCTGCATCATGTAAAAATTGCCATTTTCCTCTATCTCTGCAGGGCAATCTTTAAAGGCAGTAAGGTGTGACGCTCCAAACTGGCAGCTTGGCAGCATTGCCTCAGGGTACCAGCACTCAGAAATCAAGGGCTGGCAATCAGAAAAAAAAAACAAAAAAAAAAAAAAATATTATAGCATCCAGATTCTAGAGAATTCTCAATTTCTCCTAAAGTAAAACATGAACACACAAGCAATTTCAAACTGCATTATCTGCATACTCATTCTATGCAATGACTGTGTGCTGCATTACAAAATGTAAAAACAAAACCTGTACATTTACTAATAAAGTAAAACATTTTTAGACATGCTGTACCCAAAACCAAAACCTGACCTGGAAGCAGTTTTTCTTATCAGCTGACAGTCTATAAACACTGATAATGCTCCAAGCTGTTTTTGTTTTACTATTGTACACGTGCTTCTGCAGTATGTTGCCATTATACAATATTACAATCTTTATGTGTTTACCTATGTTACCGTGAGAACAGGAATGGCAATTTGAACTGCTCACAGTAACTGCAACGCTGCTTTTTCACTGATACATACCTGTATTGACAATGTCACTTCAGTCTTCCTCTTTCATAATTTTGCCTAATCATATCATGGTGAAGAAGTTAATTGGCTTAATTTTGCACAAATCTTTACAAAACTTTAATAATACACTCCTAGTCTCATACAGACATTTCAAATTGAGTTGGCTGTAATCTGATTTACATTTACACAAATATTTTAACCAGTGCATGAACTTTTGCAATTATGAGGACCCACTGGTTACAAGTAAGTGACCACAAGTAATTTACACAATGTGAAAGGTCTTGAAAACGATACCACACAATTACTCTGTCTCTATAGTCTTGTGTATGCTAGATTTGACAACTGCAAACAGTAATTTACTTTAAAAGAAAATATTCACACAATAAACCACTTGAAGAATTAGGATAAATATTTTTCCAGCAGGTGTAGGCTACATAGCATCATAGACCACACTGTAGTTTGCAAGTAAATTGAACCACTTGTATACAAAGAACAAAAAAATGCTTCAACCTGATAAAATAAAAATAAAATGTACTTGCATGTCTAGCTAATACTCTCCATACTAATTACCTTACAATTTTACAATATATACGGAAACAAAACAAACTACAGCAGTGTTAAAACAAAACAAAACAAAACAAAACAAAAAAAACTTATATTATAACAATCTTTAATGAATGTGAACTGGTTTTGAAATTGTCAAATTTCCTGTACAGTACTCTTTTACTTTTACAGGCCTATTTTAATAATCTAAACAGTGGCGATATTTAGATCCACTGATGTTTAAATTAAGTGAGTAGAGCCCACTTTGCTTTATATTTACACAAATTCTGATTCTTTTTTTAAAGAGTTTGAATTTGTAATGTGATTTTTGGAGTGCCTTCTCTCTAAGTTAACAGCGAGCACGTCTGCTGTATACTATGTAACAAGACATTTAATTTGTAGTAAGCATTGACCAAATTAATATTTAATGGGGGTTATATATACAGTACAACACAGCACATAATTGTAAACCTGACAAGGCATCTGACCAAGTGAGTTTGTGGAAATACTAATTTCCAGTAGAAAGTCTTTTCCTTTCAAGTCCCTTGCTATTGTGGGGTCATTTAATTGTACACAAATAATTATGGAGTAAATTATAAGTACTAGATAAAAGCCAAACTTTTGCAATGAGCTGAAATATTAAAAAGTTGAGAAATCTTAGAATGCTCTCAAACTCCAAGCCCTATTTATAGAGTACACTACAGTATACACTATTTAGTACACTGTAAAAAATGTCCGCAAATTCAACGGTAAAATTGTAGTAAACAGTGAAGGTAAATTGCCTTCTATTATAAAATGACAATTTACCTTAGATTTAACAGCAAATTACCTTCATACTAACAACATTTCCTTAAAAAACAGATATTTTCCGTTGTTTTAACAGACCACATCTTTTGACGGTTAAATACTGTAAACATTACATTAATTACGTTAAAAATTGAATCCCAGAATCCATTGCAAGGCTGATTGAAAATAGTATTGTTTTAACTGTGTTATTTGTGTTATTGTATGTTAAATGTGTTGTGCGGTTTCACAATTATATTTAAATTTACATGTCATTTGTGTTCCCTCACCATTTTATGTGTTTTGATCATGGTTTGTGTGGTCACCATCTTGTGGTAGGTCAGATCTTGGAGTGGGCTACCCCTCTATTCATATCTTTATTCTATGTTGAGTTTAATGCTGGTAGTATTGTAGCCTACCAGGTAAATCTGAAGCGCAGTTATTGCTGGTTGAAACTTGCTGTAAGAGGAGCAGCTTTGTAAAGCATATAAACTGTTTTTATTAAGAGCTAATTTTCTAATCATTTGTTTTTATAATATTTTACTGTAAATTTATGGTTTTTAAAGTTTTTTTTTTTTTTGTATAGTATAGTACTGTTTTTTATATGGTATATTACTGGCAACCCAGCTGACGGTTTTTTACTATGTATGTCTAAACAAAAAAACATAATTCATCTTGTATTGTTTGTTAGTGAGAGGATGTTTGTATTAATGCCTGCATTTACAGAATGGACACATGCAACAATGTTCACTGCAACAGGAAGGCTGGCAGAAATATAACTGTAAATGTGTAACATGCACAAGATGAAATGCCAAAAATATTCATACCTGTATTTGGATCCTTCATCACAGAATTTGATTGTGGACTAAATGTTTCTGTTACATGGTTGAAAGAAACTACACTTGACATTTAATGACTTCCTTATACTAGGGATGCTGTGACAGAGTGGTCAGTTTATTTATTTATTTATTGCAAGTTTTTATTTATTTATTTACGTGTCCACAGGGAATGAATTGAATTCTTACCCTTTCCCTATATATATATATATATATATTATATATATATATATATATATATATATATATATATATATATATATATATATATATATAGCATGTAGCATTATAATAACAATGTTCAATAAAACTAAAATATTGTCTAAAATTAGAGAAAAAAATGACATTTTAACTAAAATCCTAGATTTAGCATTCCTATATTAACAGCAGTTCTGGCTTCTCAGAGGAGGCACCTCTCCATTTATAAACTTCTCTCTTATATAGACTTTATTCACAACAGACTCAAAACAAGGCTGGGTGTGCAGCGATCAGCTACCGGCTGCCAGAGTCAAACTGCAGTGGAGTGAGAAAAATATGGCGTTGCATTACTGTGTGTCCAATTCTCGATGTGATCCCAAGAAAAAATGTCTTTCATCGCTTTGCCAAAGAAGCAAAGGTGCAGAAAAATAAAACGTAACAATATGAGAAACATGACCATGTTCTTGGTGCAGGACACTGTGTCATTTAACAAATTATTTATAAATGGGTAATGTTTTAGAAATACTGCTGATCTTATTACAAATATGCTATAGTTATTAGTACTTATTTTGAATACGGAATAATAAAATACTAGCCTGTATGTAAACATGCTTTTTGTGGTATATGGTGGTTATATAGGGTGTCCCATGAATCATGAACATGTTTAATATTAACTCAGCGCAACTGTACAAGATTCAAAACACAGAGTTAACTTTATACATAATAGTCCAATATTACATTCAACACATCGTAAAACGCTGATTAATATTTATTAGTTATGAAAAATAACACTTACATTTTTTTAAAGTTATTGGAATAATAAATGTGCTCAACATTCGTGGGACACCCTGTATATGGTGCGTCTACTGATGTAACAATAAAATGTTTCTTTACATATGCAGTACAGCACATATTTTTGCACTTAAGAAATTATTAAACAGGTTGCACAACAAAGTGATAAGACTGCCTGGGAGTGAACTTCTGCCACTGGGTTATAAAAGTTTTTATTAATGCATGTTAAAATAATACAAAATGTGTTTGAATAAGTACAATACAGATTGTCACACATTGCATGACAGAAAGGGCATCCTTTACATTCTCCTGCCTCGTAACTGTATGTAGGAAGCAATTTACAAACACATAATTAATACCAATACATGTAGAAACAATACACAAACAGGTACTTAATCTTAACACTCTACTCATTAGTTAAATTAAACGTTCTGGAAACTGACAGATGAGCACTTTGAGGATGTTAGTTAACACAGCACAGTAGTGTTCACTTTCCAATCACCAGATAAGATGCTTGCTAATTCACCTTCAATTTCATGAATGTTACCCTTCCAGAGAGTTTATTTTTTCATCAGAGGAGGCAAGTCTCTGTTACAAATCGCTATCTGCTATAACCACACACATTACAATACTAACAATGGCAGATGACGTAGTCTGATCCTTGGTTTTAATTGGAGGAGCAACTCAAACCCTCCCACCCCCTGCTGAAGCATTGCTTTACTGAGTATGCACGATTATGAGTGGTGGAAGGAGATTTTGACCAAAAGAAGAAATCCATTATCATGGTTGGAAAATGTATAAAAAACACATGGGCCAATAGACAAAAAATAAACAGTGTTGTGTGGAAAATCCTATAACTAATCCAGGTACATGCATTTCCTTGAATCCCTACTGTGTTCAGTTTCAGAATTAATCTTTTATGCGGAACTTTGTCAAAATCTGACTTAAGGGGCTGAATATTAATGCAACCAGTAAATTTCATTTTGTACATTTTCTTTGCAAGTTTTGCTGACATTTAACTTCATCCTCATATAACTGTATATTCAGTTTAATCAAGTTTGTTTGAAAAACTGTGCATAAATTATTTGTAATTCAACAAAATTTTACATTATTGGTAGGGGGTGATACAAGGGTTGAGAAATCCTTTGTTTGGTCAGTGTTCAGGAAGGAGGAATGTGGGCGAACAAGAGCAAAAATAACTAATGAAAACAAAAACGAAAGTAAGACGAAAACAGAAAGGCAGCAATTGCTACTCATGCAGGGCAGACCAGCGCGGTATTTGTTTGGGTGTCAGTATTTTGTTCGAGAGTTGCTTTTGTTTATTCGTTTATTTTGCTCTGTTAGCTTTGTTTTTCTTTAAGTTATTTTAGCTTTTATTTTGGGCTTTGGCCAAAGTCAGCAAGCATTCTGAAGACAAAGAAGAATAGATATACAATGTATATAGTCTGACTCACTCCCTCTGTTCTTTCATTCCTGTTCTGAGTAACAGGCAGACCCTTGGAACAAAGAATTAACATGAGAAACCTCACTGACACTTGCATATAAAAAGGCCAGCATTACTAATAATGTAATAACATATATAAACAATAATAGTTGTATTGAACTGTCCAATCAGAGGGATGGATGCAGTTACTGGGTGGAACATGAATGATTAGCTGATTCACATGTGACAGTTTATGACAGTGTTTATGGCAGTTGGAGAGCGTACTCAGCGAAGTGACTGAGAGTGTAAGTTAGGTTCGTAATACATATCTAGATTTTAATAATTTGTTTAAAATAAATTAGTCTTATATATGTCATTAAATATTTTATATAGTCATTCCGTCAATAAAAATACATTTTATGCCTATTTTCTGAAACCATGAATGACGCTACTCAGGTAGGCGGGTCAAACAAGCGCTTCAGTCGTATCTCTGTCTCTAACCCCTGAACAGGGGACAGAGACAGCTGTGGAAAATCAGCTATGATGAGCAAAGTACAAAGGAGCCCTTATTAATCGCTTCGAAAATTGTGTGAGAGACAAGATTTGTGTAACTCTTCCGTTGCCACAAAGATAGGATAATGGAAATGTAGCTGCTTTTCACAGGTTAGGTGCTTAAAGGATTTACTGTGAGAGCTTTCACAACTCCTTAAGATATGAAGAATATGATTAAAGACACATTTATTAGGCATCTTGGGAAGAAATCCAGTAAAACAGAAAATAACTGAGCTAGAAAAACATTTCTTCCTCAGCTTTTTTACTCAATTACTAAATTACATTTAAACAATAAGACAGCCTTAAGAGAGAGATGATGCAAATATATGAAGCTCTGTGTTATAGGACTATAGTGCAGTAATACAAATACTGCAGTGACTCTTTGAGTAGCTTAAACTATGGCCTGCAGGTTACAAGAAACAGAAATTGTTTCTGGCTGAGGGAAATATTTGGTTATAATGCTTCAATAAGGATTAATTACTGGTTTTAGAAAGACAGATTTGCAGTGAGCCTTCAGTATCATAGTTAGAATAACTTTTATCACATCATAGTAAACAACTCCAAAACACACAGAAATACTGTAAACATAGGGAACTGAATGTGTCTCCATTTCTGTTATCTGTTACACTAGACATTACTATTCACAAAAGTGTTTCATTTTTTAGTGTGAGAGCCATTTTCATTGTTTGCAGCATATGCTTACTTTTTACCATGCTGTCATAATGTGCTGTAACGGCAACACTTTTCAAACATCTTTGCACCTCCATATTACCCATGTTATTCTGTAATGAAATTTTCACTGAATGTGTGCTTGGTGTAATTATCACATTGTCATGTTAAACCAGCACCAAGGCTTCTCCCAAACGATAGAACATAGTGACTTGGAATATTTATACTCTTCCTTAACTGAGTCACACTTTATTCTTAGTAGTACTTCAGCAGAACATTGGGAATCAGTTATGTCTCACTGTCACTCTTGCCCCCCTCATTGCTGTCACAAACACAGTTCCTCTGAAGTAATTTATGAAAAGCAGATAGCATTAAGATTTTCTTTTTGAGGTTCACACATACAGCAGATAGAATGTCAGTTAGAGAACACTGCACTGGATCAAGTTAAAGGTTCTTCACATTATGAACTGCACTTGAGTGGAAAAAAAAAAAACAATAAAAAACAATCAACAGTAAATGTTATATACACCCCCAAACCAACTGTAAATACAAAATTAGAGTCGAGAATATCATAAGAAAGTAGATAATCCCAACCTGTATGCACTTGTAAATATGTAGTGTAAATTTGACCTGCATTTACCTCCATGTTCTGAATCTTTCAACTGTACCCAGGAACTAACTAACAATTACTACTTGGTTATCACCTTGTAAAAGTTACTGTAAATACACGAGAACAGTGGAAGATGGTTATAACTATAGGGCAGTGTGGCAGGGCACATGTAGAAATGTTACAATGTTCTGTATATTCGTGTTTTAAACCAGAAGTTTTTATTTAAAATCCCTGCATTGTGTGGGCAGGCCTACCAAACATATGAGAATGTGTGTGTTTGAAAGGGCCTGACATGATTGGAAGCAAAAGAAAACCATGAGGAGAAAGTGGTCAAGCGAGATTGGCAATTAATTATTCAATCTGGCTTGACCCCGCAAAATGTGACAAAATCGCTACTATTTCAATGACACGATTTTTGCTGTGACCTAAAGATCATTACGAGTTGGTTTAAACTGAAGTGTTGTCTTCATATAGAGCATTTGCTGGTCTAGTCCAGTTCATCCTGATCTGCTTTAAGACTTTTGGTGTGTTTTTGAGATGTTTTTTTTTTTTTGCACCCTATTTTAATAAGGTGCAGAAAAAAGCATTTTTCAACAGAAGGGATGATTCAGAGGTGCCCCCACTGGCCTGCGATTGACAAGAGTGGAACAGGGATGCTGGCCAAAAATATGACACTTACTAAATTAGAAATATTATTAACTGGGAGCAAAATGCATTTCATACAAGACTAGTAAAGAATGAAGGAGCACAGTCCTCAGCTGGTTGTCCTGAGCAATAAGTCCCTAAATGCCTAAGTTAACCTTGCAATATATTTTCACTCAGCTGGAATGTGAATTATTTGAAATAATGCCACTTCATACGCAGACTGCATGCTTTTAGAATATATACATTCTCCTGCCAACCACTCGAGCAGGTGTTTGGTATCATTCTATCAAGCTGTATTTATTCCATTAAGGCAGAAAACTGGCTTCAGCGTTAGATATTTTCATGGACCTTTTAATGCAAGTGTCCCTTTCAAGCTGGTGTATCAGGCAAATAAAGATCACATATTTCTGGGATCTTAGCACACAGGACTGTGCCTTGTTTATTTTCTAAAAAAGAAAGAAATAGCCAATGAAGCTAAATTAGGAATGGTCACGTATTTAAATATGGTTTCTCTGTGTTACAAAATTTGATTGAAGAAAGAAGGAAAAACATGGAAAACAGAAAACAAACAACTTAAAAACTCAAAATCTACATTTTGGAGCTGCTGGCATTGTGTGCACTTCAACTACTTACCAACCTATTATTCAGAAAGAGAACAAGCATGACTCACTCCAGCTTCTAAGATGGATAGCTGAGATTAAAATGTTTTTCTTTCTTTAAGTCTGCAAGGCTTAAACTGCCATTCCACACTCGAGACTCAGAGCCACACACACCATATTAAAACAGAAGGTTGCCCAAAAAGCATTTATTTGAATGAAGCTTAAAAAAAATACAGTGCATAAACCACTCGGAGCGAGAGACATCCTGTGACCTCATTTGCATCTCTATGACACAACACGGCAGTGCAGTTGTGGAATCAGAATGACATTTTTTGGGATTGTTTATTTCTTAGTTCTTTTAACATTATGAAAATCTAGAATTGTATGAAAGTGGTACGTACCACCTGCAAAAGGGCATTTTTTATTATATATTTTTTATTAAATCTCAAAATGAACCAAGTTTTAAAGTTCAAGAAAAGTTCTGTGACCTGTTCAGTCAATCACCATATTGGGTTTCTTTGATATTTGCATTTATTGGAAAGTTGTAAAGAAAGTCACAAAATGTTGTAAAAAACATTTTGTAAAGAAAGTTGTAAAGAAATTCACACAGGGATTTGATTACCTCTATCCATTATACACACAGTGAGTGATCGCTCTGCTAACCATCTGTCATCTATTTCATTTGCATCATCAACACCTGCCCTGCTTATTTATTGCTTTCTTTATTCTCTGAATTTTTTACCACTTTAATAAAATAGAAAAATGTTTTTGTTAAATCTGAATTAATCTACAATCCAGAAAGGTCTCTGTAGAGTTTGTATTTCTATAATTAAATGTAGCTTCTAATGATCTGCTCCTTTCAGAAATGGCTTAATTCTTATATAGTGAAACATTGTGCCAGCCATGTATCTCTTATGTAGACAAAATAGCTATGGGAGCCCTTGGCCATTATTTAATATTGGTGTATTATTTTATATTTAACATTTAACTTTTTTTTTTTTAATTCCATTTTTATTAATAAAATAAAGTCTGACATTTATTAAACAGTTCAAGACTGTTATTTTTAAAAAGCCAATAACAGTTTAGAACAGTTTAATAAACACCAGTAATATTGAAGCATAGGACAGATATTAACATTGTCTGTTTAGTTTATAGCTATTGTAAAACATAAGCCATTAATCAAAAGAAAGCTAGTATTGTTTTGTTATAGCACTAGAAACTTTTAAAACACGTGTTAAGCTAATTAATCCAGATGAATTTATTGCTATAGTCATACAGTACAAAAAACCCTCCCAAACAAAATGACTAAAACAAACAATAGAAATCACGTTTGTGGTACTTTTTTGGTGCTGATATGTTATTACTTCAGCTGTAGCTAACAAAATAATCTCATACGTTTTCCATGCCATGCATACTCATTCATTATGCCTCAAATGGGTCATTTTGAAAGTCTTTTATGTTTGCAAACATTTTCATTTTTAAAAGATGAAATAACTGTTTCCAGATCTGGCTTTTAGATAAGCTTGCTCTTTCATGGTCAGTTCACCTGGGTTGTGAAATTGTTCCTATCCCTTCAGAGCCTTCTTTCTGTTAGTCAAACAGCTGTTTCCCCTAATGACTGAGCTGCTTTGTATCCAGTAAGACGCTTGGCCCACGAAGACGCTGCTGAGGTTAAATAACCTAGAAAGTATAAGTGTAACAGATTTCCTGGAAGACAAAGCAAGCAAGCTGAGAATTGCATTTTTTATTTTCCATGAAACTTTATTTTCCATGGAAAATGCACATCTGAGACCCACTGTATATAGTGAATGGACGTGCAAGATAGGTATGTATTTTGCCATCTCCAAGCACTTTAATTGATACGGTTTCTGCAGCATTCAGTGGATTCTCACTTGCTCAGTTGTACTTGCCCTTTCATTTAAAATCTTCAGTAAATGACACTCAGTGCAGTGCCAGTCTCTATTTGAAATGTTCTTTGCCAACCCTTCTGCTTTTAACTCTCCTCAGACACTTTAAGGTGCATTTAAAACCCTGTGTTTCCTGTTATAACAAGTAACACATTGACTTATAAAACATTGTTTTTTTTTGTTTATTATTTGTAAAAGCTATTTTAGAACTAATTTAACTTTATGTGTATGGTACAACCTGGTCCTCTTAATCAACAGATGAACAAAGACTGCTTGTGGAAGGGTTAGATAGCTAATTGAGGATTACTGAGGTTATCTTTTAGAAGCAAATAAATACAGCAATATCTTTGTGCCACAATATGAATTGTAATTATTTCCCCAGTCAGCTAGCATTCATGAATACACCCATGCAAGTATTTAAAAAAAAATACCTGCATTACCAATCCTATAAAAATTCAGTGAAATATTGTAACTGTTTGTATCCAGATGGTTTGATTGTAGCTGAAGTAATACATGAGAAACCAAGAAGCAGAAGACATTTTTCATCTGGTCTTTAAATTATCTGCACCAAACTAAAATAAAGGCAGAAAAAACTGAAGTGATTGAAAATCAAGATATTGCTTGTGATAATAAGAGGTGTATGGAGAAGATTGGATGAATTGTGAAAGAATCAGTGAACTTTCAGAATAATCAGAATGGATTGTCAAGGATGTGGATGATATTTAAAACCTAAGTAGTTTTTTAAAGGCATTTCTACCTCTAGCTCGCTTATCCCCAGGTGGTGCCAACTGCTGTGGGGACCATCAAGAGACGTATCCGAGCCTCAAGCAGGTGATGCGTAATCTTCACTGACACATTTTTGGATTGAAACCAGAATTTTACCAGACAGCTAGCTCCCTTACCACATGTCCAAGTGGCTACTGCATTGAGGCATTTAAAACTTGTTTCAATAAATTGCCTAGCATAGTGATAGCTTGGTTTTAGTGTACATTTCTGCTATTGTGTAATATGCAGACTGGCTATACAAGCAAAATGGATCAAATGAAGCCTATATAAATTACATTTTCAGAAACACTATATATATATATGTGTGTGTGTGTGTGTGTGTGTGTGTATCTATACATACACACACACACACACACACACACACACACACACACACACACACACACACACACAACTAAATATTTAAAAGAAAACAGAAAAGAAATGAAAAAATAAGAAGTACACTTACATGCTGAATACAGTAATTACGTGCCCTTTCTCTTAAAAAACATATCCAGTACAGATTGTTTCATATTTTTCATGCTTTTCTCAATACACACCGTTTCAATCTTGTTACCTCCTCACGCCTGTTGCCATACTTGCAGTTTGTGTGAAGATGGCAACGTTGCATACGTCACACATGATTAGCACTATACAATGTTTCTCGCTGCTTGGATCGTTGGAAGGGTTTGTTATAGTGAAGTTAGACTATGTGTGTGTGTGTGTGTGTGTATATAATATATATATATATATATATATATATATATATATATATATATATATATATATATATATATATATATACAGGCCATCCGGGGTGTCCAGGCCATCCGCATGCATTGTGAGGTACGAGACGAAGTTGAGTGCCTCCGACTCCCGAGAAGAGAAAAAAGCATAAATCATGTTTTTTTTTTTTAATTAAATATCCTTATGCCAATAAAGTAGTCCCATTTATAACTTTGAACTATTCACTAAGTTAATCTGAGAAAATTAATTTAATTGAAACATGCAAAAGAAAGTACATCTGTATTTTTGATATTGTGGGCATTGCCACTGAAAAGGTACACCAGGGGGCAGAATTGAGACAGCACTGAGTTATTTTTTTCCCCATCACTGAAAGTGCAGACACACTGTTTGAGCAGAAGAGATGGGAGGAATAAAAATAAATAGAACGACGTCTCGGATTTCAGTCATTTTTCAAGGTATGTGTCTGAGAGGGGTGGATAGTGTATTTTTGTGTTTTTCTGTAGCGTTTACAAACCGCTAAAAATACATTACTTTAAGTGACAGAGTCAGGGTGACTGAGTATAAAGACAGCAATTTTTTGTCAGTTTTTTATTAAGTATATGGAACACTACAGAGCTATATGCAATGTAATATGTTAACGTGACATCACTCAGTTGGTTTCATTTGACTTTATGAAACACAATTAGCAATAAAAAAAAAAAAAATATATATATATATATATATATATATATATATATATATATATATATATATATATGTATATATATATATATATATATATATATATATATATATATAGATATAGAGAGAGAGAGAGAGAGAGAGAGAGAGAGAGAGAGAGAGAGAGAGAGAGAAACAGTTCCATTAACAAACTATAATTAGCAAATATAGGTACCATTGGTTTTATTTACTGTTTACTCAAAGTATCCCATATTTAATAACATGATCGCATTGCTTGACTGCAAAAACACCTTCTGTTGGGTTATCAAAAATGTAGTATCTGCTATATATAAATTGTGAAATTATAAATGTTTAGCCCTTTCAGCAATACACAGTAAAAACTGAGAACAGATGTTGAGTTCATGCATAGTGCTTAAAATATAAATATAAAAGCGCCACAACTCTTAAAACCATAACTTGCTCATATGAAGGTTCTTCCACTAGAAAAAGTTTACATTCCTAAAATATTCAATAAAAGGGACAACTTTTGGATTCCCAGACTTAAGACTTTAGATCCCCATGGACTGACCACAAAACCTTTTTCCATATATTTGCAGTATCATCTACATGCTTTTTCACAAACTCTGTATGTGCTTTAACATGAGGCTTTTTGACTAATGACTTCTTTTTTGCCAGCTTTGTGTCGGGACCAGCTTATTGTTGATGTGTGAACATTGACTCCCATCTCAGACACAGAACTTTGCAGATCTCTCAAGGTCATTTTTGGTTTCAGAGTGACACCCCGAACCAGTTTCCTACTTGCCCGGCTGCTGAGTTTGGGAGGGTGACCTGATCTGAGTAGTGTCTGAGTGGTATGATACATCTTCCATTTCTTAATGATGGACTTCACTGCTAAGAGGGATAATTACCATCTTTGAATTTTTCTTGTACACTTCTCCTGCTCTGTGCCTCTCTACCACTTTATCCCTGACTTGTTTCGAAAGCTCCTTGGTCTGCATGGATGCTTTGTTGTATAACTATGTGAGTTGCAGCTTGAAAGTCTTTATATACCTGAGGGAAATTATCTACAAGTGAAACCAGTTTGAGTACACACATGCTGAAACTATTTCACTCAAACAAATCATTTGCACCTGAGCTGATTAAGGGCAGCAGTAACAAAGGGGTTGAATACTTATGCACTGAGATTAATCTGTTTTTCTCTGTAAATCTTACTTATTTTATATATATATATATATATATATATATATATATATATATATATATATATATATATATATATATATATATATATATATATATGTGTGTGTGTGTGTGTGTGTGTATATATATATATACACACACACACACACACACACACACACACACATATATATATATATATATATATATATATATATATATATATATATATATATATATATATATATATATATAGTGCCTTGAAAAAGTATTCAGCCCACATCCCTTTTTTCACATTTAGAATTCATAGATTCAGAATTTGAAATAGATTAAATCAGGATTTTTTTCCCACTGATCTACAAAGCCTTGAGCACCATGTCAAATCAAAAGAAAAATTCCAAAAGCTTTCAACAATTTACTGAAAATGAAAAACGGAAATTTTCAGATTACAAAATATTCATACCTTTGTAATTGCAAGCCTAAATTTGCTCAGGTGTAATATTACCTCAAGAAGTCACACAATTTGTTAATGGACTCCACCTGTGTAAAAAATTAGTGGATCACCTGCTTTAAATTAATCTGTGAGGATAAATACCGCTCTCACTGTATGGTCCCACAGTATGGTAGAGACTTTCAAAAGAAATAATCAAAATGAAGATGAAAGACCATTCTAAGCAAGTCAGGGATGTGACTATAGAGAAGAACAAATCTGGGGAAGGGTACAAAACCATTTCAAAGGCATTGAACGTCCCTCGGAGCTCAGTGCAGTCCATCGTACAGAAGTGGGAAAAATACTAAACTACCACCACACTGCCTAGATCAGGCCGCCCCTCTAAACTTAGTTGACAGACAAGAAGGGCACTTCTTAGGGAAGCTACTGTGTTGCCAACTGTGACTCTGAATGAGTTACAGAAGTCAGTGGCTGCGATGGACAATGATGTTCATGTATCAACAATCTCCAAGGTATTCCACAAAAAGGGCCTTTATGGGAGAGTGGCAAAGAAGAAGTCCTGGCTGAAAAAACCCCATATCCTTGCCTGTAAATAGTTCACAAAATGTCACCTAGAAAATACTGCAGTTATGTGGCAGAACATCTTCTGGTCTGATGAGACTAAAGTGGAACTTTATGGCCTGAACGCTAAGCGGTACATGTGGTGCAAATCCAACACTGCACACCAGCCAGGTAACACCATCCCCACTGTAAAGTATGACGGTGGTAGCATGATGTTATGGGGATGCTTTTCAGCAGCAGGACTGGCAATATTGTCAGGATTGATGGGAGGATGAATGGTGCACAATACAGAGAAATCCTGGATAATAACCTGCGCCCCTCTGCCAAAAAACTCAAACTGCAGAAGAAGTTTATCTTTCAACAGGACAATGATCCAAAGCACACTGCCAGAGCAACACTGGACTGGCTTAAAATGAAGAAAATAGATGTCCTTGAGTGGCCCAGACAGAGTCCTGACCTTAATCCCATCGAAAATCTGTGGCAAGACCTCAAAATTGCTGTCCATCACCGTTCTCCAACTAACTTGACACAGCTTGAGCAATTTTGCAAGGAGGAATGGACAAATATTGCTCCATCATGTTGTGCAAAGTTAATAGAGACTTATCCAAAAAGACTACTGGCTGTAATAGCTGCCAGAGGTGGTTCAACAAAGTATTGATCCAGGGGGATGAAAACTTAAAAAATTATGACATTTCAGTTTTTTAATTTTTATTCTTTTATTATTTACTATTTTCTTTCTTTTTGGCGGGTCTCTGTGAAGAAGAATGTGTGACTCACAAATAAAAATTTCCAAACTAATGCATCAAAATCCCAGGCTGTGAAAAAAGGAATGGGGGCTGAATACTTTTTCAACTTACTGTTTCTCTCCCCCTCTCTCTCTCTCTCTCTCTCTCTCTCTCTCTCTCTCTCTCTCTCTCTCTCTCTCTCTCTCTCTGTGTGTGTGTGTGCGTGTATATATACACGCACACACACACACACTTTGTTACTTACGCTAAATGCAAAACTAGCTGATCTCCAGATTGGCTTTATACTTTTTACAGGTTCACTTAAGAAAATACGGTACAACAAATGTGCTTTAAATGTTCCATAATTAAAAACAGCATGACTTTTTAATTGCCTTGTGCAAAAAGTTGTCTGTACAATTACTGCAATGATGTCTCTGCAAAAGCTTAATGATTCTGGGCACCAGAAATAAAGAGAAGAGTAAAAGTACACTCAGAAAATGGGCATCAAATCAAATTACTGAATGGTAAAAAGAATTGTGTGCTGTGTGGTGTCTTCAAAGAAAATACATTGACTAAAAAAAGAAGACAATAATACACATCTTAATAAAAGAATTGGGGTATTTAGTGACTGTAGTTTTAATTAATTGTGGGGTCTATTTTAATTTGATTTCCTGCTTTATAATTATATATCAATCACTCTGGTGAAAATGGTGGGATCACTCTTTGTTAACTTCCCTAAACACAATACAATGTGGTGAAAAGAAATTCATGCGTTTACAAGTTATTCCGCCTACTTTACTAATTTGAAATAATTATTCAATCTTACAATTAAACTAGTTTAAGAAGATATGTCAGAATCTAATACTGTACAGGACGTTACAGGTTTGGCGGAAACTTTTTACAAATTTTTCGATGCATAAATTCTCTGGATGTACGTAACGGGTTAGCGAAATTTACTAGTTTGAGTGAAATTAGTTAGGGACCCTTAGAAGTTAGTTTTTTTAAAAATTAATCTAGACCCCACTCTTTGATCAGTATAGATACAAACGATTTCTTATATATTAGATAATATAGATATATATATTATATATAATATATTATATATATATATATTATAATATATATATTGTTATTATAAAATAGCACCAAAGTGAAAGGGATAATCTATTGTACCATGGTGATAGAATGCTTTATTGTAACCTTCTGTGTGGTTTAAGGGGCAGGAGCTAGTGCTTGTCCCCCGTGATGCCTCGCCAATAATATCTGACAGTCTCCATGTTTAAACCCCTTCAAACCATTATTCTGATTTGCATTTTTTGTTTCCTCCTACCTCCCTGTTCCACCTCTGCTATGGTCTGCCTCTGAGGGCACGTGAAGCTCACTTCCCAACTTTAGAGGCCCAGCCACGCTGGCCTTGTCCTCCACCAGGAAGGTTCTAGGTGAGCCAGAGGGGACCCTGGCCAAATCTATCATCTCTCTTTTGTTTTCCAATTCTCTCGACTCTAGGTTCTCCTTGGAGGAAGGATTGGTTGCTTCCCAGCCTAGTAGGCTGATCGGTTCGGTCTCACCTCGGTGAGGGTGGCTCTCTGCGAGCCAAGGGGAAAACCATGCACTCACAAAGCACTTCTATTCTCAATTCCTGAGGTTCTTTCTCCACGCAGCCCTTGCTCCTGTCCCGTGAATTGTAAGAACCAAATCCTTGTGTTATTCATGTTCATATGTAGGTACTTTCAAAAATTATATTTTTATCGAAGACTATTTGGGTCATAAATACTTTCCCGTGTCAGAACGGTTTCCTATCAGCAAGTTTCATGCTCCCAGTGTAAGGACAGTAAATACACTCGAAATAAAGACATGAATATTCAACCAAGGAATGATCAGAACTCCAAAACAACACAGTTCCTACCAGTGACAGAAGAATTTAAAGAAACGCGAGGCATATATTATTGCATGGTGATATATTGTGACCCAAATATTATTCTATTTATTCTATTATACTGTAAAATATAGTGAGAATTATTAGAATATCTTAATCAGTATTGTGCTGCATACAATACCGAACAATTTCTGACAGTTGTATCACACTGATTTTTCTATATGTAGACAAAAACATAATGTAAATATCATGTTGTGGAATTTTTGTCTAAGTTCAGTAGGGAATTAAATGTGTAAACCATTTTTTTTTAAATACCTTATTTTATTTTAAATTACCTAATTTCTCTATCTTATTATTGAAGCTCTACAAAAAATGAAGATTAAGAGTGCAATGAATCCTACATCAGGCTGTTAAGTTAATGTGAAGTTAAATCAGCTTGGTTTTGCATAGGAAAATGCTCAGTGGAAGATGTGCCTGTAGCCTCCAGACTGCACACTGGAGAAGTCCATCAAGATTCACATTAGGGAGAAACATCTGTCAGCTCCCCAGGTCTTCAAGTAGGCACAGGAATGCTGCATAGCTGACATTACAGCCAAAACAATATGAGAAAGAAAAGGATCGTTTTAATGGCTTGAGCTTTACCTTTTGCACTCATTTGAATTCTGCAATGCATTTTAAGTAATGTATAAGTAATAAAGCAATAAGAACCACACAACAGACTTATTCATGTAAAATCATGAAATCAATCCATTCCTTTTTTTTTTTTTTTTTTAATAATGTTCATGTCAATACAATGTGCTAGTGATTTAGCGGTCTGAACTGCTTAGAGTGAGATTTATTTGAAGTCAGTTTGTATAAAAATGCTGCAGCATAGGTTTATAATTTTAAATATGAAAATGCAGTCCCAGGGATAAAAAAAAAAGCAGACCCAGAGAAATCACCCCCTGTTTACACCAATGACAAAGAATAGATGGCTAAGATAAGTAATTGGGCTATGTTGAATGGGGGATGGAGGAGGCTAGTGTGTTGTCAGATTCAAAATGTATCATTTTCTGTAGTTATACAATAAAATTTTCTAAATATTTATTCTTACCTGAAAAACAGTAAATGCTAAATTGCAGAATATTTTGTGTTTTATGTGCACCTTTTAAAGACATTCTATTTTCACCATCAGTGAATTATCAAACAAAATAAAATAAATGTTAAAATAACAATCTTTGATGCAGCTGTTGTCTTTTTTTTTAAGCAAACTAAACTAACTACCAGGTTAATACATTCAGTTATACTGGTCAGAAAGGCGAACATTTGTTGTGTCTATTTTAAGTGCTACAAATATGTATATTTACAATAATCTTTCAGAAATGGGGATTATACATATTACACAGCAATGGGTCAATTTCACAGAAACTCTCACTTCCATTTTTACATATATCTAGAGAACCAGTTTGTGATTAAACCTTTTTTTTCTAAGTTACTGACATACTTGTATCCTTCTTTGCTACCATAACGTCTATGGTCTCACTCCTCCACAACATCTGAGGTCCCTGCTTCACTTTGGCAGACTGACATTAGACTGGCCTGCAGCTATACAAGTACAAAGGTACCAGTGCTACCACTCAAAATATCTATAAACACCATCCAATAAAACACTAGTTTCCTATTGTATACAGTTCATTTATTTTTTTAATTTTTTCTCTAGAATGCTATACAGATCTAGCATATTTTTATTATTATATTTTTATATTAAAATTTTCTCTGCTACAATATATAGTCAGATTTTTCATTACCAGTTCAGAATAATAAAGAGGGTTCTGTAACAGTAGCAGTAGTTGCAGTAATAACGCAGCGGCATCTTGCTCACAGACATATTCCATGCAAAGATGAAACATGATGCCAAGACCACAAATAGAGAGGTTCTTTCAGGAGTGGGATTCATGCCAAGCTGACACCAATCTAATATGGAAATTAGTGGTTAGCCCTTGATATGGTGTCATTCTTTTGCATGGGATCACCTGCACCCATTTCTCAGAGGAGGGAATTTCAAACAGGCTTAGCTCCTTAACCCTTCTAATTAAAATGAGAAATCCCCAAGCTTCCACGACTCTGCCTGAGAAATGATTATTAAGAATTTAATGGGGAACATTTTATGTCCCCGACCATCTGTGACCCAGGGCTAGGTGAGAATTTGGGATGCTGATGGGAAATGAAGTTTGCTCCAGTACGTGCACTAGCAATGTGATGCTGGTGCTGCAAATAAATCACCATTGTAAGAGCATAACATTTTTCACATTTAATTACCATTACATTATTATTAACAGGCAATTCATTTTGAGAGACATCTCATTGGTGTTCAGGTGCCCATTACCCTAGGCGACTGGTTTCGATGGCTGTTGAAATAAAATAGGGAAGGATTGTATGTGCCAACTTTATCAACCAAATGTGAAAAAAAACCTCTTCCTGATTTAGAAAATGACAGATATTGAAGCTGTAATTTGTTTCATTTTAACCCACACACAACTGTGGGTGTCACCTGGTTTTTTTAATCACCTCCTCACAAATCACAGAAGTACCATCTGCCATTTCACACATTTTATTAAAGATAATTAATAACACCTTTTATGCCTGTAGAGCAATCCTTCTTAAAAAAAAAAAATCGTAGACTGCTGAAAAAACAAATATTGAAGACATCACTGAGAAAGACTTCTAATCAAAACATTCGCCATTGAATGTATTTTAATATTCCCAAATGAACAAACTGAATAAATGAATGGTTCAATCATAACCCACCCCTCAAACACAAATAAAAACCCTCCTGTGACTTTTGTTTAGTTTTTCACAAATAACCAAAAAAAATCCCACATTTCTAACTGATCTTTTTAGAGTTAAATAACTGTAGTTTCTGTCTGTTTTTCAATCACCCCATCTAACATGAACAATGATACTGCCCCTCTGCACACCTTCTTTGCTATTTGATTAATTAGTCTCCTTTCTTGTATTCTTGCAAATCAATCTGAACAGTCTTCATTTAGTCATATTCCAAAACTGGGACCTGGATCCTGCTCCTCTTGTACCAGTAAGGCATGTTGATTTGTAAGGCCACAGCCACAACCAAACTTTGTTTGCTATTGGATGGTTCCAATTAAAAAGGAATAGTTTTGGAGCAGTATAATGGACAGTTTAGAGTGTACAAAAAAAAAGTCTTGGGAAATCAATATATTTCAGTAGATATGAAAGCCTAATCAAGAGTAGCATGTATACATGTTGAATTAAATTCTACAATATTTTATTACTGTATTGCTGTTCACATAAATAATTTATAATAGTTGGTAAGACGTTCTATTTTAAAAAAAATTGTTTGCAGGTATGGCAAGTTTTTAGAGATGTTTTAGAAACTTCTGTACAGTTTTTGCAACATAATTTCTACAGCAAAGAGTTTTAAGTTGATACTTTTAAAAAGCCCAATATATAGCCTAAAATGGTAGTTTCACTGTAGCACATTTTCCAAATTTCATTTCTTGTATCATAAAAGGTTTAAAAGGAACTTTGTGAGGGGTTGGTGAGCTATACAGTGCAGATGCGCATCCTGGCTGTGCAAGTGGACGATCTTCACTGGCGACTCCAAAAGGAGCATCACATTAGGTCAGGTGCTCCTGTGGGTTAGGGAGGCAAAACCAGCAGGGACTGATTCTCCTCATCGCGCTACAGAAAACCCTGCTGGCCAAGCACCCAGTGAGGAGCGGACACCTGCAGGACTGGCCTTTGTCCTCCAGAAGCCAGTAGCACATAAACATCCGCTCTCAAGCTACTGGGTGTACAAGAGGAAGCTGGCTTGGTTATGGGATCGGAAGATGCCCACTAAACCTCTCTCGGATCTCTTGAGCTGTGTGGGAAATTATTGCGGTGACAAGAAAAAGAATCAAGCATTCCAACTTGGGGAGAAAATCAGGGGTAAAATAATTGGGCACGCTAAATTAAAAAATAAAATAAAATAAGAAACTCTATAATGAGTGCTAATATCATACATGATTTATTTTGGTTAATAATGTACCAGTGTGGTATGGTATGGTATAAAAAATTTAAAAAAAAAAAAGAAAAAACAGATTCAGTGCATGCAAACAGTGCTATACTGTTTTTTTTGTACAGTACATCATCATCATAATAATAATAATAATAATAATAATAATAATAATAATAATAATAATAATAATAGATCAAAAGCCTTATTCACAAAGCTCTACCTCACAGGATTGTTTTATAGCGCGTGCATTTTTTTAGACCTCTAATTAAAGAAGCTCGGTATTATTTTGACCTCTACACCTAATAGTACACACCGCGTTTTAATGTACTCAGACAAGACCCTTTTCAATATTGTAGTTGTACTTTGTTTGTGATAATAAATAAACAAATACATAAATCAATCAATAAATCAATCTCGTCCGTCCGTCAGGGGAATTACCAAACCGCAGAATAATTATTCTCCTGCATTTTCAAACAGAGCGACTCAGTCAGTGGCAGCGCCCATGAGATGACCCTACAGACTGTACCAGTTAAACTTTGCTGGGTGTAACATTATCACTGGCTACTATTTTTCCACAATACAGCAATAATATCTCTTCTATGTGGAGCAAATAGAACATAGCTCTCACTTGATTTTTATTTTTCCATTTAAAACAGTATGGTACATTATTGGTAATTTCTGATACAACATTTATAATTTTCGATAGTGTATTGCTAGCCTATAAGTTACAGTTGAATGCTGATTGAAGAATATTTTTTTTTATCACAAAAACAATTAATGTATTAATAACAGGTTTTGCGATTTACTGGCTTTAATTGCCTTTATTATTATTATTATTATTATTATTATTATTATTATTATTATTATTATTATTATTATTATTATTATTATTAGAATAATAATAATAATAATAATAATAATAATAATAATAATAATATTTCTAAATGTATTATTTATTTATATATTTATTTAGTTTGAAATTAGAGATTTTATTAAATGGATTAATACCATTAAACTTTTTTTTTTAAATATCCATAATAAAGTAGTGATTCAATCGACTTCCTTTGAGCAAAGTAACACAATTCCTTTCCAAAACAATCCTGTGAATTAAAGTTTTTCTTGACACCCGGACTCTTCTCAAGATTACATTATTATTATTATTATTATTATTATTATTATTATTATTATTTATTATTATTATTAGTACTCGTAGTAGTAGTATAACAAAAATCAACTGGACGATTATTTAATTTATTAAATAGATCATATGCATCTTAAAAACGTTACCTAACATAATCTATGAGGGAAGCCTAAAAAGAAAATTATAAGAGTCTTTTTGTGACAGAACATGCATATCATTTTATATTACACGTTTTATATTATTATAACCTAAAAGGTCCATCGAAGCGCATTCAATTTCCTCTTATATTCCAAATAATTTCGTTTTAGTGAGAACTATGATAACTGAATCAAACTCCTTAATTATATTCAAGTTTCTAAATCTATAGATTCTTTCTAAAAACACTGCAAGTTCAATGAAGGTAACAGTCAGGTATTCCCTGCACAAACATCATTACAATGTTGCCTCCCTGAGAGGGGTTTACCGTTACACATGGACTATATTTTTAAAATAAGATTACACTATAACATAATATTGACAGCATTGGGCTGTATTGTCTTTGTACTAGTTTAAATAGATTTTCGGTGTTCATATAACTATCCCATTAAAAATAAATAAATAAATAAATAAAAAAAAAAAAAAAGTAGGTATGGCCTATAATAAGTATAGACTAAAGAAACGCTTGCGATCCAAAACGATAAGCATATTTATTTTATTATGTATTTTACATTACAAAAACAACATACTTGTTGAATACAAATGTGCAGAATAAAAGTTTAGTGCATTGCGCGTTTTGTTCTTTCCTCTCCCAAACTTTTGTCACAAGATAAATGTGGAAAAGTACAAAGCCACAAGTCAGTACATCCATGCCATTGCATAACTTATATCATACGTGCCAAGTATTTCATTTTAAATTAAGGCAACGAATTTGTATTAAAATTATAAGACACTTAGTACAGTCTTTCGTCCATTCGTCAATATTTTACAGGTTTAATTCCTAATGTTTAAATATACAGTTGTGAACTTGATTAAAAAACAGACTACTAACAGGACTTCAACAAAATACATTTTACAGTACATTTGGTAGGAAAAGCAAATACATACATAAAACGATATTAATGTTGCATATATTTTACCGGTGCCTCAAACTGCTACGAACCCATTAGCATGTAAACCAATTATAACATTTTACATGTAAACTCCAGCCTTATTTTTTAAACTGCATTTGACAAGATATCCAATATCTGATAAATCCAAAATCTCGTGTGGTAAAATGTTCTCTTTTGTCAAGCCTATAGACCCAAACGATGTCAATGAATATGTAAACATTTACACCTTGGAGGATATATAAACTCATACAGTAAAAGTCGTAATGTAATGCACATTCTGTGAATTTAACTGTAGTGAGATTTTAGTTTGTTTTGTTTGTTTTTAGCTATATATATATATATATATATATATATATATATATATATATATATATATATATATATATATAATATATATATATATAAAAATTGCGCAATTTTAGACGGGTGTAATTAAAACAGTTTCTGGTGTTTCCTATACTATGAGCGTTTTTTTTTTCTTCTATTACCAATGGGAATAATTGCACGTGGTCATCCTTTTATCACGTTGTCAACACAGAAGTCACAGAACACCCTGTTCGTTTACCAGTACATTCTGTTTTAACATAACGGGTCTTAAACTCTGTATATGATTTATATTTTCAATCCACCATGGACATCCTCAACACCTTCTACTATTTGAGCAGGGCATAATACTACATTCAGTCTGAAAAAAGAGATCTGTCCTGAGATACCCATAATCTAGATAAGATCAGCCATTGGTTTGCCCTTCAGATAAAATGTGGAGAGTAGGTCACTTGTCCCAGTGACAGCTGTGTACCTGTATGGAACACATGCATATGGAAAGGTTTATCAAGAGAGCATATTCCATGTTGCATAGTTTTTGTTGTCAATTCTCTTTATTGCTTGCTGCTTTATATATCTACTGATTTCATAAATTATTATTATTATTATTATTATTATTATTATTATTATTATTATTATTATTATTATTATTATTATTATTATTTTTTAGTAGTAGTAGCAGTGGCAGTAGTATTGTTATATTTATGAGAAATACCAAATGTTCCTCATTTGTGGCCATTAGGTTCAATTCAGAAAGGGCAGTATCCTCTTACTAGTGGCATATAATATACATAGGTTAAATACACACACATTTTGTATTCTTCAGCAAGCTAGAATTTCAACAGTGTGAATATTACTTATACATACAATCCAAAACGTTTCATTTTCACATTTCCTGGTAAAATTGTAATCAAAGATTTAAGCGAACAATACACCTTGAAGAATTATATTACATATTTCTTTTAAACACAAAGCATAGACTTAATAATGCTGCTGTGTTTTGAAAACATAGCTGAACAAAAGCCACACTCACCGATACAGACATCAGAATAAAAATGATTAGCTACATTAATTACAGGGGTTACTTTAATAGATCTATGTTTGATATGGATGGAAGTATAATGCAATTAAATTAAATTAAAGTATTGCAACTAATGCATTGATTTTTTTTTTTTTTAAATATGGTAAGAATATACTATATAGTTTATGTTTCAAGCATAAATACTGCATGGACACTGTTTTCACTAATTAGCTGCCAACGAGGATGACCACCATTTAGTTTAACACATTAATTATGAAAAGCTGCATTTATTTCGTCCTGCATGGCATAGGGTTGGCTGCGCAAATGTAAGTCATAAGGGAAGTGACTGTCTGAGGAGACCCTAAACATGGAACTCTGCCCAAGAGAACCCCTGGCTGGCACTGCACAGTAATGCATGCCATAGTGGTAATTCTTACCATACTCAGCTGTTTCTTCGTGCTTAAGGGAAAATATCCCATTAAAGTTAATTGGGGGGCTTAGGGGACCTTCAAACTGTGGGCTTACACATTCAGGGGAAGTACTTTCATAGAAAGGCTCGTAAGTACTGCAGTAATTGTACGGTCTGAAGGGCTTAGCGCTGTCCATGGTACCACTAGCATGCCCCGTAGGTGTGCCAAGCTCAGGGCTGTGATAAGGTGGATACAAGTTCTGGTATGGAGACCTGCCAGAGTGAGATGCTTCCCCGTTGTGATCTGTTGGGAAAATTCTGGCATTGAGCTGCAGACACCCTGCCACTAAATTAGTGGTTGGCTGTGACAATCCTTTACACAAAGTCTGCACGAAGGCAAGAAGATCTGGTCTCTTTCCAGCACTGAGGATTTCTGACAGAGCCCATATATAATTTTTTGCCAGCCGCAAAGTCTCTATTTTGGAGAGTTTTTGTGTTTTCGAGTAACAGGGTACCACCTTTCTAAGGCTGTCCAGGGCATCGTTGAGACAATGCATTCTACCTCTCTCCCTCAAGTTGGCCTCCTGCCGCCTAAATTTAACCCTGTCTGCTCTTGCTTTGGTTAACTTCTTTTTTCTGGGGCCTCTTCTCCTTGGCAATCCGTTTTCATTCCCGTCTTCCTCTCTTTCCTCTTCCTCTTTTTCCGAATCTTCATCCTGGGTTTGCTTTGACTCTGGCATTGGTGATTTATCTCGTTTAAAAAAAGTGTCAATTTTTCTACTTTTATTCTCTGCGACACAATCTCTGGGAAAGTTTGTACCAAACTGTGGATCAGGCATCACAACAGGCTCCTCAAAGGGTAAGGTCAACATTTTCATCTCCTAAAAATTCCAATAGAATACTGTCAGCATGTTATTCGTTGAATAGAATTTATCAAAACAAACTGGACACCTTTTTTTGTATGCTGAACTCCATGACTGCTTAAAGATGTATGCACACATTTAAATCCTAAACATTTTGGTTTTATAATGTGACTATCTATCTATCTATCTATCTATCTATCTATCTATCTATCTATCTATCTATCTATCTATCTATCTATCTATCTATCTATCTATCTATCTATCTATCTATCTAATTTACAATTCTATTACTGACACTCGTACATTCTGTAATTCTACAAACAGCAATATCTTTGTCTCTGTTGCACAGCTTTAAAATAAATCAAGCGCAAATGAGCAATGCAGAGAATGCAAGCTCAAGTACAAATATTGTATATATGCAAATAAAGAAAGACAGGGAATTGAATCAGGTCTTAGACATTAAACACAATTATGCTCATGCCATGCACACTGCAAAAATTAAATTAAATTGTATATTCAGCTAGTTGTCAAAACATTGCTTTGTAATAACATCAGTTACATATGGAACCAAACCAAAAAGTTATTCTTCATTCACAAAATGCATATCAAAGGACACCATAATGATATAAACATAATTATCCAACATGACAATAGGTCATTTAAAAATGCACACCAGAATTTGACTTTTCTTACCTTGATTGTGTGTCAACATGCAGTTTTCATGTTTCAGGTCCTTTGAATTACTGTACCAGAACCCTTTCTTGTAGTGAAAAAAACACAGTCTGATTTTCTGATCAGTCTCTTTCTCTCTCCTTCTTCTCTCTTTGAGAAATGACACTGATGCCAACTGCCAGAGCTGGTACCCATGCCATCTGCCGCTGACGTAACAGGGCAACGATCATCACGTGACCTTCTCTCGAGGGACACCTATCCCACACTGATCATCTGGCATCTCTGTAACTGGGCTCCAACTAGCTTTAATGTACTGTCAAAAAAAAATCTGACTAAAGAAAGATTAATACCAGTATCGCCGTCTGATCCCCTGAGATAACTAATATAAGGCAAGTTTGTGTGTGTGTGTGTGTGTGTGTGTGTGTGTGTGTGTGTGTGTGTGTGTGTGTGTGTGTTTGTTGTTGTTTTAATGGAAACCAGATGAGTTATTGCTACATTTAGGTTCTATCTCAAACTTAATTGTCATAATGAAGATGGCACAAAGGGAAGATAATAGGAATTACTTTTTAGTTGCTAGAGGACAGAACCTAGTTGCTAACTATTAGTTCTAACAACCAGTTTCAACACACTCTACTGTGTATGGATAACATTTTCATTTTCTCAACATACTGTGCTGGTACTGTACAGATATATCTGAAAATATCTACTTGTCACAAATGTTTTGGCGTTTGGAGGTTAGGAATATAGAGATAAAAACAACAAACTATAACCATAGCTCTGGCCATTTGAATTACTTTTTATTTATTTTTGTTTCACATTTTCTTGCTTGTGCTTGTGCTTGTTCTTGTCTAATTAACAACTTATATTTTTGTACCATTCTACCTGGTTGATCATATTCAAATGTAGGCTATGCCTCCCATAATAATGTTGCCATAATCATTCATTCAGCAAAATCTCCAGCAGCATTTGATTTTCTTTTTTTTTCCTTTCTGTTTAATTTTTTTGTGCATGTTAAGTGCTTTTGGTCATAACTTCGTTTTGTTTTTACTGGAGAGGACAAAAAAAAGTAGTAGAAAAATCTCAATCGCAGAAAAGTGATGGGGATTTGTATAGAGGGAAGTAAAACTACCATGTCAAAACATAAAAGACTAAACTTTATTGGAAACCTCGGGGAGCAAAGTTGCTTGAAAAATGTATATTACAACTCGTTGCAAAAAATGTTGCCTGGTGTTTCACAGACGCTAGAAAAATAAAAGTTCCTGTATGTTCCAAAAAGTAATGGTTTATTCAGCCTTTAAAAAATATTTGCTTATACAAGTAAAGTCCAGTATGAGGATGTAGTAAGTATGTTGAATGGATGAGAATAATTTCAAATAAAAGAAATTACAAAAAACTTGAATACAGATACCTATAAGAGTAAAGTCAAATACAAGATACAGGAAGTAGTTATTATTAAGAGCAGTAGTAGAATACGGCAGAGTATGGAGCAGTTCAGTGCAAGTACAAGCTGATGAAAGTACTGGTCCAGTTGGGCCCAATTATAGTCCAGTATAGTCGAGGGTTGTGAGGTTTACAGGTGGTTTCTTGAAGAGGCGCCAAGAGGTGGTCAGGGGCTGAGCAGTCCTTTTATCCGTGGGTAAAAGTGGAAAAGGAGCAGGCTCTGGAAGTGGGGGAGAGAAGGGGGGGGGGGGGGGGGGGGGGGTACAGCTAATCTGCCAGTGGTGGAGGAGCGGAGGGGGTGAGAGGGTGTGTATATTGCATTTGTATTTCAGGATAATAACATACAGTCTATTGTGCTAATTGTGTTGGCTGAACATGTTTCTGCACATCTTTTAAGATCATTTTTTATGTTTTTATTTTTTTCTGTCAAACTGTCATGCATATTTTTATACTTTTTAAATAGTCTTATCTTTTAACTGGGTTGTTTTGATACCTTTGTTTTAAATGGAAACTGCTGTTTTAGATTTTATTGTTTTAAGGTTACAACCACTGTTTTATTTTTTACCATATGTAGTATACTATGAGACAACTAATACTTCATAATCCATTTTCTTACTTTTTATTATTTTTATTACCCTGTGCTGAAAATCATTTTGTTTTATCAATTTAGTGATGTATTTTTTCATAATATTAGGACGTACCGCTTTTGTAGTTTTTCATATACTTAACGGAACACTGGTAACGTGACAATCTCTCTGGAATTGCAATTGTACTACAATTATGGCTTACAGTAGCGGTATCATTTTGTAGTTTCTTTGATTACATGATGTTAAATAAAATCATGTTTATATATATATATATATATATATATATATATATATATATATATATATATATATATATATATATATATATATATAATGATGTCTCACTCCTAAAATTCTAGGTGATGCAAAACCTTGGCCATAGCTGTAGTGTTTTACATAAAAAATTAAATAAATTAACTGCTGCTTCCTGGTATCTAATCACTTGCTGTGCTGACATGATCTCAATGCAGTGATTAGGTACCAAAACAGCAGATACTTGTAAAGTTATGCATACCGTGTAAGGTACAGCAGTGCCATCGTAAGGGTCTGGTGGTTTATATGGCACCTCCTTAGTCCTGTCTGGAGCACCCTTGAAGGCGTGAGTTTACCTGCTGCACATTTAGTTCATCACAATTAGATGATACAACACCCATTCACTGCTAACTCCCTATTTGTACATTGCATGCACGCTGTACAATAGTCCTGTAAAGCACAAGAACCAAACCACAACTAGAAATCACTTCTCATAACAAACACACGCATTATAATTACCAGTCGTCTGAATTGAATAAAGAAATGCTATGCTGTGACAGGATGCAAGTGATGCAGTCTACAAAGTGGATGTGCAAACAGTACTCTCAATGAAAAATGTCCTTATTTATTAAAAGGAAGCAAATAATAAATCAGTCGCCAATATAGCAGGTTGCAGTCCCAAACAAAAAGACACCCTAAAACCACAATCCTCCGTGCACAAAACTGTGCTCCCGAGGTCCTGGGAAAAGTGGTGCTCATGTCCGTACTGTGCTTGTGTCGTGAAGGGTTTACTCAGGGTTTAGTGCTGGCTCTGTGGCTGCAGCTCCTGGGTCACTCACTCCTCCTCTGTGACAAAACAATAACAAACACAGTGTCAGTAAAGTCAGAATCGTTACTCCCCTTTGTACCACCAAACTCTTCCCTGCAACCAGACTGTTGCCATGGTTTATCCAATCACTGCTTGACCCATATGCAAAGATTCTTCACTGTGTAATAATCCAAGATATTTGGTCTCTTGTTTGCCAAATGTAAACTTGCCCAGATTAGCCATCAGCCCTGCCTCCCTTAGAGACTGTAAGTCTGATAATGTTCTCTCTCCAGGTAGAGCTAAAAATCACCACGTCATCAATGTATGTGGCGACATACTGCTAATGGGGCACTAGGACCTGGTCCATCAGTTTCTAAAAGGTAGCAGGGGCTCTATGCAACCCAAAGGTCGTGGTCAGGAAATGGAACAAGCCATCTGGGGTAGAGAAAGAAGTTTTCTCCTGCAAGCTCTTAGTTAATGGAATTTGCCATTATCACTTCATCAGGTCCAAAGTCGAGATTAATCGCGCCTGTCCCAGTAAGTTGAGGAGCTTGTCAACGTGGGGCATGGGATATGCATCAAACTTGAAGATAGCATTGACCTTTCCAAAGTCCACATAAAAATGTGTGGAGCCATCATTTTTAGCCATCATCACGATCGGACTGCACCACTCGCTCCGGGAAGGCTCGGTGACTCCAAGCTTGAGCATATCCCTCACCTCCTGGCCAACCGGGCCCCTGCGGCTTTCTGGAATCCAGTATGGTCTCTCTCTGACTGTGACACCTGCTGGAGTAATAACAGCATGTTTAATAATGTTAGATCTACTGGGCAATTTAGAAAAAAAAAACATCACCAAACTGTTTCACCAACTAGTGGAGCTCACACTTCTGATTAGGAAGTAACTGTTCCCCTATTGGAATATTAACTGTAGCGGGTGGATTGACAGTGGGACCAAAACCCTCTTCTAAACTGTCATTATTTAAACAGGGCCTCCCATTCTTTCCAGGGTTTTAGCAAATTAATGTTATAAATTTTTGTTTTATTTCAGCGATCGGGTTGTCTGATTTCATAGTTTACAATACCAATTGCCCATATCACCTCATATGGCCCCTGCCACTTAGCATACAGTGGACCTCAATGGTACTGCCTCTGGTAGCATAGTCCTCCAATACTAAAATATGCATATATTCTGAGTCAGACTGGCTCAGTGGGCTCACTATATCCATAGCAATGCATTCAAAGGGAATATTAATCAGGGGCAATGGGATCAGCGGGGCTGGGCAAACCCACCCCGGCGCCACTTTCCTGGCATTCCGGACATGCTGCTACATATTTTGTCACCTCACTATATACTCCTGCCCAATAAAATCGAGCCAATATTAGTTCCTGAGTCTTTTCACTACCTGATGTCCCGAAAAAGTGATATCTTAAGCCAGCCGCATAATCTCAATTCAAAAAGACTGGGGAAAGAGTATTTGCTTTACAGTCTGTCTGGTACTCGTGGCTTGGGATACCCTATACAGTAAATACCTGAATACAGTGTGGTGAAGGTATGTAAATGGATGATTGCTGTCTACTTCCTTCCCCTTGATAGCCCAAACCTGCCCCCAGATCATTGATCTAGACTAGAGCCATGTCTTTAAGGATTTTCTATTAACTTTTTCCTGGACCACCAACAACAGACATCTTTGTTTTAAAATGGCATACTGAAGGTTTAACACCAAATACAAAAAAGGATCACATTTCAGCTGTATGAAGCTGAATAATTTTAAAGGGATACATATTTCATTTACATGTTCCTAATATTTTGTATAATTCTCCATTAATGTTTATGTTTAGATAATTATTTGCCTTTATTACTAACTATACCAACTGAAAATGTCCTTGTGACCAGGACTGCTTTGTTAAACAGGAAGGCTTGCCCAGAACTGAGCTGATTGGGCGGTCCTGATTGGCTGGGTGGGCCTACCCAGGGAGATTCCGCCTATTTAAGAATTCAGCAGAGCCAAAGTTCGAGGTGACTTCAACGCCATTGTTACACAGACGGGCACTGAATGAAAGCTTGCACTTGTTGGCATCAATGGAGAGAACAACTACATGAAACCCTCCCACTCCAAGATAGTGCTTGTGAAGGCATTGCCCAGCCGCGGCCATTTGAAGAGTCAGGAGTCACTGTCAGTATGCCGGGACTCCAGAATCCCAGATATTTTTTAGGTCAGTTTAGGGAATTTAATCCCAAACTAAGTACAGTGAGGGTTAGTAGTGTAGTGGGTTCCTGGAGCAGGACTTTCCTTTCAGTGGGACTAGCGCTCGCCATTTGTGGGCAAACTTTTATTTTTAGCTTTGCTTTGTTTTGTTTTCTTTATTCAACCTGACACTAGGGTTACCATTGCTTGTAACCTGCCTAGTGGCAGAATTTGTGTTAATTAAATCTTTGCGCCTGTGTCTCTGTGTCTGATTCAGTACTATTCAGTGATCACCCATGTATGTAACATCTCCCTGTACAATCCTCACTTTGTGGGGAAATAACGTAGGGAAGCATATCAGTGTTGCACAGTGGTTAGTGCACAATGCATGTCTAATATGTATCCCTGCCTCACTTCCCTAGAAATAAGCCAAATAAAATACGAAAGCTCTTTAGGAGTCTGTGATAAGAATCAAGGCATCTTTCATCTTAAGCATGCAGTTTATGATGGTCAATATTTTGAAAGACCATAAGTAGATACTTTTTAAGTTAAATAACTCATTCCTCATGCCTCACAAATCACCTAAGGTGTCTGACCAGACACCCAGATGTATGTGATTTTTATTTTGTATCAGTAACTATATTTGTCATAGTAGTTACAGATTATCAGAACATTAGTAGATCACAACATTAATTTGTTCTGTCATCATATATATATATATATATATATATAATATATATATATATATATATATATATTATATTAATATAATATATAGATATATATAGGCTGTCTATACTAGGTTAAGGCTGTTCTATAACTAGGTTATATTTTATTATTACATGTTGTTATCATTGTGGCTTTTAAAACAAATAAAGCAATAACCAATCCTTTCTGGCATTATATGCAATGTTAGCATCAAATATTTGAATATTTTTTTGTTATTTATTTATTCTGAAGTTGTACTATGGATTGGAGTACCATAATTAAAATGTAATCGTAGGGTCTGTCACAACTTTGTCTAGGTGTCAAAGTTTGATATTTGGTGTCTCATCTGGCAAAAGAGCGGACGGAGTTATATAATCAGGGGACCACAGGTTTGCGTTCTGGCTGTGCAGTTGCAATTCCAGAGTGATTGTCACATTGGCTCTGGTTGTTCTGCAGGTTAGGTAGGCAAAACCATCAGGGTCTGTTTCTCCACACCATGCTTCAATGGAACCTCCTGGCCAGGTGCCTAGTGAGGTTTTGCTGAGTCCTGCAAGGCTGGTCTTTATCCTCGGGAGACTGGTAGCTCACCAATTTCCACTTTCAAATTAAAAAGGCACCTGGCATCAGAAGAAAGCCACTGACCTTCAATTCTCCTGAGCTATTGTGGGGAATTACTGCCAGGAGGGAATATAATTGGACAGTCTAAATTAGGGAGAAATCTGGGGTAAAATATTTGGGCACTCTTAATGTGGATTTGTCTTGGCAGAGAGGCTAGTTGGTATTGTGGGGCAAAGTTGAAAATAATTATTGATTATTGAATACTCAAATGGTTCTTTCCACTACCTGACAGAACAGTAACTTATCATTTTAATTCATAACTCACTCTTTTGGCACGTTAATTAATTCTACATTAAGGTGAAAGACAACATCAGAGGTTACACTGAAAACTGATATAAACAGTGAAAATAACCAACAGTTTGATAGATATAGATGTATATAGATGTCACAACATGAATTTAGCGATAAATGTAAAAAAAAAGGTTTAATTATATGAGCCATGGGTCTAGATATTCGGCAAGATAGGGATGGCGAGCAAGACAGATGTATGGCCTTGGATAACTGGATATACACTAAATCTCTTTAAAGAGACAGACAGGAACACTAGTTGATGACTGCATTTATGTCTCTCTTATGTCTGGTATATTGTCACCTCGATCCACATTAAGTGTCCTTAATGTAACTTCCTCAGCAGAAGCCGAATGCACTTTGTCAAACAAAGAGAAGTTCTACACATGCGTTCAAGTCTGCCCCTTTTCGTCTCATCTGGCAGTAGCTTTCCAGTCCAGCAGACACTAACATCTGATGAGTCAAACTTCCCATTTCAGACTAATCAGTTGA
Organism: Polyodon spathula; assembly: GCF_017654505.1. NCBI lineage: Eukaryota > Metazoa > Chordata > Actinopteri > Acipenseriformes > Polyodontidae > Polyodon > Polyodon spathula. Next base: position 15,919,073 of record NC_054537.1, on the reverse strand, counting down.
CTGCACTAATTGTAAATGCAAATATGCAAATGTATATTAATTAATTACTCTGCTAATTAGTTCCCTGGTCTTTTCAGGTAATAAATCATTGTGCAGGAGAAAGGAAAGGAGGCCTGCCCCATTTCGCTCCACATAAAATTTTAATACACAGGCTCAAAAATAACTTAAATCTGATCAAAGTGCTTCCAGTGATGGTTCTCCTGCAGGAAAGAATAATTGTAAAAGGGTTTCCACATCTCTGGCAAATGCCATTGACAAGGTGTCTGCAAGCAATTTAATTATCACATTATCAGCTTTAAAAAAGAGTGATGCTTTGCTTCAGGCAAAAGCAGAAGGTTTGCATGTTCACACATTTACCAGCGCACTCTTTCAGTTTAGATGTCCGTACTTTGAAAGAGTAGCCAGGCAGAACTCACACTGCTACAGCTCAGTTATCAAAGATATCTCTGAAAATGTTCAAGCTAAAAAAAATTGGTATAAATAAGAAATATTGGCTAAAGGAAATCCATGTTGTTGTATAGAGTGTGCTGACTCTGCTAGATCCTTTGTAATGTTAGCATAGCCACACTATACCCAGTGTATCAGGCAGATGCATCTTCATTGCCCCTCTTAACACTTGAATTTACAAACTAACAGTTTTTTTTAATGTGAAAAAAAATGTCTTTTGTTCAGGAACAAATTGAAAGAGTCAAATAGATTAAAATGAATGTTTTTTTTGAGGCTTTTATCCCTTTGCCTCAGTAACAGCAATGTGCCACACAACACTGCCTACCAAGCAGTCAGTACTTTGTGCAACTGACAACATTGATGTACAACGAAAGTATTTTCTTTCAGTACGCTGCAAATGCATCCAGAGTAATAGTGGTGAAAACTTTAGGGGGTGTACAAAATTATATAAAGATAACACATTTGGATTAATTTTAATAAGTAGCCAGATTGTGCAAGCTTAGTTTTGATCTGCTAGAGACACCGTTCAGCAGTAGGTACTTATGAAAAAGCAATTACAATATTGGAAGGAATAAAGTTTCACAGGCACTGAGATTGTCTGTGAAGTTTCTACTTATTAAAGTTAATATATTAAGGACATGTTATCAAATTTGTAAAAAAAAAAATTAAAATTGTGATGCTGCCTTTACACATGCTCAAAGTGTGCTGGATTCTGGATATTTCTGATTCACAGGAATATTCATATTAAGAATTCTGATGAAAGAGAAGTTTAACCTAAGCAGAAGCTGTGATTATGATATATGATGAATATATATTTTTTGCAACCCTCGGAAGGCCATGTGCACTTTGAAGAAGGATTAATCCAGTTTCCCAGATTGGACAAGGATGTGCTCGGTATCAAAATAAAGGTAAGTGATTGATGTCTAATCAAATGTACGGATATCTTCAAAATGAGTCAGGAGATATATTCATTTTAAACACACTGTGGCACATTTACACCTTTTGTCGCAGACAAAGAGTTAAATGTGTAGGCTCTTTAGCTAAATTATTTAACAACCTTTCTGCTACCTACATATCTGAAAAATACAGTTGGGGTAAAAAGAGAATTGTAACACAAATACAGCAATTATTTTAACAACATACTAACACTGCATTGTTGATTGGGTTAATACATGCTGTAAGAACAGTCTGAAACCTCACAGTTTGTTTTATTGAATGGCACAACACAAATAAATTACTTTTAGTGAGGACAATCTTGTGTTAAATAACCACCTTTATTATAATACAAAATCTTAACCATTTCCAAAAGCATTGAACCCAAACAACAGGTGAATAAAAATTTTAAAAAAAAAATGTTGAGTCTCAGTCTAATCCCTTGGAGCATACCGGTGCAGCTTACTAAAAAATAAACGATAAAATAATAAATCTATGCAATGTGTTCATCCCGGTAAACAAAAATGATTTGGCAAAGGAGCATCGTATACTCCCCCCTCTGGACAAGGCTGAGAGAGGTGGTGGTGGTTGGGGAAGAGGTGATAATTGAAAGCATGGCAAGACTGCTTGTGAAATAGGTATATATATGTTAATTGGAACTTGCTGGTAATAGGCTTGTAGATTAATGAATGTATCAGGCACTTTTACTATAGATTGCCTGCCTGAACCCTGCAAGCTTTCTATTAAGGATCTGAAACCCTGCAAGCTTTTTATTAAGGAGGTGCAGATACTTTGGCCAAAGCTTTGTCAAATGTGTTTAATCTAATGGTTAATGTACTTTTTGTGGCATTGTTGTAAAGAAAAGAAAACAAACTGTTAATTCTTATCTACTGCTTACTACAAAAAGACATAATTAAGAGGAACTATCAGGCCTCCCAGTTGGGGGTGACAGCTCAATGAAAACAATTGGATGGTATTCATTTTGTTTACAGAATTATTTTAGTAAAGACAACTGGCATGAGAAAGCAGTGTCACTGTTAACTGAGGATAATCTTAAATTTGACTGCTAATCTTCTTTTCTTGCAATTAAAAAAACAATTCTCGGTCTAAGGGGGGCCTCAATGTAGATATTAGATGTGCCTGTAAAAAAAAGTACACCATATGCCACCAGAAGTGCTCCACAATGGTGAAGCCTTCCTTGGAATGGAGAAAGAGTGTTGTTTGTTGAAGTGATTAGTCCCGAGGATCTGTTAGTACCCTGCTAAGATTGCATGCTGCAGCTGTTCTGTTCTTCTCAATTACACGATAAAAGGACCGACCATAATGCTATGTGCGGAGACCTTGTGTTAGTGTTGTTACCAAGATGGCATTTCAGTTTTACATGAATACATATATGTAAATATAAAAAGATAACATGTCAGATTTTTTTGGAGATGTATATATTCTGATTCCTGCTACAATAATAATAATAACAATAATAACAATAATAACAATAATAATAATAATAATAATAATAATAATAATAAATACTGTATAATTAAATGTTATAGCCCTTCGTTTCTCCACACAGTAATACAATACATCTCGAGGTCTAGGTTTGGGCTTAATGAGAGCAGTGAGGTCATGGCCGGTGGTTTGAAAAAATAAAAAATGTACCAGTCTGATTGTTAAGTTGAATGAAGATTACTGCTAAACCATGATTCTAGGAAATTGAATTAAGTTACAATCAGGTATAAAAAATGCAATGATTCTATATTAACACAGTTAGAAACCGAGGCAATGTGATACAAAATAAACTGCTATATCAACACCCGTGGCAATAACATATTCAAATAAAATTAGCACCATTTTAAAACAAGCTTTTTTTTTTTTTTTTTTTTTTTTTTTTTTTTGCAAAAATAGCTGATAATTATCAAAGAAAAAATATATAAAACATAGGTACCCAGGTGTTGGGGAACTGTTGTGTTAATGATATTCAAATATGCATGTATGAATTATTTATATGTTTTTAAAAATGTCTAATGTGAATTTGTTGGTAGAATGAATTTCTGTGGGGAAATTCTCACAGTGGGCACTGTTGCCTGAAAATCAGTTTTGTGTGACTGTATTTGTCTCCACTGGTACTAGTGAAGTCTTGCTTGTAGCCATTGCTATAACTATGGAGTCAGTATTGCTTCCTTTTTGCATACATGACCCTGCTCACATTAACTAGTATTTTCAAATATACAGATATGTGGTATTTCTTAGTAAGTCACCCCTTTAATTATATTCATTTTCAGTAGTCATGGACAATAAAGCAATAGGTGATAAATACAAGTTGCAACTGTCTTCATTTTATATCAATTTGTGTGTGAATGTGGGGCAGCTGTTATAGTCTCAGTATGTTCGGAATCATCAACATGTAACCCCCCCCCCCCCTTTGCTTAGAAATAAAGCTGTGATATGCAATATTCAGAATCTGGTTTGGTTTAGGTTTCTGGATCTAGATATATTGGTTATCAGTTTGGATGTGAATGGTTTATTACTATTAAAAATAAAGTAATAAAATGGTTCATGGAAGCAATTTTTTTCTCAAATGAATTGAAGGCATATTTTCAGAGTCAAGACAACCTCACCTTCCCAGTCACATAGATATTTATAACACAGGTTCCCCTATAAAAATGTTGCAATTTGGCTTAAAAAAAAAAAAAATAAAATCATACCTTCGTAACTCATGTTTATGTGACTATACCATGCTTTACAATATTGTAAACCACAGTCAATTATAAGGGACTAGTACAGGATAATAGACTGTTTATAGAAAAAGTCTCAACTGAAAGAACCAGCAATAATACCCCCTGATTATGGTGATGTAGCTCAAGTAATTATTGTTGCCTATTCCTTTCCCTGTGCCTATTCTTTTTCACTGTGGGTTCTAAGACAAGAAACAAAACAAGCAGTATGTGATGGTCTGTTTGGTCCTCATTTTAACATTTCTGCTGCCATATTGTGAAAATAACTGGCCATCCAATTTGGTATAGTAGCCCAGTGAAATGTATTGAATGTTATTGACTGCATTGGGTATTTATGGAATGCATTTAGTAAAGACAACTAATCTCAGAAGGCAATATATACTTAAAGGTAAGGATAATGTCACATCGTACTACTAACCTTTGTTTCTGTAATTAAATTAATAATTGAACATAGATATGAGCTGAAAACGTTAAACTTTTATAACAAGTGTCTGATGTTTGCAAAAAATCTCCTCAGCCTTGATACGATATCATTTGAAGGAGCCTTAACCTTCTCTGAGGAACTGACAGAATAATAGCTGTGTACTGCCCTAAATCGTGTCCCTGTCAGCAATTGCTTCAGCATTAGCAGTGAGTGCTCTGCTTAGTGGTGTAAAGTTGGCTGGTTTTCTCGTACCCTTGGGAAGCAGCCGCTCAGTCAAAGACCCCCTGCAGTGCTCAGTCAAGTTTAGGGAATCTTGCTGCATCGCTCGTTGGTTTAGATCCCATGCATAATGGCACTGTTTAGGGGCTTATTGCTGTAGAGGATGCACTAGTCTGTTAGGCAACGATGTCGACTATACATAAGAACAAAAAAGCTAGATGTACATTTAAGCTTTTGAGCTGATATTAAAATTAATTTCTATAGTAATAGTAATTATAATTATTTTTAGTACAATACAAAAAACATACCTTAATGGACAAGTGATATAGTCACAATATTTATGTTTACTTTGCAAATTCCTAATAAACATGCTCTAACCATAGACCTGTGTATAATTTTCCTGCAGTAACCTTGTATACCTATTGAAGTTCACGGACAAGATGCAATTCGTAAGGTGTATGACACTGTGCACTTTACAGTGCGTGCTGTTAGTTAGAAATATGGTAGCTTTTGACATTAAGCAGCGTGGCCAGTAGGTAAAGTCTGATAAAAACATATTAGTCATGTAACTGCGCATGAACATAACTGATACCAGGATTTATATTTTACAGTTTAGGGGTCTGTTGCCATGGTAACACACACACAAACACACACACACACACACAAACACACACACACACACACAGACACACACACATTAAAAGGAATCCTCTGTGGCCCAGCTTGACACGAGTGGGATATTAGGAGTGGTACAATCTTGGCTGGGGACCTAAAAGGAGCGCTGCATGTTGTCTTGGCCCTTGTGCTCCCTCTGGGTTAGGAAGGTAAGCTGGCTTTGTTAGTTTGCCTCATGGCGCTCACTACTGGTCAGGAGTTCAACAATTCAAGGTGGAAACTTCTCTGGCTATCATGATAACGGGCACCCACTGACCTTCAGTCCTCCTGTTCAGTAAGTGCGTTGCATATTTGTTGTCAGCTAGATTAACCATTGAATAGGGTATGTAGTGGGTTCAAGATTGATTTGATCAATAGAAGCCATTGGGTAGCCCTAAATTGTAACCTGGTGAGTGATGAGATTATGCATTTGTGTATTGTGATAAACATCTACAGTTTCTTATGCATTTTCCAGTAAAGATCAGCATATGGTAAATGTCTCTTTTCCGCTATTACAGTCAGTGTGATATACACACTTATTAAGAAAAGCTATTATTGCCTTTTTCAAATCAATAGCTATGCCAAAAGTTTTGCATCGCCTAGAATTTTAGGAATTAGACACAATTCAATAAAAAAAAAATACATGAACATAATTTAGCTCTATTATTTACCATCATTTAATAATAATAATAATAATAATAATAATAATAATAATAATAATAATAATAATAACAATTTTTAAAAAATACTACAAAATGATATCGCAAAAGTCTACTGGAAGCCATAATAGTAGTACAATATTTCATGCTAGATTTAAAAATGTCAAATTTTTCAATTTTTGTCATTTGTTTCCAGTGTATGGAAAACTATAAAATACTATGTAATTCAATATGTTAACATAACATTATTCAGCAGGTTTCATTTGACTTTATCATGCAAAATTAGATGATTATATTGGTTGATGCAAAACTTCTGGCCATAGCTGTAAAGAAACATAAAGGAAAGGAATTTAAAGAATGCTATCTTAAAGAGTAAATAGCAGGGTTCCAAAAAATACCTGCTGTTTAAATAACTTACCTGTAATTTGTCTTTTCATCGTTAACATCCTGACAACGTGTTACATTTCTAAATTTAAAGTCTGTTTCAAAACTATTTTCAAAATGTTCGCTCTAGTGCAAGGATTATTGCCCACATTGTCAAACAGGTAACACAGCAATAAAGATCCATGATGTGGAACAGAATGCAGTTTTTTTTTTTTCTGCAGTGATTTAGAGGACAGAATCAGATCTCAAACCCCAGTGCGCTAGAGCTGCCATTTTGAAAGAGCCATTGTTATGTATTGGTTATGGTTCATTACGACGGTTAATGTGGCATTCCTTTTAAGACAGGGAAATTGGAAAAGGTGCCGTAAAGTTTGACGGAACTGGACTCTAGGACAGGAAGTATTGAAAAGTGAATATGCACGTTTGCCTCTGTAATGGAGTCTTATTGCTAAAACTGAATACTTGCGTTACATTTCAGTTTAGTTGGACTTGCTGACAAACGCAACAGCTTTGAAACAGATTTTAAAGTTATAAGTGTAAAAAGTTGTGATGATGTTATCAGTGAAAAGCAAAATTGCAGGTACTTTACTTAAACAATTGTAGCAACATATGGAGACATATAACTTTATATATTTTTGGGAAACCTCGCTACTTACTCTTCAGGATAGCTGCTCATGTGATCAGTGACCTGCAGTATATTAGCATGCTGGAGACACATCCAGGGAGCAGCAGTAAGGAGTAGAAGAGCTAAGCAAGCTCTTCTGTCTCAATACAAACAACATCTGGTATACAGAGAAACCGGTTCAATTTATACAGTATATTTAGTTGTAAAGTTATTAGACAAAAGGTTCTCATCATCACAACTACAGTAGAATACATATTGCATTTGCTGAGTAAATATGGCTTTACAATTAAATATACCCTGGAAGAAATTAGCTGTACATTATAATTTGATTTATAAATACTATGGATATGTTAAAGGTTGTGTACCACTCATCATTTGGGGTTTTCGTTTTTTTTTTTTTATATATACAGTATTCAAATACAATTATATTTCACAGACAGTGCCCCGTATGAAATTTCCTAGAGCACTTCCAGCCACACCAGGTCACCTGTCCATACTCTTCATACATTCATTGTCCTTTGCTACCAAGCTGTTTATTGTATGTAAATTGTAAAGTGTTCATTATCCCTAGGAATTCAGTGTTGGTCTCTGTACTCAGTTGTTTGTCTATGTGTAGCCAATTTGCTTGTTGTAGAAGTGATAATAATAATAATAATAATAATAATAATAATAATAATAATAATAATAATAATAATAATAATAATAATAATAATTGAATCGTTTTGTTAAATGAGAAATTGAAGTGCTAAAACAGGATCGCAGCTGCTCTTTAGAATATTATTTTACTATTTTGAATGGTTTGTCATTGAACCCTCTTCCAAAACCTACTAATTGTCTAAAGTGACGATATTGAAATGGCACCCCATAGCATAGTGTTACAGTGAAAGGATATTGCTTTGGAAGCTCCCATGGTTCATAAATGAACATAAAGAAACCAGAAAAATGTGCACTGCTCCAAAATAACGAGAACATGTTTAGAAAACCATTGCTGGTTTTAATTTTTTCTCTCCTCACACACAAGCTTACACTGGTAACATCTGCATGTCTTTAATAAATGCATCATTTAAAGGCTGTGTGTTATTAGAAGCTGTGTGGTCTAATAACAAGTATTAATGAGCCATATGAAAATGGAGTACCTCCAGGCGTGAAAAAGAAGGGCATGCAAATGGCACAGCTTGGTAGCTGCTCAAATGGTCACAAACACATTTTTCAATACTGCGTAAATTGTATAAGTGAGGATGCCCTAACATGAAAACACAATCACCCTTACAGGTTGTCGGCTCTTTTGTACAGCGTATCGGCACTATGCTTCAGTGCGAGAGGTCCCGGATGCGCACATGCCCTCCGCCTTTGTATGGATTGCCTCGCCCTGTGTGATGCACCTGCCTGTGTTAACCTATTTTGCTACAATGAAGGTGCGATTTGATGGCGGGGATGGATTTCCCTGGCTCTGCACTTTCAGTTATCATCCCAGGGGGAGGAAATAAATTTACCCCCCCCCCCCTCAAAATAAAAGATCAGTAGCACATTGTATTAACATGATTTTTTTTTAAAAAAAGGAATGGAGTTTGGTTTCACTGGAGCCGGATCATGACGTTTGGCTGTATAAAGTGGATCAGGCTCGGATTCCACTCACCCGTCATTGTCATCCAACAGTGGTGCTGTATGTACTGCAGCAAGGCTAATTAACCAATGAAAATCAACCACGTCAACGTCATGCAGTTTCTGTATTTTAAACTGCTATTTTTTTTTATTATCATCTGAAGTGCATACTATACTAAAGACAAAAGAAATGAAAACAGGACACTAAAAATTCATAGTAGATTTTTTTAAACAGCCTCAGTGCCAAAGACTGGAACTTTTACATGCAGAGTTACCTGCTAAGCAGAGTGGAAAAAAGGCCAAGATTAACAACAATGAACTCCTGCAGATTAAGCTGTTAAAATCCGTATGTTGTATTATTTTCCATTTATTGTTGTTACACTGTGCAGTTATCAATGAGGTTATGTGCAACAATGCAAGTACTTGTCCTGAGTGTGTTTTAATATTATTCTAGTTGCTGTAGCACAGGTAGTTTTTGTTATTGCCTTTTGATACTGTACAGATATGCCAACAGTCCCTGTCGGGTCGGGGCAGTCCCAATTTACTAGCGAATGTCCTGCGTCCCAATGCATAGGAAAAAAGTTCCCCATATTTACCCATAGAAAAAATGCATTTATTCTGCATGGTAGCTAGTGAAAACCACATACTGTGCTCATGCTCTTGCTACCGACACATCTCCTGATCATTAAATACAAAGGTAAGAACGCTTCATATGTCTATTTTTACTGTCATGATGGTCGTGTGGTGTTGAGTTGGGGGACATGTCTATTTTATATATATATATATATATATATATATATATATATATATATATATATATAATATATATACGATCAGTGTCCCGCTTAACAGTTTCCAGATGTTGGCAAGTATGACCGTACCCATAAGAAATAGCGGGAGCGGTGCCAGAGGCTTTTCACGCTCACGCTCAACACAGAAACTTTACTAGCTCCTCTCTATGCTGCTAGCAAAATGGTCCCGCTCCACTCCTCGCTCCGCTCACATTCGCTGGTAAGAAGTCAGTTATTCTTCTGCACCATTCCTAATGTTAGAGTGAGAAAATTGCCTTTGCTTCTGCACTTGTTGCTTTCTGTAGCAGGGCATTAGCAGTTTTAGTTTCCTTTAAAAAATGCAGAAGGTGATCAAGCTTCAGACCAACGCCAGTCTTGTTTTACATTAATCAGCACAATTATGGGTTCAGGCAACATATGAACAGATCATCAAAGCTTTTTACTTCAAATTGTTATTACCACAATGTTTTTCTGAAAGGATTTACAATTCTAATGAGCAGAAACAATTTAGGACATCTAACAAGACCCTAAATTAAAATGTCTAAGGTGTTAAAATGTCTTATTTCTGGTTTCATAATTTGATTGGGTGTGTTTCTATATTTTCTGAAAAGAAAAAAACAAAAACAAGCACAAAAACAAACAAACAAACCTGCTAATGAAGTTAGAGTAAATAGCTTTGAGAATGTAGTCAATAGTTTAATACTATAGCCATTCATTTCAAATATTAGTGTTAGGTCCTCTGTTATTGTAGTAATTTACTGATGTAGTATTGTACTGCCACCTACAGGTAGCGTAAGGGTACATGACGTTAGGTGGGGGATGAAGATTACAGGGGTATGTGTCATGGCGCAAGAAGCAGTAACAAGCTGTGTCTGAGCAAGTTGTACTACAGGAAATAAAAAATTTAAACCTACTACCAGAGTATATTGAATATATCACATGGGCGACGAGGATTTTCAAGACACCCTGCTGCTGTCAAACTGAGAGCTGGCAACAAGACACAGATAAGTAGCCGAAAAAAAAGAGGGAGGCTGTATCAAGATGGCGAAAGCATTACGTTTAGCATCGAGTGGGCCTTTTGATGTCTGAATTGACCCTGCTAGTGTGAGCCAAAGATGGGAAAAGTGGCTCAACAGTCTGAAGCTTTTTATTGTTACTTCGGGAATTATGGATGCAACTCAGAAAAGAGCTCTCTGGTTACATATTGGAGGTAGTGATCTAGGGATGTTTTTGAGACACTAGAAAATACAGGGGAGGAAAAAGATTTCGATGTAGCTCTTATCGGGCTTACTGAGTATTTCCGACCACAAAAGAACATTCCCCATGAAAGACATATGTTTTGGCAGGCGTGCCAAGAGCTGGGTGAATTGATTTATGCATTTGTAAGCAGATTAAAAAAAAAAATTCAGCAGTTCATGCTAATTTGGAGAGATTCGAGATGATTTAATTTGTAATCGTGTTATTGATAAATGTACTTCAAATGCACTCAGAAGATGGTTACTGCATGAGAAGGATTGCCAGAGCAGTGGAAGCAGCAGAAGAGCAAGCTGCCTGAATAGAGAAATCGTCTGTTAATGCACTAGAATCAAAGTCGCGAAAGGATGACTACAGACTGAAAGTGAAACCAGGCGCAGAATGGGTATCGTAAAGAGAAACAAACCGACGGTTCAAGTGATGTCCGTTGTTATAGCTGTGGCAGGAGAGGCCACATTGGCAAACAATGTACTGTTACAAAAGGGAAAGAATGTCAGCAATGTGGTAAACAAGGACATTTTGCTTCAGCGTGCAGATCGAAAACAAAAGCTAAAGTAAATGTAGTTGCAAATTAACCAATGCTGTCCCAACATTCTCCTGATCCTGAAGATGAATATGTGTTTACATTATCCAGTGTGACAGCAGATGGTGAATTAAAATTTTGATTGAGGGGGAACCTGTTATGATGTTTATTGATTCAGGGGCCAGCTGCAATATAATAAATACCACAGTCTGGAGAAATATTCAAACAAAATGCAAAACACCGCTTATACCTATGTCAAAGAAATTATATGCATATGGTTCTAAACAACCATTAGCAATAACTGGCTCATTTAATGCAGCAAACCTGGCGTGTCAGATGTTGTCAATGCTAAACTTCTAGTTGTAGAAAAAGCACAAGTTCCACTGCTAGGCAAACACACCGCAACAGCGCTAGGAGCTCTGCACATAGGGCCTAAAGTCAGCGTCAATGCAATACAACTCACTAAAACCACTGACTTCTGTGCTCATCTCAAAGAGCTGTACAAAGAGATTGGCTGTTCACTGGTTACCATTCAGCGTTCGTAAGCCTGTTAAAGAGAAGCAGCAGCAAATGGAAAACATGGATGTGATTAAAAAGGTTGAAGGACCTACACCATGGAGCTTTCCGTTGGTAGTCGTTGGTAGTCATGCCCAATTCCTACAATAGACTAAATTTTGGAAGACATGACTGGGGCCGAAGTGTTCACAAAGTTAGAACTCAAATGGGGCTATCATCAGATTGAATTGGAGTTTCAGTCATGCAGTTTGACTGCAGTTTGTAACACATAAAGGCTTATACAGGTACAAAAGATTGATGTTTGGCATTTCATCAGTGCCTGAGATTTACCAACACATCATCAGACAGGTGTTGCAAGGAATCCAGGGTGTTCACAATCTCTCTGATGACATTATTGTTTATGGAAAAACTAGAGAAGAGCACAACGATCGTGTACATAAAGTACTACATAGATTACAAGCAAGACGATTGACACTAAACAGTGAAAAAGTGTGATTTCGGAATGGACAAGATGGAATTCATGGGCCATGTCCTGTCCAAAAATGGAATTTGAGCTGCCAAGACCAAGGTAGATGCAGTCAAGAACGCACACAGACCACAAACAGCTGCTGAGGTGCAGAGCTTTCTTGGTCTTGTCAACTAATGTAAATGGTTTATTCCTAATTTATCCACAGTGTCGGAACCTTTGCGAAGGCTTACAAAGGCAAACAGCAAATGGGTTTGGGGCAACCAGCAGGAAGCTGCATTTGAAGAATTAAAAAATAGGTTAGTGTGTTCTAGTACTATGGCATATTTTAAGCAGGGGGCTGAGACTCATGTCATTGTAGATGCCAGTCCAGTGGGTCTTGGTGCCACCCTAAGCCAGAAACAAGTGGACAATCAGTTTAAGCCAGTTTATTATGCCAGTAGAGCATTGGCTGATGTGGAACGCTGTTACTCACAAACGGAGAAGGAGGCACTGGCTATAGTCTGGGCATACGAAAAGTTTCACATTTTCCTGTATGGATTGGATTTTGTGATGATCTCTTACCACAAACCTCTTGAAACCAAGTATTCCCCCAAATCAAAGCCGTCAACAAGAATAGAGAGATGGGCCATACGTTTACAGTCAAGTACAAAACTGGGGCAGAAAATGTTACTGATTCACTGTCAAGGCTGACACTTAACCTGCCAGAGGTCACAAATCCCAGTGAGGAGTACATTTACTTTGTAGCTTGCAGTGCAGTTCTACATGTTTTCACCCCACGTGAAGTTGAGGAAGCATCTGCTGTGGACAAGACGCTAACCACCCTGAAAACTTGTATCAAAACAGGCAAATGGGCTAATTGCGAGACTTCATTTAGACATTCGAAACAAGCTGTCTTATTATGCCTGTCAAGTTATGTTACCGGACACTGTTGCTCACACACAAGGGTCATCAGGGCATTGTGAAAACAAAGCAATGGTTGCGAGAGAAAGTCTGGTGGCCTGGCATTGACAGGGAAGTGGAACAGCTTGTCAAAGCATGTTGTGCATGTCAACTTGTTGGAGAACCACCAAGACCTGAGCCAACAGTTTGAACAGACATGGCCAGCAAGCCGTGGGAGATTGTAGATGTGGACTGTTTCCTACAGGAGAATACTTATTAGTCACGGTGGATTATTATTTCCGTTGGGTTGACATTGGAATTCTGAGGAAAATCACAACATCGGCTATTATTAGCATTCTCCAATGCACATTTGCATCGCATGGTGTACCAGAGACTATGGTTACCAATAATGGCTCACGGTTTGTATCCAGTGAGTTTGTTGAGTATTTGAGGTGCCACAACATTGACATAGATGTGTGACACCATACTAGCCTCAGGCAAATGGGGAGGTTGAAAGGCAAAACAGGCAAGGCAATTCGTACAGCATGTGTTGAAGGCAAGGACTGGAGGAAAGAATTGCCTAACTTCTGGTATAAAGAAGTATTCCACACTCATTGACAAATAAGAGTCCCGCCGAACTTCTGTTTAATCGCCAGCTGCGAACTAAAGAACCACAGTTGTCTACACCATGCAACCAATTTGCGGTGGGCACTGCTCTTCGACAGTCCGATTATAACAAAAAGATAGCTGGGAAATGATATGCAGACAGTTTTTGGAAGGCAGTTCCTAGTTGTATCCAAGTTGGAGACAGAGTGTTGCTACAACAACCCAAACACAATAAGCTGTCTACCACATCTGAGCCACAACTGTACCTGGTCATCAAGAGACATGGGAGCTGTGTCATTCTGGAAAAGGGGGGGGAGACAGTTGAAAAGGAATGTTTTTCAAGTTAAAAAGTGGATTGAATCAGAGTCCAGGGGCTAAGTAAACAAAGTGGAAATAGATTATGGAATAGATCTGAGGGGAATGTTCGCACTGAAGAGCGAATTGATAATGGCCAGCCTGAACAGATAGAACCTTGGCCCAGCAGAGTCAGGCAACCTCCTGTCTGTTTAAAGGATTATGTTAGATAGACATGAACCAAGTGGAGCAGAATAAACTCTGGTTCTGTCTAGGTGGCAGGGAAGTCTACCCTTAACTATCATAGGTGAATGTAAATGTTCATTTATAATTGTTAATGTTAGTAAAAAAAAAAAAAAAAAAAAAAAACAATGATGACAATGATTACACTATGTAACACAATTTTTGTTCCTGGGTAGTAAATGTTATTTCCTAGTTGCTTATGCCTCAAAAGTATAGAAAATGGCTATTATTCCCCACAAACTTTGCTTTTGTGACCAGGACAGTGATATTTCAAAATATCACTATTTCCAATGGGAAAACGGGCAGATGTGTGTCTTTTCGTTCACATAAAGTCAGAAAAAAACAACATATGAATCCAAATTAACGTGTTTATACTAAAGTAATACAAAAATGACTACAAAAGATTTAGAAGTGAGTAGTTTTTCAAGATTTACGATTATACTGTATTTTCTGACTTTATGTGAACGAAAAAACACACATTTGCCCGTTTTCCCATTGGAAATAGTGATATTTTGAAATATCACTGTCCTGGTCACAAAAGCAAAGTTTGTGGGGAATAATAGCCATTTTCTATACTTTTGAGGCATAAGCAATTAGGAAATAACACTTACTACCCAGGAAAAAAAAAAAAATAAATTGTTACACGGTGTTATACGCTGTTTAGTATTGCTAAGTTTCAGGTCTAGAAGCTTGGAAGTAAATGTTATTCATGGGGAAAACATGTAGGAATAATCGTAACTTAGCAAGAGCTATAACATTTTGTTATGTTTTCAAAAGATGTTAAATCTAAAAGTGGAGGGATGTAGTATTGTACTGCCACCTACAGGTAGCATAAGGGTACATGACGTTAAGTGGAGGATGAGGATTAAAGGGGTATGTGTCATATCGCAGGAAGCAGTAATGAGCTGTGTGTGAGCAAGCTGTACTACAGTAACTAAAAAGTTTAAACCTACTACCTGAGTTCCTCGAATATATTACAGTTATTCCTAATCTACATTAATGATTTAGATTCTGGTAGAGTAAGCAAAATTTGGAGGAGTGGCAAACACCATTGCAGCAGCAAAGGTCATTCAAAATGATCTAGACAGCATTAAGAACTGGGCAGACACATGGCAAATTACATTTAATAGAGAAAAGTGTAAGGTATTGCACACAGGCAATAATAACAAATAACATTAGAAATACCATATGGGAGATACTGAAATTGAAGAAAGAATCTATGAAAAAGACCTAGGAGTTTATGCTGACTCAGAAATGTCTTCATCTAGACAATGTGGGGAAGCTATAAAAAAGGCCAACAAAATGCTTGGATATATAGTGAAAAATGTTGAATTTAAATCAAGGGAAGTAATCTTAAAACTTTACAATGCCTCAGAAAGACCTCACCTAGAATATTGTGTCCAGTTTTGGTCACCTCGCTACAAAAAGGATATTGCTGCTCTAGAAAGAGTGCAAAGAAGAGCAACTACAGGCATGTCATATGCAGACAGGCTAAAATAATTGAATCTATTCAGTCTTGGACAAAGAAGACTATGCGGCGATCTGATTCAAGCATTCAGAATTCTAAAAGGTATTGACAATGTGAGGGACTTTTTTGACCTGAAAAAAGAAACAAGGACCAGGGGTCACAAATGAAGGTTAGATAAAGGGGCATTCAGAACAGAAAATAGGAGGCACTTTTTTACACAGAGCATTGTGGGAAGCTGACACCCGGATCCTTCAAGAAGCTGCTTGATGAGATTTTGGGATGAACAAGCTACTAATAACCAAACAAGCAAAATAGGCTGAATGTAAACTGTTCGTAAACGTTCTTATGTTCTTATTACCAGTCACCATGACAACCTGCTCAGAACACAACAGTACTATAGCATAATATTGCTACACTACCGATATTTAATCTTTTCCACAAGAATATTCCTGAGGATTGGATTGAGACATCCATCTGGGCAGAATGATTTGTGGCAGCATCAGTCATGACTTGAAAGTAGAAGACCATTGCATTGATTTACTTCCCTGCCCTGTGAAACAACATACTTTGTTTTCAGTCTGATAATGAGTAAAATGTCATGTTCTGCCTTCAAATTGCATTTAAAGCATTGCTATATATATTTGAAACAGACATAACATCTGTGCCCATTGTGAAAGCAATTTAAATGAGGTTTTTGATGATCTTGCTAGAAAGCCAGCAATACTGAGCAACTGCTTTTTTTAATGAAACTAATGTCTTGAAATAAAATAACTAGAAATAAAACCACAAGTTTCTACAGTCCCGTAAATTCCTCAATGACCCAAGACCAATAATGGTAGGTTGGTCCTCTGTAATACATGTCAGTCCTGCCACATGGTGTTTAATTCCTGGTTTATTACTGTCTTCTACCAACCTTGCAAGTTAAAGAAATAAAAAGAAAAGGACCACTGCCAGCCGCGGATCACGACAAAGAAAATAATAATAAAATAACTGTCTATTCTCAGTCTCTCACTTGCTCTGCGCTTGACAGCACTGTTTCAAAATGATTTTGTCAGACAATAAGTTCTTGTGGGGGTATATATTTATTTATACATTTATTTCAAAATAGGCAGTGTTAATCACGTGTATGTCAAACTGTATAACAGAGCAAGTGTAGTTATTTTATGTCTTAAAAAAAAACAGTCTTCCGAGGCTGTCGTTAGTTTAGACTTGACTGTAGAAAGCGTTCAATAACTCCTAGTAATCAACAGCATTTTGCTGTCGTTCATTCTTATGAATAGCAGGTTGACTCTAAGGACCGATAAAAACTTAGTAATGAGGTAATCGTTAACATGCCTTCATAGACAAAAATCGTTGGGGCTTAATGACGCATAGGAGTATCTCTTATAAATAGCAACTGCCATTAAATAGGCGGCTATGGACGAAATCCAATCATGTGCTCCTGTTTTCTTATTTCGACAGGCATTAACCCTTTATGAATAGACCCAATACTGACTACACTATTTTTTTTTAAATCACATGCCTTTGGGCCTATTCACCAAAGCTTTACAATTGATATCAAATGGCGTTGGGTCCTATTTATCAACGTTTACAACCCCCTAAGGCAATCGCAAAACAATCGCCAGTGTCAGGCACACGTGGGCAAACAGAGTGATTTAGAAATCTTGTTTTAGTGCCCACTCTGCAAATCAACGTAGGTGCTGGCTATGGACTGAACTTTAGGGGAATGTCCACATTTACATACATATGCAGCAATTTAGCAAACCATCAACAGTTTTAGCGTTTGCTTTTCAATTGACGTGAAAACCAGGTCTAAACTGTGCGCAAATTACATGGTTGACTATAAATACCAGTGAAACTGCCAGGGAAGCAGGCAAAGAAAAGAGAGAGAAAAAAGAGAAATAAAATAAATATGGAGTGTGCACTGGAGTAATGTGATACTTTTAATGTGGTACATTGCTCTGTGATTTTGTAACAATTGTAAGTTGCCTTGGATAAGGGCATCTGCCAGACAGTTTTACAGATTCCAAGCTCAGTACCAGTTGTAAATTTTGGCAAGCTGTAGCATTGCAGCACAAGTGCCAGCAACAGATCAGTTTTATGAAGCAGTTTCAATTCAAAATACTGCATTAGTTCATTATCTCATGATGCTTTATAACTTTAACACCATATTAACAATGACCCTAGCTACACACTGTAATGAATTATAAGCTAATTTTACATTTAACCTTAAGGAAAAGTCAAAGATCACGAGCAAGGTCATTTTTTAATAGAGCATATATGGGTTCCTAAATGTGTTCTATAGTAACCATTAACCTATCTGCACTTTGGAAGGTAACCCGGAAGGTTAATGGGGTGGCATCCGTCGATTGGAGGAGCGGATGTGCTAGTTAACCAAGGGGTTATGGTTGACGATACAAAAAGGGGACCTTGTGATGTGATCTGTTCCTTTGCTATGGTTAATGCTGAACCAAAAGGACCAATGTATTGTGATACCATGTGTGTTTATATGTTCTGTCGTGTCTAACTACTGTGACTGATTTATTAGATAGCTAAACACAATCCAGGAGCTGTCTCTTAAGGCCAGCATGAACCTGGACAGCATTGCATCTTTGTTCACGATAAACTCTAATTACACCACAAGCACTAAATCACTTACTGTGGACTTGTGTTTGTGTTTTGTGTTACATGTGGGTGTTTACAAACAGGACTGTGTATCATTTCAGGACCAACCTGTGGATTATAAACAGAGCAATACACGCTGCTGTATTGCCTGTTAGCGAATTATATATTTTCTTACTGTATTTGGGTCATCAGACCATTGGATTTAGAAATAAACCATCATTGCACCTGGATTATTGTTGTCTGTCTGATTATTGATCACCTGCGCTTGCACATGGCTAACCACTTTGCCACACTGGTACACAAGCATTCATGCTGCACAATAAAAAAAAAAAAAATGCAGACAGTTATTGTTGGTTAAGACGCAATAGGGAAGCATTTCTAACAAAGGCAGTGACGGTGCTCATGATTTGAAGGTGAGCCATACGTGCCTAACTTAAAGAAAACTCCTGAGTCTAAATTTTTGGGCCCAACGTCACCTTCACTCAGCAAGTGAAACAATAAAAAAAATACTTAATTTTGCTTATAGATAACTTTTTTAAAAACACAATTGTAAGACAAATGCTATGTTTCTCTCACAGTGAAAGACAAGTCTAAAATACACGTCTTATTAGCTTGGAAGGTTCTTCTTTAAGTCCCTAAGTTATATATTATATATATATATATATAATATATATATATATATATATATCTATATATAACCAGGGGGTGAATGTTAACCACATAATTTTGTTCCTTTGCAATCAAGAAACAGACATCTATAAATATTACAATACTGCCAGAGGGTAGGAATCCAGTGTTCTAAAGCCCTGCTGTGTGTTAATATAGGATGCTCATTCCAGTTTGTTTGCAACCTCATTACTTGTTCTAAGCATATATGTACTGTAACATTACGACAAGAAATCAAGCTGTGATCTTTTCAACCTGCTTCTAGCTGCAACTTATTTAATAGGATAGATACTAAACACCCATCTTGAGCTGTGAAAGGTTCTTTCATTGGCTAGAAGTCATTCGCTCTAGCTTTTAGTTACTCTTGTTTTTTAAAAGAATCATGAGAGATCATTCCGGGCAATAATGAGACTTTATTCATTTCAAAACAATAAAAGAATAAATACAACTAAGTAAATATGAAAAGGTTATAAGGCAGTATGGTAATGTTTTCCGTTTTCCCCATACTGTCATTACAGTAGCACGCATACTCTCGTTATTCGACAATTTCCATGGAGTCTTACTTATGGCTCCCAACTACATCATTATAAAGATGGAGCAGTGTATTAAAAAATGTATATGTATTTATATAATAATGTCTATGTTTTATTGTTTAATTAAATAGTTGCTTGAAACTCTTCTGGTATGAAAAAGCCAGACATGCTTTGAACCCAGAAAATATATTGAATACTTTAAAGAATATTGGGCTTTAATGAATCAAAACAAAAAAAGAGGTATGACAAAGGCCCTGTTTTTGGGATGGAACCGCATAAGTCTCGTATTTTGATGTTGTCACACAAGTGGAAAAGCTTGCAGGCATTTTTAACATTACGATCAGAGAGAGAGAGAAAGAGAGAGAGAGAGATATGCTTTCCACAACCTTTCAATTGAAAAATAACATGGTATATTGCTGTACTAATATAACAAACTATGGGTTATTACTTTATATGAATTATCGTGTTATGCACGAATTGAAGAATTGTTTTTTTTTTTTCTGTAGTGGTGTACTGTTTTTTTCAAATAGCATATATCTATAACATTTGCGTTATGCATTTTAATATAAAATATATATACTATTGCAGTTTTGTTACAGGACACATTAGTTTATAACTAATGTAATCACCATTTTAAACATAGACCGCCCCTGTTTTCAAATTCTGGGCCGTTTTGCTTAATGTTTCAAATTCTGGGCCGATTTGGTTTTCAGATAATGTCCCAAATTCTGCGCAGCTTTGTTTTTTTTATAATCGGATTTGCCATAGGGAGGGGGTGGTCTTATTATACCTCATATCTCCATGACCCCTGGGACAAGGAACTAGGGAGCACTCTTTTCATGTGCACATGACAATCAACTAAAGAAAATCACTAGTTATGGGTTTGTACGCCACCCCGCCTAGGTGCTTCTGTTCCAGAAATATGCACTAAAAGTGATGGCTAGGTGTGTGCCTGCAAGCGTTGTTTAGTGGTGTGCAGTGTGCAGGGGTTGCACGGTGGTGTGAGTGTACAGGAGTTGCATGGTGGTGTGTGCATGCAGGGGTTGCTTAGTGGTGTGTAAGTGTGCAGGGGTTGCATGGTGGTGTGTACATGCAGGGGTTGCATGATGGTGTGAGTATGCAGGGAGTGCATGGTGGTGTGCGCATGCAGGGGTTGCATGGTGGTGTGAGTATGCAGGGTTGCATGGTGGTGTGTGCATGCATGGGTTGCATGGTGGTGGGTCTGTGCAGGGGTTGCATGGTGGGTGAGACGTGCAGGGGTTGCATGGTAATGTGTGCATGCAGGTTTTGCATGGTGGTGTGTGCTTAGAAAGTTGGCTGTCAGCTGAGTTCCAGAAACTGAGCTGAATTAGAAAATTATCTAAAAACCAAAGCGGCTCAGAATTTGTGACATTATCTGAAAAGCAAAGTGGCCCAGAATTTGGGACGTAAATGAAAACAGGGGCAGTCTATATTTAAAACTGTGATTACAATAGAGATAAACTAATGTATCCCGTAACAAAACTGCAATAGTATATATATTTTATATTAAAATACATTGTGCAAATGATTATAGATATATGCTATTTGAAAGAAAAAAGTATACCACTATAGAAAAAAAAAAAAATATTATATTCATGCATAACATGATAATTCATATAAAGTAATAAGACATAGCTATAGTACAGCAAAATAACACGTTATATTTTAATTGAAAGGTTGTGGTAAGCAGATCTCTCGCTCTCTTTCTCTTTCTCTCTAATTGTAATGTTAAAAATGCCTGCAAACTTTTCCACTCGTGTGACAACATATTCATGTGACAGACATGGACCAATCAAAACGCAAGACTGTTATGTGGTTCCATGCCAAAAACCAGTCCTGTGTCATAACTCCAAAAAAAAGCAAAGAAAAAGGAATCTTTGTGAATAGGTGATATTAATTGATATTTACTGAAGATTAACTAATCTCTTCTGTGCACAACCAGTAAAGTTGATCCTAAACTCTGATATCATTAGCATAAATATTAAGCACAATTTCCAAGGGCTAGCAGTCCTAATAGTTACAGTTTCCTTGAATGATGGGTGTTAGATTCTGAGCTAGAAGAAAGTGATCATAAAGTACAGCAGCTGGTCCAATTTTGCTGAGTGCATGTATAGTTATTGCCATCTAGTGGAAAAGTTGTATAATTTCTCAGAGGTCACACAGTCAGTGGTTCCCACTACCTTTAAATTAATATATATATATATATATATATATATAGATATATGTATATTAATATTCATATCTTACATATATATATACACCGTTTACAGACTGTAATGGCAAAAGTCAGCATGTGACATATATTGTCTGCAATGAAACCGATTTAGGGGTGTGGCAAAGTGCTCGCCCCTGTATGTATTTTGTGTTGTATGTTGTGTGTTAATGTTGGTGTGTAGTCATTAGTACACGGGATATAAACGGGTCTGTGTAACGCAAGTGTTTAAAATGTACATTTGTATTTAGGCACGAGGATTGCACAGCACTTCACGTGCAAGTAAAATGTAATAATATGCGAGCACGGGGAATTGCACTTTATTTCACGTGCATTTGTACCGCAACTCCAATTTAATGATTGATTAGCAATCAAGTCTCGGTACAGCTGCATAAAAGCAGGATGTTTTCACTCACTCAGGGATGTGTGCTCGGTGAGTGGAGAATGGGATTGGAGACGGAGGTAATAATAATAATAATAATAATAATAATAATAATAATAATAATAATAATAGTTAAAATATCAGCTCACCGCGTTTGTCTGTGTAGTTCGTTTTGTTTGTTTCTTTAACTTGGCGAACATGCCGTGTCTTGTGTTTTTGTTTGTCTTGCAACCTTTTATTTTCTGTCCGTCTGTTCATTATTAAATGCTGAGCGAGACCATTCGCTCAGCATCACCAAACTCCACCACTCTCTTTGTTTATTTCCTGTTTCCTGTTTCTGGTCTGACGTAAATAAATTACCAGTCACAGATTGTTTGAACATCCAACCAATTCTGAAAGGTACAGCAATTATAAACACCATTCCATCCAAATCCAAATGAAATGTGTTTCTAAGCATTAATTTTTGGTGAGTTGGTGGATGGGAAGGGGATCAACCTTTTGATATTAAGGTATTCAAATCAAATGACAGACATTATGATAAACTCCAGACTTAAAGGACTAATAAAAATGATTCTTTGACCCTGCTGCTGTAAAAATGAAAATGAATATATATATATATATATATATATATATATATATATATATATATATATATATATATATATATATATATATATATATATGCCTTGTGTTTGTGAGGCTGTTATTAAGGCAAAGGGTGGCTATTTTGAGGAATCCAAGATTTAGAGACAATTTTCAATTTTCTTGAACATTGCTTTGATACTCCTTATGTTTTGTTTTGTATATTGTAACATGTGTTTTCATTTTCAAGTATTTAAAGAAACGTATACGACGTAAAACATTGACAATTATTAAAAAAAACCTAGTTTCCATGAATTTTTATATAAATTCATATATATATATTCATATATATATATATGAATTTGATTCTATTCACATATGTGTTATATGTAATTTGTCAATAGCTTACATGTTTGAATAGTATCCCAGATACAAACAACACACAACACTTAGCTTGAGTGTAACACTTGAGCTGCAGAGCCAATGTCAGCCCCATATACCTGTATGTACAGTTGTGGTGTATTTTATTTGTTTTAGAACTTCTCCATTACAGTTAAGGCCCTCTGCTGCTATAAATGTTCTATGACAAGTTGCAGCACTATATAGAATAATACAGTAATTGTTGCATCACTGTATATAATTCAAATTTATAATACACCCAGGACATTATAAAGGAAATGCCAATAAATTTCAGCCATAAAAAATATATGCATTTTAAAATATTTGATTACACTATGTAACACAATTTTTGTTCCTGGGTAGTAAATACAATATTATTGTAAATACAGTATAATCGTAAATATCGAAAAACTACTCACTTCTAAATCTTTTGTAGTCATTTTTGTATTACTTTAGTATAAATACATGTTAATTTGGATTCATATGTTGTTTTTTTCTGACTTTATGTGAACGAAAAGACACACATTTGTCCGTTTTCCCATTGGAAATAATGATATACGCGAAATATCACCACCCTGGTCACAAAAGCAAAGTTTGTGGGGAATAATAGCCATTTTCTATACTTTTGAGGCATAAGCAATTAGGAAATAACACTTTCTACCCAGGAACAAATAAATAAATAAATAAATAAATAAATAATTGTTACACAGTGTTATTCATTGGGACTTGGTGGAATTGATCAATAGGCTTGTGCCTTAGTGACATCTAATGGTGAAAGAGGAGATTTTGAAATGTTGGCAATACTAGACATTACACATTTAAATATTGCATTTAGACACTAGAAGAAATGTAAACAGCAATACAACAGTGAGTTCATCTTTAACCACATATACAGTATATAGCAAAGAATTTTGGGTCAACCCTTTTTTGGAAGACAGACAGGCTTGGGATCCAGTCTGAGAGGAAGTATTCAGTTTCTGGTACAGGAATATTATTATTTGAGTTGTGAATGGTTATTCCTTTAAGGGTCTATATATGTGTCAGATTCAAGTATACACTAATTTGTTCATCATTTTGTACCATGAAAAAGCTGTCTACTTCAACAGAACTTATATAACCTCCATTGTGATGTACATGGATGGATGTATTGCAGCACATGCTATATGTAGCGTACACCTCTGCATGAATGGTATACCCCTCACGTGACTGATTCATTTGTTATTAATTTGTTAAATAAAATCTGCATCTCTGCACAACTACTACTAACTGCTAACTTCAGCATCACCCTATCTGTCTATGGGGCCATAGATCCTATTCACTTTATTATGTGGCAGTTGTTTTTTTTTCAACTCCTGTATGCTCTTCTCCACTGTTTTTAATTGTGTATTTAAACAATAACTACAGGAATAGATTAAATCAAAGACAGTGTTGAAAATTTGTTGTTTCCAAATTCATTAAGTGTTTTGATCCTTTTTAATTAAAAAAAAAAAAAAAAAAAAAAGTTGTGTGCTGAATCAGTCATTGTGCTGTTTGTCACTTTGGATTCTATGACATTTGTCTGTCTCAGGATAACTGTATTTTGAATCCCAATAAAGGTGAATGGAAGACAGGTTTCACTTGTCATATAATAGATGATAAACCCTTTCAATTATTTAAACAACAGTTTTGCTCAAGTAACTTTGCCTACTTAGTACTCTTTAGGCTTTAGCTTGACAGTGCCCTGCTGGAGTATATTTTTCCAACTGGAGTTAAAGAGATTCATTAAAGTCTTAATTGGGTTGTTTGTTAGATTAATTGTTATCAGACACAGTTTAAAATTAGACACCTGTGGCAAGTGTGGGTATGCTAGGATTCTAAACATCTTGTCTTAAACATCTTGTGTTCTTTTAAGGTTATCTTTAAAACTGTAGAAACAATGTTATGTATGTGTTTTTTAAATAGATACATTACAAAGCTACAGCTTGTATTAGTCCAGTATATATATATATTTTTCTTTTAGCATATATTAACTTGGAAGTAAGGAGACAGGAATAACTATGGCAAATGATCAGACTCACATATTGATTTTATTATTTTTACAGGAGAGCACAGCAGCTTTCATGTATTACCGATTACGTTTCAAGGATTCACACATAACATTTAAATGAGTGCCTTTGCATATTGTTTCTTAAATAGAATAAAAACAAAAGTTAATATGCATTTGAAGACATGCTAGTCTAAATGACGTCAATTCAAATTCAATTCTACTTGTAAGCAGAATTTATTAAAAAATATATGGAGGTGCAGATTTTCATGGTCCTCAGGTTGAAGGACAAACTTCTAAAAGCAACAGATGATGGGCTCACTCCACACCACAGGGAATGGGATTGCTTGGGTGTTAACATTAGAAACATTGGAAACCTCAGTTTGATCCATCAGTCAGGTCTCTGGATTGCAAGGCGCTGCCACACGATAGATGACTGCAGAATATTCAGGTGTCTAGCTTTAGAAAAGAGTAACGGAAGGAACGCAAAACATTGAAAAGATACATAAATCTGTAAATTAGATCAAGTAGATAAAGATAACAATAAAGGCACTGCTCACCAGTTATAGGGTATTACCTTGTTAGTTAACCGTGTCTGCATGACCATGTCTATCCTCGTACCTATCTATATCTACCAGACTGTAACCTATAATGCTTTCATGATGTAGGTTAGGTTAAAGTAGCTTTTGGGAAACAGTGCCCTAATAAGGAAACCCGGACCACAGTAGAATGTCTGTTGCTTGTCGCACAACATTGTATAAGTCTGTGGGATCAATCCATAATAATCTGCCTTGACAAGAGTTCACATATTTACATATTCTTTCACATATTTTTATATCAACCTTTATACAAAAGGTTCCCATAGTAAAAGCATAACAAAGTAATAAAGCACAGTGAAAGCATGGCAAAGCATATATAATAGCAAGTTAGCATATGCAAGGGGTGGGGGTGGGGGGGTAGCTAACTGAATTTCCTCACATTCCATTGAAATAATTGATTAGCAATAGAGTCCCAGCACAGCTGTATAAAAGAGGCATGCATTTCTCACTCAAGGTGTGTGTTCATGGTGGAGAACGGGAGAGAAGAAGAAAAAAACTAAACGAAGGATAACAATTGCTACTTTTGCTGAAACTTGTCAGCAGGGTACTTGTTGTGGGTCAGTGTTTGTTTGTCTGTCTATTATTGTGGGTCAGTGTTTGTTTGCCTGTCTATTATTGTGGGTCAGTGTTTGTTTGCCTGTCTATATGGCCATCATGCTTTTTGTTTTGAGTGTTTTGTTTTGTTTAACTGTTTTGTTTAATAAATTTGTGCACGAGAGCATTGCACTCACAGTACTGTGTCCTGTCTCTTCCTGGTCTGACATCACCTGCGAGCCATCCCTTCCACATTTTACTCTAAATCAAACTGCAGCAGCAAGAAGAAACATATGAGATGGGATCATGTGAACACAATCCCTGCAAATGTTAAAGACAGACAGAAGAAAAAACATTGCGGGTGTGAGAGAGAACACCCTAGAGTTGTGAAGAATTTCCAAGGATAAATATGGGGACTTTCTTCCTATGCATCTACAGGATTGCTGCTCAATAATTGCACACAACTCTCACACAGCCTATTTGACTGTAGTGGATCACATGACACGCCCTTCAGAAAAGGAGATTTCCAGAGTTTAATTTCTGATGTAATTTACAACTGAGGGCAAGTAAAATGTTAAGCACCCACTACATGATTCTTTGTAAACAGACCATCTTTTATTTTCTGGCCTCTACAGCAATGCCATGATATGCAGTAATACCTCATTAAGTGACATCATTTTAAAGTATCAAACAAAGGCATGTGGACTCTTCCATGATGTAATCTAATATCTACTAGTTACCTGCACATAACCATTTATCTAATGTAACTTATTTCTGATAGGATAATCATTAATAAAATTAATAAATTAATAACTTATTCATAAAAAATTAATGACAATTTATTGCAGAGTAATAATGATTGAAGTAGATGATAATGAATTTAAAAGTTGTGTACAGTCAACTCCAGAACAGCGTTTGTAAATTATATCATCCAACAGGGTCAAATTCTATCTTTAAAGCTTGGGAGATACAATATATTCTCTTATATATTTGCAAAACATTGAGGATATTCAAGTTAATAGTTTAATTAGAAACAAAGTTTCTGCCCTCATTTTTTATTGAACAGTTCCAAAGACTGTCCCACAAATATGCTACCATATTTTTTTTTGTTACAGTAGATACACCTGCAGTTTCTGCTTCTTTTTAGTTCCAGACTCTTCCTGTCTGCGTATATTTGATTAGACCTTACTATTCATATGACAGGTGGGTGGTGTTAGGTGGAGATAGGGAAATACAGAGCACAGACAGTCACTGTGGCTGAGTTTCAGGTGGGAATGATGCAGTTAGTTCTGTTTTCTAAAGAGTCTCATATTTGCTTTTTTTTCAGTAAACCAATCTGGTAGAAGACCCCAGCCTGCATTAGGTAAGACTATGATTTTGTTTTCTGATTTAAAAATAAATTACAAAAAAACCCCATGATATTACAACTAATTACTGTCATTGCCTCACTATAGATAGCATTGCTGTTATTTAAAAGTATTTGTGTGTAAATGGGATTAAATGAATAATCATTCTGTCTTTCCCAAAATACTGTACTCTGTACAAAAAGAAAAGGGGATATATGTTTAAGGTATAAATTCTATTCCTTCACTGTATGTAAAGCTTTAACAACAGTACTTTGCATTGTTCTCCCACTACTTGGCTCAGTGGATAGCCTTTACCATGACCACAACATAAAGTGTTTTAGACTATATATAAAATATTAATGATCACAGTACTGTTAAAACTAACAGAGTAAGTGCTGAAAGCAGTAGCTGCAGCTTTTCAACTCACAGCTGGTTAGCAGGGCTTTTGAAGTTAGGGGAGTTTGTGTCCCTTTGATGTGTCGGGTGAGAAATATAGCAATTTATCAATGGCATTCTCAAACACTAAAGTTGTTACTAGTATGTTTTCAGTTACAGGTTAGGGAGATGCACAATAGGATGATATGTGCACAATATTCTAGAATAGTAACGTTATCAATGATTACCTGACCAGGGAAGTAGTTTATACTGTGCTAAACCTCAAGCTCAGGAGGTCATTCAGACACTCATGTCAATAGTACAGTGGGTTATGTAACTGGCGAAAACTGACAATACAGCAAGAGGGTACAATGGATCTGTAAATGTAATTTGTAGAAATTACAAATTGTATGTAAATCCCATGTTTCATAGCTGATATTAGTGCTCAATAATAGTAAATATTTGTTGATATTTGCTTTCTTGTATTAGCTATTTCCCAGATAAATTATAGTATGCATAGCCAAAGAATGCACAGTGTTTGTTAATGTGAACCTGATTCTTCAGTGCCATGCAATGCTTACTTATTTAACAGGGAAAATATGTAAATCAGGAATTTCTTTCAAGCAGAGTTGTTAACCCTGTACACATTGTAATGTTTGTTGACTAAAAATACATTTAGCATTTTGTTAATCCTCGTTCATTACAAATTTCAATAACTGCATTGACTACAACATCATGTAATTTTGAACACAGCTAACTGTTATTACTGAACTGCATTGATTACTGTGGGGGTAACACGTTTGAAGAAAATTAAACAAAAAAAAGGATTTTTCTAAAAACGTAAAGGTTAAAATGGTGAAAAAAATAAATAAATACAATTGTCCGAATGGAATGTGAAAACCAAAGTATTTACAATTGCTATTGATGTTTCATTATTAAAAATGTAGTTACGTGATCCACTAAACCTACCTTATTATAAAACAATTCTCATGGAAGAGCCATAAAAGGACTGTGGAACTCACTAACATTACACTGCATTACCAATTGCAAGCAACTGCAATCCCCTGTTTTTTCTTAAGACATACAGAGACCCTTTTGTTGCAGTAAGTAAAGGGGTATTGTAATATTCTTGCAATTTATATCAAATCTAATTTCTAAGAACTGTAGCATTCAGTTATTTAACCTAGATGCAAATTTAAATTTTCTTATGTTTTCTAAGTTTTATATATGTTTATGTGTCTGCTTTATATTATAGAATGTGGCAAAAAAATTGCTGCATGAAAATACACTGTAGTGTGTTTCATAGACAGCTAGATGTAAAAATAAACTGGCTCATGTCTGTTATTTTTGCATAAGCTGGCCACAGCCTTTGATATGCTGTGCTAGCCTGTTCAAATGCTCTTGAATGATGGTGCAGTGGCAATGGTTATACAGTATGTGATGAGACATTCTTAAAATGGCAACACAGCAGTAACAGCTTGATGTGCTTAAATACAAAGCAGTACTATACCCCAGGTATCTATGAATAAGGGGCTGCTTTTGTTATGATCTGTTCTATGTTATACTTATTTTCTAAATATAAAGCTAGACATATTAGTAGTGCATCAGTGCAACGTAATGACATGAACCATGTGATCTTGGTGTAAAACTAGTTTTGTTTCTTTATTTGCATATGCTGCAAGGTATAAATTTTAATATGACACAGAACATTTTCCAGTCAATAAAAGTAACACCCACGCATTCCATTGATCAGTATCTTTAGGAAGTAGACTGAGTACCCGTGCTCTAAAAGCACAGATCCATGCTGATTGTAATTGTAAAGCCTTTGTCCTACACCTGAAAGCTCAACATAACAATATAAAAAACAGAACAGATGCCCTTCTTTAACAGCCCATTAATCTTATAATAGCCTTGTTACTTTACCAGTGTCTATTCAACTTTTTTGAAAGGAGAAAAGTACCTGTTGGTTTTACAAAACTAGAACCAAGGTAATATACTGTAATTGATTAAAGACTGGCGAAAATTTGGACAAGCATTATTCTAGTACTTTGATGTTTGAGCTTAATTTTCATAAAACGTCATAAGAAACTTGATAATATGAAGCTCTATGACTTTTTTTGCATCCAACAAGATGATTACGTTCTAACTGGCTGTAAGTTTCATTCTAATCATTGTACTTTACACTCAGTAAAGCTTCAGCTCCTAAGCCATAACAAACTAATAGACCCATTCAAATATCTCCAATGTAAGAAAAAAATAGCATTTGATCTAAACAGTGGTTAAATTTACATTGTTTAACTCAATGGAATATAATCCAGTCTGATACAGTAAAGCTGCCAAAAGTATTTCCTTGGGTAGCGTTCCAAGTACTGTTGTAGAAGTAGCTAAATCACCTTGCAGAACAAACTAATAGAATGGGTAGTAAATCCAAACTTTTTCATTGGAACAATTTCCATGGAAAAAGATAAATAAGGCTCACCTTTTTTCTCATTCTATTTTGGTGGTACTTTTAGGTTGTGTGTATTTCCGTGTAGTTTATTTTTTAACAAGAGAAATTCTTGTTTCAAATGCAAATAACCTAATTAATATTTTACAGTAGTAACTACATAGGGTCTGGTCATTTTACAATAGTAACTACATTAGAGCTGATCATTTTACAGTAGTATCCACGTAGTGGCTGGTCATTTTACAGTAGTAACTAGGTAGGGGCTGGTCATTTGACAGTCATGCAGGGTAATTACAAGAGTAGTTAATCACCTTGGGGATAACATGTTTTTAATTTCAGACATTATTATTATTATTATTTAGCAGACACTTATCCAAAGTGACTTACAAAAAATAAACAAAATAGTACAGGCAATATTACATATTGCAAAATATTAGTCAATATTAGGCATTACAAATGCAAAATACACATATATACAATATATCCAAAATAAATATAAATAAAGGAATATACAAAAAGGTATATCAATGGGAATTTACAAATAATGGTTGAATACGTGGGTTTTGAGAAGACAGTGGAAAACAGTAAAAGACTGAACAGTCCGAGGATAACCGCTAGCCAGTTTCATGAAATACATGAAACACACTTAAAACACATCAAGAATAAGGAAACTTACTAATCATGGCGGCGAGAGATTTTCTTCTAGATTTGCTGAGTGCTGCCTACTTCTTGAGACAAACAGCGTTGACCGTGACGCAGTTCAGTTTGTATTAACAATGTACACAATCTTTTTTTTTTTCTAATTATATTTATTTCAGTTTTACACTTAAATATTGAGTTGCTATAGCTAATATTAGACTCAATATCAGATCTTTCAACACTTGTTTAAAATGACATATTAGTTACAGTGGGGTTACCACTGAATTACTGCAATTTATAAGCCTCTGAAACTGCTGTTTGATGCTCATCTAGAAGGTTCCTGGTCTATCCTTTCATTGGACTTTACCCAATGTCAAGTCCATATACCAACTCGAATTGGGCGGGAATGGCAGATGTTAGGCGACTTAAGTAGCTAATTTGTTACACATATTATTTTCTTTAAATTAATTGGTTCTCATTTTATTTTCAATGATCTGATTGGCCAAATGGTGTAGTAAGTAAGAAATAACCCACGACAGGGTGTGCGGTAAAACAATTGTCTTACCGTATGGCTATGTAATCTTGTTCAAGCAAACTCAGCATTACTCACTTAATTTATCCAAGCCATTTTATAATTAAAATTACAACACGTACTAAAGTCAAATTAGAACGCATACTAAATAACATGTTTTTGACCCAGATGGCCTTCCATAGCAGTCAGATGTCTCATCTGAAGGATATATACACACGTACATATATATGTACAAGTTTTCATACAGAACTGTAGCTTCAGCAAATCTGATGCTTATAGTCTGCTAACAGAGCTAAAATACTAGCAGTTAAAATTATCCAGTCAAAATGTTTAGTACGGATCATTTTTTAAATATTGGTGGTAAATCAGGCTACCCTACTCGTCGAGTTTACCACTACATATTGTTAAAATAATAACAACAATAATAATAATAATAATAATAATAATAAATAATAATAATAATAATAATAATAATAATAATAACAGCAAGAAATACCTGAATCCGTCTGTTTTAACCCGACTCTTATTCCGAATGTTATTTCCATTAAAAAATGAAATATTTTTCTGATGTTTTCTGACAGGTGTAGTAGATTCAATTTACATAAAGGTGGCAGAATAACTATTCAGTATGTATTTTCTGGATTTCAATCAATGGACAGGTGGGATTGAAAGGTAGTAAAGGCAGAGAAAAAAAAACAAGTTTCAGGAGATATGGAGAAAGAAGAGAACATAGATTTAATAGAACATAATAATAAAGCAAGTAGTTAGCTCATTTTAATGTAGCCTAATTTCTGACTTGTGTGTACTGTAATAAATTATAGTTTCATGAACCCAATTATGGAGGGAATTTTAAGCTGAAATGAAAAATGAATAAATACATAAATAACATAAATAAATATAAAATAAAAATAATGTATTTATATATTTATTTATATATTTGTATATTTGTTTGTTTATTCATTTATGTATTTGTTTTTTTTATTATTTTTCATTTTGGCATAAAATATCCGCCATACCAGGTTTCACTTTATGAAAGTGAATAACAACACTTGAGTGTATCATAGGATATCACTGGT
Organism: Polyodon spathula; assembly: GCF_017654505.1. Taxonomy (NCBI): domain Eukaryota; kingdom Metazoa; phylum Chordata; class Actinopteri; order Acipenseriformes; family Polyodontidae; genus Polyodon; species Polyodon spathula. The sequence goes on along the minus strand of NC_054537.1, from coordinate 15,886,361 downwards.
GGCAAAGAATGGCAAGGCTGTGAGTGATACTGCCAATCATGACCCCCCTAAAGGTGCTTGACTCCAATTCCTCTTTAACTTAGTCACATAAATACAATATCATAGCCTTATACATTTGACATCTTCGTAGCACTTGCTATTCTGTAAGGGTCAAACATGTAGTCTATTTTAGATGGAGCCTGTTTGAATTAGGTTCCCATCTCTACTTTGAAACAGGCAACCATTTTAGACGGAAAAATACTCATCACAACCACATCAACCCTTTAGATTTGTGCAGAAGGAGTGTTAATTAGGTACTAATTAATGTCGGAAATTTAAAACCCCGCCACAAACACCCTCCCCAATGATACGCCTTTGTCTTTTGTCAAATATATGGTTTTTTAGTGCGACAAGGCAGTTTACCTAGCCTTTACAGTCATACAATGTTTTAGCTGCACACTTCCTATATCACGTGGAATGTGCTACCTCACAAAAATAGTGACTGTGGAGAGAGAGAGAGAGAGAGAGAGAGAGAGAGAGAGAGAGAGAGAGAGAGAGAGAGAGAGAGAGAGAGAGAGAGAGAAGAACATTCTAAACTGCATGGAAACCCGACTAATTTTATGTGGCCGGTTTTCTTAAAATGTATGTCACCTAAAATAAGTATTGTATTGCGTATTTGTACTGTATATGATTATCTTTTGTTATCATGATAAGCTTTTTCTAGGATGGTCTTAACCCTGCTAGAGCATTGTGGGCGAGATGCTCTTACACAATATGAGCTTTGAGGATTTGAGCCTTTGCATATATTTGTATAAAGTGATAGTTCCACTTCCCTGTTTTCTCCAAGTGACAGCAATCATTATGGATCATCCTCTTTTTAAGGTAAAAGTAGAATTTTAGGTTGACCAAAATTATTTGAACAATATTAACAAGAGTCTGCTCATCAACTCACACCTAGGCCTGTTTGTAGGCTGGTGCCTTCTATGCTTATAACTGCTTCAGTGTACATGCATATCTCTCCTCACAATCTAGAAAATTACCATCTATCATATTCTATGGCTTTATGTTATGAACTAATTTTCAATTATTGCAGACTACTGCAAATATGAATGGTTTACTAGGAGACAAGAGTTTTGTCCAGCAGTGATTTTCATAAAGGATATTTCCATGTATTATTTTTTTTAAGTAAGTTCACCTGCACTTAGTTTATTGGTTGCATGTGCTTTTTTAAATATATAACTAAAATAATATATACAGTATATATATTTTTAATTAGCATAGTAGATAAGGTAGGTTGTTTTAAAAGGGTTTGCTTTAAGCATTTGTTTTGAAATTGCTTAACAGACATAACTGTGGCTTTAAATGAGTCACATGATTCAGTGAATTTCTTTCAGAACATTGTTTGTTCATGTTCTTTAACTAGGATGCACTGTATACTCACATGAACAATTCAAGGCTTTAAGGAATTTAAGTATTTTCATATTGATATACGTCTTTAAGGTATTTTGATACTGGGTTGAGATAAAATAAAGTAACACTATTGTTTTAAGTTCAAAGGACGGATTTCTATTTTACCCCAAAGATACAAGTTTTATTACCAGCACACCCAACAGGATTGGTATATATTAGGCGAAGTATATTGAACTTTTATGACAACAGACAATAGCTGTAACGAGTCTGTTTTACAGAAGGAAGATCCCAGTTTGTACAAATCAAGGTGAAAAAAATGGCATCAGGTTCCTGTTTGCCGACTGTGGACAGACATAGTTCTAAGCGAGCTCCCTTAATTTCAACCAAAGAGAAGTGGACTGTGCTGGATGGGCAGCCCAACCCTTTAACCCACAATAAACGAGGTAAGCTGTGAGCCAAAGTGACATATTAGATACCCATACAGCCAGTGTGAGCTCAGCAGCATGACTAGCTTAGACACGTAAGGTAGACCAAGAACATTTCATATTTTGAGAAGAACTTTAAATCGGAAACCAATTTGAGACATATCAGCAATGACCTAATATGTTGACACACCTTCATTTTATTGTTAGCTGTATTCTGCTATCTATATAACAGGTAATTGGGATTGAATTAAAGATTTGTGTTTCAAATATATACATTTTTTTAACTGACTCAAATATAATATTGTTAAAAGCCATCAAATTCCAAAGGCCTTTGAAGAAATCATTTTCAGTAGCAAGACATTGTATATACAGGTATATGTTTATAGCATAGAGATGGTATGATGAGTTTGGTTTTAATGGAAAATAATTCTGAATGTCATCAGAATATACATAATCGTCCACTTCATAAGTTAATTAAGCTCTTAATATTGACAATAAATAAATGTGGACCTGAAATAGAGCCTTTTGGAGAATACACATTTATGTCTGCTACCAACTGAGATTTAAACAAATGGGCAAAGGCAAAAATCACTTCAAGCTTAGCTAAAACACCCAGCCAACCACTTTAAGAATATAAGGCATTTGATGCAATAGTTATGTGATTATCACATTTTGTAAATGCAATGCACTTACAGTGGCTCTCAAAAGTATTCACTCCACTTGGACTTTTCCACATTTTATTGTGTTACAACATGGAATCAAAATGGATTTAATTAGGAGTTTTTGCCACTGATCTCTCTCTCTCTCTCTCTCTCTCTCTCTCTCTCTCTCTCTCTCTCTCTCTCTCTCTCTCTCTCGATATATAATATATCTATAATATTAATATAATATATATATATATATTATAAATTATAACCTGCTTTCCAGGAGACTGTAAACAAGAGAGTATTCAACAGTGGCTAAACACAGGGTGCATGTAAGTGATCTTTATCTTGTAAAATAGAAATACATATTTTAAAATCCTAATAATTTCTTGATAATAAAAACAGAGTGCTAATTTCCTGAGAGTGAAAAATGGAAAATGCGGTCATGGAAATTTCTCCCCAATCCAGTTGACCTTGTCTTGTGTTTACAGGCTAGATGCAAATCCTGACTCACTTCAGAGTACAGAGCAAACAGGTAAGGCAAGAGGAAAGCTTTATTTGCTTTTTAAAACAATATTTTATAACTATTTCATTTTTCACTTTATCAGTTCTGTCTTTTATACCGAATATAGTCTAATGTGTTGTGATGTACAGTACTCACTACTGTTTCACTATTAGAAAGTAGCAGTGCTATATAGTGTAGTGCAGTATGTCATTGTTCAAATGACTGTCCTGCCACAGATAAGGATGTTAGTAATTTAGTTTAGTATTATTAGTTTTTTCTAGTGATGTGTTTACATGTATAAACTTTTGCAGACAGTTTTAGATCTGTCTAAATTCAACTGAATGTTAACTAAAACATTGATATGTAAAATAGGGCTGAGTTGGCTTTTTTTGACAATGGCAGCTGCATAATGTGTTGATTTTAAGTAATAGAGAATATCTTTTTTCTATGTCTTTTCTGCAATGGCTGTGGCTACATGTATTATTTTATAATCTGAATATGTTGCGTATTATTCAATTTCTGTGTTTTTCCCTGTTAAGTTTTACTTCTGAAAATGTAAGGAAATTGAAATGTTTTGTTATGGTAAAATGCAATTTGCTGAGGAGGTCATTGAGTCTGACTATCCTGAAAGTTTCGGGGGCTTCAATATCACCAAACTTTTTTTTTTGTGCTGAGACTAAAATTATATATTTGTTTTAAACGTTTGAATATTATTTACAGTATAAATGATCTTTAAGTAGCTTACTAATTATTTCAAACAATGGTTGCTTGACTGTTTCCTTTTTATTTGGATATTTGTTTATCTGATGATTGGTCACACAAATACTTGTATTATTGTATAGTATTGTGAGTATAATATACAATTCTATATTATATTGCAGTAGTATCAAAGTACAGTAAATTACAATCATATAGTTTTCATATGGCTACAGCCATCACTGAGATGCTACATACATAACCCTCTGCACTTAGATAATATGCAGGTCTATTGCTCACAATGAAATACACAAAATGCAAAGTTGTGATTGTTAAAAAATTTTGGTAGTAAGGTCTTATATAAAAATAGACCATGTTTCTTCAGCCGCTGTGAGCTGTTGATATAGCCATGTATTTCATAATGCTGACAAAAGTGTGAGCCAAAAGTTATAGCATATGATGTATTTTTTATTTTTTACTGTTAAAAAATGTTTTTAAATAAAACAAACAACTGCTTTATTCAGAAAAGCAGTGTCACGGATAGCTTGTGGTAGTGACGTCAGACCCGGAAGACAGTGGACACAAACAACAGTGCTGGGGTATGAAATGCCCCGATTGCGCCGATTTATTGTAAATCAAAAGGTTTAAACTGAAAACAAAACACTGAACAAAACAAACAGCGCGTTGGCCAAAATAAATAGACAGACAAAACAGACGAAAAGAAACTAAGCAAGTATCGTGCTGGTGCAACTATTGTTATTTTAATGATTTTTCTCCTTCTCTCTCCTGTTCTATCTCCCTGAACACCCAACCATGAGTGAGTGAAACACTGCCTCTTTTATACAGCTGTACCGAGACTCGATTGCTAATCAATCTTTCAATTGAATCTCAGCACAGTCTGCATGTGAACTAATTGTGCTCCCCGTGCTTTCATACTAATACCGAGTTTAATCTGCACGTGGAGTGATTGTGCAATCCCTGTGCCTAAATACAATTTTACATCCCTTGTGCTACATAACCTACACTCTACATACAAACAACATACAACATATAACACAAAATACACACAGGGGCGGGGCACCCTGCTACAAGCAGACATTCATATAAAAAAAAAAAAATTGGATAGGGCCCAGTGCTTCAAGTTATGGATTATATTGTAGCTATCTTCACATCCACTCAGAGACCACGGCTCTGTCCGCTTCGCTGCATGTCAAGAACCACACCACTGAATGGCTCTGCAGCCCTCCTTATAGACTTAGCCTGACCCCTTATGCAAAAGATAACCAGGCTTTGGACACATCCCATTGGCCCTCAGCCACATACGCGCACCAGAACAAATGGGCACAGACAGACCAAACAACAACCAATGAGGGTGCACAGATAAAAACCAATGAGAACAGACTAGGGCAGACAAACAAACAGCGGGTTACATGGCACGGGAATACACACACAAAAGGTGAACAAGCAATGGCGGAATATGACGGGGAGGGAAGAACACACACAGCATGCAAACACAAACAGACAGCAGTGAGTACGGTACATAAATACAACTGCACGGATCGCTACAATATATTTAGTATTGGAAAATGGATCGTAGATTTTCTTTAACCTGATTGGTCAATACGAGGGCCTTATTCTGTGGTAAATACATAAATACAGTAATCAGGTATTTTACCATTTTTTCTGCTTGATGAAAGAAAATCTCTGCTCTTGTACACACCCTCTGAATGTTGTCTACCAATGTAGACTAAGTCTGATTCCTTGCTATCCTATACATGCAATCTATCTATTTAAATTTACTATAGCAAGTAAAATAATAATAATCAAAAAATAATAATCAAGAATAGTGCTTGCTGTCAGTAACCACAATATCAGCTAGTCTGCAGTTTGAATCACAAGTTGAAGAAATCAAACAACGGGATGCAGTCTGATTACTTTCAACAACTTTATATCAGCATATCATAAAAACACATGACGGTGCTCTCTTCTCTAACAAAGCCAAACCCTATGAACACACTGTGAACAAGCTACTGAACAAACAGCATGAACAACATTAACACATGGGGTCACGCTTTATTTTAAGGGCTGTTTTTTTTTTAACTGTTGACAAACATTGTTAATTTTTAACTAAGGGTTAGGGTTAGGGTTAATAAAAAACTGATTTATTTTGCTAAACATTACTACAGTAACAATCTGAATCGATTTCAAGCCTATGATCGACTGGCTATTGATCATCCATAGGGCTGTGGTGTTTGATTGATCATCCATAGGGCTGTGGTGTTTGATTGATCATCCATAGGGCTCTGGTGTTTGTAGTTTTAACTGGCCTATTATATAGTATTTACTAACAGTTAACAGAAAATAAATAATGCACATTAACATGTTTATTAGCTATTAGTCAACTGTTTATAAACCAAAAATAAACCTTAAAATAAAGCATGACCACAAATAGACTACTAGATATTTTTAATTACTAAAACCTTTTTTTTAATCTCACTTTTACATTTTAGGACCTAACAGTAGCTTAAATACTGAAATGTACACAAATGCATGAACCTGCACTCAAATCTTAATTAACAGCTAAAAAGTTACCAATACTTTTACTTATTTAAATGTTTACAACCCATGTTCGCTTTTGTGTACAAGGTACCTGCACTGAAGAACAGCTCCATGTAGAACAAGACATTTTGGTATTGAGTTTATTATTTAAGCTATTGGAAATACCCACGGCATGATATAATCCATCACTGGGATATTCAAGCCTGAAGCTACCACAGCAAACCTTATTACTCATGGAATAATGAGGAAAACATTTGTATTCATTAGCAACAAAAAACAGTGCTGCATAAAAATCACAAAAAAAACAAACAGAAAAACCATTAATTATTATTATTATTATTATTTTTAAATGTATCCATTTTATAATAGCACTAGAACCATCATGATAAAGCTTTAACGTTTGGTAAGGCCCTTCGGCTCGGTACATTTAAAGGACGAGGCAGTCCTTACCAGACAGTAAAGACTTGTTCTTCAGCTTCTATTGCTTAAGTCAGACCTCTTTTACCCGTTTCAGCTGTGCCTCTAAAGAGGCTAGCCAGCGCAGAAGATGATCTGGTGTTGGGTGTGGAAGGTAGGAAATCAAAGCACAATTTTATAGCAGTAATTTTATTTATTAATTTTTAAATAGTTTTAAAATCTATGTCTTTTCTGCAATGGCTGTGGCTACATGTATTATTTTATAATCTGAATATGTTGCGTATTATTCAATTTCTGTGTTTTTCCCTGTTAAGTTTTACTTCTGAAAATGTAAGGAAATTGAAATGTTTTGTTATGGTAAAATGCAATTTGCTGAGGAGGTCACTGAGTCTGACTATCCTGAAAGTTTCGGGGGCTTCAATATCACCAAACTTTTTTTTTTGTGCTGAGACTAAAATTATATATTTGTTTTAAACGTTTGAATATTATTTACAGTATAAATGATCTTTAAGTAGCTTACTAATTATTTCAAACAATGGTTGCTTGACTGTTTCCTTTTTATTTGGATATTTGTTTATCTGATGATTGGTCACACAAATACTTGTATTATTGTATAGTATTGTGAGTATAATATACAATTCTATATTATATTGCAGTAGTATCAAAGTACAGTAAATTACAATAATTGTACAATAATTTCAACGTAGTATCTAAAAGTTATCAACATTCTCACTAGAACGTTTTTGTCTGTATAATAACACACACATGCATCACTGAAACTTTTTGACTTTGGACCATAAGGAAATATGTCTTGTTCACACCTGTGTACACTGTTGATAGGGTTGCTAACTTCCCAGTTTTTTCAAAACCAGACATGGGAGCTTGAGTGGACCAAATCCTAGTGAAGTCTTTCCTTCCTTTGAGGTTGATGATGTAAAAACGACGTGTCATGGAAAAAAAGGCTTCAGGATAGATGTTGAGCGTATGATGTAACTTTTTCCCCTTATGAACGTGATTTTCCCTCCAAATGGAGGATGAGCCAACAAATTGTTTCAAAGCTTGTCTCAAGGGAATTTCATGTGATCACTGTTGGTTACTCATCACAAAGTGAAAAACCCATAATGTTTGACTGAAACATTAACATTCAGTGCCTCCCAGGAAAACAAATGAGAGTTTTGGGTTAGGTGGATGTGTCTAGGCTACTTACATTCTCAGTAAATGTGGTTTTGCATATACTATAGCACCTGCAGTTAAAAATTGACTTCAGAGGAGTTTCTGTGGACAAGTCACCAATGAAAATGTCTACTGAGTTTAATGATCTTATAACAGCCAAAAGATCATAATGTCATCAGATGGGTCTTGGTTAGTAGATTAGCACCACCCTATTCCGCTGACACAATGGAGTGCCTACTTTTCAGTCTACTCAGGAATTCCTTTTTGGTTTATAGAGTTTCTCTGAAAAACTGGGGTTCTTTGATGGGAAATATACCAAAAAAAAAAAAAAAACAACACAAAAGAAACAACTGTTTAATTTTGCCACACACACACACACACACACACACACACACACACACACACACACACACACACACACACACAAATAACTCAGAAGACTGATCAGGTATTGGTTTTGCCACAAAGTATTAGGATTTCTAGCTGACAAAATACTCTTTGAGAAAGTATATGGTATTATATTGCAGTATGTGCAATAGCGAAACTACATTGTAGTATTAAGTTTTAGCTTTACATATTTTTTTCATGATCTTTATTTCACAGCTTCTTTGTATAACAAAAACATACACCGTATCACTGTACAAGAATATATAAGGTAAGATGAATCTGAATATAATCTAAAGTGGTTACATATCTCTTTCTATGCAACAGCTTTGGTTTTATAAAAAATGTATTTATAAAGCAAGTTTATCCATTAGCTGCATTCTGTATTAAGAACAGGCTGTTTAATATAGATTTATGTGCCTCTCTGTTTTGGGTCTTGTGTTGAACAACATATTCAATGATATCCTCATCATTGGATTGAACTAAAGGGTTAGCAGTGAACGCAAAAATAAAAATATTAAATTCAGAATGAAACTTCATATTTAAAAAGAAAATAACTCATCAAGAAAACTACACACTCAGCCTGTCGCCTCACCTGCAATCTTTAAACATTTGAGTATACAGTGTATGCATTTGAGTATATAGTGTATGCAGTGTATTTATTTCAGTATAGTGTACTGTATGTGTCTCAGCATTTCACTATATAGTGCATGCATTTCAATATGCAGTGTATGCATTTCAGTATATAGTGTATGCGTATCAGCATTTCAGTATACAGTGTATGTATTTCAGTATATTGTGTATATAAACAATCAGTTAAATTATGTCCCAATGACACCTCATCAAAACGTCATCTTAGTAATTGATGAGAAAATATGTAATAGAAAACCTATTGTATACCACATCATGTTTACTATTAGCGTTACTGCACTTAAAGCGAAATGGCTTCTATTGTATCAGATGCTTCCAGGTAATAATATTTAGATCCACAAGCTTGTGCATTTACAATGTAATTTCTGTTAACCTGAATGTACAACAACAGTGTAATTAAAGATAATTTAGAGACTAACATATGCACCTTCTAAATGCACCGAGACTAAATAATGTTTGTTTTTTTATTTTTTTTTATAGATCTCTAAAACCACAATCAGGAAATCCATCTTTATCAAGGTGGAACAGTGTGGCCTCATCCTTTTCAGTCAGTACTGGAATCAAAAGGTTAGATTAAAAAATAGCTTTCCCCTCCCAAAGCATTTCCTCCTATATTTAATAGGGTGCTGAGGCCAAGACTGAAACCAAAGAGTATGTGCCTTTGAGCTGGTCCCAATACCATAATTATACCATGTTTGAAGCTTCCTCTACAATTGTGCCATATACATTTTCACCCATGATTCTTGTTTTTAATGTAGGAATTGTCTCATTGTTTGTCTCTGCTGCAGTGTAATGGATGTTTTGGATCGCTGGCAGGATGATCCAGAAGAGATTCTGTTAGACCTGGGCTTTGGGGTAGACGAACCTGATATTTTTATCAAAATTCCTTCAAGGTTTATAAACTGTCCATCGAGTGCAGAAGGAATTAATATCAGAGTCTTCCTTGAGGCACAGAAGATGCGGATGGATACTGAGAACCCTGATTTCTATAGTAAGTATTATTTATTTGTAACCTTAAAGCTTGATGCAGTTTGCAAACAGGCTGCTTTCGGGCTCAATGAAAGTCTATGGGGGATTCGAGCATGAGTTAAATAAATATGCAAAAAACATACCACTCTTTTCCACTGCTGTGTTCTAAAGTATGTGGGGTTGCATTAGTAAGGGATTGATTTGTCTCTTCCTTACTGATTACCTTTCTCACACTATACCACATACAATCCCACAAATCCAATTAACCAATAAAGGGATGTATAACTGTTCAAAGAGCGTATCTATTGTCCCTTCAATTTTATTTTTTTGTTGTCCTAAACAGGTTGTGGAACCATAATCGTAAAATAACTAGAACACAAGAATTGTTTTTACTCTAGTCCACCTTAAAGCAGTGTTAACCATGTTTTAATATCAGTCTTCTTAGCTCTTCTTAGCATTAACAATATTATCACTGGTCTTCCTTTGGTTCTTTGCCTGTAAAGTACACTTCAGTTTGGAACATGGAGCTATCTCAAGACAATGTGATGAAAAGTTACTACTACTTCCTAGTATCTAATCATTTAGTTGGTTGTATGTATAGTAGTTTAAAGTCAGTCCAATGGTCTAACTGTAACGAGACCATGTGACACAGCAAAGGTAATATGATTTGAATACCATGAATTAAATTAAGTGAAGCACAATGAAAGAAAATCAGGTTTCCAAATCTGATTCTGTTTATTATAGATCGCTTCCGACAGCTGGAGGTCTTGCATCAAGTGACCAGCGTCTTTTCAAACCTGTTCAATAATGTAAGCATAAATACGTCAGGTGTCACTGAACCTCCTGTAACTACCCCAGAGGAGAAGAAAGCATCCGAACTGAAAGAAAAAAGAAAAAAGTTAGCCATGTTTCTCCGACGAGCCTCCAAACAAACCATAAGCATGGCACAAAGCAAGCAAGAAACACAGAAATCAACACAGTCATCAGAGAAAGACAGTGGCTCCCCTAATGCTGCAAGAAGCGATGTAAAAATAGCTTTTAGGCAGCCAAGGCAATGTCTTCTTGAAAATGGATGCCTGTCACCCCTGGAAGAAGAGCAGAGTCCTGCAGCTGAGACACCTCCAGATTTGCATCTAGAGAAGGTTGCAGAGAAAGAGAATCCACAGACTGCTCCTTTATCTGGAGTGACAGGGGGTGAACATTCACCAGCCTTGGAATGTTTACCAAGAGTCAGAACATCCCTAGAGTCCCAACATAATGCTGCCATTTCACTGAAAGGAAAACATGGTGATCGACAGGCTCCCGATTCCTTTGAGATGGAAGAGGTATTATTTATCAATTTAAAATATTTTTTTTTGTATCCAGTGTAGTGGACTTAAAAGTTATACATTATGGTAACTAAAACAATTGTAACTCAATTGATCTGTGTTGCGCACAAAGGTGTCAGATGTACTTCCTTTGTCTCTCACTAGACCTCAGCATCAACATCACTCTTGTGGACTCAACTAAATGTTTCCCAGGGAGTATTTGAGTTTCTGGCACTTGTATCACAGCTAGTAAGAATCATCATGGGATAAAAAAGTAGCAATGGCCCTTACACCTTGCTGAAAAATTAGTTGTGTCCAGGTACTTCTTGTAGCTTCTCGTTGAAATTTTGTAGTGTGAATGTTTTTTTGTTTTTTATCGCTGTATCTATCTTTGTTACAATCATTAATGGTTCTTATTCAAACTCAGATTCACAGCTTTGACGAGGGAAGCGTTTCAGGGAGCACTTCAGGACCAGTTACTCAAGTCACTTTAGGTAGGTATGAAAGTCAGCACCAAGATGACTAACTTATTGGAGGCATTTTAAAAAATATTTATTTATTTATTTGTTTGTTTTTTGTTTGTTTGTTTGTTTGTTTATTTAAAATGAGATTCTGCTGTGCTATTCAAGATAATTTAGTATACAATGATTGGACTATTTGGCCACCACCAGAAGGAAGAGCTAGTTGCAAAGGACAGGTGCATACAGCTTAATTTCATGAAGTTTCTTATCTCATTTTCTTTAAACATTTAAAAAAAAAAAACATCTAAAGGGTTTGTGGTACAGCAAAAAACATGATTCCAGTATTGATGTATCCCTGTATTGGGAAATCAAATTCCTGCATGCTATCAAAGCTGGTTTGGCACACACTTCAGTGTCTTATTTGTAGAGATAAAAAAACAGAATTATGCTATGATTTGACATTGATAATTTATCTGCACTGTATATGGGTTAAAGAAGTAGTCACAAGGTCACAAGCCTTACTGAACATACTCACCTAATATACTGTCACTAATCGGTTTCTTTCACCTGTTTTTAGGCATATTTACCCTGTTTGTTCTCTGGTAGTGGAAAATCACACAATAGGTGTGGTCAAGTATATACAATGTTGTGTCGCTGTTTCCTGGAATCAATGCAAACATAACACTGTAGATCCTGTAGCCAGGGGCTGATTTCCCTTGCAAAAGTCTAAGTCTGTGAAAAAATAAATATATTTAAATAAAGCCTTCTGAAACAGAAAGCTCTTGCTTGCTTTGTGGCACAAACTTGCATTTTCATTGTGGATACTTCAGCGATCAGTGGTAAGACGCAGCAGTCAGTGACAGTGATAAATGGAACTGGAAAAAAGAAAACAAAATTGAAGAAAAAAAGTTAAACCGGGGCCTCTTTTTGTACAGACATATAGATTTGACTTTGACAAGTTGTTCTAAGTTTCAGTATCCATTCTTGCTTTATGTAATTAAATTGATTAAAATAACTTTTTCTTAAAATGCTTTCAGTAGGGTTATTGGATTTAATTAATTTATTTCTCGTTACCTAAATGCACTCAATAAATTGAATGAATAATACTAGAATTAACTAAAAACATCCCGGGACCTCATGGAAATAAGACTTGTTTCAGGGCACAGGTCAGTATTAAGTCTTTTTGTTGTGAGGATGACACATTGTTAGCTATGATGTGTGTATGTGTGTGCATGTGTGCGTGTGTGTGAGTGTGAGTGTGTGTGTCTGTGTGAAATTATTGTCATAGAAACACACACAAGTACAGGAAGTCAGACTTTTCATTTTCAGCAATAACCCTGGTGCAATGTTGGATGATTTGCATAGCAGGAACCAATGGCTGCGTGTAATGTTCTACCTACTGTGAAGATACACAAACACTATGCAAAGATAGATAAGACACTTTGCAGAATTCGAAAGCATCATTTCTGTTGAAGTAACATATGTAAATACTAACCAGTGATTCAAAATGAGCTGAGTAACAAGTAGCAGATATTCATATACAGTACTTAGTATTTATTGAATTCAAGAGTTGCAGATTACTGGGATAACCACTTTGTAATGTCTGAGAGGATCATTTCACCTGGCAAAACCACCACAATGAATTTCAGCAAGCTTTTCCCTTCTTAGAATTTATTTGAAAAAAAAAAAAAAATCCTAAACACTACAAAATCACAGAAAGGGTTTTACCTTGTCAGTAGCCCACAAAAGGTAGATACTCTAAACCAACCACTAAGCAATACAAGGTCCAGGTCCTTCAGGAATACAAATTGCCTTCCTCCCTGTTATCTCTTCAGCTGTGATATATGCCAAACTAAAACATACATACATCTTTATTATGTCATGTTTGGTCAGTTACAAGACCCATGATGGACAGCAAGACTTACAATTTCCAAAAATATAGACCAAGATTTATACCACAATTTTGCAGTTTATGGTCACTTAATACACTGTTTTAAATTATCATTTTATCTAAACTGAACAGAAAAAGCACTGCCACATTTTCAAAGACAGCATTTCATTTCCTCCATCCATCTCAGCAATTAAATAAATAAATAGAATATATATATATATATATATATATATATATATATATATATATATATATATATATATATATGTTATATATGTTTGTTACAGTTAATAAATGTATAGAATATGTTTAAAATGGCAATTTGGTATACTTGCTGAGGACCTTCTTTAGCACAACTATATTGAATGTATTATAATGGTGGAGTATGTGTAACAGGGCAGAAGCTGGGCACAAACCTGCGACCCCGTGCACTGCAAGCGAGCATCTTAACCATAATGCAAATGAGCTGGGCTCATTTGCCTTCTTGGTTTTAAAGCTTTTAATCTCATCTTTGTCTAGGATATATAAATGTAAGCATCTATCAGTATGTCAAACATACTTTTTTACATACAATGGATGCTGGTCATGTTGATCTACTTGTTCACGTTAAAGACAGCTCTAATTTTATATTTGATTATTTGTTGGTCGAGAACAGAGTAGGATAAACCAAGCAGGTTGGGCTACATATTGATTTTGAATAAAATGGGATTGACCTTTTCTGATGTTTTTTTGTGTAGAAGATTCTGTCATAAGAAGAGAAAATAGCTGCCAGTCAGACAGTAGTGGATTTCTGGAGGAACCATCAGTGCCTTCTCTTTTACAGAAAGCTACAGTAATGCCTCTGGCTTCAAAGGTAAGGTCTTGTGTTCCCAAACTTAGAAATTAATATTTATTGTTATAAATGGCCTCCTCTAATAAATGAATAAACATCCACTCAGAAAAATATAATGTAACAATAAGACCTTGTAAATAAATGCACATACCTTTATTGTTATCTCACACTCACTGTTACAAGTTACTGTTAATGACAAAACACGTTTGTTTTAAATCATTCTGATGAAACAGCCTGGGTTCAGAAGCAATAAGCACCATAAAAGGAGATGCCATATTGTTATTATTTTTTAAGGTGGAAGACAAATTAGAGAGATAAATAACTACAAAATAAAAGGGTCATCTTTTTTGACTGGCACTATTTATCTATTCCATTCTGAATAAACACAGTAAATAACGATATGCTTTGTTTATTTGTATTACATCTGCAAGTCAATAAACAACATCAATGATTCTAAAAGTAATTTGGCTAACAAACTAATTCTATAAATCATATCTGTTGTGCACTTCCATTTGTTACAGAGGTTTCAAATGTCATTTTTTGAAAGACTTGTTATAGCAAACATATATTTTAAAACGTAACATCTGCTACTTTAGCTTAAATGAAGTTTCAGTTTCCTCTGCCTTTTTCACAGGAACTATATTATACTTGCACTTCTTTTACAGAAGGGTTATTTTACAGCAGCAAAGTCTTCTGAGTCATAGCATATTATTGGCTGAAACCATGTCCATCAATAGGGAAAGCAGCTGATTGTTTATTGAAGGGAATAAGCCATTGAAGGGTGGGAACAGTTGGCCATGTAAATGGAAAACCTTAAGAAAGCAATGATATCATAACCTGTTTACAATAACGTGCTTTTTTAGAATGCAGTATTTAAGACATTGTAATGAATGGAAGTGCACAGCAGGTAAGATTTATGGAAAATGCTGGATATACCTTGAAAAATCTGCATTACCTTTCTGGAGAGAAGAACTGACTGGCTGTGGTAGGATGACTTTCACTACCCTGGAAATGAAGGCTTACAAAAGTTTTGTTTTTCGCCTGGGTTAACACACAAAAAAAAACAAAAAAAAAACATTGCAAATAATTGCAGCTGATCCTTAGCCTTCAGTAAAAAAAATAAATAAAAAACACAGTGAAAACAATAGGTATTAAACCAAAATGTGAAGTCAGTCCTGGTGCAAAGTTAAAACTACTGAAACTGCTTTTTGTAGTGGGGAAACTCAGGCTTGTTATTTGAAAGGTGGAGGGTAGTTAGTTGTTGCAGCTCCAGGCGCTGGTTCTCCAAGCACAGCTTTCTATTCATCTATCTAGATCACAGCTTTAAGGATCCTCCAATGAGTAACTAGCAATGTATTCTTGCCGGTTTAGTCAATTAAATATGTAGTCCAAATAACTAATCCAAGATAGTTTTGTATATAATCTGACCTTTTTTAAGCCCAAAGCTTTCGCAAAGATAAAGGAGCAGTAACAGCAATACTCAGTGCCTACTCATATTGTGACTTTTTCCAACAGACACTTCAAAAACTGGATACTAATTGTGTGGACAGCCAGACTACTTTCAGGGGAAACATGGATCTCTCAACTTCACATCAAGATCCAGAGAAAGAATTAGATTCTGATGTTTCACAGAAAAATGGTTTGACATCGGATGATGAAAATGTAAGATCTCCACAACTGGAATTACAGGAAGAGGATGACTGTTCTTGTTCCCATAACATACAAGTTTCCATAGTTGTAGAAAGTAACACCTCTGTTATCCAGGAATACTTGAAGGTTCCAGTACCATTGCAGGGAACATCATTAGAAGACAGTGACTTAATCTTAAATGAATGTAACAAAGAGCACTTTAACAAAGAAGTGACAGTACCAGAACCAATGGATGACAATGGAAGCCTAAGCACTGCTTTAGACAATCAAGGTCTAAATGTGCAGCTAGAAATCATTCCTAATTTGGACACAAGTGAAAGTGTTAGACATCAAGATGGAGACATGCAAATACCAAATATGCAACTGCAAAACACCCCAGGTTTGGATTACAATACAAACATATTACCTCTTTCTTTTGGTGATAAGTCTCAAAACTCAATTCAAGAGGTTGAGATTTTCCCTGTTTTTTCTCAGACTGAAGAAGGCCTACGAGATTGTCCCGTTAATATTTTGGGGACCAATACAAGCCAAAGTGAAGGCTCTAAAACAGATCTAGAGGTTATCAACAGTCATGCTCTTGAGTCTTCCCCAGACAGTCTTCCCCAGGCATTTAATAGCACCTTTCATTCTATTAACCAACAGGCAGACTCAAAAATGGATCAGTGTGAATATACAATGCCTTCTTATAGACCCCATAAGCTCAAAGAACTTTACCAAACATCAAACCCAAACATTGCCTTAACCAGATCTGTATCTGTACAGATGTCCTCAAACTTAAGGACTACTTTCCAATACAGTCTGCCCAAAAGGCATATAGCCAAAGGCCATTCTTTGGAAATCATGTCACAAACACATCAGCAAGCCAAAACAGAGGCCTTCATGAAAAGGTCAGGGTCTGTTATTCCACTACTTCACTGTATGGATAACAGAAATGTCTTTGGTCAGACTATTCTCGAACATAAGCAAGATGCTTATAAACCCATACTTTCATGTGATAGTCATGGCTACAGCTTCTTGTCCAATTCTGTATCATTGGATACTGGACTTGTAAATGATGATGGTAACTCGGACGAGATGTTTAATGATCGTTCCTGTCACCACCACTGCTGCTGTTCTCCAAGTGGCTTTTCTTCACATGGCTTTTACGCTAAGGCATCTGATAATGTTACAGTGGGTCACTTGCATAAAACCCTGGAGCTACTTCAATGTGCAATCAGGAATGTAGCTGCTTTCCCAGTAAGTTATTACAGGTTGTGTGTTATACGACGTTTGCAGTGTTTGACAGTAATAGTTACAAGAGGTGCATGTTACACAAAAGATGGATATTGCACAGCCTATGTAATCCAACATGCACATATTCTGAAAAATATGGTATACATTAATTTGTTAACAAGAATATTTGTTTAATCTTTGCCTCTAGGACTAATATTGTTTCATCTGTTAGTTACCGGCAGGAGGAGAGACGCGGAGACAAGAAAGCTGCAGTGAAGCGCTGTTGAGCACATTTAAATCACAAAACAACAAATAAAAAAAACACTGGAACAAATAAACAATCACAATGGCCAAAATAAATATTAAAACAAAAACAAAACAATATAATATTAGGTAGGCTGGGCATTCGCCGTCAGTACAGCTACAAACACACATCAAAACACAGGACACCAAATTCCCTTCACCAGACAAAGGATTTCTCCTTCCTTTTATACATGTGGCTACTCCCCAGTTAGCTCCAATTACCTAATTGGGGAATGGACACACCTGTGATTGCTGGCAGGGATAGATTTAACACAGGGGTGGGCAATCCTGATCCTGGAGGGCCAGTGTTCCTCCTGGCTTTTGTTCTAACTGTACCCTAAATTAATTAATTTGACCAATTAAGCTTCTGATAAGCAATTAATTGGTCTAATTAAGTAATTTAGGGTACAGTTGGAACAAAAACCAGGAGGGACACTGGCCCACCCCTGATTTAACCCCACCCCTGCCAAACTTACATTCCCACACACACTATTTACAGCAGCAGGGCTTCTGCCCTGCCACAGGTACACATACATAGCAACCATTCATAACAACAGTACATATTCACAGCAACAGGCCCATGCGATGCTGCTGAATAAAAAATAAAATTAAATATTGGGGAAGCGCTTTTTCCCCGAGCTTCCTGAAGAGAAACTTTTCTAAAATTCTAAAATAAAAAGACTCTAAAAACACATGGTATAAAAAAAAAAAAAAAAAAAAAAACCCTCTATTACCATCTTTTAGCAATATCTCCACTCTCCACACAAACACTTAGGAGCTGTTTAGAAATACAAGCCTAAAGACCTGAACCTTATTCTGTGAGAGTTTTCTACTGATGTGTAGAAAACAGGAGAGACTGTAAGGCTGTCTTTCATGGATTTAATAAAACATATATCTACTATTTAGGGTTTTTGTGGAAAACTGTTGTCCCCTCTGGTTAATATATTGACAGACAGGAGAATGTATTACCCGAAGACAAAGGCATCAAGCACAGTACATAAAAAATAGACATTGATAATAATTAAACCAAAAAACAGCGATAAGGAATTGGATCGACAACTTTTTTTTTTTTTTTATGGTTCTCTTGTTTTTTTGAAAGATTTGTTTTCATTCCTGCTTTCTTAGGAACCTTTTTACTGTAACCTCTTTTTTTTTTTTTTTTTTAGAAACATTACAATATATATATTATATATATATATATATATATATATATATATATATAAAATAATATATATATATATATATATATATATATATATATATATATATATATATATATATAACATAACATATATATAAAATACATCAGCCAACACTGGACACTGGTAAACCATTACAATATCAGGATAATAGTGCAAATGATCTAAATCTCTAGTGTTTCTTGTGTGTTTTTGGGGTAATATGTTGCTATTATATTGGTATCCCAGTGGTATTTTTCAGACTTCTGATTTTATTAGATGAAACTAAGTTACAACCTTTCCAGAGTTGAAAGTGTAAGAAGAAACAGTGTTGTTATTTATAATACAAGTGTTAGCTATATTGCATGAACAAACCTTAGTAAAATGAATAGTGTTTAAAGGCCCTTTCAATATTCTGAGAGGTACACTTACCAAGAATACCCACCTCTGCCCAGACATACGAAGTACATTTCTCTTTCAAGCTGGATGTGTAATTTGAATAAAATAATCGCTCATGTCTTGTTTATCAATGGGCCCAGAGCAAACTTGTATACAGATAGATAGATAGATAGATAGATAGATAGATAGATAGATAGATAGATAGATAGATAGATAGATAGATAGATGCAAAACATGTTGGTATGGCTTGCGTACCTTTCTTGTGTATATTTATTATTTTTTTATCTTTTTTTTTTTTACAGTACACAACTAATGGAATCGAAATCATCACAAAATCCTTGAGGACATTTCGTGAAAGGCTGATAGAAATTGAAGAAGAACTTGATGATGAGCAGGCTTCCGTTTACAGCATTCTTTCTGATTTAGAAAAGTAAGCAACAGACAAGAACTCTATGGCAAACATGAAATAATAACAATAATAACAACATTATATTATTAATAATAATAATAATAATAATAATAATAATAATAATAATAATAATACCAAATGATCACATTTTATACAGTACTTTACCAAAATTATCAGTGGGATAATAACTACTTGCAAAATTAACACATTCATAGTAATTAAAAGTAATTCATTGTAATACAAATAACTATATATTTTTCCTCATTACATATATTTAATTTACTAATTTTCAGTATTTCTTTTCTTCTATAACTTATTTTATTGATTAAAATGAAAGGATGCTATACTGTATGTATCAGTGGTATGCCATTTCTTACCACATGTACCAAAGGCATTTCTGGAACTACAGTGAGAGTGAAAAACTATATTAACACCCTGGATTGTGTTATCCCACAGAGAGGAAGTGAGGCATGTAAAAGCTTTGCGGAAGGCTGTGAGACAAGAAGTAAACGAGCTGGAGAATCAACTTGCAGTCCTAGCATGCCATTATGAGGAAGGAATTCAATTGGTATAATTCTTTTCCACAGCAGTCATAACAAAACCAATCTACAGTGATTAATAGACATCAAGTGGATGGCAGGGATTGTCAGAGTTCTGCTCGAGGAGGTTACTTTTAACCCCATAGCTAAAATTCCTGTTTGGAGAATGTAAACGCACTGCATTGTAAACAAAGCCTGCACAGAAGACTAAGGAAGACTATAGTAAATGAACTCTATGGTATATTAAGGAACTGCATTTTAGTGTAAAATGTAACATGATTGTGGGATAATGCAGTTTAAATTGTTTATAATCAGTGGTATTTTTTGGTGCTTGTATTTTCCAGGAAATGCATCGACTCTTGGAAGTGCAATCCTGTCTTCTTGCAGAGCTGCAAGTGAAAAGTCTTGTAAACTCTCAAACAACACCTGATTTGAAAATCAAGTCTCCTACCAGAAGTATCTCCACACAGTGTCTGGCTTTACCTGAGGTCTGCTGTGAAAAAAGTGTTGACTTAATTGACACAATAGGTCCCCTCTCAAAACTGAGTTCACAGGGGACAAAGGACACAACTTCTATTGCAGCTGAAAATCCCACACCTGAGAGGGCAGACTTAAAAGCAATGTACTCACCCATAAACGAAACTGTCAAAAAGCAAAATTCACAGGACAAACGGGACTTTATGGCCTTCCTACAAAGTGTAAGATCTTTTATTTTATTAGTTCAGTCAAGTAAAAAGCTTACTTTTTCTTTTTGGATGTATAGTACAGATTTTTCTGCACACTGAAAGCCAGGTGACTGTTTTAGATTGGGACTTTGTATTAATTTACAATTAAGAAACTTCAAATACAATTCCTTTTTTAGTAAAAGAAAACTGTAGACCCCCGACACACTTGCTGTAGGGACTTTCAACTCCTAGTTGACTATATCCTATTAATTATTCTGGTTCAAATTTGATTAAAGGCACTATTAGATGCTATCCTGAAGATCTATTTTGTATAGGAGTGTGGAAGGGTGGTGGATAATTCACTGACACAGGAGGTGGATTTGGCAACACCGCACAGGTGCCCAGTTTTATTTTCGGGGTGCTGTTTTTCAGTTTATCCTGCAGATGGCGCTGTGGGTCTGTGGTCTGATTTACCAACGATGGTAAACAGAACCACGGGCATACCAAGCGATGGTACACAATACGGCGCCTTGCAGGTGCTCAAGGAAATAACAACGAGAACAGAAGGCAAAATAACAAAGGACAAAATAACACAATAACAAAACTACAAATAAAAGGTGCTGCACTCTGCAGCAATATCTCGGTCGCCGCTGCCCGTGCGACCCGGACCTCTGTCCTACTCTATTATATTTTTAAGGGGTCTGCCCAAGGGTTGCCCGCTCTCACGGTCTCACTGTGACACTTCCATGTCTTTTTCTCTCCCGGCTGGTTCTTGGTCCGCAACCAGCGTTTCCGCATTCTCAGTGAGTCTATAAGGGCAGACCTGAGGAGACAGCAGAGCGTTATTTTATAGGACCAACAATCACCCAAGACTCACCTCTCAGCCACTCAGAGAGGGGGAAAGTCCACACACCCACTTTCCCACCTCCCCGTGTCACTGCCATGACTCACAGGCGGTTGTTGGGCGACTGCCGCCCTCTTCCTGCAGCCCATGAACACGCCAGCAGAGTCAGCACAGATCTCTCCCTGCTACAAGGAGTTTTTTATTTTATTTATTTTTTAAATAGTTTATTAATAACAGTATAAGTATTTTTGTTTTATAAGTTTAACCTACTGTATAGTTTCAGCTAAGTTTGTTTAACACTGTATACTATCTGACTGCCAAGCTTTTTTTTAAGCACTACAATAACTCAAAGATTAACAGATTGAATAACAGACATTTGTTTAACACTTCTTACTTTTTTTTTTAAACCGTGGAAGACATAATTGAAATATTATTTAAAATAGTAGAAACTAAAATTGACTGCCTGTGACAGAGCGCCTGATGTGCACTGTTCTGTTTATTTTACAGTTAAAGGAGTCTTTCAGGACGTCCTTCAACAGTGACACGCCACAATGAAAACTCTTTATAAGAGAAGGCACACACAAAAGGTATGTGTATTGTTCAGCACAGCAGCAACGTTTCTTTCACTCCTAGTAATCCTGCTTCCCAGTGCCTTACAAATGTAACTCTTCTCTGTTGTCTAAGCTCTCCAGCAGGACTGGGGAAAAAGCCCAGAGTCTGGGTTAACTGGATAATCACCAGCACGTGACACGCAGAGCTGAGTCCCATCAAGCCGAACAACAGAAGGGATCATCACAATGCTGAAACTGGTGCTTTTCATGACCTGTAAACCTGCTTAGAAGCCTTTGTACCCAACCCTCATGCAGATGACTTTGCAATCAGTTTACTTTTAACCTTTTTTTACTGATATGACTTAGAATGCTCTGAATCTGAATTCCCAATTAATGAATTGCCTGTTGAGAAAGACCCCTGTTGAGAACATGAGTAAGGAACTTTGGGTACCAACTGACCACTTTTGCCAAATACTTGGAAATTACTTTTAATGAAGAGATATTAAATTGTATAATTTGCTACACTGCTCTGTGTATTTAACAGTATGTTTTCATTTGATTTAATTGTATTACAAATGCAAGAAGCTTCTGAGTTTATTTATATAAGGGACTTGGACCCACAAATAACCTCAATCAAACATGGGCAGTACCAGATTAATGGCTTAACTGTGTTTCAGTTGTGATTCATAAAAATATACAGTAATAGACTGTGCCTTGCTTTAAATGATTGTGTAATGTGTTACCGTTTTTGGTGAGTGAAAATCAATGTGAAAATGACCTGGTTTGGTCACACTTTGTTTTAACTGAAAAAGCTGCAATCTGTGTGTGAAAAGAAAGAGACCAGGTTATGTGCATAAAAGTATTTATTTTTCATTTTTGTTCACAGAATTCTTTTGAACACCTTTTTATTATTAAAATGAATTTGTTTTTTTACACCTTACCATGTGTCTAGTAAAGTTCTAATACAATACAAGTGAAGCCAAATAATTACTTCAACTCAGTTTCTTGTGGCCATTGCTCAAGGATATGGCAACTGTGTTATACAGGCCCATTACATAGTCAAATGTAATGATTAACAACACTACTGCCTGATTAGAGATTTAATAAGTTTTAGATTGAAAAGGCTCAAGGTTGCATGCCTTTGCTACAAATGGGGGTATTTTATAGACCACCCTACTTTTAATGTTTTCATAGATACTGTATATGTGTACAGACAAAATTAAAATGGATTCTGAATTGAATGAGTAATCATATTATGTAAAAAGTTACAGCACAATATTGTAATCAACAATGTTTGATCTCCTGAACAATACAAAAAAAAAAAAAAAAGCGAACCTCTTAACCTTTTTAGGGTTTGAGATCCATCGGCAAGTAAAGATGACGCAGTGTGCTAAACTAGACTGTACTAAACAAGCAAGTCTATTACCCATTGAGAGAGCAGCAACATCAGCGTCTTAGTCTTTACTGTGTAAGGGTAACAGAGGGGCAACAACCTCATTTAAATGTCATGATTTTTAGAGCTGTACAGGCTTTTTTGTGTTCGACTCGCTAACAATCTGGAGATAAAAAATTCTCCCTGAGGACTGGAGACACATTTAAAAAATAGAAAACAAAATTTACACCCCACTTTTCCACTACACCATTTTAAACTATATGTGGTTTGATAATTTAAGAGCGGCTCAGACCCTTGATTACTTTTCTCACTGTTTAACACAAACAATTGACCAATATCACTTAATTGTCTCAATATGACAAACTGTTTCTTACCCATTACATTGCTCAAGGAAACAGCTTGAAAAAGGCTGGTGAAACAGGCTGGTTACCGTGGGAACAAGCACAAGAGCACATCAAACTTCCTGAATGCAGGCAAGCTGAAGATATAGGGAAAGAAATGTAGCCGAAGACGACAGTACATAGGTATTCTAGGTTCCTTACCCTTTTCACATTCACATTGTGTTTCAACATACACACAGCTCCTGGCTTTCAAACTCTATTCCACAAACCAATTTGGGGGTCATACTGTATTGTACTTTGTGAAATCATATAACAGTACCCCCAGTGGAAGTGAAGTTCGGATGGTTATACAGTGAGAGACTGGCTTTCCTGTAGAAAAGACAGATATTTCATACTGTAAAATGTGTGTGCATCTGTCATAATTTATTACAAATGTCTCATACTTTTATGAATAAATAGATCTGAATAAAGATGTTATTTTTTCCAATATAGTTGTAGTTCAGTAACAAAGCATACTTACTAGATTCCCCTGCAAGTGCCCTAGTTTGAAGCATACAATACTGTTTTGAAATGGAAACATTGTGTAAATACATCTTGTAAAATAAACACATGCCAGGAAACATAAAAGCAAGCCTTTTCTTGCTTTGGAACATGACAAATATGTCACGATCAGCATTTTAAAACAAATACATGGATTTACATTTATATATGCGTAAACAACTGCTGATGTGCTGGGGAGGCAAAATGAGCTGATCCCTGGAGCCAGCATTACACTTCAGCAATCAACACCAAACAGAAGGATATCTACATCATCAGATGGAAAACAATGCAAATGGATGGAGATGCAGATTGATCACATTAGTTTACTGCAAAGCTACATCTTAGTTGGTGCTTATCTTGGTGAGAGCCGAGTTCAAATCAGCATGAAGTTCAACATCTACTCATGGAAACATTGTTTTCTGGTGTGTTTTAACTTGCATTGAAACAACTTGAGTTTAAATGATGTTTATAAAGTTCAGGATCCCTGACAAACAATTTGACCTAGAAAAAGTAGTCCCAGTTTCCTTAAGAAAAAAAAAAAAAAGTGGGCTGATTATTTAACACTGAATTGTTAATGAGGAACCATGCACTATTTGAAACAGACATTTACATAGCACTTCATGTTCTGTAGTTAATTAAGACTTGCAAATACTTGAACCACCCTATAATCCCATGTGCAGGTGTGGGAGTGATTGATGTCCAAATAAGGTTATGGATCTGTTACTTTCCATTCACAAGTACTCTGCATCTTCTCTCCCATTGTTTCCTCGTGCTACACGACTGCATGAGAAATAAATAATTAAAAGCAGCAGTAGGATTGAAATTATCTTCCATATAAGGTTTTGTGTCACAGAGGTCTAAAACAGGTTAAAATAAAATCTTCCTGTTTAAAGCAGAACTCTGCACATTCTTTTTTGTTTTATGTACAATTAAATACATTTTTGTTTGCATTTAAACTTTGAAGGGGTGGTTTATGGGTAAACATAGAGTCAGAGCCACAGCTGCATTGGTAAGTTACTTTGCATTCTTCATACATTTTCACAGTATTGTACTAAATTAAAAGCAGCAGCGTTTGATGCTACAGGCTCACTTCACAGCTCAATTTATTAAAAAAGGTATAGTCAGACAGGATGACTGACTGTCTTGTATAGTTCATCTTATCCAATTGTCATGAATTTTGGTAAAACGTTATTCAGCATAAGATACTGAGAATATCAAATACTGGAGATATTGGTGGCTGTCTATGTCAGTATATCTGTTCATCTATATGTTACACTTGATGCTTTGATTTTGCCCAGCTTATCGTTTGCTCTTGTTGGACAAATCTAAAACAAGGTAACTAGATAGAACGATCTATCTATCTATCTATCTATAGTGAACAATTCTGCAACTTGCACAGTTCGTTGCCCCTTTAAAATGTAGACCCAGGACAGAGAGTTGCAGTTTAAGCACTGGCGTGCTATTTTTTAATAACAAAATAAACAAAACACAAAATAAACACCTAGCTCTTTCTAGAGCCCTAACTAAACAAGAACCTAAACTATAAAACAGGACAGCCAAGCTGTTTACCTGTAACCCAAATTAACAAAGACAAAACACACCAACAAGGCTTTACACAATACCTTTTCTTCTTATGGTTGAAAGCACCATCAACCAGGCTCTTCACAATGCAGCAGCCCTGAACAGACTGGCTGCTCTTTAAATACCCTGCACCTGGCTTTACTTTACAATAACTACCAGGTGCAGGGAATAACTAAATAAGTAAACAATTAACACCACACGTATATTCTCACATGTTTTTGGTAGGGAGGATTTTACCCGCTCCCTGCCGTATTACACATCCTCCCCCTTGTCTTTTCAAGACACCAACCATTTAACGGCCACCTCCCTCCACCCTTAAGACCACCCTCCCTCAAGTCCACAAATGGCAATTTTCGCCCTCTTCCACGGGCAGGCCTGTCCCTCCAGCGCGTCCAGGGAGGGACCATGAACCAGCGACTTGGGACCCCACCGGCATGACTGGGGCAACTGCAGCGACGACCGGGGAACAGGCGGCTGCAGCAATGGACAGAGGTCTTCACCTGGGGACCGGCGTAGCGATGTCCAATTACCCAGGGGGAGCGAAGCAGCTAACAGGGGGAGCCCAAGCCACATCTGACAGCAACTTAGCAACGTCTGGGTGCTCAGAGAGAGCGGAGCAGGGAACCAGGGGCAGAGCTGTGGCTGATGGTGCAGACGCCTGGTCTCCAGGTCTAGCGCAGGGAGGTCTAGGCAGACCGGCAGGGTGTCCAGGAGCAAGGGACCGTACCTGGCAGTGCCGGATCGCTGGGGTGGTGGAGGTGGGCTCCTCACCTCCTCCCCCTTGTTTTTTGCTCCTACCTCAGGCACTGGAGACAGCGGGGCTTCTCCCTCAGGCAATGGGGGACAGCGGGGCTTCTCTTGCCTGCTCCCACTTTTGGAGCAGCAGCCCTCATTCCTGCCTCCACTTCCTGTTCTGCTCCCGTTAAGCAGCAGAATTCTTGTTGATCTTTGCAATCAATTCCTCAATGCTTTCCATTCTCTGGGCTTTACACAATACTTTTTCTTCTTATGGTTGAAAGCACCATCATCCGGGCTCTTCACACTGCAGCAGCCCTGAACAGACTGGCTGCTCTCTTTAAATACCCTGCTCCTGGCTTTAATTTTCAATAACCACCAGGTGCAGGGGATAACTAAAAAGTAAACAGTTAACACCAAACATGCATTCTCACACATGTTAATTATAATATATATATATATATTATATATATATATATATATATATATATATATATATATATATATATACTAATTATATATATATATAATATATATATATATAATAAAAGAATGACACCATTTGGGCATCTAATGAGACAACCTATGGTAACCTAACGTATGCCTGCAGATGTACTGCAGTGAGTCATGGTTGTATGGGCTGGTAATTTCATTTGTATTTCCTCTTAATTAGCTCAGCTTCCCATTCACATGTTTTCTCAGTACAGTAGCCACTTGTTGAATAAGAGTAGGGCTCTAAATGCATTAAAATGTATTCAAGGGCCTCTAAAAAGGCTTACCTAAATTCATAAAAGAAAGGTCCATACACACTTAGGGAAAAAAACATAATCATTTAATAAAAAGGTGGCTTAATGGTTATACCTCAGGTTAATTAGGAATGAGTTGGGAGGGAAAAAAAAAAAAAACACTTTTTTTTAAGCTTCAGTCGAAATAATTGTTCAATATGTGGACTCTAGAAACACAAAAGGAGTGAATGTTGTCATGGAGACGACATATTGGGTATTACTCTGTAATTTTAAAAAAATGTAAATTAATCATAATAATTCTCTTCATAATAATGGGTTCAGGTATTAGTTCTAAAGAAAAAATAATAGATAATAATAAATAGATGGACAACAGATTCTTAAAGGTCATTGCACACTGGATCTGTTTATTCGAATTATGACAACATATGACAAACATTATATATGTATACATAAATGTATATACCAGGGATGTGTTAAGTGGGTAGTGTAAGTGGTGTGGTTGTGTGTGCGTGAAGTGATTACATGATGCATTGTGCATTTGTAGGGGAATTGGGTTACAGAATTGGCGCTAAACACGTGGGGTGCAGGCATCTGGTGTATGGGGTGGGGGAATGAGGGGATATACGGGGGTGCGTGGAAATGACAGGGAGATTGGGGGTGACAAGAGTGGAAAGGGTGCGTGGATGGAGGGATAGAGGAGGACAGCAGGAAAGATTAAGTGGGTAGGAATTAAAAGAAACAGAAATCATAATTGTCTTTTCATTTTTGACTCCAAGTTCCCTTCCCTTGATTTATGATTTTATTTTTATAATCATTGTTGTAAAGTAATAAACGGCTTGAGCCTTTCCTTCGAATTCAGCCTCCATCTTATTTCTATCCCAAGAAACAGAAACGCTACTATATATATATATATATATATATATATATATATATATATATATATATATATATATATATATATATATATATATATTCTTAATGTAGCTTGCACACCAAGTCCGTAAATGTTATACAAAAGTGATGCATTGATTTTACACGCAATGAAAATGAGAAATGGTCTTAAGAGTAAGGTGGAACATTACAAATGCCTGTGATGGCTGGAATAAGCCTAGATGTTTTATTAGGTAAGAATAAAAACAACTTTACCCCAGTGAACTAAATGAATGCAACCCACAGAAAGTGTGATAATAGCATTTGTTGACCTTACTAATTTAAGTGAGACAAAACCATACAGCACATTGGAAAATATGGGCTCCATATTAATATATGATTGTCAATTAGAGATTTGATTAAGTATCTCCTTGTAACATGACACAATCATGTTGTTAGTGTTTAGCTCATTTAGAGCTTAGGTTGCCCCTAAATTATAAAAAAAAAAGGATATGGTAAAAAATAAGTTTGGCTAGTTTTGTTTTTCTTCCTACTCCTAAGAAGTAGCATATACTACATGCTCTTTGAGGACACCAATCCCCTGTTGCTTTAACAGAGCTTCAACACTCACGTTCTATTGTGTCATGTAAAAAGTTTTGAGGGGGGCTTGATTAACAGGGTTTGACCATTTAGGACACATAGGCTCTCTGGTGCTAAACTTTCTAAACAGTTTGCTCTGAGAGTAGAAACACAAGGCTTTGTAATAACTCCTATTTCTTTAATCTGACAGATGTGGGAGCGAGGGGCTGTGTTTCACATTCACAGTTAGACTGGAAGGAGCTGTGCATTTTTCTTTCTTTCTTTTTTTAAATTAAAGTTTTTTTGTTACAAATAATCAACAGTTGTCTTAATGTTAAAGGTCACACATTGTGCAAATCAAATTGAAATTGAAATTAAGGAAGATAGACTGGATTTCTGTTTATAGAAATGTACTGACCTTGATTTACAGAAGGATCCATATATATGCTTCAAGTTCTTATCTTCTTGTAGGGTTCGTGTCCTGCTGTTGTTTTAACATAACCCTTCAAGTTTGAACAATAAAGTGGCAGACCGACAAATCTGATGAACTGGAGGGACAATAGTGAGGTGACGATACAGAGCACTAGTTGTTTTGGCGTTTCACTATTTGTGGTGAAAAAAACATTAGTAATTTCCAGTACACTTTTGTCATCCAATTACTGAAACAGGAAAATGTGTTTTTATTTTTTTTCCCATTTTTTTTCATATGGTTCAGCATTTGCAAACTTGATATTCTCATCTGTCAGACTGAACAATTACCAGTGGGATCCTACACAAATTAACCCCTGGTGCAAATAGAAGAATAAAACAGCATTTTGTGTTAGCTCTATGAATATACCAACAGTTAATTTTTTTACAAAGTTAGACAAGGATTGTGGGGCCTAGATAAGAGGTTGTCATGACAACAGCTGCTAACTGAATTGATAAAGGCTGAGTTCCAGTCCTGAACGCAAGTAGAGAGGTTTTACTTTCTGCTGAGAACACGTCATCTTGCATCTCCCAGCTTCACAAGCAGGTAAGGATTTGAGCTTAACTGTTTCCGAAGATGAAAATGGCCTTAAAATAGTTTTAAATGTAATAATAATTTTAACCTAGCTTTTGTTTACTTTTTAATGTTAAAATTAACAATTTGAATTTGTAACTCCTGAATTTGGGGAGCAACATTTTTTAGTATAGTATGTTATGGAGATTGTTTATGTATTATATATATATATATATATATATATATTATATATTATATATATAATATATATAATATATATATAGATATCATATATATATAGGGCAGTTAGAATGTTCATCAGGTCATTGAAAGCTGAATTTTACTTTTAGATCAGATTTGACAGATGGAATTCTAGCCGTATCAGTCCAGAGATGATAGATGTGATATCTTTTATTGGACTAACTAAACAATAATTAATCACACTCTTTGAAGACCTCAAAGGTCTCTTCTTCAGGTGAAATTTTAAGCAAACAGAAAATAAACATCCATTGATTCTGAATTGAGCAAAAAGGAATGAAGATTGTGTTTGATTACAGCACAGCACTTGTTTCAGTTTTTATTGGGAATTTGTATGGATAAGAAACATATTCATCTTATTAGACTGCAAATAAAAAATAACAAAAAAAAAAAAAACCCACCTTATGTACATATGTACTGTTTATAAAATTTGACTAGCATGAATACCTTTTGAATCAGCAATTCATGTTTTATATTTCACTTATTTTTATATTTTTTGTTTTAACTACTGTAATACCGACATTGATCACCTTTAAAAATGATTTAAAAAACGAACCATAACTTATCTTGCTGAAAATAATTATTATAGCTGAGGCTGAGACAGCCTAATATGTAAATAGTACTCTGATTACCTTTTTGTTAAGAACATTTAGGAAAAAAAAAAATCACTTTTTCATTTTTTTCTTTCTTTCACCAGTGTTCCAATTTAAAGAAATTTACTTATTGAATTAGTTATCACACTGTAATTTCCTTCCTCTAATGTAATGTAACTCATGGACTAATTAAATAAGGTAGTTTGTTAACAGTGCAATTAAAGGACCTGGTGTCATAACAGAAGTGCGCTCAAACAAATTGTCATCTATTTGTTCAAATTTTTAAATGTTAGAGTAATCTTACTTGTAAACAGATTACAAAATATGTGCTTTTCTAACGTTATTTCTGGAAGACACGTGATATTGGAAAGTACAGACTTGATGGGTTCAAATTATTTTAATTAAGCTTGCTTTTTCCCAACACTGGATACCTAATTACCCAAAGACAAACTAGAACTTAAGTAAAAAAAAAATCACATTATATATATTAACTCTAGCTTGTATTTGTTGTTTTTCAGGACAAATCATTTTCAAAATGTCAACAGAGTGTCTTATGACTCCAGAGGTTCCGGAAAACAGACTAAATGGCCAGGAACAGTTATGTAAGTACTGCAGTACTCTGCACATTGTAGACAATTCACAAACCTTGCTACACATCTAAGAGTCTGACTGCTGGAAACTGCAATCTGGAGACTGACATGTTGTTACACTTGGTGACAGATGGAGAGTCTAAGTGAAAATCAGTACTCTCTAACTCTGTAGGGGATCACGCGTGTGCTGACACTCAGAGTCCCTAAGCAAAACAGACGCACAGCCGAGAACTATAAACTCTCACTTATGGTTATCCACATTATAAGACTAAGTCTATTCAGTTGATCTAAACAGTTGTATATCTTAACAGTGCTACCATTTAAATATTAAAGAAAGGATCAAGCCGGCATTTGACTTATTTCTTAAGACAAAACTAATCTAAAGAGATTCACAGTCATTGTCTTTCGATCTGCCACCTTTACAAGTTACTCATGGTTAATGGCTGAATACTAATTGATTTAGGTACAGTAGGCTTATTGTGTTCACCAGTGTAGGAGTGTGCTGTACCGCTAGTTTTTATTTGCATACTGCTGGTAATTTGGTACACTTGTTGGTACTGGAATGTGGATAAATAGATTATTACGCCAGCTTCCTTGTCTCAAATCAGGAGCCTTTCCAGTAGGTCATTCATGGGAATTTAACTTAGAGATTTAATGATTGGAAGAGTGTTCTCCCATTATAACGAGGCAAACAAAGATAATGTGGGATTCATTTTATGCAATATGTGTGCAGCATATTTGCCAATTTAACATAATGATCCCAAAGTAAAAAAAAAAAATACATTAATATTTTAATGGATTCTATCGATTTTGGAGCATGATCTATTTCAAAGTAGCACAATCACACTCAGGAAATTTCAAACCATGTTTCGCTTCCAGTTCAGTAAGCACTACTTAATTTGAAGAGACCTAAATTACCACTTGTTGCGGGCAAAAGAATGAACATAATTTTCAGTAGTAGCATCACTGATTCTTGAAACCAAGATTAAATTGATGAAATCTGATGATGCTTTTGTTTCACAAAAATCATGGCTTTTCACATTATAGCACGAATATAAAAGTTTGTGTTCTGGAATGGCAGAGAAAAAAACAGACCAAAGCCATCGCAGAGCACACAGAGAATTATCTGCAGCAAGCATTATTCTTTTAAGAATATATTATACTAAATTTTGGCAAGCCTGCTTTGTCCCAGTTCTCAAGAATCATTCAGCTGTTATTTGTATAGGAAATTAATTAAACTTTTCATTGAGAGGGTGTTTCAGCGGAAGTTTGTAGGCAAAGAATGTTTTGACACCAAGAGGATGAAAGCTTCAGTGACCTCGCGAGCTTCAGAATTATATAAAAATTCCTAAGTACTTATGCATAAGCACAGCACTTAGCTAAGTGTTAAGTTATGATCACAGGTTATAAATTGTACTCCGGGTAATGAATGAAAGATGAACTGTTTTGCTCCATACAGCCGTTGAATAACATATTTCATCAAATGTACTGTAAAGCTAAATATTTAAAAAGTATGTCAGACACCCCTATATATCTGATATCCTCAATAACTTTGTGTTAATATCAAGTTTCATGACAATTGGATGATAAGTGGTTCTCCAGATATATGTAGAGATATGTGAAGTGTGGCATGATCTACGACTGCCTCCACTTTATCCCCTTCAAGTGATTGAATGAAAGACTATTTTAGAAAACAGTTGAATAGAAAGACAAAACAGGCGGGCACATTCAGAGCCCATTACTCAATTCATATTGACTTGACCCCTTTCCCCGTGGGAAAAAAAACAAAAAAAAACCTAAAGAGATAAATAATTCCCAATACAGCTGAGCAATGTCCATCCTTCCTGATTTATATCTATCACTGATTTGTTCTAAATACTTTAAACCCGCCCAACTACTGAGTGGCAACACATTCCTACATTTCTACTGGAGGATTGTGAGACACTTGTGAGATTTAAAACAAGGTGCTCTTGCTCATGAGATTTAAAGCTATATTACAGTACGATACAGGTACTATATGAATTTTGGAAAGTAAATGAAAACAATAATTTCTACAATATAGAAATATAATTTATATAAAACTAAAAAATAGCTAAAAAATAAGCACAGAAAAATGTAATTCATAAAAACTGAAAAACAGAAGTCCAGGCCTGAAACACTGATTTAAAGTGTAAGTGCTTTCTAACACAGCTGGAAACAGTGTAGACAGACTATTATTGAACATGCATCCATAACAATGCATTTTAATTAAGGATGTAGTAATTAAAATATCCATTTTACAATAATCCATATTGTAAATCCATTTTTTTTAATCAATTACTGCAATTATCATTTAGATGTACTTATTAGAAAAACAATGATTATTTAGATTCTCCTGTGTGCAAACACACCTCTTTATACATGTAGCCTACTGCATAAATACAGTTCAGCCCAGTTTATGCGTGTACGCGGGATGTCCACATGCATTCCAATCTATTAATTAACACACTCAGACACTGGGGGTATATGACAGATTTACTTCTGCAGTTACACAGCACCTGAAAAAGTCATGTTTGCAAACAAACCGTTTCACCTGAAGCGTCCTCACATTCTGGTGAAGTGTTTCTGACAAAAACTATATTTAAATTAACTTTGCCGAGCAGGAGGGAGCACTCCTCTGAGTTGCTCATCTACACCTAGAAACTAATG
Source organism: Polyodon spathula (assembly GCF_017654505.1). Classification (NCBI taxonomy): domain Eukaryota; kingdom Metazoa; phylum Chordata; class Actinopteri; order Acipenseriformes; family Polyodontidae; genus Polyodon; species Polyodon spathula. Next base: position 15,852,412 of record NC_054537.1, on the reverse strand, counting down.
ACAAAGATATAGCAACAATTACTGCTCCAGCTGAAGAGAATATACAGTAGGCTATGCTGTAGTTTTCAAGTCAGAGCTGTGTAACTTTGTCAGCTCATTCTTTGATCTGGGCTAAACAGATTCAGTTCTCTACACCAATCTTCATAACTCACATCCATTAGTGTGCTTTCTCCTTGCTGGGATGCCTCCAAGCACACAGTTCCTTTTTGTAATGCAAGGACTGGAACTAAACCCACATCAAGAACCTCATCATAACTACACTTTTGACAATATTAGAATTACGTTTACCTTTTTGTTATTGTCATTTTATTGATGAAAATCTCATTCTAGGGGTATTTAGTGGTAAGTATTATTGTATTTATAGCATTATAGTTAATCAGGAATTTGTAATTAATTCATTACAAGTTTTCAACAATTATAGAACAAAAGATTTAGGAGTGCATCATAATATTAAAGGCTTTCTTCTGCTTCAAAGGACTCAATATTTTTTTTTTTTTTTTTTTAATAAGGGCTTTCAGGGCTTTGAGTGCCATTTCACTTCAGACACCTTAATGAATTCAACCCAATTAAAAAAAAAAAAAAAAAAAAAACTAAACTAAACAAAACAGCCTTTAACCCTTCTAGACTGCGCTTTTTTGGATTCATATTCCTTTTAAAGTTGCTCGCTGTTTTCTTTTGAAATAATATTTGTAAGAATTCTAGAACTAGAATTCTAGAAATGGTATCAACGAATTGTACATTACTAAAGCAGTGCTCAGCATTTAGTAAGCAAGTATACACATATACATTAGAAAATGGCTAAACTAACGTATTTTATATTGATACTGTATCTGAAAATACATTTTCTTCCCTGATAATACTTTCTGACTATGGCACATTTTACAAATACTAGCTATAGCAGTGTGTGTATATATACATGTATGTATATATATATATATATATATATGTATGTGTATATTCAAATGACAATTTTTTTCCACATATCTACACTCCATACTCCAATCAGTTAAGTGGAAATCCTTACCGGCCTGATCTAGGCAGGGTCTTGGTGGTGCCATACACCTTCCACTTCTTAATAATCGTCTTGACTGCGCTCCAAGGGATATTCAAGGCCTTTGATATTTTTTAATACCCATCCCCTTATCTGTGCCTTTCAACAACTTTGTCCCAGAGTTCTTTTGAACGCGCCTTGGTGGTCATGGTGTCTTTGCTTTGAAATGCACTACGCAGCAGAGGGAACCTACAGGAACTACTGAATTTATCCTGAAATCATGTGACTCACTACAATTTAACACACGTGGAGGCCACTTAACTTGGTGTGTGATTTTGAAGGCGATTGGTTACACCTGAGCTAATTTAGGATTGCTATTACAAGGGGGGTGGACACTTATCAAACCAAGCTATTTCAGTTTTTTTTTTTAATTCATTTTCTACAAATTTCTAGAATATTTTTTTCACTTGGAAGTTGTGGGGTAGGATATATAGATAAATGAAAAAAAAAAAACAATTTTAATGCATTTTAATTCCAGGCTATAAGACAACAAAAGGTGAATATTTTGAAAGGGGGTGTAGACTTTCTATAGGCACTGTGTGTGTGTGTGTGTGTGTGTGTGTGTGTGTGTGTGTGTGTGTGTGTGTGTGTGTCTATCTATCTATCTATCTATCTATCTATCTATATAGATATATATATGTGTGTGTGTGTGTGTGTGTGTGTTTGTCATAAACATTGCCATAAATATTGGTGCGATAGCCATCTGAAATGTCATTGTGTCAAATAGTTTGGTTTGTATCAGATGGAAGGGACATCATATTAAGACAAGAAAATACAAACACTACAAGGTGGAGCTTGACCCAATCATGTCTAATTGTATTCAGTGTGTCTGCAAGAAAGATGGGGAGGAATATCAGCTTCATTCTTTCGTGGCAAAACCACTTGTGGGATGCCACACTGACCTCTCATAGGATATCAGCTTGTACAACACACTATACAATATACTATACAATATATATATTACATCAGTAAAATTCTCCCTACACGTATTCACAGTTTCACACGTGGCACTTTGATGATGTTGATGGCAATTTGTCATGCTTTACCAATATAATTCAACATACTTCCTCCATGTTTATCTTTGTATAGACATTTTACTTTATGGATTGGAAAAACCTTGCAGAAGAGGAAACTTGCATCAGGTCATGTTACAAATACTTGGTTGCTGTGGATTTTGGATGGGCTGATGTGTATATCAGATGCTTTCACTTAGTATCATGGAAGAGGAAATAGACGTTCTTACCTTCGTATTTACTTCTAGATTTCAATAATAATTGTTCTTCTTACAGATTCAAAACTTTCAGAAAAACTGATCGAGGACTGCAAGATGGATGCAGAACAAAAACAGGATAAGTGCCCCCCAGAAGCACAGGGACCTGAACAGGAGCAGAAAAAACCCCGGAGAAAAGACACGCCAGTGCTTTATATCCATCCTGTTATTCCAGGTAAGAGCTACTGTAGGCATTTCTGGCTACTCACGACACCCTCTGGTAGCCTTGGGTGAGAACATCTTGTATAGAACAACACTTTACAGCACTTTACCTTTGCTGTTTATAAAGGAGAATTACAACTCATCACCTGAACTGTATTCATGTGGTTCTCTTGTTGTGGGTCAGTAATAGCTGAAACCAGTGAATCTAAATGTACCTGACCTATGCTAGTAGACAAATAGAGCAGTTCTGGGAAGTACAGAATATGCTACTATTTATTGCACATCATTTCTTATTCAAAAATCAATTGAAATATCTATATATTTATATTTGATTATGTAGAGAGCTGGACGGAGATATGTTAAATAAATTGGTTATCTTGAGTGTTTAGTTTTGTTTCTGAATTCTGTTTTTTTTAGGAGGGCAGGAGGAGATACAGTCTCCCTTCTGAAGCCCTTCTGTTAATAATACTGCAGACCCCTGTGAGTGAAATGAAATAATGGGTTATGGGTTTATCACACCCAGAATCTTTTGAGAACTCCAATTTTGTCAGAGCCCATCTTCCTAGCTGAGCAAGATGGCATCCCTTTTCAAGTAGACCAATGATTCAACTAACAACAGAGATACAGTCTCACCATTCGTCAAACTTTTCTGTTTTTTTGTTGTTGTTGTTGTTGATGTTGTTCTTCAAGGAGTTAAACTGATGAAAGAAGAAAACCAAGCAATTTTTATGGAAGATGAAGAAAAGGAATGGAAGAATTAGCTGTCCTGTTGTATCTTAAGAAATTGGATGATTGTCAGGGATTTCGAGAGTGGTAGGAGTTCTGAAGTGTGCTGTCTCATGGGTTTGTTTTTTTACACACTTTCTCTTTGAGTGTCCATATGAATTGCAAACAACAGCTGTACGTGTGACAAGAAGTGTTGTTTTTTTTTGTAATGGTCTATATGTGTTATGCCCTATGTAACGAAACAGACAATTTCGCTTTTGGATAGAAAGTAGAACCTCATTTCACATACTACAAAAATGCGATAGTGAAAAACTATTTGTTTTGTTGTCAAGGCTGTCAAAAACCACCCTATAGGCACATGTTTTTTTTTTTTTTTTTTTTTTTTTTTATCTTCGATGAATATATAGTACATAGATTTACTGGCCAGGCCCATCCCATAGGGAAGCACCTCCACTTGTGATATTTATTATATTTATAGAAAGAAACATAGAGCTATTTAAATATTGGTACCATTTAAAGTAATTGAATTACCTGTGCCTTTTACCTGTGCTATTGAGTACTTGTTGTTTCCTCTTATCCATCAACTTCAGTATTAGCAGAAGAAATAACTTTCCCTATGAATACATTTTCATTATAGTACTGCTGTCCTGAAAGTGACTTTTTAAAAGGTACTGGATCAAATAACAAAACAAATAAAAACTGTGGTAAAGATAACTGATGTTTTTTGGCATTGGTCGCCCTTCACTGTATAAGCATTTCTGTCATCATGGTAAACATTTTCTATTACCAGCAATATATATATATATATATATATATATATATATATATATATATATATATATATATATATATATATATAATTTTTTTTTCTTAGCAAAAGTTTTGCTTTTGTGGATGAGGATAAAAGTTACTAGAAAAAGATGTCAACAATTATTTATTTCAGCATTGAAAAAATATTCATATTCATAGGTGATCATTCTTAGAAAGTATAACAGGGTTAGACATAGGAGGATTACTGTCATTACCAATACGTCAATATGAGAAAAAATTAAAGAGCTATCTGAAGACCTTATGGAGAAAATTATTTTATTGTTGTAAAGCTGGAGAAGGTTACAATAAGATTCACCAGCTTTTGAGTATCCCAGTTTCAACTATTGTTTATCAAGTTTTGTGGAGTGATGAAACAGAAATTGAGGTATTTGGTCATGCTGATAGTTTTACGTTTGGAGAAAGTCTGGTGAGGCGCACATATAAAAAAACACCATACCTACTGTCAAGCATGTAGGTAGTAATATCCTTCTATAGGGCTGTTTTTCCTCTAATGGCACAATAAATTTAGTTCAAATACATGGTAAAATGGATTCCACAGCTTACCAAAAAGATATTGGTCAATCATCTGAAACCTTCCGCTACAAAACTTGGTTTAAAGCACAACTGGACTTTCCAACTCAACAACGATCCAAAGCACACATGAAAATTTACTTCAGAATGGCTAAAGAAGAAAAAAAATAAGGTTCTGGAATGGCCTAGTCAAAGTCCCAATCTAAATCCAATTAACAATCTTTGGTATGAGTTGAAGAAGGCTGTGCACAAGAAAAGTCCTCTGAATTTCAATGAACGGGAACAAGTTTGTATTGAAGAATGGTCATAAATCACTAAAGAATCATGCCAAAAGCTCATAGAAAAATACCCTAATCATTTAAAAGAAGTTATTGCTAAAGGTACTTCAACTAGCTGATAATTTCATTATTGTTGTCAGGGTATGAATACTGAAATAAATAATTGTAGACATCTATTTCTTGTAACTTTTTTCCTCATCCGCAAAAGCAAAACTTTTGCTGCAAAAGATTTTTCCTATAATTTGTTTTTTGAGAAATTTCTAGAAATTATACATTTTCATTGGAGTATGTAAACTTTTATCCATTTAATGTTTCTTATTGATAACGTGTTTAAAGAGTAAGTAGTGGGGATCTGAAAAATACAGTGTTACACGTCTCCACGTAATGCTACAACTGTAGAATTGAACAAAATAATTGAATATCAGGGCTATCACATTGATACTGTAGACATTTTATTTTCTTTCAAAATAGTCAATTTTATAACCATGCACACTGCAAGGTGTGTGTATTTTCACAGCAGTGCACAACTTGCTGTGTCTTACTGCTTAATTACATTGTTTTTAATTCCTGTTGAAACTTATGATAGTTTTCAAATATTTTGTTTAAATGTTAGACATGGTATTGTGGTGGATCCCTCTTGTTTACCTTTTCATAGCTCTTTTATAATTGTTTAATTGTTAAAAAAAAAAGATTGTTTGGGCAGGAACATCTATACAAAATATTTAGAGCAATGCATGGCCTCCATATTCACTTTATACAAGTTAAACAATGACAGTTATAGGTATTTGTTTAAAGAAGCTACTGTATTTATTTCAAGGAATGGCTACTATAAAAAGTTGAATTAATGAATTTAATAAATATTTAATACAATTGTAGTAGTGGAGGTATTATGCAATAAAACTATTCAGGAAAAAGTATTCATGTACAGTATGTTTAATAATATATGTTTTTTCATCAATTCAAATAAACTACTGCATATGACTTCAACACAATAATTAAGCAAGACTAAAAATATTCTCTGTCTGGTAGACAAAGTCCAACAAAGCTATATTCAAAAACATTGATAAAGAGTGTGAAGTGCATAGAAGCTATTTATTTTTTAAAGGGACTTTAACTATGCAAAGTCTTTGCACATCCCCAGTGCAAAGATGAACATTATTGTCTTAAAATCGATATAGCCCCATGTTCACTACAGTTCCTAAAGACAAAAGAGCATTTTATCTTTCAGTTTTGATAAACAGTGAAGGTACTTCCCAAACTTCAAAGTTTCCCCTAACTTTCTTCACCGTTTACAACCCCGGAGAGATATATGCTGCAGCTTCTTCATTTTACCCCTCTGGTCCAGGTTCTTGCTGTTAATCAAGTGCTCTTCAGCCTTCTTCTGCACGGATGAAAGGTACGAGTTTGCACAATAGCTGGGTCTCTTGAAGTATCTTATCAAATCATATGCTGGATGCCTCACTGGAAGGGAATAAATAACATGATCACAGTTAACAATACTTCTTAATAACCCTTTGATTTAACGTGAGGATACCTCTGCCTCTTTAGAATGAAGCCCTCTTTTCTGTCTAATATTCTGTGCCGGAAATGCTTTGTGAAGGTTTCCCCTGCATATACCGTACAGTATCTTACAGTCAGTGGGATATTTGAGGTTAATGCTTTCTAGTTACATTTCATTTTCCAATCAGGCAGAAAAGTGGGGATTTGCTTTAAAAAAAAAAAAAAAAAAAAAAACCAATAAAAGCCCACCCACTAATTTGTGCTGTAGTTTAGTAACACACGCGCACACACACACACATACACCAATCAAAACCTCACACCAGTACCTTAAAAAAACCTTAATTGCAATTAAAGGATATTCCTTATGAAATCTTATGTAAATATACTTTAAATATAGCATACCTCTTCCAGCCATTATTATAACAAAACATTATTTAACATTATTATAATTCCCATGAAGTTCTGAATCTTGAAATTATATCAGCTGCTTATTTGCAATAGCTTAATGTAAGCACGCCAGTACAAAAAACTAAAAACTAAAATCAAAACAATTTGTTCATGAAATATTTTTGGTTGAATGTAGTAGCAATAATACCAGGAGTGTCCAATCACAGTCCAGGAAGACTACTCCACTCCAGGTTTAACAGGTACAATTATATAATGAACTACTTCAGGGTCTGGGTGGAGTTATTTGTTCAGTTAAACAGTTTAGAACAAGGTTGGAACGAAGACCAGGAGCGGACTAGCCAACTTTGACCATCAAATAAACAATATGCTTTTAATGTTTATTGTTGCAACAGTACAATAATGAGACATTGTAACAGGAACATCTTTTCTACACATTTTTATTTAATAGAAATTAAAATAGTGAGGAATATAACATTACATAAAACATTCAGAACACAGGTAAAATTAAAACAACGCTACCTTGAAAAAAAATAAGTGACCAAAATGCATATATGAAACCAAAACAACATGTTTTAGGAACTTGTACGGTTCAAAGAATGTGAATGACTCTTATAAAAGGGTATATATATATATATATATATATATATATATATATATATATATATATATATATATATTAGTGCCCCCAAAGCTAAAGAAATGAAAAAGGATTTTTATGAAGTAGACAAAAATAAAAATGTTTATAACAAAAATTAAAACTATTACAGCCGAGCTTCACAATAGGAATGACTTGATAAGCAAACTAGATCACATTTGTTCATAGAATATTTTATGATAATGTCCAGTAGGCCTATATCAAATCAGCTAACCTGTTATGAAGTAGTATCAGGTAGGTATAACATAAAAATAATCTTTTCATGGTATTAAAACAATGTATTAAGCAGGTTAAAAACGCAATGACAACTACCACTAAATATTTCACATATATTTAGAACTAGCAGGAGACAGACAGACTGTTTAAGGGATAGCAGAACTTGAGATGTAATTTTAAGGTCTTCACATTTCTTTAACTATCAACATCTACTATCGTACACAGAACTAAGCAGTTGTTTTTGTGGTTTTTTGAAATATTGACATGTTGATGAATTTGGCACTTTGTCAAACTGCTGGAATTTACCAAACACTGACATATTGCTAGAGTAAGCATAACAATCAGACGAAAGGAAAACAAAACGGATAATTTACTGAGGCAGTCAGAATGCTACGACTTGCGATGTATACACTGAAGAATCCTGAATTTCAAAACCACTTCCCTCAATCCGCAAACCTGTTTTTTGCGTATGCATGAGATAGTGCTGAACACAACACTTTAATAAGAAATTGTCTAAGTATGGTTTTAGAGTTGAAGCAATGCAAAATGTGAAAAAGCTATCAACATTATAAGTTTCTGACATATTTAAATTGTCATTCGTAAAAAGATGTTGCTATGACAACTGATTCACATGACTCCACAAGATGAACAGAACTGTGAGTGTGAGTGACATGTCATAGCTCACACTTTGTGTTGCGCTTTTGGGAATGTGGTCCTCTATAGAGGTTATATAAGTCATATACACAGAAGCATTGATATTTTTTGTAATCAAACTATGTTTTAGTAGTTACTAAAAGTTATTTTTTATACTTTGTATAACGCAAAAAGTATGCTCCTGGGAAAATGCCCGCATAGGTAATGCAAGAACACATCCAGTTATGCTGAGATATATGAACAGATCTGAAGCCTGTGAATTTCAGAATAACGGCAAACGCTGTCGATTTTTCCAACTTGCTCTATAAACGCTGCGGCCCTACAGTATGCCCGGGTCATTGTGATAGTCATGCTTCAATCGTTATGTCAGTGTCAATGTTTTGAATGCTATATTAACTGTATCACAAAAACAGCTTTTGGAAGAATATGGAAAAGGTTACATTTATGGCTTTTTGTAATTAAAGATACTCCCCTACCCCTTTCACCTGTAGTATTTACTAACGCAAGGGGTTATGATGGGCACTTGGGGTAAATGGAAGGTGTCTTGGAGTGTGAGCTGTTCAGCAACCCCAAAGTAACTAGGTTACTGTACTTTAAGTAGGTTTTGATAAGCATTTTATCTAATAAAGCATTTAATGTTCTCTTTGAAACAGTCAAGTTCGCTATAAACACATAAAGACACCCATGGAGACTTCTCTTTGAAAAGTTTCATCTTTGTTTTAGTACTTATACAGTATGTGTTTCAAACGTACTTCATATCTGAGTTCCTGACTACAATACCTATATATTAAGAGATGTATAATACCAAAGAAATGGTGAGCTGATGAAGATATTAGACAATATCAAATATAGATAACTAAAACAAAAACTGACTGAGCAAACAACATTGCATTGTTTAATCATAGTCAGGTTTATGTATGTAACAAATCACAAAGAAATTGGAAACAGATTATATGTATATTTCACCAAAAGCTATTATAAGCCCCAATCTACAGAAAAATACAGCTTTAATATTTCTCATAGCTAATTACTCAGTGCATGGTCAAGGCAACATTTGTCAGTAAATACACAGTGATTTCACCGAATTATCTATTCAAGATCCAGTAGCTATATATAATTAGAGTACTCTTGTGGCAAGCCACTAGTAAAATATTAAACACCTTTAAAAAAGGAGCAAATAAATATGCAAGAAATCACAAACACATTGCACAAAATCTGAGTGACTTGCTCAGTTTTGAAAGTAGCACTATATCAACAAAGCTTTAACTTCTCAGTTATTTAAGCTTTTTCAAAGTCTGTTCCTCAGATGTTCACAAAACTCTTCAACTGGAATTTCAACTGTTAGTCTGCAACAGTTTAATGAATATATGTATTCATAAAACGCTATTTTGAAAAACATTATAAGCTAAAGCTATGTGGTTACTTTTATAAGCAATGTATTTTGTTGCAGTAAAAGAAATTCAAATATACCAGTGCTAACTAAACAACTTAAAATGTATCTAAAAATATAGTCTCAAATGAAATTGCTTTGTGAAAATAAAGGGTCCTGTAATACACACAGACACTAAAGGACTAGCAATGCCCTTTTAAGACAGCAGCATTGTAAACATTGTTATTTATTATTTATAAGTGAACAGTAAAAAGCCCAACAATCTTATATTAAATAACTGTTATGACTGTGACTGACAACTTCAGAAAGCATATTATTGACTTTACCAATGGCATTTAAAAAAAAAAAAAAAAGACACTGAAACTATTGCAACACCTCAAAGCTGTCGGACAATCTACTAAGCAGGCTGACATGCGTGTCTATTACTTTGTCATGTCATCGTAGTGTAAGGTTATTATTTCTGCATATATCATTTATATGTATAGCACAATGTATTCCACTTGTTCTATGGGGATCTATATAAGCAATACAAAGCAGAAATGGTTTAATTTCTTGAAAAACACCACATCTGTTTAATGGAAATTATTTCCAACACTGTTGAGAGGTGACAACAGCAAGTGCATACAGAAGCAGACAAGTAAACATGTGGCCTTTCAAACTAATTAATTGGAAGCAGTGCTTTGAATTGCAAATAGAGTGCAGATTTTCTTTTGAAAGAATCTGTTAAATTATAAGCTTCTGTTTTGTTTTCTCTGGTTTAAAAATGGTATTTTGTCTAAAGTCTAATTTATCATGGACAGCAGTGGTAACAGTCCACTTATTCACTGCTCTCAGACCATTAGAGGTTTTGGAGAGACATTGTAAATGTCAGTGCACTACTTGTAAATGGGGTACACATGTTGATCTGGTTATCACTTAAGCAAGTCTGTGTACACACTTTTAGACCCTGTAGGAGAACACATTGTGATGACATCAAAGGACAAAAAGTAAAAACAATGTTACGGAATTATTTTGTTGGCTCCAATCAGTTTAACTGGAGAGAAAATATTAGCCACAGTTTCATTACATTTATCTTGCGCCCAGTTTAAGTAAATCCACCCCTAGGTCTAGGGCCTTGGCAATAGAACAACAATCCAACAAATAAATAAGTGTGTGTGTGTGTGTGTATATATATATATGTATATATATATATATATATATATATATATATATATATATATATATATACACACACACACACACACACACACACACACACACTGTGCCTTGCAAAAGTATTCAGACCCCTGACCAATTCTCTCATATTACCGAATTACAAATGGTACATTGAAATTTCGTTCTGTTTGATATTTTATTTTTAAACACTGAAACTCAGAATCAATTATTGTAAGGTGACATTGGTTTTATGTTGGGAAAAATATTTAAGAAAAATAAAAAACTGAAATATCTTGCTTGCATAAGTATTCAACCCCTGTGCTGTGGAAGCTCCCAGTTTGCACCGATGAAAGAAATTGCCCTAACGAGGACACAATTACCTTACCATTGGCCTCCACCTGTGAACCATTAAAGTTGCTGTCACATTTTCTGGATAAAAACCCCACTGTTGAAGGATCATTGGTAAGGCTGTGAATCTGAAGGAAAATGAAGACCAAAGAGCATTCTACAGAAGTTAGAGATAAAGTAATACAAATGCATAGATTAGGGAAAGGGTACAAAATAATATCCAAGTGTTTGAATATCCCAGTGAGCACAGTTGGATCAATAATCAGGAAGTGGAAGCTGCATCACACCACCCAGGCACTGCCAAGAAAAGGCCGTCCCTCAAAACTCAGCGCTCAAACAAGAAGGAGACTTGTGAGAGAAGCCACAGAGAGGCCAACAATCACTTTGAAGGAGCTACAGAGTTCAGTGGCTGGGAGTGGAGTAATGGTGCACCAGTCAACCATATCAAGAGCTCTGCATAACACTGGCCTGTATGGGAGGGTGGCAAGAAAGAAGCCGTTACTCAAAAAGTACTATCTGAAAGCACGTCTGGAGTTTGCCAGAAAGCATGAGAGTGACCCAGCTTCGATGTGGGAAAAAGGTTTTGTGGTCAGATGAGACCAAGATAGAGCTTTTTGGCCAAAACTCAAAGCGCTATGTGTGGCGCAAACCTAACATTGCACATGCATCAAGACACACCATCCCTACAGTGAAGTATGGTGGTGGCAGCATCATGCTGTGTGGATGCTTCTCATCATCAGGGACTGGGCATCTTGTTACAACTGAAGGAAGAATGGATGGAGCAAAAAACAGGAAAATACTGCAAGAGAATCTGCTCCAGTCTGCTAAAAAACTGAAGCTTGGGAGGAAATTCACCTTTCAGCAGAACAATGATCCCAAGCACAAGGCCAAAGCAACATTGGAGTGGCTCAAGAACAAAAAGGTGAATGTCCTACAGTGGCCCAGTCAAAATCCTGATCTCAATCTCATTGAGAATCTGTGGCACTATTTGAAAATTGCAGTCCACAAGCGTCGTCCACCCATTCTGAACAACCTGGAGCAAATCTGCCAAAAGAATGGGCCAAAATCACTCCGACACTGCGTGCAAAGCTGGTACATACTTACCCCAAAAGACTTAAAGCTGTTACTGCAGCGAAAGGTGGCTCTACCAAATATTAATGTGTAGGGGTTGAATGGTTATGCAAGCAAAATATTTCAGTTTTTTATTTTTCGTTAAAATATTTCCCAACATAAAACCAATGTCACCTTACAATAATTGATTTTGAGTTTAAGTGTTTTAAAAAAAAATATTGAACAAAACGAAATTTCAATGCACCATTTGTAATTCAGTAATATGAGGGGTCTGAATACTTTTGCAAGGCACTGTGTGTATATATATATATAGTTGTCATCAAGAGTTTACACACTCCAATGAAAACAAGAATTATAGGAACAATCTTTTGCAGCAAAAGTTTTGTATTTGCGGATGAGGATAAAAGTTACAGGAAATAAATGACTACAATTATTTATTCCAGCAATTTTTTTTGAAAAACTCAAAAAAAATGCTAATTCAAAAGTATTCATACCTGAGAAAGAAAATGAAATTAATAGCTAACTGAGGCACCTTAGCAATAATAAACTCTTTTAAACGATTAGGATATTTCTCAATGAGCTTCAATGCAAAATTGTTCCAGTTATTACCACCTCCATGCACCTCTGTGTTCTTTTCTTTGTACCAGACATTCTCCAAATGTAACGACTATCAGTGTGACCAAGTAGCTCGATTTTTGTTTCATCACTCCACAAAATCTTTGACCAGAACTCATATCCATCATTCAAAATGTTGTTTTGCAAACTTTAAACGATTGTCCTTGTGACCTTATCTTAAGGGTGGCTTTTTCCATGGCCTACAACCATGGAGACCTTCACCATGCAAAACTCAACCTATGGTTGAAATGGAAACCCCTTCTTTCTTCCAGACTGAGGGAGCGTTCTGACAATACCATGAGTCTTGTACTTCTTGATAATAGAAATAGTAGTTGAAATAGGAATACTCAGATGCTTGGAAATCATCTTGTATCCTTCTCCAGCTTTGACAATAAATCATTTTCTGCCTAAGGTCTTTTTCCCATATTTACTTATTAGTAATGACAGCAATAATCCTGGGCCTAATCCTTTCATACTCTCTAAGAATGTTCACCTACAATCCAGCATTTTCTAGACTTTTCTAGAATTAGGTTCTGCATTATCATATTGAAATTTCTAGCACCTTCTAGACAATACTATTATAACATCAAATGGTATGAATATTTTTTAATTAGAATTTTGCAAAAAAAAAAAAAAAAAATTGCTGAAATAAATAATTGTAGACATCTATTTACTTGTAACCTTTTTTTTCCTCATCCACAATAGCAAAACTTTTGCTACAAAATATTTTTCCTAAAATTCTTTGTTTCCGAGACATTTCTATTGGGGTCTATAAACTTTTGTATACATATATATATATATATATATATATATATATATATATATATATAATTATATATATATATACATATATATATATATATATATATATAAGTATCCACCCCCCCCTTGGACTTTTCTACATTTTATTGTGTTACAAAATGAAATCAAAATGTATTTAATTAGGAGTTTTTGCCACTGATCAACACAAAAAAAGTCCATAATGTCAAAGTGAAAAATAAAATCTACAAATTGTTCTAAATTGCAAATATAAAACAGAAAATAACTGATTGCATAAGTATTCACCCCCTTTGCTATGACACACCTAAATAAGCTCTGGTGCAACCAGTTGTCTTTAGAAGTCACATAATTAGTCGAATGGAGACCACCTGTGTTCAATTAAGGTGTTTCACGTGATTTGAGGTTAAATACACCTGTCTCTGGGAGGTCCCACAGTTGGTTAGTACATTTCCTAACAAAAACTACATCATGAAGACGAAGGAACATTCAAAGCAAATCCGGAATAAGGTTTTTCAAAAGCATCAATCAGGGGTAGGATATAAGAACATTTCCAAGGCATTGAATATCCCCCAGAGCACAGTAAAGTCCATTATTAAGAAATGGGGAGAATATGGCACAATTGTGAATCTGTCTAGAACAGGCTGTCCTCAAAAACTGAGTATCCTGGCGAGAAGGGCACTAGTCAGGGAGGCCACCAAGAGGCCTACCGCAACTCTCAAGGAGTTACAGTGTTCCATGGCTGAGCTGGGAGACACTGTGCATACGGCAACAATAGCCCTGGTACTTCACAAAACTGGCCTTTAGGGGAGAGTGGCAAAAAGAAAGCCATTGTTGAAAAAAATTCACATCAAATCTCGGCTAGAGTTTTGCAGAAGGCAAGTGGGAGACTCCGAGACCAAGTGGAAGAAGATTCTATGGTCTGATGAGACGTTTGGCACAAGCCTAACACCGCACATCATACTGAGAACACTGTGAAGCATGGTGGTGGCACAATCATGCTATGGGGATATTTCTCTGTGTCAGGGCCTGGAAAGCCTGTGAAGATAGAGGGCAAAATGGATGCAGCAAAGTACAATAAAGACTCATTTTCCAGCAGGACAATGACCCCAAATGTACAGCCAAAGCCACACTGGAGTGGCTTAAAAACTAAAAGGTCAATGTCCTGGAGTGGCCCAGTCAAAGCCCGGACCTCAATTCAATTGAGAATATGTGGTAAGAGTTGAAAATTGCTGTTCACCAAAGGTCCCCATCCAACTTGATGGAGCATGAGCAATTTTGCAAAGAAGAATGGACAAAAATTGTAGTTTCCAGATGTGCAAAGCTGGTAGAGACTTACCCAAATAGACTCATGGCTATAATTGCTGCCAAAGGTGCCTCTACCAAATATTGGGTCAAGGGGGTGGATACTTATGCAAGCAATTATTTTCTGTTTTGTATTTGTAATTAATTTAGAACAATTTGTAGGTTTTATTTTTCACTTTGACATTATGGACTTTTTTTGTGTTGATCAGTGTAAAAAGTTGTAACACAATAAAATGTGGAAAAGTCCAGGGGTGGTGAATCCTTCTGAGAGCCACTGCATATATATATATAATATATATATCGGGTATATCTATATATATATAATATCTATATATATATATATATATATCTATATATATATATATCTATCATTAAAGTCTTAAAAGTCTTACTTCCTTGTTCTACTGGTCAAAGTGCTTTTTTAGCCCTGATTTCTCCCTCTCTCTCCTGCCATACTCTTAAGCCATTTTACTAGAATCATAATTAATATTCTTGATAAGCATAGAAATGACTAAAAATGTATTGGCCAGCAATAAAGATTGACATACATGGCAGCATAGAAGCAGACTGATATTTATTTCCTGAAAGAAAACCTGTACACTTTTTGCAAGATTTGGAAGCAGGCCAGAATGCATCTGTGTTTGGGTAGTGATTGGATTTTCTTCAGTTTTAGTTTATATGTTTTAGTTTTTAGTTTTAGTTTATAAACATCTTGATTTTTCTTTTAGCTTGCCTTTGTGTTTTAGATATATCCTAATACCTTTTAGTGAACCCAATAATACCCCCCCATTTCTGGGGATGTTAAATATAACTCAATGAATTTTTTTTTTTAAAAGACTCTTCTCTACTGAGCTAATGCATTCATATATATGGAGTGTATTCCAAAAAATGGCTTAAGATACTGTAACTTCATTATTTTAATCAACACTAAATCTAGCCTATTCTCTCATCAGGTGTTGATCATTTCAAATGTTTGGTGAAGCAACCTAACGCTAATCATAAATTATTTTATGACTGCATTGCTCAATTTCACATCAGTGTTCAAAACTTTGTGCCAATTCTACTGGAGGATTCCACACCTTTCTTATTTCAAGGAATTGTTCTAAGTGCTTCTCACAAGGCCAATAGCTGTGTCGCTCCTGCCTTTGTTCCTGGTCCAGGGATCTTTGTAACCACTAAGGGTTACCTAAGTATGCATGGGGCAGGTTTTGGATTACTTTGCAATTGAGCGCTGTTTGAGAAAGAGTTAGACTGGTCAGTTCAAGCCGCTGCAGATCTGTAGTTCCATGGTTTTTAGGGAAGCAGTAATGAGTCAAAATTCTCTTCGTCTGTGCAAAAAACTCAGTCATTGGATTAGGAAATGGAAAACAAAGAAAAAAGTATACATGTCCTGTGGGAAGAGTACTGGATCACTGTACAAAGCCCTTCCCTGGAAAGCAGTTCTTGTTGAAGAATGGAGAGCCTCAGCTAAAAGGGTGGGGTTAGTTTGCATCAGCAGAAGCAGAAGCATCAGAATCAAGATCATTCTTCTTCTTCCCTTCTGCATCTGGAAGAAAAAGAAACAGTGGCTGGTCAGTTCAAGTTCCAGAAAGGGGGTGGGGGGGTGGGGGCTAAATGGCTAGGAGGGGAAAAAGATGCACTTTATTATGTTACACCAGTAGGAAATGAGTAATGACTTCTAACGTTCCCTTTTTCTCCTAATATTACTGATGATGTCATGAATTACTATAAACTATACAAGGACCATGTGAAGAGTAGGAGTAGGTACTGTAAAGGTGGCCACAGTAATGAATAGATAGTAAAATGTAGTAGTGTGTGTATATACCTAGCATTGCCTATGTATTTACCTTAATCTGATCACCTTTATTAATTAAAGCAATGCTTCCCACATACATAATCTTTCTTTTGGGTATAATGAGAGTATTGCCAGTTATTACAGTGCTTTGACCATCAGAATGGCTTCTTCCTCACATATTTACTGATTTAGCCAGGTTTGTTTATAAGTGATTGACTTTTTTACATGTTGGGGAAATGTAACTTTTATACTGTACTGTTGCTAGCATATTTCAGTTCAAAACATTTACCAGTTAATGGATATTTATTGGTAGAGATAACAGAGTGACCAGCTCCACTAAATCATACCTTTTTAGGAATGCTTTGTTAAATGAAAATTACAAACTAACATACAGGAACATGAAAGTAAAGCATTGCGATGTCAATAAAAGGTCTATCCTTTAAAATACTGCATTATCAGTGGTTCCACAGGAACAAAACATTCTGGAAAGAAAGTGTATAATATTAGCAAGCTTTGATTGAACAATTCTAACATAGAAACAAACAAAAAAAAGAAAATCGTAATTGGAATACACTAGATAGATACAATCTAGGGTGTTAGGAAAGCATGTTGCTTGTTGGTAAGATACTGGGTACAGTGTAGGGGATTGGTGGTTAAAATGTGGTTTGGTAGCTGCTGTAGTGGTTTCTCTGTGTGACTGCAATCAATGTCATCAGTGCAAACACAAGGGATCTCAAGCTTCCAAAGTCTTGTAAGTAAAAGATTTAAACAAAATGCATATAACTGGAGTGATATGTGTCAAGTTATTAAACTCTCCCAAGCTGCATTATTGCAGAGGAAGAACTTTCAATGATTACAACTACAACTTGTAAGAGTCTGTCTAAGAGTTTTTCTTGGTTTCTAAAAAATGCTACTTGCACCCATGGTGTTAATTATACACACAATAACTGATACAGTATTAAATACATTTGAATAGTCTTAGGAACAGAAATTAAATTAAATAAAAGTGGTACTTTGCTTTTTGCAGTAT
Source organism: Polyodon spathula (assembly GCF_017654505.1). Classification (NCBI taxonomy): domain Eukaryota; kingdom Metazoa; phylum Chordata; class Actinopteri; order Acipenseriformes; family Polyodontidae; genus Polyodon; species Polyodon spathula. Next base: position 15,834,665 of record NC_054537.1, on the reverse strand, counting down.
TAACATCAAAATAATTAACGAAAAATGTCCTTCCCAAAAGTACAGTGTGGAGTGCAGCCGGACAACAGCAGTATTGTCCCTGTAGAGATGATTTAGAACAAGATTTGTAAAGTTTACCATCTGTTTTCTTTTTTTCATTTTCTTCTTTTGACTGATCCTGTTCAGATGAGTTACTTTCATCTTTCATTTCCCCTAAAATGAAACAGATGCCAAGGAAATGGTTGGTTAAGTGTTATCGTTTTTCCCCCAGACCTGTAAATAAAACAAACAAAGAAACACCAAAGAGAAATGGTGAAGTCAGAAGCAAAATGCTTCATATTCCCCTTAGCCCTTTCAAGAATTAGAGACAGAAAATGGTGTCTTCCTAGAGAGAAGTTGTCTGCGTTCACCTGTGATTGGAAGGTTTGATTTGGTTTCAGTTCAAGATATATATTTCTATTAGTTGATTTTCAAAACCATATTTGCTTCAGACCCATACTTGTAAAGTAAACATTTCGGTACCAGTAGTATAAGCTTTCAGCTCCCTGTTCAAACAACTGTGTGAAAAGGTGTGCGTGTGTGTGTGTGTGTGTGTGTGTGTGTGTGGGGGGGGGGGGGGGGGGGGGGTGCCACATGTCTTGCCACAGAAGGTTCATAAATCTGCCTGAACCACCCCCTGCACCATGGCAGAAACAGGGTGAAACATTTTTTACTCATATGTTTGCTGTAAAGGTGCTGTGCTTGGCTACTTATGATTTAATTCAAAGTTAGTCAATACAATATATTGTTTTTCCAGTTGAGACAGTAGTTAGAAGCATGATCTATATTCAGTTTCTGATGACAATTATGAATCTGTTTATTAGTTACGAAATTATGCTGTTTTTCATTTAGAAAGCTGTGTGTATATGTGCACACAATTCAAACATTTCTAGTGTGCATAATGGTTCCTTCATTAATAGTATCAAATACCACTGTAGTTGTTTCTCTTACCATAGACAAATACGGTACCACAAAACGAACAGAAATGGAAAGCTGCACTGTTCCTTTTTAAAATGTTGTTTTTCTGCAAAAAAATGTGTGGGGTCATGCTGCAAGGGCAAACAGATTATCCTCGTTTTATCAGGAAAAACACATTTGCTCAGTACAACTGGGTTATTTGAACACAGTAAGAAGTGTTATAATTTGAATTCTCCTAAATGTACTGCAATGCTTGAAAATGACCTTGTTTTAGTTCTTCAACACTTGTTGAACTATAGGAAAGCCAACTCAGTTGAACTGACACAGTTCAGCCAGCAGAAGGCGCTCTTTAACAAATAAAGTGTATTGAGACATCTGCTGCCTGGCTTTGTGAAGCTCAGTATTTCTCAAAGCCCTAGATGTGTTTAATGCTCGTCATGCAAATGACCTTCCTGACAGCAGAACCACAAAATAGAATCTCCATGGCTCTAATTTAAAAAAAAAACTAAATAAAGGGAAGCTCTTGGCATTTAATCTGCAGGCCTCTGAAAACAAAATCACCAACACACTGTTGAATATTTTCTTTTCTATTGTTTTACATTTGTTTGTAGATGTCATTTATTTTAAACTGTTAATTGTCAGCAATTACCATATGGTCTCTGCTGAGCTGTTGAGTGAGAGAGAATCTAGGTGGCAACAAAACACTGATAGTTATCTGTTTGATATGTTGAATATGTTGAAAGATTCAATGCATTAGAATGGTCTAAGGATCTTATAGGTCTTCAGTACAAAAACGTGGTAGTTACTAAATGAACCACAGCTGTTCACAGCCCTGCCTCACTACGTTTCAATTTAAGCATCATTTGCGTTTCATGCAACATGATTTGAAGAAAAATTCAGAAACTACACAGAGCTTAAGATTTTTCAAACACTTTTGAAACAAATTTGTACATGAAACAACCCTTTCAAAAGTTTGCTACAGGTTTGCAGTTTTACCTCAAGTCTTTACAATGCTTACTTATGATTTACCAGGCTATAACAACTGTATGCATTATTACACTTTTCTGTGCTTCTACTATAGGAAACTTTTATAAGATTCTTTTTTAAGTATCAGACAACAGACAAGGCAACGAAAAACCAGTCAAAGAAGTCCGAGAATGTGAGCAGAGTGGAGTTGGAGTTGCTGGTGTGGAGAGCTGAGCGGAACCCGCTCTTTCACATCACTGAGAAGAACTGAGCACAGTTTTATTTTTCTTAAATACATGGAGTTTGTACAAAAGTTAAAAAAAAGGTGACAATGCAGATGCAGTCACTGTACAGTATTTTCCATCATGCATGTGCATGTTAACCATTCATTTTCTAGTTTCAAACAAAAATTAGGCACTTTTATGTTTTGCAGGATTGAGAATTGCATTTAAAAAAAAAATACTTTTTTCCCCCTTTTATATTCAATGTGATTAGCATTGCACTTTATAATTCATTAATTAGGGAACAATATATATTCTCCCGATTGTAAAGCTGCATTTGTGCCATATAAAAATGTGAGAAACATCATCAGTGTGTCCATCTGACTGCAGTTATTACACACATAGCCTATATTGTTCTTATACAGTTCTACGGTTATGCACCAATACAGCGCTGTGAACACGGTTTCAATTTTCTGCACTGTTAAGGATAGTTGATTGGGTCAAGCTATACGATTATAATAAGGACAATTAAATAGTATTATTCCTTTCTGAATGTACACATTCTCTGAGTGAAGTAGAGAGATTTCCTGGGTCATTTCTGAAGGTTGATTGCAGCCCTTGACCTACTTTTTCTGCATGTAGTAACTTCTAGACATCACCAGACAGTTCATCGGCAACCACAGGAAATAATGAATTTAAGATATGTTCAGGCTTTTGCTACAGAACACCATTTATTTAAAAATCAAAGTAACACATATTGAGTTTTAAAGGCACATAACAAAGACACAAATTCTGTAAATCTTTATTTGTGAAACCTTGAAAAAATAGTGATAAAGACATACAGTGCTCCCTTACTAACACTGTCATTGAGTGCCATAGTTACAGTAAGCTTTGTTTAAATTAACTTCAGTTGTAGATGTTCAGAACAGTGTGCCAACTAAAAAAAAAAAAAACCTGTTGTTAAATACACAAAAAAAATATATATTATTTTCATTATTAAATATGTGTCAAAAAATAAATACCTGTGTCTTGACACATTCCTTCTAAGATGTATGCTGCTCCAACAACGCCAACAGAGGATGCTGATGGTTTCCCAGGTGCAGTAAAAACAGATGGTGGTGGCGCGGATGTTTTAGTTGTGACCGAAATCCCTCAATAATGTCATGGCTTCTAATGTCTTCTTCCACAATCTCTATGGGAATTATTTACAATACCCTTTCTTCGGGGTCCCCAAATGGCCCACCTGGTAAAATCACAGATGCGTGGTGTGCAGGGTGAGACATACAGAGCAAGTTTGTGTCCTGTCTGTGCAAAGTCACTGGTTTTCGCTGGGGAATCTGAAGGGAGCGTTGCATTGGCTCTGGCGCTCCCATGGGTTTGCGAGGCAAAACTGTCAGGGACTGTTTCTCCTCATTGCTGGCCAGGCACACCGTAGTCTTTGACCCCCAGAGGCTGGCAGCTCGCTGACATCCAGTCTGGAGTTCCTGGGTGTAAAAGAGGAAGCTGGCTTGGAGGATCTCCTGAGCTGTGTTTGAATTGCTGCGTTGAGAGGAAGAATTGATTGGACATTCCAAACTGGGATTGGCACACTAAATACAAATAAAAAAGAAAACCCTTTCTTTTGCATCTGTTAAAATGATCGACTTTGAAGCAGGTCCTCCACCAGTAGATGTGTCAGATTTTCGAATCTGAGAAGTTTATTTTTTTCACGCTATATTTCAAATCCTCACCCTTGGATTATTTGTTTTTCCATTTTCAAACAATTTGACTTCATTTTCTAAGACAGTGGCAGTTACTCTCTTCAGTAAAGTTGCTCTTTCTATGCTTTTGAACACTTAGAGCCATTGTCCCATCTCGTATGCAAATAATCTACACCTCTACCTGCTGAGTTGTGATTCATTTTCTGTTTAGATTCATTTAAATGTATCCATTTCTGCTGCCTTGCGATATTAGCAATTTCACTGAAACTTGTTTGAATTTTACTTGAATATATGCAAGGTATTCCCAATGCAAGCAGTTGCATATAAGTCACATACAAGTGTGAAATCCTTCAAAATCTTTTCACTAAATTCTTTCTGAAGTAGTTCATTACATTAGACAGTTGATGTTTTTAAGGTGCATTCCAGTTCCTCCTCTGACTATAAATAAGTTGAATGATATTCTTTTCACCTCCTTCATAAAAATGTTTCCATTGGAGGAATACTACTTTTCCTTTCAATCAATATATATATATATATATATATATATATATATATATATATATATATAATATATATATATATATATATATATATATGGTGTCTGTGGTGTTTTTCTATGGTCAAGTCAACTCTGGTGGTGTTTTATGAAGATAAAGAAATCTTACCATTGTGAACTTGTGTGTTTTCTGCGTCTTTGCCTGAGACCACGTCACTTTCTTTCTCCTTGGGTTCTGAATGGGTTGAAGTGCCGTGTCCTTGAGTCCCATTGACATTACTTTTCTCTGAATCATCAGCACTCTTTTCAGTGCTTTGTTCTGGTCCCTGTTCCTGCAGCCCTATCCCAGCTTTATCACGTTCTTCCTTTTCTTCTGCCTCCTGTCGGACTTGTTCCTCTGCCTCTTTTCTAGCTTTCTCTTCTGCATCTGTTCATAAAGGTACAAGTACATGTTGTAGTAATATTGCTGTGCTGTGACTCACAACTGCAGGATAGTATGGCGTGTGTAGATGTCATCTCATGTAAATTTTCTGCAAATTATTTCTGTTATAAGAGGCCACCTACAACTACATTTTTTTTTTAAATTTAAGAACACATACGAAAGATGTAGAAAAATAACATAATGTCTAATATACAAGATACAACATAGAAAAATTAGGATAATGTCTGTTTTATTCAATAAAAAAAAATGTGAAGATCCTTCTAAAGATCTACATGAAAATCTATATATATATATATATATATATATATATATATATATATATATATATATATATATATATATATATAGTATATTTATATTATCAGAAAGCCAGGACACCAAGCAATATGTATTTTAACTCAATCAAGTCCTTAGAAGAAATGTTGGGATCCTTATGAAGGGTCACCTTGCTAACATTAGGGTTTTCATTACATGCAATGGCAGGTGAACAATAGCTTCCAGCTTAGCATTTATTCTTAATTTTTTTTTTTTTCTTCAGCAATATTAGCATAATAACAAGTGCGAAGTATCTGCACTGCCAGTGCTGACATGCCTTCCAATATTTTAAATACAGTTTCATTTTAGCCCTAGACTTATGGTCAAAACATTTGCCAAAGACGTTTACTAGTTTCTTGTAGCCCTTATATGTATATCTTATTTTGCTATACAAATAAGGGCGGAACATTTGAGCAACCTTCAGAGTGGTGAAAGGGGATTTCCTTTGCTACTGTATGCTTACTCGTTGAAGAAGTAAAGAATTTCAGAAGGCATCTATGCTTTAAACTGAGGCCCAAAAATATACTTATTCTCAGCCCAATAAAACTTTAGTGGGTGACATACCTTTGGTTGCCTGTGTCTTCCATTTCTCTCTGTTCTGTTGCACAGTCTCATTCCAGTTGGCTTTAAAGTTTTTGAAATCCACAGTGAGTAGGGAGCAGTTAAGTGAGGCACTTCCTTCTGACCCAGTGGTTCTTTTAACATCTGAAGTGGTAATACTGTTCAAACTATAAAAAGGAACAGAAATGTTAAGCAAAATATGGACAACTGAGGTCTACACATTTTTTCTAGCTGTCTCAGCTACTTGTAAAGAGACGTTTAGAATAAAGTTTAGCTTTCTTGTTCTGACACTCACTGTGTCTATAGCTACTACAGGCCTGCCAAGGTCATGCTAAGAACCGCCTGGATTCTCAGACTACATTAGTTTAAAGTGTATGCCTGAAAATCCTCACACCAAATTGTGTTTCTATGAAACGCAAAAACAAACAGACTCAATATTTTTAATAACAGGTAAAATAACAAAAATGTTATAGAGATAGTAAAAGTTCTGGTAAACGTCATGCGTGCATAGGGTTATAGGATTGAATGCACGTGTAGGGGTGCCCTTTAATGTTTTCCGCCAGTCCCTGTTATTTGTTTTTTCATATATTTGGTTGGTCTGCCATTCAGCCTTGTTAGACAACAGAAATGTATTAAATATTTCAAATCTGAGACTAACAGAGTGTAGAGGCACATTGTGATAGCAGCATGGATAATATCTCCCGTCAGTGTGTTTGAACTTTAATAAGAAACAAAACACATCAGTGTCTGATAACGAGAAAGCAACATTGCTACAATGCTACCATTAGGCATGTGCCATACTCAGATTAATTTCCTCCCTAAATAAGTGATGTATGAGTGATGTGCACAAAACTAAGGACAGAATCACTACTGTTCAACAGTAAAAGCTTGTTTAATTATTACAAAAAAAAACACCCCAGGATAGTTCCTTCAAAAGAATGAATAAATAATAGAGATGTTAAGTTGATAATGTTTCTACTGTAAAGTATTATTGTGTGATTCACTAATGCAGCAGTAAAGTGCTCTTGACTGATCAATGTTCAATATCAAATTACAATCAAACTATACCAGGGGGTCTCTTTAATTATTTGAGGAAGAGCTATAGTAAATACATTGTATTCCCCCAGATGTGATTTATTTACCTTCATACTGAGAAAACTGAATACAATAAAAACATAATGAAAAGACATTAATGATAGAGAAGGTTTCTAAGTTTTGTCAGTATGAAGATTTGTAACAGTTTATGTTATGAAATAAACCCCACAGTATACTTAAGTGGGTTAAGAATAGGTTTTGATGTTTTGATTTATTGTATTCATATTCAATGCTTAAGCAATAATTTGTTTTTAAGTGTAGTGTATGAGGGGTAAACACTCCGAGTTCTAGAATTTGGAATGCTTTCCTCCGAGTTCACTGCGCACCGCTGTTATACACCATTACTTTATAAAAAAAAGAAAATAAATGAAAATGTCTGTTAGCTTGCCTTTGTTTTATTTTTCTCTAGCTATTTTCTTCTGTGGTAATCTCCACAGTAGTGATGAAATGTTTTTTTTTTCACCTTAAATTAATTCTATTTCAAACACTACGGAAATCAAAATCTGCAGTGTATCGTTACGTATCCTGCAGCAGCAGAGCTGATGGGTTGGAAAGGGATGGTGTATAACAGAAGATGGATGCAGGTAAGGCAGGAAAGTGGACATAATCCCCTGCAGGGAGTGGGATAGAAATTAGGTAGTCCTGCAAAAAGATTTTCTGATCTTTCCATAGGGTGATTCCTAATGTTTCCACAGCAAAAAGAGTCACAGTGTACAGCTGCAGGACCTTGCACATGCCATCTCTGAATGTCAGCGAGCTACCATAACAAGTTTCAACATTCTAGTATGGATCCGTTCTAAACCAGTGACTCACAGATTGTCATCAAGTGATATAGTGAAATAATCAAGACCCAGTAGCTGAATAAACCTATCACTGGCAAGGATTAGCACACACATGCATACATTGCCTTCCTATGTACTGTATGTGATGAGATCTTTCAGCCCTCTCTCTAATGTTTAGTAGTTATGTTTGGGTATTTATATTTTGAATATATTGTGTGCAAAATATTGTTTAGTTGTATCAGTGTGGACAAGGTTTACATTATTTTGTCATTGGCTACATCATGTGGTATGCTCTTATTTTTTCAAGATGCATGTCAGTTGATGTTGTAACTTATAGTGTGAAGTCGGTGTTTGTCAAGGCGGCTACTGGAAATTAGGCTGTTTATTTAACAGGAGAGTTGTCTCCCTTCCTACATAAATAAATACATTAAAAATACATTTTTAAAATCCTGATGACCAACCTGGAGCGTCGGAATCCTGCAAGGCCAGAGCGAGAGGCTTCTTCAATGAGAGGGGTGACAGCCTTCTCGGTCATGTCAGTAAGCACAGTGAATGTGGGTTCCACAATAAAATCAATGAAACCTGACAGGAAAAAAAAACAAAAAAACAACAACATAGTATGGATGAGAGAACAATTCTCTTTGATCTTCGTGAACTACCAAAATTAGGAATTTATCAAACATTGGCATTTATTGGTCATGCATTTCTGTCCTAGCTATTGGTTTTAATTATCTTTTGCCACGACCAATAGGCAAATTACAGCACAAGTGATTGTTGCTAGGGGAACGCATACTGTATATTGTGCTTGTCCTAATACTGTCTGTTGAAAAAAAAGCTTGTATTTTGAATTAGAGTCTGATACGCGGTAAACTTGAAAGCTGAGCTCACTTCTTATTTTTAAGTGCATCGTTAGTTCTTATTCAGAAATTGTGCTGCCAAGGCAACTTGATTGTTATGAGAATGAAGTAGCAGTGGTTCTTTTCAGTAAGTACCCCAGTGCCAATGCAATAGCCAGGCTAGTTCCCAATCTTGGCTATTAATAATTCAGAAACACTCCTGCAAAAATTAATGATTTGGTCTTTTAAAAACTTAAATCCTCACAGACTATGAGCTTGAATCATGGATTTTGCCAATGCTATGATTTGGTTGCGAACTGTTTGTCCAACACTAAAAAGCTAGAGCATATGATGACCTTAGAAACTGGTGGCTGCCTTATTGCATGCCAAGGGTGCAGTTCTAGGTGACCGGAAATACACTTGTGGTTGAAATCCATTAACATATAAATGACGTTTAAGTACATTCATAAATAATTTCTATTAAAGTAGTGGTTAGGGCTCTGGACTCATAACGAGAGGTTAGTGGGTTCAATTCCATGTGGGGGGACGCTGCTTCTGTACCCTGGAGCAAGGTATTTTACTTAGATTGCAGTAAAAAATAAACAGCTGTATAAATGGGTAATTGTTTGTAAAATTGCCCAAGAAATTAATAATAATATGTCATACAAAAATATTATAAACACAGGCATTAGTGTTTGTTTTAAAGGCTGGAATACTAGTTTGAGATTTCGTTTTAAGGTCTATACCCAAGAAATGGCTTACCTATTTGAGACTGAGCCACCATGGTGGACTTTCGATCACAAAGAGGGGAGAAGGGTAGCCCAAGTTCTGCTTCTTTATCTCCCTGTAAAGGTAAAGTGGATCATTATTTATCGACAGTAAAGTTTACAGGGCTTTATAATGAGACAGAACAACACCGGTTTACACTTTAATTAACTGATTAACATCTTCAGACCTGATGGTTATTTTTTAAACACATTTTCTTATTTACATTAATGTGTGCTTCAGTTCCATTAAAATAAAAAACAATAAAAATAATCATATAAAAATGCTGCACTAATAAATGACTCTGGAGAGGAAGATCCTGAAATCAGACCATGCAAATCATGGTTTGCCTGAATTAAAAGTCACGACCTTAACATTTTCGTTAAGAAAGCACTTACATGATAATGTTATTTAGTCCATGCATTTTTGGTACAGGTACGTCAAATAACCGTCAAAATCGAGGTATGGTCACCTGCTAAGAAACCACTTGCAATAGGGTTTTTGTGACATCAGCCATACTGATATTGACTTTTTTTTTAAAGCACTGAAAAAAAAAAAAAAAAAAAAAAAAAAAAAAAAAAAATATATATATATATATATATATATATATATATATATATATATATATATATATATATATATATATATATATATATATATATATATATATATATATATATATATATATATATATATATGGTTGGTTGATGTCACAAATAGGTTTTCTTTGTGATGTGTCATGGAATACAGAAGGCAAAACTTGCACACAGATTGGCTGAAAGATCCTGCACAGTCTATAGTAATAGTAGGTAACAAGCATGTGGGTCAAAATGTATTGAGGTTTTGTATTGCAATGTATATAGACATTTTTAATGAGGTACTATGGTATGCATATGGGAAAAGATCTGAAAGAAATAAATTAAGTTATAAAATTATAATAGGCTATCGCTTACACTAGTTCCACTGAAGTTTAATTACATATTATTAATATGTGTTTCATAAGGTTTACCCTCCTCATTCAGCATGGTGATCATCAGTATCAATAGGGTTAACAATAAAAAGAAGAATTTCAGCTTAAAACTAAATATATCTGGTAAATTATAGGCTGTACATTTCTTAACTCCAAATCAATTAATTTCAAAGAGTGGCGAAAATTATTATAATTCTAATACAGAAGTACCATAGTATTGAAATATACTTATCACAAGCGGGATTTGATGTTACAGGACCATAAGCTAAGCTTTATTGATTGAGCTACACAGAGAGCTATGTTTGCTTATTAGATTTCAGTGTTTTTATCAGTAAAAGTCTGGAGGCGACTCCATCTCCATTATGTAATAACCTTTTTTATTATTATAGTTATTCATAAATGTATAAAAATATTTTTATGTCTTGAAATTACTCAGGGAAGTCTGTTGTGTATGGCTTGAGACTGTGCTTTTGACTCTTTCCCTGGTTGGGATCATTTTATTTATTTATTTATTTATGTATTTATTTTATTAATTTATTTCCTTTTCATATCAAGTTACATTTGTCTTGTGTCATTTGTATTTTATGCTGTGTGATAAGCATTTCTTAACGCATGATTTGCAATGCTGTTACAGAATACATGGAAATGTATTTTTGTCTCAGTAAGATGACGATTCTTTAACTTGTCCCTGGAATTTGACTCATTATACTATTTCAATTGAGCTAGACTGGCACTGATCTATGCTCTCCAAGCGTTCCACACTTGGAACCAAATGTTTTGCATCACCTATAATTTTAGGATTGAGACATAGTTAAAATAAATAAATAAACACAATTTAGGTATTTTATGATATAATATAATCAAAGAAACTACAAAATGACATCACAAAAGTCTACCGGAAGCCATAATAGTAGTACAGTATTTCATGTTAGATTTCAAAATGTCACGTTTTTCAGTTTTTGTCAGTTTTTTGTTAAGTATATGGAAAAATGCAAAACGGCTTGTAATTCAATATGTTGACATAACATTATTCCGCAGGTTGCATTTGACTTTATGAAGCAAAATTAGTTAATTCTATAGGGTGATGGAAAGCTTTTGGCCATAGCTGTACTGTAAGTGGTTAGGGGGGTATATTGTGGATTTTTTAATTATCCCAGATTCAAACATATTGTAGCCCCTTTTGTTAATACAGAACAAACAATGGGTTAAGCTTCAACAGCCTTAACTGCATTTAAATAAAGTTCCATAGCCATCCACTACATCTGCAATTGCTCAGCATCAGTTAACTATTTTAAAATCGATTAGGCAGGCATTAGGGGCTCCCTCTAAATGGTAAATACCATTCCAAAGATGTCATTTTCTCCATAATCATTTTCTTTTCCTTAGTTATTGAACATCTCATTACTACTCAACAACTGAATACCAAGTTTCAATAGTAAATTATAACCTTGAAACTGGACACAGGTGCTTTTGTGAACACAAATATAACATCCTAGCAGACATATGCCTCTTTTCCAATGTGGACCAGGGCTAGTGCTGGCCGGCCTTGACCAGCCCAGGTCAACAGAAACGTGTGGCCAAATTCGAAAGTTCTTGTGCTGCATCATCAGGTTGCTGGGGGGTTGTGGGAATGTGTTGCTCTGTGTTTTAAAGAAACCTGTACTAGTAGGAGTTCAGAGAAAAAAACTGCTAGGGCCATGGATGATGCAATTGAAAAACATTTTGTCACTATTTTTATTTTTGTGCAATACACGATTGTAGACAGCATTCACAAGACCCATTTTTCTGACCCAAAGAGAAGCTCCCATGTTAAAAACATCCCATGTTAAAAAAATACATAAATTTAGTACCACAGCTATTTTTTCATAGACTCGAATATTCCGCGCAGCGCCCATTAATTGTTTTTGTATTTCCGAGTCAGCCCATATGGATAACAAATGTGTCTCCTCGTTTTTTCCACATGCCACCACAATTTTGTTCGACAGCAGCCATTGCAAAGGGTTAAATGTTTTTCTGTTCCCCTGCCAGCTTTCTATACAAGCGCACGCCTCCCTGCTACATGATGATGTAATTCCTGTGTCAGCAGTCTGTCATGTATGATAAAGCAAAGCAGGCCAGAAGAAATGTCTGAGGCCGGCCAGGGCTGTTGTGGCCAGTGGAAACACCTCTTTTACGGCTGTGTCGTAATTCTGGTCACGGTTTCTGAAATATGGTTGGGGTTAAAACAAATGTGCCTACAAAATGGTGTGGTCATAGTTTTTATTATCAGGAATTAAAAAGTCATATAACAGAAAATATGGGAGATATATTAGGTTAAGGCACCATTTAATGAATACAGTCTTCTTTTACCAGTATATTAAAAACAATTCCTTGTTACAATACCTGTCTAAAGAACTCCTCCAGCAGTGACATGGTCCAGCGATGGTGGAGGTCCCAGTTTTTCGCAGGGTGACTGATATCAGCAGTGTGTAACAACAGAGATAAGGCTTTAGGCTTGTCAATCCTGCAAATCCAAATGGTTGTACAAAAAAAAAAAAAAAAAAGAGGAAGAATCATATCTGTGATACAGTAACACATTATTGCTTATGACAAGTCCAGATGGTAGGCCTGCTGTGCAGGACTTGTAATCTAATTGTCATAAACTGTTTCTCATAAGAGCACATCCCTATAACATTTTGGTATTATTATAACAGTGGGTCCAGATTTTGATCATAAGGAAAGGAACTAAGGCTAAGGCAAAGGTTGTTATTGCCCGATTATGGGGCATTAGGTGGGTAAAAACAGGCACAATCGGACTTTGCCCAGTGAAGTGATTTTGGTTCCACGTTTTTCACTGAGTTGCTATGCCAGGTGATGGACAGAAATTTGGGAAGTGGCCTCATTATCATTTTCACCTAAGTGATTTTGAAACCGGGGCACATGTTTGCTTTTGCGTTTGAAAGAAACCTCCTTTTCAACGTGCACATGCTATCACAGGGGAGGTCCTGAAAACATAATAAACAGCAACTTGTGAGAGAGAAAACTAGAAAGATACACATTATTTTAATTAAAAATCTTTGTTTGTCAATTGTAAGATGAAAAGTTATCCTCTTTGTTAAATAGTTGAATGTTTATTATTATCGATAAAACACAAAAAAGCATATTCTGCAAGAAGTATTCCACATTAAAAGAGAAGTCAGTGTCTCTTGAGTTGCTAACCCTTTTGCCTTCCACTTTTCATGGATTGGTCAGTGCTAACCAAATCTGGCCAGCTGTGTTTGCTGTGTTTAAAATAACAACATGGGAGACATGCTCTGACGCAAAGCACTCACTCTTGAGTTTGCACATTGCGTTCCATTGTCTTAGCAGGTATCAAAATTGGAACCGGTATTTTATTATGATTTTTTTAAAGAAAGCTCTTGCACAGTTCCAAAGCTGTTTGAAGATCTGACCATTATTATTGGTTAAAGAACATCAGTGGAAGTGCAGTCCTCTTCACTGGTATTATTATGCTCGGTACAGTGACTAATTAACAAATGAGAAAATGTCTCCACAGAGGGAACTTGCCGTGGCTTGCCATGACTCACCCTTCAGGCTGCTGTAAGGAGTTCTTCATTGCCTTGATCTGCTGAAAGTGACAGGACATATCTGTAGCCAGGACCATCTCCACCACGAGAGCCCTCAGTTCTCTATTTTTTGAGGTATAGGAAAAAAAAAAAAAAATTTTTACTCAATAACCCCATATTGCACCCAAACATTGACGCTTTTTGACCTGGTTCAGCCTGTCTTCCTTTCTAGGATTTCCGTTCTAAAACAAAATGAGTTCCTAGAAAAACTTTTTAGGTTTTAATGTTTACCCTCAACTTAAGACTCACTAGCTTAAAGAAATGCATTGACAGCAATCAAGTCTCACAAAAGAACTTTATAACCATATTTTTAATAAATAATTTAAAGCCAGCAGTCAAGTGTGTCCCTGTGTGAATGCTGTTATTGGAGCAAAAATAAATAAATAAATAAATAAGAAGGAGTTGCTTTGGAAGCAGTGCTTTTGTTTCTGTCACAATAACAAACATACAGTATATTTACTTTTGTGAATCATTTCAAACGTTACTCTCTTGAAGGCACGCATCATTCAGGTTTTCCTGATTCAGTTAATGGGTCACCTGCTGAAAGCAGATAGTTACATGTAATTGCTTTTTTTAATAATCAGCAGGTTTAGCATACGAATGCCTCTGGGAAAGACACGGTGTGCACAGTATCATAGCCAACAGCTGAGATCGCAGGCCATGAGGAGGCAGGGGCATATTGTATGAATGCATGTGACAGTTGAGATAAATAGTGGTAGATTTAAGTACTGTAGTGTAAGGTTGTACCATTTATGGAAGGAGGAGTGATGGAACATCAGAAATCTACTGCCCTGACTGAAAATAAGCAAGCTACTATTTCTAGTTGTAGTTTTGATTCATATCCCTGAGATGAGACATGAACCTGGACCTACAGCTTCATACGTGAATGGTGGTCCCAACAACAATTACAGTAGCCCACATCTCAAAACTGACACATAAGTTTGCACAGTGGGCTGCGTCTTAAAGTACTTTGTTTTAAGGATTTATGTAAACAATGCCTTTTCACTTTAGCTATTGTTTATTAGTCCCTCATATTTCAATGATACTACATCATCTAATTTACAAAACATTAAAAAGAAAAATGACTAGCTTCATTGTGGCTATGTCATCCTGGTTCAACAGCTAAAAGAACAACACGAAACCATGTGATCGCTGACTGTTTTTCTCTTCCTTTACCTCCAGTCATCCTTTGACAGATTATAAAAGATGTTCATCTCCTCATCATCCTGCAGGAGGCGGTAAGCTGCACTTACATGGTGATTTTCTAGCACCGCTCTGTCATTATATAGAATAGCTGAGTCCGATCTGCAAGTAGATAGCTCTGTATTAATTGCAGTATTGAAATGTGTAAAAGCTTTAGGGTTCGGGTTAGGGTGATAAGTGTGATTACAATCAAGGATAAAAATGAATACAGTTGTTTCTCAAAAGTCAGTACATCATATTTGGCACATGTTACCTTGAATATGAGCCTTTTTTTACAATCTTTAAACGTGAAGATCTCAACGTGGTATCAGACGACAGGTTGTGGAGAATATTGTAATTAAGTAGTTTACTTTATCATTTTCGTTAATATATTAAACACATCACAAAAACTAACCCAATAGTGGAAGCTTGTCACACTACTTTATCCTTAATAACATTAAAGACATCTCAGAACACGAAACATGCAAAAAAGTGTTTTAGACTTTTTAAACTTTTAAAAACTTATGATGCTGCATACCTAAAATACATACTTCCTGCCTAAACCTCCTGAGTATCTCCAATCACTAGAAAAAAATTAAGACTAAAGATGATACTTGATGTACGTTGTTCTGAATAAATTATCAATTGGGCATCTAATAAACGGCAAGAAAACTGAAAACAAATGTGAGCAACTATAGAAATGACAACAAACTATCAAAAGCAACACAAACATCAATGACCGGACAAATGTAAAAGCATCAAGCACTTTATTTTATTATTCTGACAGTGCAGATTAAACTTATTCTAACATAATTTGTGGTTGCTTTGGATGTTTTTTTGACGCACACCTCACACTGACCCTTGGGACATCAATTAGTGCGATTCACACTATGAATAATAAACCCAGATGAATCACCAATCTCTTTTTTTGTATGCAAAGCTGTTACCTGGTCTGAATATGAAAGTTGTTTGTAGTCCCAGTGTGTTCATAGTCATGGACAGCAGCAGCAAAAATCATAGCTAAGATCTCCAGCTCTGTCAGCCAGTGCTGCAAAACACATTATAGAGCAATCAGATAAACCTGTCAATTTTTTTAAGATTTAGGACCTTGTCTTTGAAGGCAAACTTCTCTGCTGACAAGTCAAACTGCTCATCATTGCCTCTCCCCTACAGCCCTTCACAATTGCATTAATTACAGGTTTCCATAATTTGGACTGGGATATGGCAATTTTGTCCCATAGCTAGCAAAAGTTTAGGAAGCAAAGTCTATGCACTTAAGATGCAAATGGTTATTGTAGTGAAAAACACACATTTGGTAGATGAAATGAGGATAACCCTCTCAGTCCTGTCAGTGAATATTAGCAACACATGGGATACAGTAAGAGTATACCTAAAGATCTTAAATTGCTGCCGTGTGTTCTCATGCAGTGGGCACGGTGTGGTAGAGACGCCTGGCTGATAAAAAGGAGCTTCTGACAAAAGGAAGCTGTTAATTTCCCGGTAAAAAACAAACAAACAAACAAACAAACAAACAAAAAAATCATCATAAAGTTGACTGGCTTTGAATCTCTCCAGCTGTACAGAAAAGGTTTTTAAACCCAGCTATGTATAGGATTTAGTCAGCATAGAGCTCCTTGTACAGGACTTGTTCGGAAAGCTTGTATTTTTGTCTGATTTGTGTTAAATACAGGATAGCACACTTATCACTTGTAGTATCACAGATCAGTCCATGTATGTACCTGACGTGCAGAGGCTGCTATCACTTGTATAACAAGCATTGTCGTTTTTGGAAAAGCTTGTGCGCCATCAGTGTTTCAATATTAACCCATTAGCCCTCTATGTTCTGTCAGCTGATCCCGCAACTCCTTTTACAATAAGTAATTTTTTGTATCTAGAGAGGATTTGACACTGAATAAATAAACAAAACATCTACGGGAGACAGACATGATAACCTTGCGGTGTATTCTCTTGATCTGAACTGTTGCTCCTAAACTTCCCCCTACCATGACATAATTCAGCTGCACACCTGTGATGCACATTGTACAGACATGTTCATAAAGATAGAGCAAACATAGTGGATTTTTGTAACACAACATTAAGTGTCTCTAATTAGATGTGTCATTTTGTGAAATTCTTGCTCCGGATATTTTGTTTTCACACCAGTTACCACTTACAGTACAGTGTGTTTAACCAAGTATATTATCAACATGTTTCATCAGGCATCTAACAGACTTACATACTGTACCTGGACATTACTGCAGCCGAATTGTGGGCAAAATCCACCATTTTACAATCAGTGAGACTGGGTGGCCTATCTGGCTAATCTGTCACTGCCTCCATTTCCATTTCCGGCTGCAATTCATGGCATGTGCTTGATCGAATAACACATTACTGAACCTTCTCAGTGCACCATTAAGAGTAGTAGTAGTAAGTAGTTTCAGGTTTCAAGGACAGCAGCTCACAAATTGTTTGGAAACCCAAATCTTTTCTCAGAAAATAGTTCTCTCACTGGAGCACATACGTGCTTTGGTCATGCACGGGCAACACTGACATTATTCCAGATCAACCAGCTGTTCATTTTGTTAGATTTCATAATGAGTTTAATCCCCTTTAAGCTCTTGTAAGAGCTTTCCCAGTTCCTTTCACTGCTCTTTCCTCATCACATTTCCAGTACAATAATAATAATAATAAGAGTCAATTTTGCATACAGCTTTGCAGCCAGTTTCAAAGCCACGGTTCTGTCTCAGTCAGCCAGAAATATGCAGTTGTGAAGTCACTGTGTTATAAAAGCTGCATGAAATGCAAGTGAATCTGTAGCACTGGCAACTATTAATAAAGTTGTCAATAAGCAGTGTGCCGTTGCTAATATCAGAATATTAACTTTTAAAGTCTATGGACGAGATTGGTTCCTGGGAAAATGTTGTTAATAAACAAAAGTTGTTTTTATCAGGGTTGCTAATAACCAGCGTCTACCGTATTTAAAAGAAAAGCACATACCAAACACAGATGCAAACCCTGTTCTACACAGTGAACCCCCTGCTCCAGCTTAAAGGTGACATATTAGCCTACAATAAAATAATAAACACCTGCCATAAAACTGTTGGAGGGCCACTAGGGAGTCAGTATATTTGCCACTAATTTGATGTATCAAGCCTGCAAGGTTCTTAGATTTATTTGGACAGATATGTGACCATTCCATGACTGCTGCTTAACATTCCTTCAGGGTGGTGGTCATCTACAGTAAAGTATGTTTTCTAGAAAGGCTATCTAGTCATCCGTTTTGATATTATGCTGTAGCTATTGAGCTATAACGTTTGTCTTCAGAAGTTTTAAACCAGTTTGATTTTTCTTGGAATGTACTGAATTACCTTTTACCATATAAATCCTGTGCATAATACATTAAAACCTTACAATATCCATCTCTGTTTTTGGCAGCAACATTGTGGCCCACTGAATTAACTTTAAAGCTAGAACTAGCTTCACTGCTTAACTCAAATTGCACATATATGCTTTTTCATCTCAATGATTCAGTTGTCCCTTCTACAAATATTAAGTCATTTTCAATGTGTTTTTCCTTATAATTATACAAGGATGTCCACATTTACAAAAAAGGGCACCACTTAAAATCAATCCAAAGAATAATTAAGTTATTAACACATTAACTACTGGCTGATGATTATAACGTAGGAATTGAGAACGATAAAGGATGCAGTCAAGACTTTCTGTTTTAGGAAAAAATGAAAAAGCAAAACCCTGTCTATGACAAAAGCATACCATAAATCAGCACCCATCTATGTACACAATGTTTTTCATACTCATTTATCTTTAGACCATTCCTTAAAGACATTCGAAGACACGACAATATATAATAGCCTATAATCTCAAATAAATATGACAGTGAATTTATAAAAAGCAACAGCAAGAGAAAACCAGCAAATTCCAAGGACAAGAACAAGTTACTATACAAAAAGTTCTTACATTGTTTTAGCACATATCCAACAGTTGAACTGCTGTTAACTACACCACACTACCTCACAAAGCACTGTACACTGTTAAATTAATTTTGGAATCTAACAGTGTAACTGGGTTTAGCCCTTGATAGCAAGCTAACATTTTGAGCAAATCATTTTCCATTTAAAGAGCATCTTGCAACCATTAAAAGGGGGATTTAAAACATTGCTCAAACAGATAAAAGGATTTTAAAGAGCAGAAAAAGCACCATTCTACATTGAAAAAAAAGAGATGGGACTGTAAATGGCACCACCTATGTCCTAATAAATATATATAGAAGAAGAAGAAGAAGAAGAAGAAGAAGAAGAAGAAGAACCACCTAACCATGGATGCCCTGAAAATTATTCAAAAAGGCTTCCTTAAAACATTCAATGAATATGTTTTTACAAGGATGTAAATTTAAATCAGATGCTTTGCCAGTAGCCTCTTAAAACATTCTTTGTGTGAACCAACACAATATGAGATGTATTGGTCAGTGAAGGCGAATGCCCAGCCTGACAAGTGTTTGTTTAAACCTTTTGTTTTGGCCCTTGTGCCATTTTTTTGGTAGGTTGTGTCATAAATGTGTGCAACAGCACCTTTAAACTACAACTTCTGTCTCTACGTCTGATTCCTGACATTCATCATTCTTGGCTGTGACCCTATCCTTTCACAGGATGATTGTTTCATTGTTGCAAATTCCAGAACCTAGATCTCTTTTAAATCTTGTTCAAAGCTCCCTGTGAAATTCTCAAGGCTTTACTTATTATTTTTGATTCACTGTTTTTGAAGGTAGTTTTTTTTTTTATTAAATCTACCTCTTAGACCCTTTGTTCACTAAATGTCTTGATATTTTTAAATACACAACCATCCCTTATTCACATTTATTTATTTTCAACAAATGTAGAGTCCATAGTTATGTTCGCATGATGGACATTAAAAAATATATGGAAAAAGTCTGAATGTGAAGACAGCACCAGGCCAAAGACCCAATTGTTGGTGTAAAAACAATTGGGTTAGTGCATTAGTAATACAGGTATAATGTGTGTTGTACCACTGCAATTTATAATATATTTGAAGAGGAGGACATTATCTATGGAGAATGGTGCCAGACAAAAACAGATATCCCACCAGCACATAAAAATTATTGGTGCCCTGAAACTGAATATGAAATTACACTTTCCCTAGTATTACATACCGGCACAGAATAAACAATTTTGAAATGAGGGATTTGATAACCTTTAAAAACACAACAACAACAGCATGTGCATGCTATGCATAAATCTACCCTAGAGTACTTACCACCATTCCAGTCTTTAATAGGAGGTAATGCACAGTCTGGGTGACATCTGCGGCGTGCATAAGATTGTGATATGGATTTTTATGCTTACTGTATCCAACTTCAAGGGCTTCAACAAAGGATACAACAGCAGAAATGGGAATCTAAAACAAGCAACATAAGAATGTTTTTTTTTTTTTTTTTTTTTTTTGTTGTTAGAGTAATTGAACTTATTCCCTAAGGAAAACAGCACAAGGAAAATTTACTTCCAGAAAATGTGTTTGGATTATATATTACACCAGTCACAATGGGCTTGACTTTTGAAAGGGGCACAGCATTTTGTTCAGCTGTTACTTACAGCAAACAAGTATTTTGGTCCCTCAGTTGGTATAATTTAAGATGTGTTTTTTCATGGGATAAAAAAAAATGTATAGAAACTGTATAAATGCCACATGCTGTTCTGTTCAATTTGTGCACAAGATTAAATCAATACTTGCACTCAAGATCAGTATTATGAAATGTAATATTTCAGAAGACAACTCAGTAAAATCACTTTCCACAAGCTTTGGATTTTTAACGTGTTTACAGGTATAGTGCAGTTAATTTTGTTTTCAACAAAACAAAAGTAAATAAATCAAATGCAACCCAGCAGGCCAGTTGTAAATGATGTCTGTAAAATGTGTTATTAATCAGTGTAGCATTGAGTACTGTAGATGTGTTTGTTCATTAGAGCCCATTATATGATAAAATAAAGGTTATTTAGCTCAATATGTTGTTAGGTAATTAGGAAGACATTATGCTATTGTTATACTTAACTTTAATTAATTTGATAACCACTAGTATAATCGGTCAGTGGTTCCCATTAACAGATGCTGAGACTCAAGCATCACATTTATTGGTGTTCCTTCTTGTATCCCATTTCATTTAAAACCTGCCAGTACCACAATTATGTAGTTACAGTAAAGTAATGATCTTGTGTACAGAATACATTGCATATTGGCACAATTACATTTACCCAGCCAACAGTTTCTCTTCAAAGATTGAATTAAAGTTCACAAAATCTTTAGTAGAATCTAAAAGGGCAACCTATATTATGATTTCACACTCAACACAGACTATACCTATGACTGAAGGATATTAATGAAGGCTCTCCCCACTCTCTGTGACAAGGGTTTGGCATTTATTTCGTATATCTCAAAGAAAATCTAATGACAGAGTTGAAGTTTAGGTTGAAGGAAACATTTCTAAGAAAAATCTAGCTACTTGAAAAGCCATCCCAATGTGTTTTGGTATAGGCATTGTATCTGTCATGTTTATCATCTCTTTTTACAGTCTTTTAAAGTTGTGTGTCTAATTCAGAAGGAAGACAACCTTGGTTCATCTAAACTGAACCAGTAAAACCAAAGACCAAGACTAAAGTATTTAATCATTTAATCACGGTGGTTGCTTGGTATTTCACAACATTTCCTTTCCTTCGATAGCTCAGCTGGTAGAGTGGAGGACTGTAGTGAAACACATGGGCATCCTTAGGTCGCTGGTTCAATTCCGGCTCGAAGGACAATACTTTAATGTTGTTGAAGCTGACACCCTGGGATCCTTCAAGAAGCTGCTTGATGAGATTTTGGGATCAATAAGCTACTAACAACCAAACGAGCAAGATGGGCCGAATGGCCTCCTCTCGTTTGTAAACTTTCTTATGTTCTTATGTTCTTATGTTCTAACATCTGTAAATTCACAATGAGGTCATGCTGACAGGAAAATGGATATGCACTTCAGTACACTTTGTAAGGATCCTGCACTAAATCCTAGCCAATACTATTTTCACTTATGTGCACGTCAGGAACCGAAATAACAAGGGGCACAAACATTACCTAAACATTGAACAAAACTCGCAGTGGAAAACTTTATTTCCGTGTAACTTAAAAGGTGTCTCTTCACAGGATATTGTGACATTTTCCTTTTGGTGTAGCCGAGTGTAGTCTTTACTCCAGTGTGTTCAACTGATACAGGTTTGAATTGAGGGGTTGTAATGATCAGCTTACCTTAAAACGGTTGATTAAGTCATATCTTGTGAGAAGTTCATAAAAAATGAACTTCAGTGCGTGTTCTCCACTTGCATCATTTAGTGCAAATACATCAAAAGACCACTTGTCTACATTCTGTGGAAATAAGAACAGTTTCCTTTATACATAAATAGTGTAACTTAAAAAGTTAAATGATTTCTAAGGTCTAAAATGTCCAGAAAAACCTTTCACCTGACCCTCTAAATATTATGCAAATTTTGCTTTGCATACATACCAAAACATAGACCCAAACTTTTAGCCTGCTCCCACAGTCTCACTATGGCAGTACCTAGGTTCTCATATTATTTGGCATAATGCTACATTTTCAGACTTCTGAAGTAGCAAATCTATCAGGGCAAATTGAAATCATTAAAAGTGATAATACATAGTAATAGCACTGTGCACAGCCCCCAGTCATCAGTAATTTATAGTATGGTTTTTGAAAACTTTGTTGTATAGTCCTGCTGCATATTTGAATTACTGCACATTAAAGATTGAAATCTTTAAATTGGAAGTTTGCTTGTGCGTTCAATCTTGGTCATAGCTGACTGCCAATTCCCTCTAGGCACTTTCAGTGAGTTATAAAGATACATAAATCTAATGTGTGTGTGTGTGTGTGTGTGTGTGTGGCTATGAATCGAGAGCATGATGGCAGCAGAGCACACCTTTGAAAGGATGAAATAGACAGGAATCTATAGAATAACTGTTTTAACTAACTATGTTATTGTATGAGAATGTATGTAAAATCACAGAGAATAACCTTTTTATTTACCCATATTATATTCCAAAAGAAAGACTAGGTACTGAAGCTTATAACATATTTAATGGTAAAGAGGAGGTCAAGCCAAGTTCACAGTCAACCCACTGTGCAATTGGCTGACTCACCCTCAATACCACGTCTGCAGGCAACAGTATAGTATTCCCATAAACACAAACTTACAATTATAAGTTCAGGGATACATTTGGTATCCAAACCTTTTTATTGTTCATTGGTTTAATATTGTTAAGATGGAGAATTGGAAAGCATCATGTTACCTTACCTTGATGGACAGTAATTGTGTGGAGCGGGGGCATGCAGCCACTCCAGCCTTGCTTGTTTTGTGTGATACAGTATGTCTAGGGTATGTACAACATTACAAAATACATATGGTTACATACATATGGTGCTGCATGCAATCTAAATAATAAATCTTCCCTACCAATTGCTACCATAGTTATGAGCTATGGACCCTTTTTAGCTGCTCTATAAGGATTTGAATGACTCAGTTAATACCTTTAGCACTGCAATCACAGACGGCGGGTAGCTTAGTCCAACCATGTTTGATGTCCGTCTGTACATTCTGTTTAGGGAAAATGAAATAAGAAATCAGAGATCTGTGACTGATTTATTTCTACTTTTCCCACCATTTATACAACAAAGGATATATTACAAAAAGATATACAACTATAAATAAATAAATAAAATAAAAACTGTTTTTAAGGAAAGGAGGGTTCTCTAAATGGGGTGATTTCGGCACCCTGTCAAAGCTGATTTTCTGGTTCTATATTAGAAATAGTAACAGGTCATAATACATTTATAACCTAAACACTCACTCATTAAATAAGCTTTTTTTTTTTTACTTTGTAATTTGTACACTGGAAATATGTGATATATCTAAGTATAGAGGATTACAATGGTATACATTCTATCTTTGGCAGAAGTAGATGACATTTAATCTGTAAAGCATGTTGTTCAATTAAAAGTATATTAAGACATCAAAATACACCATTTTTTTTTCTACAGCCACATGAAGCAGCAACTATTATCTTCGTCACTATAGATTTATCAGAATAACTCAATATGCCTCCAAATCAGAAAAGTCTGGATTCCAGGTTTTCACAATGAGCCTGAAGATTACCCACAGCAGCATCTTGATAGAAGATGAAAGAATGAGGTATTCTCATGAGGTAGAGCGGTATGAATGTGTTACTCTAACCACATAGATTAACTTGCCAAAAGAATATATCATGCCTCCAAATGTGTGACTCATTCCTGATATGTATTGTCTTATTATGGCTTTGCAGCTTTGATTTAAAAATGGAACAGAAAACCAGACTAACAAAAAAACTAAAATATATTTATAAGCAGCAGTGAAAAATCAGAAATGTGTATTTTGGTACAATCTGTTCATGAATTAATCATGTTGGGGTCTAATTCTGAATAAGTGAGAGATGCCCAGAATCCTTTTTCAAGGAATACATACAGGAAATGTAGGTTATGGTTTAATAATAATTAGTTTTTCTGTTAATTGATTTCTTTTACTCTACAATTACTATATCCAGTGATTAACATGCACCCGGGATGACTCTGCTTGAATGTATACATGTACTGCTGGTGTAATGCAGTTTTCTAATTTCTCTTTAGTGCTGCTTCTGAAAAAAGGAACATGACTACAGGGCAGGTGACTGGAGCCATTTTGAAAGTACTGTATGACTACAGTATGAAACTGACTTGCAATGACCCCACATAAAATATTCAAAAGTTTTTTGGATGAAATCTGAATAATATCCTATAATGCACATATTCTGAACTATCTTGTATATCAAGGGTCCACGATATCTGCAATGGTGGCTCGTCACTATACGCAGGTTAGGCACTGCCTTACCATTAATTTGTCCAGTTTTTTTTTTTTTTTCCCCCTAAACTAATACAATGAAACTGCTCTGAAATAATATAATCTTTCAAAACTCCCGACCTCCGCAGCTCCGCTAGCACTATTCGCTGCCCTGGACTGGGGGCTATCAGTGGCTAGGCTGAGAGCGTTGCAACTCCCTTGAGATTTCACACAAGTGCAGTGTATCTAGTAAGGCACCAGGAGGGGTCGGTCCAATGGGACGGTTTCCATGACAGCTCTTGGCTAGTAAGGCACTGATGGAGGGGTGCCTTACAAGGAAGCTGGCTAGCAGAGCAGAGGTTGTAAGTGTTCTGTTTTGTGCATGTGTTTTGTTGTTTGTATTTTTTTAATTGAGTAGCTAATAAATTTTAACTAATTCACTATTATGTGTACAGTCTTCAATTCTTTTTGTTAGGTAACTGGCTGGCTTAGCTAGTAAACAGAGTTAATCAGGGCTGCTGACAGCTAGCTAGCTAAATAATCGTGATTCGTGATACTGTCACATTTCTGGAAGCGAGCAGCAGAGGAGTTATAGTGCTGACGATTACCTGTGGACGGTTAGTTCTTCAATTTGTTTGAGCCGTTATAGCCTTAGGCGATGTCTACACTAAAGTCTGTTTGTGAACGAGAATTAGGCCAAGCCTGCCAAATAAACAAAATCTATCAAGAAATATTGTTGTGCGCTGTCATTTCTAAGGATAACTGCTGATACAGATGTGTTTAAAATCCTGAATTTTGAATGAAAAATGCTCTCTCCACTGTAATACGGCAGGGAAGGGGTTAATAGTTTCCCTGCCAAAAACAGGTGCGAATGCACATTTTTGTTAATTATTTTATTGTTTAATTGTCACCTGCACCTGGGGATTATTGCAAATTAGGACCAGGTGCAGGGTATAAATAGTCAGCAGCCAGTCTACTTGGGGCTGCTGAGTAATAGGAAGCAGAAGGTGTGCTCTGTTTCCGAGCAGTCACAAGGAAAGTAAGTGCTGTGTTAAACCTGTATGGTTTGTCTTGTTTTGTGACAGGTAAACAGCTTAGCCGTCCTGCATGTTAGTCAGGGACCTGTTAAAATGTATAGTCAGAGCTCCAAAATGGAGTTAGGTTTTGTTTGTGTCTGTTTATTTTTTATTCTGTGTTATTAAAAAGTGCGCGGAAGCGCTATAAACTTCCATTTCCGTGTCCTGGGTCCTATCTTAAAGGGTGCAACGAACATGTGTGAGTTGCAGCACATTTACACCATCTAAACATATTTGCTGGCATAACAAATGCACAAAAATGTGCACTCATGCACACACGTTTTTCTATACGTGCTCACTCTGTTCCAAGTGCCTTATTAATGAAAAAAGTCACCAACCGCCACTGGATTTCTGTTATCAGGTCATTCCAGACTTGAATATATTGCATATGTTCTCAATTAAAAAACTAACTTATTAAGACTGACATAATGGTTTAATTCATTTTATTAAGTAACTTGGGTATGGTTAGAACAACTAACTGGACTTGAATGCTAAAATGCTCCTAGGCGTGCACCCCTATCGAATATGGACAGAAAATGAAAGGTGAACCTATGTTCTCTACTGTGTATTTCAACTTTGCTTTCAATAAGGAAAATACCTACTATGTCAGTGGTACAGTTTTAATCATTGTGTTTATAACTTTAAACACTTGGTTATAAAATATACAGTAGCATTGAAAAGAAATTACAGGAATAAGTCTTTGTTAATGTCTTTCGTCTTGCCGAAATATTTGTCAAATTGTAGAACTAAGGTAGTTCCATTTACACCACCAATGCATATAGATGTAATAGCTTGTACCTTTCTACAAATATTCCAGCCTGAACAGCATGGACAATGCTTCTGAATCTTGGCTTCTCCTCCGTTCTCTTGAGCATCAACCCCATTTGTCTGGTAAAAGTGGAAGCAAGCCAATCTCGCACCTCTGATGGCACTGAGTCAGATTGGATATCACTGAGCTCATCTTCTGCATCCACAAGGCGTCTGTAAGGGTAAAACACACATTGTCCGTTATGATATTAACCTAGATCTGAATGGCTTCAGGCTCAATGAGAGCTTTCCCCTCTTAGCTCCATGAGCGCACCTCAATCCTGATCAATTCAAGTTTTGTAAAACCGTCATTTATAAATTATTTCCAATATGACTGGCTTGGTGCAAATGATCTCAGTTTGTATGCCATGTCCCAGGTCAAAACACAGTCTGCTGAATTTGAAATAACTACCATGCATCTTGTATATGTACTAACTTCAACATCTACATCTACATTAAAGGTTGTTCTTATATTTGAACAAAATAATTCAAAGATCATTTGAAGGACAAATACCATATTTTAAAATCATTTTTCATAAAGAGTATAGGGGTATTTAGTAAAAACTGGCTTAGCATGTGAACCAATAATTGCTTTTCCCTTTGCATGTTATATTATATGACAAAATCATTATGACAGAAAGGTTATATAATTACAGAAATATTATTATCTCTTCTGTATGTAAAGCCCATGTCAATTTGGGACACTGGATTTAATATGTTAGTCTTGTATCCAATCTTTAGTAATACCCATCAGGCTTGAAGAATTTAGATTGAAGCATTTGATAAAGTTTTTCCTTTGACTTTTTATTTTTAATTTTTTGTTTTACAAACCAGAGATAAAGTGTACAAGCATAATAATGAATACATGACTTTGCAAATTAGGGTCTTGGGATCAGTGCTACACAGTTGCAATTTAATTTCACAACAAGTGCAGGATAGTTTTTGTAAATAAAACAATCGACAATCTGCCACGAGAAGGAGGCTGTCATAAGCAATAACCCTGATTAAAGGACACTAGAAAGCAGGTGGTAATATAGCGTGTGTATGGGAGGTACAGGATATAGAAACAAAGTTGTTACTGTTCATATGATGTCATCAGGAAAACCCTCGTGGGCAAGGTGACTCAATGCCGAAGAGGAAAGATATGTGAGCTCTAGAGGATGTGAGTATCTCTGTATGCTTATGAGTCCAAGACAGGATGACACATCTGAGTATCCCCTGGAGTTAAGACATGAGTTTCCAATGAAGTAAACGAAAGCTAGAAAACAAATATTAACCCTTTCGTTGACCTTTTTCTCTTCACTGATATATTGAAGACCGGGCTCATTGTTTGTATACATAAGAACATAAGAACATAAGAAAGTTTACAAACGAGAGGAGGCCATTCGGCCATTCAAAATCTCATCAAGCAGCTTCTTGAAGGATCCCAGGGTGTCAGCTTCAACAGCATTACTGGGGAGTTGATTCCAGACCCTCACAATTCTCTGTGTAAAAAAGTGCCTCCTATTTTCTGTTCTGAATGCCCCTTTGTCTGATCTCCATTTGTGACCCCTGGTCCTTGTTTCTTTTTTTAGGCTGAAAAAGTGCCTTGGGTCGACACTGTCAATACCTTTTAGAATTTTGAATGCTTGAATTAGGTCGCCACGTAGTCTTCTTTGTTCAAGACTGAACAGATTCAATTCTTTTAGCCTGTCTGCATATGACATGCCTTTTAAGCCCGGAATAATTCTGGTCGCTCTTCTTTGCACTCTTTCTAGAGCAGCAATATCTTTTTTATAGCGTGGTGACCAGAACTGCACACAATATTCAAGATGAGGTCTTACTAGTGCATTGTACAGTTTTAACATTACTTCCCTTGATTTAAATTCAACACTTTTCACAATGTATCCGAGCATCTTGTTAGCCTTTTCATACCTTGCTCCTAAGAACTAATGAGTGACAGAGACACAACTTAGTTATGCAAGCCTATACTCACAAGAGACTGATCGATCACTAGAGCAATTGTGTATTCTGTTTATGCTCCAGGCTGCTTTTATTAGTTTAAGGGTTTAATAGATATGTTCTGAAAAATGTATGGACTTGTAAAAGCAGGCCCAGAAGTGTTTCTTCAACAGACATCTCAAGAATGGTTATTCTTGGGTCACGCACAACTAACTAATGCAATGAGTGAGGGAACACATAGTCCCAAGTTATTTATGTCTTTAGTCACAAATGATTATTATGTTTATAGTTACCCAACAAAGAGCCATTATGTTTTTTGCTTTATACTAAGTATAATTATCTATTTTCTTCTTCTTCTTCTTCTTCTTCTTCTTCTTCTTCTTCTTCTTATAGCAATCTCATTTCCCACAGGCAGACGCATCACAGGGCGAGGCAACCCAGGACCTCTCGCACTAAAGCATAGAACCAATACCGCTGTACAAAAGAGTATCGGTACTATGCTTCAGTGTTCCCGGGTTCACACCTGCTCTCCTCCTGTGTGTGGATTGCCTCGCCCTGTGTGATGCGCCAGACTGCGGGAACCAAGGTTCACTACAATATTATTATTATTATTATTATTATTATTATTTACAGATTTAATCAAGTAATTGATTTTTGTTGTATGGATTCAACTTTGCTTTTGCTTGGGGAGCTCTGAATGTAAAGCTTGGCAAAGCCGCAAATGTGACGTTACTGCTAAAAGTTGCGTATTAGGAACCGTCTAAAATTATCTACTTTTTCTGAAAGCCTACAAAGCATGCATTCATTCAAATGTTTAAACTGAATAATTCAGGAAGGATTTTAAAAAATGTGAAAGGTAGGAAATAGTGGAGCTGCTCCGGAATATCAGCTCCGGCTCCGCGCTCCAGTGACTCCAGCTCCAGCTCCAGCTCCACTCCGGCTCCATGCTCTGGAGCGCTCCAGTGACTCCAGCTCCAGCTCCAGGCCCCGGACCTGGCTCCAGGGCTTCGGAGCCGGAGCATGGCCAACCTTACTCTGGAACGCCCACATGTTCAGTACAAAACAGAAATAACACGTATGCTGTAATTAGGGTCTCTAAATAAACACAGTGGAAATTAAAAAGCTGAATTCGGAGATTAGAGCCAGTGTGAAATGTAGGTTGAGATAGAATCAGGTGAGATCAATGCACTTCATTACGTTAACTCAATCAAGATATGAGGGTAAAAAGAAACAACTTGCTTTGGTAATTAATGTTTGATTAAGAAAGCGAATCGGCTCAAAATATGTTTAAAGGGATATCACGTGATCAAAAATAAAACCTGAAAACTAGAAGCCCTAGCTATAATACTGTGAACTGGTTTAGCGGCAGCCCAAAGCTGTAATTTCATTATTTGTATTGTAAAGGTACCAAGGGTCAAACAGGATGGGAGACTTGCTTTGCTTGTTTATCTGAAAGAAGTAAATTACACAATTTCCTTAAACAAATGGCAACATTAATGGTAGCTTTAAAAAACAATTGCGCCCATCCGTTTCTATGAGATATAAATGCTTGTATAAATTATGGAACTTTTTAAAACAAGTAATACTTTAATGCAATGTTGGACACTGCATCAACCAAGCATTTGAGGTCCTTATCTGTGAACACCTCTGACAACACCTGTTGTTTAGAGTGGATGTGAGTCTGCTGTGTGGATCTGAGTTAATGAGTTTGTGTAAGGAATGTGGGAAAGGTGCTGCAACTGATGAGGTGCAAATTGCCCAATTAGCTGCAGCACAAGGGAGTGGTTGGGAATGTTAGTTGGTGAGTGTTTGTGAAAGTGAGTGAATCTGTTTGGTAGGAGGGAGGGTCTGTTTTGTGTCTCTTTTTGGCCATTGTGCCCTTTTGTTTTGAGTGTGAGACAGGCTGCACCCTGTCACAACACCTCATCACTTTGATTAAATGAGTCTGCC
The DNA here is from genome assembly GCF_017654505.1 of Polyodon spathula. Lineage (NCBI taxonomy): Eukaryota > Metazoa > Chordata > Actinopteri > Acipenseriformes > Polyodontidae > Polyodon > Polyodon spathula. The sequence continues at coordinate 15,804,093 of NC_054537.1, read as the reverse complement.
ACATTGGGAAATGTAATTGAACTTGAACAAATAATTATTAAACAATTTAATAATGCACTTATTTCTTGATGTTGTTAGAGAGACAGTAGCCAAAATAACTGTGCAAGACAGACAGAGAACTACAGACAGAGGCTCTGTGATTCTCAACTCTGAAGGTGCTTTTTTTTTTCTTGCATACTGAAGAGTGAAACTGCCACAGTGCAATACGTACCTCTTTATTTTGGCTGCTTCACAGTAAATACATATTCCTTCACAGATAGAAAAGTTGTGCTTGGTAATGTTTTAATTCAAATGTCAAAAGGACATTAACAGTTCATTCTAATTTCCATTATAACCAATGCCATTAAAATAATTTTTAAAAAATTAAAATTAAAATAAAAAACATACCTGGTTTCCTCGATGTATACAGTCTCAAGTACAGAAGCAGCATATTCCAAGTTCTTCTTAAGGTCTACAACTGAAGCTTCTCCTCGTTCCAACTGCTTCACCAAACACCGTAACCTAAAACAACAAGAAATGCATACAATCACACTCCTGTCTAACATGACAGAAAGGGCACTATGTGGAGCCACTCTGATACAGGTTTGATCCTCAGATTGACCCACCAAGGGATCCCACCTCCAGAGGCACACGTTGTAGAGGTGACAGATGGGAGGTGGAGAAATAGAGGTGGGGAGGGTTTCCTTTGCTCTGACTTTTGAACCTCAGCAAGGTTTTTCCTGGCAAGCTAAGGCTAATTTTCTGAAAAGGGGCTGATCCCTCAGTATATAACTTCACCTTTCCTCCATTCTCTTAGTTGATCAGCATCCAACTCTGTACCCACTTTGCAGGTAAGCCACAAACCTATTACAATTTATTATTTACAGTAATACTTTTAGTTAAAAAAAAGACAATAATCACGTAAACATCACAGTATACCATTTCACTAAACATACTGGTGTTGCCAACTGCCAAGTGAACCAAAATAAACTACAGGAAAACTTGTTTTAACATGCTGTGCCTAAAGAAACTAAGATCGTTTAAGAGGTTTTGTTTTTGGGAGAATAAGTTCAAGTACTGCAACAGCTGAGTTACTGTTTTGTAAAGCACAACACATACTCGGCAAACCTATTGATTTTAGATACTGTCACCTCTGTTATCAGAAGATTAGTCAAATACAAATTCCATTTTATGTGAAGAAAAAAAAATCACTGCAGAGAAATTGCTATTTTGTTCCTGGTTCTCTGTGTCAATCAATCATGTTACGTTCTCAAAAGTTTTTTTTTTTTCTTTTTTTTCCGTCAGATACTTCATATGCTTCAAGGACTTCCACTTCTGTATGTCCGGATTCAAAACAGCATTGTTAGAGATTGCCAGTTATCCCAGACAAAAGCATAGAAGGTTATTGCTTATGAATTCTGAACAGGCAAGACGATTGCCGAGCATGTCGTGTTTCTTGAAAGATAGCTGACTCATGCTACATTGACTGAGGGTATGATGTCACCATTGCCATTTGTTAAAACACTTACATAACCAATCCTTTCAACTTGCCCTGCATTTCTTAAGGCAGGGACAACCATAGAACATAGAACACATCAGTTATAAAACAAAAACATTAAATAAACAAACAACAAAAGTATCCTGTTATCTCAAAGTACCCCAAGCTAAGCAATTGTTAAGGCTGTTGCAATTTCTGCTCAATCTAATATGTTTGTTGCAGGCTGTGCTAGTACTTTGGCATATGACCTATCTGAGATGAAAATGTAATTACTCTCTTTTCAGTGGCAACAGATGGCTATCACATTGGCTCCTGCTCCATCTTGGGCATATGTCTGCAGCAATACTAAAATGTGCTATGTCTATTCTGAAAGGACAGTGTAATCTGAAAATTGGGTACTTTTTTAGACATTACATTTGTCCCACACATTGCTCTCTGCACAGTTTCTCACTTCTTTTTCTTATTGAATTTCACGCAATATCCTGTAATCAACAGCTACCAGATGGTGTAAGAGTTGTAAAAACCACCACTCTTTCTACATTTGTACAAGACTGCATGAAAGCATATGGTTATTGTGACAAACTCAGAGTGTATAGTGCCTGATTAGACACATTAAGGATTGAAAGAGTTCTATGAAAAATAAATTCCTTACTAAAATAATGAAGTTGGGTTTCCAAAGAGAAAATTGAGGCATTATAATAATCTTTCATCCATAGTATACAGCAAGGAGCATTGATTCTGTGCAATACTAGTTATTTTATAAAAATGAGGTAGTTTATCACTAGATTTGCCACCAATCTGTTTCTAGACAGAGTCTGTTTTTAAGGCCTGCTTCTGTTTTACTTAATATTATACATTCTTTAAAACATTGAAAAAGACTTAGTCAAAACATTTGACTTAACAGTAATTAAGTTTCTTTTAGTATTTTTAAATTCACACTATTTTTCTCCATACTACCCTTTAACCATACATAAAAATGCCCATTAGGATATTGTCTATATTTTAGGAAAAGTTCAGTTTTACCATTAATGAAAGTAGGCAACTCTAAGTCTTACATAAATTATAAATATAAGCTGAGGACCCATTTAAAAAAAAAAAATGTGGCGCCTTATGAAAGAATACACAACTCCTTTTCCTGTAATGTTGATATATTTTCACCCAGCAAATGTCAAGTAACTGATCATGCAACTATGCAAATCCAATAGGTTATCACAATGCTTTAAATGTCTCAAAGCCACTGCAGACATTATCATCATGCTCTGGTTTCGTATTGAAAAATATTTGTCTTACGTGACACTTTGCATTAAAGTCAGCTGAACTCTACCTCTCGTCAGAACTGAAAGTCGCATCTCTATGAGCTTCTTGCCTGTTATTTAGGAGCAAAACAATGGGTGTTTAAGCTTACTGTGGATATTTTACAATAAAAGGTAGTCCCTTTCAATTTGAAGATGACCACCAAAACATTAGGTATGGGATATGCCTGCCTATTGGTAGGTATTTTCTGAGCTCTCTATATCAGAACTGCCAATTGGCCCCTTCCTCGGATGACAACCTCCGCTTAGTAGCAGTTTATATATGTGTGTGCATGTGCATTGTATATATATATATATATATATATGTATATATATATATATTATAATATATATATATATATATATATATATATATATATATATATATATATATATATATATATATACACACATACACACACATGTTATTGTTGACTAAATACCCATGCTGGCACATCTGCAGTGCACACGCGGTATTCCCACTTGCATGTGTTGTGCAGCAGCTAGGTAATAAAACAAACAAACAAACAAACAAAAAAAACAGGCCTTGTCCTCAATGGGCTGTATTTTTACTAGACCCACTGTAGAGTAGACCTCGCCAGCTGCCTTGGCCTGCCCACCTCGCTGCGTCAGGCCTCAATAATACTGTTTTTATTGTATTATTGTGTTGTACTCCGTCCACAGATTCGCCTGCCATGGTGTCGGACTGTATATCCCCTGATATAAGCTCTGCACTGACCAGGTGTATGACTACGCACAGTTAGGGTTGACACCGGTGCTTCAGCTACCCCCCGGTGCTTTAGTACCTTGGTGCACACTCAGCCCTTGGTAATTCGGTGCCTTGGTGTGCACGGTGCTCAGTGCAAACGTGCCTGCCGTGGTTTGGCTTGTATCTCCCCGGGTGCATGCTACGCGCTGACCAGGTGGCTGACTGTACGAGGTCAGTTTATGCACCACTGCTTCAGCTGCCCCCCGGTGCTTCAGTATCTCAGTGCACGCAGTGCTCGGTGCGCACGGTGCTTAGTGCACTCATTGCGCACAGCGATCAGGGTGCATAGAGCCTCGGTACACATCGCTTAGGTAGGGCAGTCCACTCGATGTAGACTCCCTAGCCCACGAGTGGCCCAGGACGCTCCTTTACGCATTTCCACTAGTACCGTTGCTGTGGGCCTTCTTGGTGAAGGTCTAGTTAGAGAAAGTGACACTTCTCCCAGTGGCCCCTCTGTGACCCAGGATAATCTGGTTCTCGACCCTATACCAGCTCATTCAAGGCCAGGCCTGGGAGATCCTGCTTCGCCTGGATCTACTCAGTCAGACGAGATGTACTTTCCGACATCCGGAACCGGGCAGGTTCCAGTTATGGGTCTGGCCCCTAAACAGGACCACTGGACAGCCCTAGGACTATCAGATGCAGTTGTAGGTACTCTGCAGAGTGCTACAGCAGACTCCACTAGCTCACTGTACGCCTGTTAGGTGAAGTATTTTCACAATTGGTGTCTGAATAGAAGTCATAACCCAGTTTTTTTCCCTGCTGCTTGATGCTGGTAGGTCAGCTATTTCTTTAGCAGCTATTTCTGCATGCCATGCCCCCATAGATTCGATATCTCAGGGTGTGCATTTTTTAGTTAACCTGTTTTTTAAAGGTGCTCGTCGGTGACACCCTCCCAGGAGGGCCATTCTCACCAAATGGAGCCTTAATGCTGCACTGGAGGTTCTCACGAAGGTCCCGTTTGAGCTCACACACTCCAGAGAGTTGTAACATCTGTCTATGAAGACAGCCTTTCTCTTGGCTATCACCTCTGCAAATTGGGTCAGTGAGCTACAAGCGTTGTCTGTGCACATCTCCTGTATGTGGATTTGGGATGATGGCAGCAGAGTGTCACTGCACACAAACCCTGCTTTTCTCCCCAGGGTGATCACAGCCTTCTACATGAATCAGTCTGTGGAACTGGAGTCTTTCCATCCACCTCTGTTTTCTTCAGAGGAGGATAGGAGATTGAACTTCCTCTGCCCAGTGCGGATGCTGAGATGTTATGTGGACTATTCCCTGGGTAAATGAAGTAGACAAACATGTTGGCTATGCCTTCTTCAGGGCACCAATACCATAAAACCACAGCAAGTATATACAGTGCCAAATATATTTGTTCTTTTTAGTTTTTAACAATGAAAAAAGTGCTGTCTGCAGTAGTTATGTTGGTTTCAAGTGCTGCTATGAAACGGACTTCACAGAAACACTGAGGAGGATTCATGGTGAACATACATTCTTGAATGAAGATTGGGACCAGTATTGTGAGGAAGAATTATTTTAATTAGATTAACTGTCTTAAGGTCTTTCAACATTTCACAGGCTTTTCTCTTTTATCATTTTGCATTTTCAGAAATTATTTTATTATTTTACATAAATTACATTACATAATGTTCCCAATTATTAAATATGAAGCCATTACAATGTGTTATATACCAAACTAATATAAATATATATGCAAACCAATTTATCATTTTAAGTGTAAATCCAAACCTGCATATATTTAATCCAGTTTATTTTAGCAAATTAACTTATTAAAATATGTAAAAGGAGAATGACAGTCCACAGGTTTGACTTCCCACTGTTCATACTGAGTATTCAGCAATGCAGTGTTGTTAGTTTTCCTGTCAGCAAGGACTGGGGTTGTTTTAAGATTCCTGACTCATTGTTAATTCCTTCAGCATTCCAGGTGATAAAAAGTTGCCTCACAATTTTAAGTTTTATATATCTATATTAAAGAAACAAATTAATATTCAATATATTTGCACAGGAACATGGAAGTATATTTAGGCCTTGAAGTTCTGGCATGTGGCATCCTAAGGTGATTTCAAAAATTCCTATAGCCAGCACCAAGTTATAGTTGATCTTGTTCTACAGTAAGCTATGTACTGCAGGATTACCAATTTTCTCCATATAATGATAGCATCGCTACAGTGAACCCAAATCTCAGTCTGATTATGCTGGGGAGATCCCTTGATATGAGTGCTTTGATACTGTCTTTCCAAGCAAAGCAAACCCTTTCACAGTGAAATGCTATGTCAAGGTGACTCACTTCCATTCCTTTTAATGTCAGTTTTATTTCACATTGCACAGCATTCTGTCTGTAGAAAAAAAAAAAATATGAAAGAAATGTGAAGGGGTGAAATAAAAGGAGAGAGGAAATAATAAGATGTTATGAGAAAGGTTAGCTGGCAGCCTTTAAATGTAACATCCAAGTCACGTGTCCTTCTATTCAAGACTCCTTATCTGCACTCATATATAAGACTGGATGCAAAACCTCTACCCAGACAAATTGCTGTGTAGAGGTCTGAGTGTAAATGTTTTACAGTGAGTTAATGAGAAATGTGCAACCTATTCCTTCTGAAATTTGGATTGTCATTGCCCTTATGTACCATATGGTTTGGAGATAATGTTGGAATCATGTTGGAATTTGTATGTTTTACGCAACATTCAAATCATTTCCACAATGGTGTTATCTCAAACCCCACACCAACCCATTACAGATATCAGTTCTGATTTTGATGCTTCAAATCAAATACCTGTAATGATTTCATGGCAAAAAACAACAACTTTTTCTTCATCAAGATACATAGTTTTCTGAAATGGAATGTCAGTTCAGTCAGGAAACTCATACAATAGATTATTTATTAAAGCATAGACTGGACAACACTACAACATTCTAAATATTTTACAGTACATTCTTTGGCCTTGCCTTTCGAGGTACTCCTGCCCATAACCCAGCTTGCAGATAAGTGGAGAGGCTGACGGTAGACGAGCTAATAAGTAGGTGGAGGCTGGGGAGGAGGTGAACTCTGGTGCACAACAGGGTCATAGTGGATTGAGGTAAGATAGAAATCCTTTCCTTGACAATCATTGGACGTATTGTTTATCGAAGCAGAAATAAGATACCAGCTTTTCAATTGACGATTTGATCTGCTAATGGAAGCACCTAAAATATACTTGATATTTATGTGATTTGATTGAAGGTTAAAGCGAGTTCCCTGCCGTGACATAAAGCCGGTTAATCTGTACTTTGATAAATAATGTGACCTATTCCTCCATAATTCATTCGGTGCAGAACCCTGTTTCAATAGCCTTGAGTCTTGTAACATTTTCTTTATTTGTATATTTTTCTACAAATAAGTTATCTATTTTAAAATGATATAATAAACAATATAAGGTTGCATGCTCACATAACAGTGTATTTGGTAATGTAGACTTGTGTCAAAGCAATTGTCTCATGTCCACATTTGTGGTTGTTGAAAGCATTTACACATTGCAGAGTTATACCAGCTTCAACTTGTTTTTGCTGATTTAAAAACAGGCATGTTCATTCATTCATTCCAAAGACAGTAAACATTTCAGCACTGGGTACAGCTGGCTTGCTTCCACATAGTTAAAGATATTCTCCTGCAAACATTTTAAATTTTATCTCAAAGCATAATAGCACAGCCAGTATGCAGCCTTATGAAAGTTTAATGTTAGTCTTGACGCCTTTAAGAATAGTCTGTACAATACATTCCAGCATTGCATGCTTATTGGATCATTCAATACTAACAAAAATTGTTGAAGGTGTGTAACACCCATTAATGTAATAACTAACCCATAATGTGAGAATACTCTATAATGTAATTTGTTTGCCTATAATGTAATCATCACCAGATAATATAATAACTTAACCAATAATCTAACACAAATATCTGCCCTATAATGTAATATTGTTTTATCCATAATGTAATAATTCTGCTTGCCTGATAATGTAATAACCTGCCAACCAATAATGTAATAACTACTATACCACCATTGCAAACCATTATAATCTGATGATCTGTGACTGCTATATGCCTTCCTTATGTAGGCATATGGACCAAACTACAAAAAGGTGCAAATCCTCTGATGGTAACTAACAAAAAAGATAAGATATTTATATGGTCAGAGATGTTTTTCTGTCCATTATATAGAATGGTTATTGAGTACATGAATTATGTACGTCATGAGGTCCGTTATCATTTTTTGGGATTGTTCTAATATTTGTTATGTATTTTCAATCAAACATCATGGAGACTATTGATTGATCCAATAACATTGTGGTCAGTAATGTTTTTTTAAAATATACGTGACAGTTTTTTTTTTTTTTTTTTTTTTTGCCAAACACTGTTTTCTTGAAACACATGTTGAAGGTTTATAAATGAAAAAGACCACCTAAGCTGTTCTGCTTCAATTACCTGTATCTATGGTCATCAATTTCACTCTTCTAATATACCTCATGACTAAAATACTGGTCCAACACAATTTTATTTTTTATATTTTTACACAGCTTGTTTTAGCCTATATAATAAACCATCATGCAAAATGTCAATTTATAATACAGCATTAATTCACAGGGATGGGTTCCTAGTATATATTGGTAAATAAGGAAATGCCACATGAAAGGGATATCTTTTTATACTTTGCAAATGGTTGTCAATAACTTATCACTCTTCCCTGGAAATCTATTGAGGTATTTGCTGAATAAGACAGGAGCAACCACATGTAATAGTGTGTGCCAGTGGTGTAGTAATAAATAAAGTGGGTAAACGCCCCTGTCTGGTGGAGATTCAACAGATAAACATAAACAGATACATTGTTATTGTCCCTCAACCAACCAAAGCCCCTATATATTCCCCCAATTCTGCATTTCTGCCATATAAAAATGTTAGAAACGGCACCCGTGTGTCTGTCCATTTGGCTGCTGTTATTGTTCTTATACAGTTATGCACAATAAAGCACTGTGAACATGATTTATATTTTCTGCACTCTTAAGGATAGTTCATACACTAGTACACGGTTGTCAATCAGCGCTGTTGACTCACTCGTATGTGTTTGTGGGTTGCTTTGAGCTCCCTATGGAGGTAATGTTATTACATTGTTGGTTAAGTTATTACATTATCTGGTGATTATTACATTACAGGCAAAAAATTATTACATTATAGCGTATTATATTATTGGTTAGTTATTACATCAATAGTTGTTACAACATGCTTCATTTAGACATATGCAGGAACAAACTATTTTACAACATTTACAGCACTTAACAGGGCTTAGTTTACTGTTGAAGTACTTATAGGTTGAATCGGAATATGCTTGTAGGGATTTATTACACTTATGTATTTAAAGAAAATTGCTTATCCTTTACAATAGCTGAAAAGTGAGACTTCAGCTCCCTACATATAATGGAAAATGTTTAAGATTCTGGAGACATTACAGGATCTTAAATCTGTTTTATTGACAATGCAGTCCAATAAGGACCAACGTTCAGCTGGGCTTCAATCCATTTTGGTTTTAAAAGTGCAACTTCCTTGAAAAGAAACGATTAGAATACCCTCTCAAGTGATTTTACAATTCATTGTTCAAGGTCTTTTCACTCTGTATTGATTATCTATTGCGTCAAGACTGCCTGCATCACCATACAATAAATAGGCTCTTATTGAGAGTAGCTTTCTTATTGTTAATAAATGAGAGCAAAAAGAAAACAATGCTGTCCATGTGATGCATAGAAGCCTTGGTATTGACCTAAAAATTACAAAAATCCAATGTTTTAACTTATATTGCAAAATCGTACACTGTATTAGACATTCTGTTATATGCAATTCTGTACCCTTATTTTTTGTATTACTTTTGCTTGTTGAGTCAGATTAAATCATGTACTTGTTGCAGTAAAGCTGGACTTGAGTCAAAATTCAATTAAAGTGTGGAAATTACAAGCAAAATGTACCTTTTGTCTACGGTGAAAGGGTTGACATATTATTCTATTCATAATTCAGTGAACCATCACAAAAATGCTTATCAGTAGGAGAACCAGCAAATGCTAGATTTTATAACTGGGCGTATGTCATTATACATAAATAACATATGTCTTTCAAAATATATACACCACTAAGGTGATTCCTTTATCATTTTATGGGATTGCTTAATTCCTTCAGACTCTGGTAAATGTAATGCACATTAACATCCTCATACACCCCAGGCACGCAAATGTAATGAAAAACTAAGAGAAAACAAATATTGCTCACATATATTTCATTTCTGTGGTAATGCTACAAGATATTTTCTAAGTTATGAGGGCAGGTTTCATAACCTGGGGCTTGTGGGTGATCCATTGTCAAATGCAAGATAACAAACAAAAAACATATCTCCAGAAATTACAAAGAAATGTGAATCTCTGGATTCATTAAACCTAATGTAATTCTGGGTTATCCAGCTGCGCTCCACGTTGAAAAATACTATTTTGTCCATCTACACTGTATATCCGATTTTTGTAGTCCTGAATCCCATTTATATTGTATTTTCGTGTACTATGCTCCTGTACTTGGTGTATGGCTATTTGAGGCCAGTGTTTATTATCCCCATATGGAGGATGAAATCCCTGTTGACAAGCATACAGTAGAGATATCTGTTTGTCCGTACATAGAGGAGTTCCCCCATCAACTGACCCCACAGAAGCACTCCAGACAACATTGTGCAGGTACAAAGAAGTTTTTATTGCTTTTTAAATGTTTACACTGTATCAGTCCACGCTAACAGTGTAACGGAAAGCTACAACTAGCTCAGCCCTGCCCGGGCTAACCCTGCGCACCCCTATATAATCACTCCCTTATCCCGCCCACATGAGAGCTAATCTCCTATCATAATCCCATTAAACCCATGAAAAACACCCATGGGACCCACCCACTTGTCAATCATGACCCCATAACGTGCTACAGGCATGGTGTGTGTATGTAGAACCACCCTGTGAGCAGACAGGTCCCTAATCCTATTTCCCCTTTTATCACAATGGAGGCGATAGCATGTTACAATAGGTTACATACTACCATATATCCCACTATACTTTTTGAAATCTGGCAAACCCCTTATCCGATTGCTTATCCACTTGTGATGACACTTGGTATTAATTATTTAGCACACGTTCGAGTATGTCAATGTCAAACTGGCATTTTACATGTATCCCGAGAACACAAAAAGCTGTACTGTAAATCAGTAAATACTTTACCATGAAGCCAACACCTCACTTGCTAACCTAATGACATCATGGTCTAGCTAGGTTTCTTACCCAGGGTGACTTACAGTTGTATACAAAAAAATTTATATCAAGAATTACTATACAATTAAGACCAAAAGATACAAAATACAATGACTTCATTCCTAATAAGAGCAAATACAAAACACAGTACAATTTGATATCGAGGTAGTTCAAGAGCAGATAGCATTAGAACTTTGCATATACTGTCTAGTATCTAGTTATAACTGCTTACACATGAATGGGAGTAGCTCCTGTAGTACCCTTCAACAGGCTTTTTTTTTTTTTTTTTTTTTTTTAAGATTACAATGCACATACTTAAATTAGCATTGGTCAACCATAATATTAGCATTAATTGGTCAATGGTAAGGAACACTCAATGACTTTAGCTACAGTAAATACCTGAATAAAATGGGTGTTTTTTTTTTTTTTTTTTTTTTTTTTTTTTTTAATGACAATAAGTCTTCCGCCTCCTTTTTTTCTTTATTGAGCAGCCTT